>NW_024543078.1:3776538-4402307 GCF_018167655.1 Microtus oregoni | reverse complement strand
GGGACAGCTCAGGGGAGACAGTGAGGCCAGGGAGCGTCAGGGATCCGAGAAAAGTCAGGTGGGGTTAACCCCAGTGCTGAAGGAGAGAGGAGGGTCCCTGGCCAGGGAATCCAAGCCGCCTCAGTGAGCTCCGGGTTCATTCAGTGAGCCACTCTGTCTCAAAAAACCAGGTGACATAAAAGTGGGATTCCTCAGACAGACATGGAGACCACGGCTTTAACCCCAGCACTCAGGAGGCAGAAGCAGGCAGATCTGTCTGTCTTGTGAATTCCATGAGAGCCTGATTTACAGTAGTGAAATTTGTAGCAACCCAGGAAGATACAGAATGTCAACCTCTGGTCTCCACACACATTCTAAATACTCTGTGTATCAATCAAGCCAGATGTGGAGGCACCCATCAGCCAGCACTCAAGATGCTGGGGGGGGGGGGTCTCAACTTAAAGCCCAGCCCCTCCAAGACGGAAGCCTCTAGGACAGGAAGCCCACACCTCATCGGTTTCAGGAAGTCCCTGAAGTCAATCAAATGCACCAATCCCCGCCCCTCCCGATTTATGTAAGTATAAGGACTCTGACTCAGACCAGCTGGGCTGCCTGGGGGCAGCTCACCCTGGGAGATCGCTGCCCACTCAGGGAAGGGGGTTGTCCACTGGCTGTACAGTGCATTCCAAACTCCCAGCGCTGACAGGAACACAGCTGTCTGTTTCTGCTGTCGGTAACCCTGTACTGGCTGGATTTTGTTGACTACACAACCCTAGACCTAACGTGGAGGAGGGGCCTTGCTGTGGGATTCTATCAATGTTTATGTTGTGGAATATTGCTGTAACTAGGCAAAGATTGTTACAGACGCATTTGCTTTGCCTGCCTAAGGCACCTGATTGGTCTAATATAGAGCTGACTGGCCAATAGCGAGGGAGTAGAGGGACAGGTGGGGCTGGCGGGCAGAGAGTAAGGAGGAGGGATCCAGCCTCTAGAGAATGAAGAGAAAGGAGAGATAACGGGAAAGAGGGAGACACCTGGGGCCAGTCGGCTAACCACCAGCCAGACAGGGAGGAGGATATCCAGAATGAAAGGTAAAAAACCTGGAGGCAAAACACAGATGAAGAGAAACGGGTTAAATTATAAGAGCGAGCAGGAAACGGGCCTCAGCTCATCCCAAGCATTCATAACTAATATTTAGTCTTTGCATCATGATTTGGGAGCTGGTTGGAGGCCCAAGAGAAAGCCTGCTCCAGGGCCTCCCGAGAAAAGGCATGTCTGTGGGACATTTTCTCAACGATGGCTGATGTGGAAGGGACCGACCTGCCATACTTCCTTCCATCCCTGGACTGGTGGTTCCAGGTTCGAGAAGGAAGCAGGCTGAGTCAGCCATGTGAAGCATACCCTCCGTGGCCTCTGTATGAGTGGCTGCCTCCAGGGTCCTGGCCTGACTTCCCTCAGGATGGGGCTGCCCCAAGAGCTGAGCAGAAGTCTGTCCTCCCAAAGCTGCTTTCGGTGTTTCGTCACAGCAGAGACCACAACCAAGACAGCCCCGAAACCCACGTTCCTGCAAGTGACCCCAACAAAGCTCACTGGGTCCCCAATTTGTCTTTGGTGCTGTCCGTACTCGGGTCTGTCACTGGTTCCGGCTGCGCTGAGGGGCCATCTGTCACCCTCCCCAGCAAAGACACCACAAAACAGTGAGTGCCCAACAGGGACCAACAACCAAAGATGAGCTCGGGAAGGCACAGCACGCTTGGGCAATGGCACGCAACGGAGGCTGGGTGGGGGTGGGATGTGCCAGGGGACAAATGTGACCTTTCCATATGGGGTACAGGTCAGTGTGCCTTCCTGCAGGGTCAGCGGACCCTACAGTGGTTGGGGACAGTGAACATCCATGGATGTTGATTGCCTGTTAAGTAGCATGGAGTGGTTCATCAGCCTAGTGAGTGGGGTCCGGTGAGCATGGGGGTGCCCTGCACAGAGGGACGCACGAATGTCGCCGTCTGTGGGGAGTCACATAGGTTTCAGGCTGAGGTGGCAGAAGCGGCTGTCTGAGAGGATGGGATGATGATGCCACTGCTGTTCCTTACAGTTGGGGGGACCCTCAGAAGATCTGGATAGTGTGTATGTCGGGGGTGGAATAGCAGAAAAATTAAAGATTTTTTTTTTTTAGTAAGAAAATGTGATTGCTTTTCTTTTTTTTTTTAATATTTATTTATTATGTATACAATATTCTGTTTGCGTGTATGTCTCCAGGCCAGAAGAGGGCACCAGACCCCATTACAGATGGTTGTGAGCCACCATGTGGTTGCTGGGAATTGAACTCAGGACCTTTGGAAGAGCAGGCAATGCTCTTAACCACTGAGCCATCTCTCCAGCCCCAAAATTAAAGATTTTAAAAGTGACATTTGGCCAGGCAGTGGTGGCACCCATCTTTAATCCCAGCACTCGGGAGGCAGAAGCAGGCAGGTCTATGAGTTTGAGGCCAGCCTGGTCTAGAGCGAGTTCTAGGACAGGCTCCAAAGCTACACAGAGAAACCCTGTCTTGAAAAGCCAAAATAAAGTGACATTTGATGCCCAGTTCACCAGGCCATGAGATGTTGTTCATTCAAGAGCTGAGGAAAATGTCTATGTATCAGGGGTCTCAGGACCTGGACAGAGCTTCAGTGCCTTTGGTGGGTCCCTTGGTAGGGCAGGACCCCTGTGATGTCAGAGAGCCTTTATCTTAGACTAGCATGTGAACTACGGAAACTGACACGCTGCTCAGTGGATTCACACTGGGCCAGGGTCCTCAGGAAAATCAGCAGACGGAGACAAAATGCAGCACGTCTGAGCCTGTGCAGGGTCAGGGGCCAGTACTTCAGTGTGGTAAGAAATGGGTACGGGGGTGGGGGGGGGGCCTGGAGAGATGGCTCAGAGGTTAAGAGCATTGCCTGCTCTTCCAAAGGTCCTGAGTTCAATTCCCAGCAACCACATGGTGGCTCACAACCATCTGTAATGGGGTCTGGTGCCCTCTTCTGACAGCAGGCATACACACAGACAGAATGTTGTATACATAATAAATAAATATTTTTTTAAAAGAAATGGGTACAGGTAATTGCTAGAGCACCCCACCCCAGGGACAGGAAGGGGGTTTCAAGGCTGGGACTCCCCTAAATGGGTGGCCGGGGCGCTTGCAGGGTGACTATATGGTGGGTTGACTGGTCTACGAATGCTGGTATTGGGGCTCTGGAGTGTTTTAGAAGTTTCAGTTCTGGGGGGCTCAGATACATAGCAGGGGTGAAAGGGAGCAAGCCTGCCCAGCTGGAGGCTGGGGTAGGGGTGGGCACACACCCCAGGAGGTGGCTGCAGGCGTGGCCTGAGCCCCAGAGCTGCTATGAAGGGCAATGTCCTCACTGTCCTGCCATCACCTGATGCTCTTCCCACCTTGTGCTGTGGGACTCTGCTGTCCTTGGTGAACAGGTGGCTGTGACCTACAGGTGACGCAAAGCCAGCACTTACGTATTCTACACACATAGACACCCACGCATGTGTGAGTGCCATTAAAGAATGGCATTCAAGCTGGGATCTTTAATCTCAGCTCTCAGGAGGCAGAAGCAGGCGGATCTCTGTGAGTTCGAGGCCAGCCTGGTCTACAGAGTGAGTTCTAGGACAGCCAGGGCTACACAGAGAAACCCTGTCTGGAAAACCAAAATAAAAATAAGCAAATAAAAAGGCTGTTGGGCTGCAGAGATGCTCAGTGGTTAGTGCACCTTCCTGCAGAGGACCCAGGTTCAGTTCCCAGTGTGCACACTGGTCTCACAACTGCCTGTGACTCTAGTTCTCAGGACCCAACGCCCCCTTCTGGCCTCCACAGGTACTGCACACAGATACTCGCTGAGGATGTCATATGCCAAGGTGAAGACTGAGTCTAAAGTGTCCCCTTCCTGTGGCTGAGCCGTGGTGGCCCACACGAGCTGCAAAGGTGGTTGGAGAGAATTGCACCCTGAATTCTTCCAATGATGAGCAGGGTGTCAGCCGGTCGAAGGCAGAGCCTACGGCTAGGACCATTCTTTTTGGTGGCTGCTCAGGTGCTCACTGAGACTCACTAGTCGGGCTCTGGGGACGGAAGGACAGGTCCACAGCTGGGTTCGAGTCCTCTCAGGACCCAGAGACCATGAGGGGGGCTGGGCTCCCCAGGATTAAAACCATCTAAGGGGGATGCCCAACAGCGATCCCAGGGCGCTCCACCCTGTAGAGGCCCCTCAGACAGGAAGTCCTCCCTTCCTGGGAACACGGGCAGAAGGGGCTAAGAGGCTCTGTCAGGCCAGCCACCTGGAAAGGCCGCTCTCCAGCCTGCAGCTATGTGGGTTGTCACCCATGCTGGGGTGGCCTCGGTGAGACAGCTGTCTTTTAGCCATTTCTACTCCTGTAAGTGACCCCAGTGAAACTCATGGCTCACCACACCAGACTTTGGTGGTGTCCAGGGTTTCTGCCATTGGCTCCCTATCTGGGGCGAATTGACACTTCTCCTCTGCCCAGGAATAGAACCACCACCTAAGCTACGACTCCTTGTCTCAACAACAGCCAAATCTTACTATGTAGCACAGGCTGGCCTTAAACTCAGTGATAGCCAGGCAGTGGTGGCGCAAATCCCAGCACTCGGGAGGCAGAGGCAGGCGGATCTCTGTGAGTCTGAGGCCAGCCTGGTCTACAGAGCGAGTTCCAGGATAGGCTCTAAAGCTAAAGAGAAACCCTGTCTCAAAAAACCCAAACAAACTCAGTGATGGCCCCCTGGCCTCAGCCTCCTGAGAGCTGGGGGAGGGGGGGACTGCCACAACTCCCACTTTCTTTGATAACTGTCTTTGGAGATGGGAGATGCTGCCCTGCCTTGTTCTCACAGCTGGGACAGACTTCCTGCAGGCTTCCCCAGGACCTGCAAACAGGAGACAGGAGGATGGTGAGTCTGAAGCTAGCCTGGGCTACATGAGACCCTGTCTCAAACAACATGGAGCCGGTGCGGTGGCTCAGGAGCAACCAGACCTCTATTTCTAAACCTGCAGGGGGAGGGAGCACGGTCCTGACCCCCGCATGCACACAAATAAGCATAGTTTAATAAGCCAGGTGTGGCAGTGCACACGTTTTTAATCCCATCACTCAGGAGGCAGAGGTAGGCGGATCTCTGTGAGTTCTCAGCCAGCCTCGTCTACAGAGGGAGTTCCAGGACAGCCAGGCTACACAGACAGACCCTGTCTCAAAACGACAAAAGCATGGGCCTGCTCTGAGAGCCTGCATCCTGAGGAGAGGACGGGCAGCACACAGCCAGCAGGGGCAAGGGAAGAGCCCAGACCGTGTATCCACACCCACTGCACAAACAGTGTATCCACACCCGCGGCACACACCGTGTACCCACACCCGCGGCACGGACCGTGTACCCACACCCGCGGCACGAACCGTGTACCCACACCCGCGGCACGGACTGTGTACCCACATCCACGGCACACACCGTGTATCCACACCCACGGCACAAACACCAACATGTTGTCCCCTGATGGAGTTGAGGCAAGGAGTCACAGGACTTGTGTCCTAACGGCTCACTCGCCAGGTCCCCAACACCATGGTGACTCCAGCAGCTCATTCCTGGGGTATGAGGAATCACAGAGAAGCCCCGGGGACACTGACATACACCACAGATGAGGCCTTCTCCAGCAGGTGCGCCATGGCCTCCATCACCCCTGCTTCATAGCCGAGAACGGTGTTCAACCACGCCCACACAGGGCAACACGAGACTGGACCCTCCTTGCTGCAGGACACAGCCTGGCACCTGTGTGACCGTCCCTCGCTTGCTTCCAGTCATAGGACTCAACAGCTGAAACCCCACGAGATCACCAAGAACTCTCAGCTGCAGCACAGAAGGACTGAGGCCACCTCGTCACTCTGCCTGGGAAAAGCATCCACACATCAAGGCTACTCGGATGGATGCAGATGGCAGGGCTAAGGCAAGGAAGGGAGGAGCCACGGCTGAGGCACTGGAGCCCCTCGGGCTGTTCTTAGCTCCCGCCTGCTCTACACTAGAGCTTCCGAGGCTGTACAGCGGCACCTGGTAGCCGTCCTCAGCCACTGTGTGTGCCGGTCCTGTGGACCGTACCCTGTCACCAGAAATACAGGGATGGGCGTTTCCTGGCATTGTTTCGGATCACAAAATACAAATCTTTCTCCCAGGCACGTAGCAACAGTCAAGTTCGGAGTTCAATCCCTGGATCGCACATGAAAAGCCAGGCGTGGTGGCACGTGCCCAGAACACTGGTGCAGAGAACTAGGGCTTCTTGCTCTGCCAGTGAGACGGTGTTTACAAACAAGGTGCAGAGACCTATGGAGACTACAGCGGCCACCAGCACCTGCTGCTCTCACCAAGTGTCTGGGCTTGAACCCCAGCACCCACAGCTCACAACTGGGTGACGCCAGGCCTGGGGAAACAGCACCACCTTCTGGTCTCTGTGGGAACTACATACACACGGGGCATGGAAAATGAAAATAAATCAGAAAAATGGTGGGGAGTGGACAGGAGACACGAACTCAGCCTCCACCCTTACACATCACACCTGGGACCACGTGACGGAGCGCCAAGGCCTGCGAGCTGCCCTCTGCCCTCCACATTCACGCTGCACACACAATCAACATCTCTCAAAATCAAAAAACCAAAATGCAGAGACGCAGGCAGGGGTGACTGTACAGGGCTGCCAGGCTGGAGTCGCAGATGGTTGTGAGCCGTGGTGTGGGTGCTGGGGACCGAAACCCAGCCCTCTGCCACAGCAGCTGGTACAGCGCGCTGACCACTGAACCATCCCTCCGCCCGGTCACTCTGGGTCTCACTGAGCCTGAGATGGCTCTACACCCCCAGCTCTGGGCTCACAGAGTTCAGGGTCCCCACAGATTCAGGACTCTCCCCAGCAGTCAGGAAGGCTACATTATTTACATTCCGTCCGGATGACATCATCAGGAGAGCCCTGAGCTTCCCAGGCCAGAATTTGCCAAATAAGGTAGGGGGCCTCTTAGAAAGATGGGCCTGGTGGGCAGGCCATGGTGGTCAGGGCCCAGTGGGCAGAGCGGGAAGGGGAGGGGGCTGGGTGTGGGAGCGGTGCCCACCAGTGCCTACTGGGAGGGGGGAATCTGGCTTTCTCAAGAACACCAAGAAAAGCTGAGGGGACTCAAGGCTAAAGACAGGGAGACCTGAGTCTACAGACAGCACATGCCATGTGGGTGACACCTGTCACCAGCAGGTTCAGTACCCAGGTCTGTGAACATGACCTGAGCTCAGTCCCTGAGGCCCACATGTACATCTGTGGTATACACACAAACATGCACACCATAGCAATTACGAGGCCAGTCTGGGGTACGTGAGACCTTGCCTCAAACAATCAACCAAGGCCAGGTGTGGGGCCCAATGCCTTTAGTCCCGGTTTTCAGAGAGGGGGAGGGGTTCTCTGTGAGAAAACGCTCCAGACCAGCCGAGACTACACAGTGAAAAGTGTCTCAAGAGGAAAAACTGAGTGCAGAAGAATCAAACAGCCAAGAAGGCTCGGGCGCCACCCTGCCTCAGGGCAGCAGCTGGAAGAACACACACCACGTCCCTACAGCTCACTCACAGAGGGAACCAGAGGAAGGCGACTCAGGCCCATGGCCATCTGGGAATCTGAGTGGTCACACAAAGGACAGGGAGAGAGAGCACACACCAGCAACGCCACTCACCTGCCCAGCTCCTCTCCCATCTCATAGTGGTCCTCAACATCTTCCTGCCTAAATGTGGACATGGCGGCCTGCCTTCTGGAGGACTCCTGGGACAGGGGGCTGGGAAGACACAGGGGAGAGTACTCTTCATCCGGGAACTTGGGGAGGCCCATCACCCCCTGGCACAAATGACACCCCCTCGTCACTGCTCCCAGGTTTACTGTGGCCATCTAAAGCTCCTACCCACTGGGGAGGGGAAGGCTGGAGGACTAGAATTCCAGGGCATCCTCAAATACTCGGGGAGCCGGAAGCCAGGATGGGCTACATAAGACCATCTGTGTGCGCGCGTGCGCAGGGAACTAGCGCGACGGCTCAGCTGGTGACAGTGGGCGCTGCTCTTACCGAGTACCTGCGCTCGGTTCCCAGTGCCTGACCAGTTGACTGACCACTACGCCAGGTGACTTAACGCCCTCTTCTGGTCACCTCAGGTACCTGCACTCTAGCGCACCACTAAGAAACAGGCATAGATAAAAGTAAAAGCAAAAAAAAAAAGACATTTCAAACATGGACACGCAGAGCGCTGGAGTGCAAGTGTTCTCTACTCTCAATACTCTCTCGCAGCCTCCGGCTCCTGGGGTCCCTCGCGAGCTTCCTAACCTGTCAATCATGCCCACCTGCACCCCGGAACTCAGGGGCGTCGCCGGAGCGCTAACGCATGCGCAGTCCTAGCGGCCCAGGCCCCGCGGCTGGAGCGTCCCGAGACCCCTCGCGTGTCCCCCTCCCCTGGCTACCGCCCTCGCCGCGTGTCCTTTGGATCCCCGACACGCTGCCCTGGCCTGTCCATACCATCCACAGTCCGCGAGTCCCCGCCCGGCGCCAGCGTAGCCCCCGCGACCTCCTCCTGCGGAAGTCCCGGGGAAGCATGTACGCATGCGCCAACCGCGTCACCACATAACCCCGCTACGATCGGAAGTCAGCGCTAATTGGTCCGTGTCCCAGCCAGGAGAACCGAGTGCTGCTCATTGGCCAGCATCACCAACTACACGCGGAAGCCAGCACCCATTGGCGACGCAGAAGCCTGCTGGGCAGGAAGACGGCACTCATTGGCCGGCGGGCTTGTGCTGCCGTCATCCGCACGCCGAGCAAATTGCTTGACTGAGTCTTCCGCCTCCGACCCGATTGGACAAACCCTACGTCGACGAGGAAACCAACTTCCTGAGGACACGCTTAAGCGTGCGTCCTGCAAGTTATAGCCCAGGACGTGCTGGGCCGTCCTAGAGTCAAAGCCTGAGCAACAAAGAGCTCAGTCGAATGGAACAAAGTTTCTGTCTCAGGGCCACTGTAGTGTGCTCTGGAAGTCCCGCCAGCACAGCATGGAGGAGTGCAGGGAGATCAACCACAGCTGAGTTTATTACTCCAAAGTGTCACAGTCATGGTCCCCAGGAGGCTGCCCACCTCCCATGAGCAACGCCTCCCACTCCGCTCTGGGGAACTGCACTTGGGCCATAGATGGACCCCACAAACCTCTGAATGTGTTTATTTATAGACTTTTGACATCCGAGCATTTCTGAGAATGACAGCGTGGTGTCCCGCCCACCCCATGGCCCGCCAGTCCAGCCTGCAGAGGGGACTTTGCTGCCTTGGAATTCCAAAATAAATAGAATCCACGTGTTAGCGCGCAGCTATGGCAGATTGCCCCACAATCTCCGGAGCGGCACTATGGGACAGTCTCAAGGTGTCTTCTGATGGGCGGGCACTGTGCAGTGTCCGGCAGTGCCGAGCTTCTACAGTTTGTCCAGGAAGTTGTCCAGCGCCGGGATGCCCTCCTTCAGGCCTTTGCGCTTGCGGGTCTCGGCTACTACTTGGCAGGGGCGGCTGCTGTTGTCAAAGGGGTCCCCAGGCAGGATCTGCCAGTGGTCGAACACACACTGGGGGAAGGCCTGGCCACCCGTGTTGGATCGCAGATCGGCTGTGAAACCTGCACCAAGAGGCAAAACACTCAGCAAGGAGCCTAGCCCCAGGTCTGGGCCTCCCCATCTCCCTGTGCCCAGTGATTCTTTGGTCTTCTGTCAGATGTGCCTGCCTGTGACACAGGCATCTTGTTTTGGTTCCACTAATATGCAAACCAGCAACCTCAGGGAGCAGAGGCCTGGGACACCACAGGAGAGCCAGGGAAGGTACTCACCAAAGGACTCATTGACAGGCAAGTAGGCCTTGACCACAAACATGGGGGTGCCAGCCACCTGGGACTCCTCAAACACATGACCACGCTTCCTGTTCAGGACACCATAGATGCCACCCACAACCTGCTCAGGACACTGAGGGAAAGAGAGAAGCAGTGAGAATCAGAGTGCACAGGAGGATGGGCAGGCGCCACACAGACAGGTAAGTTTACCTGGATCTCCACAAGATAGATAGGCTCCATGAGGCGGGGCTGTGCGGTCAACACACTGGCATAGAGGCAGCGCCGAGCTGTGGGGATGATCTGTCCACCACCTCGGTGGATGGCATCAGCGTGCAGAGTCACATCATGAACATCGAATCGCACACCACGCATGTTCTCCTCACAGAGAGCGCCCTAACAAAAGAAAGCTGGCTAGTCACACCCCAATAATTCAGAAGCCAAGCTCCCCTCAGGCAGTACGCGCAGGCCCCACGCTCACCTCCTTAGTGGCCCACTGGAACCCAGCCACCACGCTGTCCTTGATCTCATTCAGATACTGCACACCTTTGGTGATGTCCGTCAGGATGTTGGGGCCAGTGCCGTCAGGCCCGAAGCACCAGATCTTGCGGGCTTCGGCAACATCCCACTCATACTTCTCAGCCAGGTAGCGTGCCCGAGCCTTGAGCTCCTGGCGAGCAGAGACTTCCCCCTTGTCGATGTCCTCAGCCAGGCCATCAGGGAAGGGCCGGGCCTTCATGTACAGCCGGTTGTGCTTGTTGGGGGACTTGGACAGGCACAAAACATTCGACTCCTCGCTCACTGTCTCCCGGTATGAGACAACAGGGTCTGATTTCTGCAGAAGGGAACACCCATTACTGCTAGAAACACCTGCAGGCAGCAGTAGCTCGGCTACAAGGGCCCTGTTCCTGGCAGGATCCTGAGGAGGTACCCACCTTGATGGGGATGCAGGCATGGTCTTCTTCCAAGTCCTTGAGGCAGATCTCCAGGTGCAGCTCCCCTGCTCCGGCAATGATGTGCTCCCCAGACTCCTCAATGATGCACTATGGGAACAGAGTCAGCTGGCACCGCCCTCTTCTCCCAGGGCTCCCTCCTAGACCTCACCACAGCACACCAGCACCAGAGCCTGAGGCACACCTGCACCATGGGGTCGGACTTGGCGAGTCGCTTCAGCCCCTCCACCAGCTTGGGCAGGTCAGCAGGGTTCTTGGCCTCCACGGCCACTCTGACGACAGGGCTGACACTGAACTTCATCACACGCATGTTGTGTGCCTGCTCGAAGGTGGTGATTGTCCCAGTCTTCACCAGGAACTGGTCCACACCGACCAGCCCCACAATGTTCCCACAGGGCACGTCCTCGATGGGCTCCACATAGCGCCCCATCATCAGGATGGTTCTAGAGGGAGGGATGGAGGTCAACAGGGCCATGAGGGAAACAGTCAGGGCGCAAGTACAGACAGGCGCGGGACAGTGCTCACCTCTGGATGGGCTTTAAGTACAGGTCCTCCTTCTTCCCAGGTGTGTAGTTGGGGCCCATGATGCGGACCTTGAGTCCCGTTGACACCACCCCAGAGAACACTCTACCAAAGGCATAGAAGCGGCCTTTGTCGGAAGTTGGCACCATCTTGGAGATGTACATCATGAGAGGGCCCTTGGGGTCGCAGCTTTTAATGCCTGGAGAGAGGACATCAGGTCACCCTTTGCGGAGGCTGTGGAGCGCAGGAGCTGGGTAGGGATGGACTGTGACACCTACCCATGGCGGCCTCATCATCAGGGGGCCCCTCGTAGAGCAGCTCACAGCGGTACTTCTGCGCGGTGACAGGGGACGGCAGGTGGATGGTGATCATCTGCAGCAGCGCGTCCCCTGCAGGCAGCCAGCGCCGCATCACAGCTTTGAGCAGCGGCTTGCCCTCCTTGTCCTTGTCCTCGCTGTCCAGTTTGATGTCCAGCTTCTCAATCAGCTTGGCCGTCTCCTCCTTTCTGAAGTTCATGATGGCATCGAACACCTGTCAGAGACGGATGTGGGCTTGGGATGGGAACAGGAGTGCTGCTTCCCATGGCGAGGGTACTCTGAGCAACTGCTGCCAACAGGCCAGAGCCACCTTCACCCACCTTGAAGATTGGGTCCAGGATGAGCTGGCAAAAGGTGCGAGGCAGCTTCTTCCCATCAGGGCTGTTTGCCGACTTGCTAAATTTGCCATTGGCTGGATCAAAATACCTTGAAGAGGAACAGGTCATGTTACAGCTCAACGCACAGAGCCTTGAGAGGTGCAGGATGTGCACAGGACTTACACTTACCTGTCTCCCCACAGTTTCTTCATCATATCCTCCACTTTCTTGGCCCGTTCGGCTGGCCCCAGTTGGCCCTCACCCTTGGCTGCAAATTTGGCTACATACATCTCTGCGAACTGCTTCAAAGTGAAAGCCCAGCCATGCAGGCCAGAGCCGAAACCCACGGTGCCCAGCACGGGGTCGATCTAAGGGAGAAGAGCAGCACTGATCAACACTGAGCCAGGAACAGTCCTCAGAAGCCACCCCTGCCAAAGCAAGCACTGGCTCAGACACAGAGTTTCTTCAACAGACATCAGGTCAAAGTGAAGAATTTCAGTCATCATGTCCAAGGCCAAGGACTCCAGAGAGCATGGCTGCTGACCCAGCCCCACCCCCTCCACGAGGTGGGCTCCGCACCATGATATTGCCCATGGGCCCACTCTCGCCCTCGCCGTAGGTGGAGATGATGACATTGACATTCTCCACGATGCGCTGGAAGGTCTGGTACAGCTCCTCAGGCTCCAACTGCAGCTCAAGCAGAGCACGGTCCATCTTGTTCATCATCAGCACAGGCTTGATGCGCTCGGCAATGGCCTGCCGCAGCACCGTCTCCGTCTGCACGCAGACGCCTGAGAGGGAAGCGGGGTTTTCAGTAGACACATGTAAGTGTGAGCCCATGAAGGCTAGCAACCGTGTCAGACCCCAGGAAGAGCACACCTCACTGCCTCTGACCCTGAGGTCGCGTCCCTGCAGCTAGACACAGGGAGCTGAACTACCTGTGTCTTCCAAGAGCGCCCTGGGCTCATCCTTCCAGTCCCTGTGTGGTCCTGACTGGCCTGAACTCGCCCGATCCTCCTCTCCAGTATAAGGGCGGCCCCAGTAACCCCCCCCCAAGTTTCCCTTGTATGTCCAGCATGCACCGCCTACCAGACACACAGTCCACCACCACCAGGGCTCCATCGGTGACACGCAGGGCAGCTGTCACCTCCGAGGAGAAGTCGACGTGGCCTGGGGAGTCGATGAGGTTGATGAGGAAGCCGGAGCCGTCCTTGCTCTGCTTGATGAAGTTCAGGTCGTTCTCAGACAGTTCATAGAAGAGGGAGATGGCGCTGCGGGGGAGGCGGGGGAGTCAGCCCAGCAGAGTCCCTGTGGCCACCCCTTTCTCCTGGTGCAAAGGGCGGAGACAGCGGCAGCCCCCGACCCCCACCCCAGAAGCCGGCTTACGTGGACTTGATGGTGATACAACGCTCCTGCTCGTCCTTGCGGGTGTCAGTGAAGCGGGTCTCCCCAGCTCGCGCAGAAGCAATGATGCCGGCCTTGCACACCAGGGAGTCTGTCAGCGTAGACTTGCCGTGGTCCACGTGGGCGATGACAGACATGTTCCGGATGTTGGCTTTCTTGTCCATGATGGCACGGATCTGGTCTACCGTGAAGTTCACCTGCGGCGGGGGGAGGGGCAGCGGCCCGGGCTCTGAGCGCTCGGCCTGGCAGGCAGCAGCAGGTCGATAGCCTCATGGCCGTGGACTCTCAGGGCGCACGCAGGCGCGGAGCCTCGGTTGTCGTTCCCAAGGGACAGTCCACGGCGTGACTCACGGCTGCAAGGCCAGCCCTGTCATGGCGGACCCCACCGTAGGCAGCTGGCTGTGGGCGCGAGCCCTGCCACTCCGGCACCCCGAGCCCGCGGCTGCCTCTCCCGTGACGCTCGGGTGACAGGCAGGGCGCTGGAGAGCGGGGCCGCCGTGGGGACCTCCCACTCGGCTGTCAGCGCCGGGGACGCGCGCCCTCCTCCCCCGGCTCCAGCGTCCCCGCCCCGGGACGCGGCCACGTTAATCGGGGGAGGACCGCGGCAGGGCGAGCAGGGGCCGCGCAGACATGGCGCCGGGCGCCCGTCCGTCCGCCTCCCGCCGCGGCCGCCATGTCTCCTGCCCGGCCGTCCCGGGGACCCGCCACGGCCGCCCCCCCGCCGCCGCGAGCGCCCGACTCCGGCCGCGAGCCCCGCCGAGCCGCGGTCACTCACCATGGTTGCGGATGGCGCCGGATTCTCACGAGCAGAACAGAAGAACGAACTACGCCGGCGATGGCGGCGGCTGCGGCGGAAGAGACCGCTGACGTCAACGCCCGGGCCTTTATAGGGCGACGCCGGTTGGGCCGGTCACGTGACGGCGCGCGCGCGTCGCGGCCGTGCACGCCGGGGCGGGGCCATGGCAGGCCCCGCACACGCGCGGAATCCGCGTCTGGGGATTTAACCCTCGCCGCGCCGCGGAGGCGGCTGCGGAGGTGGCGGGGCGTGTCCAGATCGGTCGCCTGACCCTGCTCGACCGTCGCCGCCCTTGGGTGTTAAAGCTCCGCTGCCTCAGAACGCAATCACCTCCGCGATGATCCGGAAAAGGCCTTGGAGAACAATTAAAGAGGACTTTGAAATTCGGACCTGGCCAGTGGGTTGGGTCAAAGTCCCGTTTCCTGGGTTTGAGGTTGTTGTGTAATGTGATGACTCCGGAGAAAGCTGGAGAAAGCTAGCCTTCTGGCTACATAATCATTTCTGTAAACTTCGCCTGTATTTTTTTATTTCACCTTTTTGTTTTGGAAACATAGTCTCACTATGTAACCCATGCTGGCCCCAAATCAAGGCGATCTGCTTGTCTCTGCTGTCCCACCCCCGGGATTAAAGTCCTGTGCCAGCACACCACCAGGGCGACACCTTTTTTTTTTTTTTTTTTTAAACCAGGATATCAGGTAGATCCTCTCTACTCAATAGACTGTGGAAGTTGTCCTTGAATTTCTAATTCTCCTAGGACCAGGAATACACACACACACACACACACCCGCACACACACACACGCAAAATAGAGCCGGGAACGATAGCACACAGACAGCTGTCATCCCAACACTTAGAAGGCGCAGGCGGAGGCAGGGGCATCAGGACTTCAAGATCACCCCTGGTACGTAGTCAATTCCGTGGCCATCCTGGACTACATAAGACGACGCCTTAAAACCAATACAAACAAGACCCGGTGTTTCTTGAAATTTCGTCTCTTCTAATTTTTATTTCTCTAATTTTTATTTCTTTAATTTTTTTATTGAGACGAGATTCAGTCGATAGCAGCCCTAGAGGCTCCGCCGCACCCGCACTCCGCCGGTCCCGCGCGGCCAGCAGGAGGCGCTGCAGGACCGCGCAGCGCGGCTGTCCCGGCCTGACCCTGGGCACGCAGCCTCCTGCACACAATAGGCTCTCATCGCTTCCCGCGTCCGTGCAGACCAACTCCCCTCTGGAAGCCTCAAGCTCCCCGGTTAAACGAAGGGGACATATGTAACCCTCCTAGGCTGCCAGGGAGGGAGAGGAAAGAGAGGTGTCCCAACCTAGAACAAATAAATAAAGCAATACGGTTTTCGAATCTTGGCTCTAAAATAACTCGGCACTCGCCTCCGCCGCCATGGTCTCTCAATGACAATGACAATTGACTGGCAAGCCTGCAAGAGGAACGCTTAAAGTCCATATGCCCTCTGGTCACGATCTTGGGGGAAATTGCACCCTGATATTTTTTTCCCCAATACCGAGTGTCAGAGGCCTTGACGGTCCTATCTCTGGAGCGTGGGGTCTTTGCAAGGCAAGATGCAAATGTTCTCATTCAAAGAAGAGATTCGAGGGTGGGGCTGGGCCCGGGTGTAGTGCACTCTCTTGGCACTGGAGCAAAGCTGGGATCCACAGTACGTGAGTTCAAGGCCAGCCTTGGTTAGGCTGAACCTTCGTTTGAAAAACAAAACAAAAGAGGTGATTGGGGGCCATACTTGGAGAGACTGTCCTGTCCTCAAAAAGTTTTCTTTTTTTAACTTTTTTAAAAATTTATTATTTATTATGTATGCAGTCTTCTGCCTATATTCTGCCTGCAGACCAGAAGAGGGCGCCAGGTCTCATTACAGATGGTTGTGAGGCACCATGTGGTTGTTAGAAATTGAACTCAGGACCTCTGGAAGAGCAGTCAGCAGCGCTCTTAACCGCTGAGCCATCTCTCCAGCGCCCCCCCCCCCACTGCAAAGTTTTCTAAGGTGAAGCAGAGGACTGTACAAATTTCCAGACAACTTTGGCTTCGCAGCAATATGTAGTCTCAAAACTAAATGGTGAGATCGGTGAGGGAAAGCACTTGTCACCCGCTGATGACCTAAGACCATGGTGGAAAGAGAAAGACCTTCCACGAAGTTCTCTGACCCATGCGTAAATTGCTGCACGACATCATACAGCCTGAATAATAAATAACAAAGTGATCAGGCTAGGCTGGGCTCCATGAGAACAGGGTGCACATGTCCGAGTCCTGGGTTCCATTTCAAACAACCACAGAAACCAGGCATGCCAGCACCCAGAGACGCAAAAGGTGGGGTCAGAAGGTCAAAGTCAGCCTGGGCTATTAGAGACCCTGGCTCAAAAGACTAAGTGATTTTAGTGTTTTTTTGTTTTTTGGGGTTTTTTGGGTTTTTTGTTTTGTTTTGTTGTTGTTGGGGTTTTTTTTGTTGTTGGTTTTGTTTTTTTTGTTTGTTTGTTTTTTGTTTTTTTTTTTTTTTTGAGATAGGGTTTCTCTGTAGCTTTGGAACCTGTCCTGGAATTAGTAGACAGAAATACTCATGCCCGGAGTGCTGGGATCAAAGGTGTGCGCCACTACCATCTGGTTAAAATAGAATTGATTTGAAAGCAAAACTCTGAGACAGAGTCTCACCATGTAGCGCAGACTGGCCTGGAACAACAGAAACTAAGTAAATAGATTTCATTTAGGAGTTAAAATTGAGACAGGGTTTCTCTGTAGCTTTGGAGCCTGTCCCGGAGATCCGCTGCCTCTGCCTCCCGAGTGCTAGGATTAAAGGCTTGCACCACCACCTCCCAGCATTGTTGGCATATTCTAAGAAGCTATGAGGGGAGAGAATAGGGCAACGTTCAGGGCTGAGAAACGAGTGGGGCGCATGGACAGGCTACTGCAGGGATGGGGCCAGATGCACAGAATCCAAGATACGCAAAGCCTGCAGCTAGACGGCCACGGTCGCGAGCGGACGTGGGGTCATCAGTTCAGGCGGAAGCGGAATGGGGTCTCGGAGAACGACGCAGAGAGGTACCACTGCGCGTGCGCGCCCACAGCAAGGGGCGCAACAGCGGCCCCTGGTGACCATGCGTCGCAACTGCATGAATCTCGGATCTGATTTCCAGTGTGTAGAGAAATCTATACACGGAGAAAAATCAGATTAATAATTTGTTTTTTCGAGACAAGGTTTCTCTGTGTAACTGTCCTGGCTGTCCAGGAACTAGTGTGGGACTCAGCCATGGCAAGCTTAATAGGAAACAGTGGGAGCCAACCACGGCCTGAGTCTCAGTAGTTCATCCTGAGGTAAAACCTGAGGGCAGGAAGGACCAAACTGAGGTTACCTGAGCACCACCCAAGAGCAGACCCAAAGAAAAACGCCTAACGTTTCAATCGCTGTAGTTAGGACCACCTGCCAGCACACATTCACCAGGACACCCCTAGACAAATGTCAGCCAATCAGAGGTCCTGAACCTCAGAAACCCCTCACCCCTACCTTTACTCCTATAAAAAACCTTACCCTAACTGAGCTCGGGGCTCTCTGTTTATTCCAATACGTTGAACGTGCAGAGAGACCGAGTTTGCAAACTTGCATAAAATAAAGGCTCTTTGCTTTTACATACAAGACTCTGTCTCCTTGGGTTTTTTTTTTTGGGGGGGGGGGTCTTTGTGGATCTTAGCTCTTGAAGAGCAGGCTGACTCAAAGAGGTCACCTGTCTCTACCTCCCAAGTGCTGGGATTAAAGGCGTGCACCACCACTGCAGGGCTCAGAGTCAGGATTTGGTTAACTGCGGTGTGAGTTTAAATTCTGGTTCCGCTTTAATGTGTTATGAGACCTTGGGTGAGTTAATGGATGTCTCCGGTCCTTAGGCTGAATAATAACCTAATTTATGTGGTACTTGTAAGACTAAAGAAATAAAAAGTTGGGGGTTGGAGAGATGGCCCAGCGGTTAAAAACACTGACTGTTCTTCCAGAGATTCTGAGTTCAATTCCCAGCAACCACATGGTGGCTCACAACCATCTATAATGAGATCTGGTGCCCTCTTCTGGGGCGTAGGTACACATGCAGAACACTGTATATAACAAATAAATAAAACTTTTAAAAAAAGAAAATAAAAAAAAATGGAACTCAGAAGGCACAGGGGCAGCCTAGCATGCCCCAAGCGGGCGTCACCAACATCACACGACTGATTGTACGTCTGTCACTTCAGAAAGAGGAAAGCCTGGGATCCGGAGTTCACAACAAAACAAAACAGCAAACTGGTGAAATCCTTGTCATACAAGCATAAAAATCTGTGCTCAAAGCCGGGAGGTGGTGGCGCATGCCTTTAATCCCAGCACTCGGGAGGCAGAGGCAGGTGGATCTCCGGGAGTTCGAGACAGGCCTGGTCTACAAGAGTTAGTTCTAGGACAGGCTACAAAGCTGTCTCCGAAAACCAGAAAACAAACAAACAAAAAACTGTGTTCAATTCCAAGTTCCTGTGTAAAAAGTTAGGCATGATGGCACATGCCCTCGCTGGATCTAGAGTTCTTCTAGGAGGCTAGCCTGCCAGCGAGTATCAGGAATCCTCCTGTCCCGGCCTGAAAAAAAAGAAAAAAGAAAAAGGAAAAGGAAAGAAGATAAAAGATCAAGAAAGCAGTTGGGCGGTGGTGGCACACGCCTTTAATCCCAGCACTCGGGAGGCAGAGGCAGGCGGAACTCTGTGAGGTCGAGGCCAGAGTCTGGTCTACAGAGGGAGTTCCAGGACAGGCTCCAAAGCTACAGAGAAACCCTGTCTCAAAAAAACCAAAAAAACCAAAAAAAAAAAAAAAAAAAAAAGATAAAAGATCAAGAAAGCCATCCGATGTCCACCTCTGACCTGTACACACACAAATGTCTGCACACAAACATGTACAAGCATATACACACAACAAAGAAAAAAATGGAAAGTAATTAAAATAGCTGAAATGAAGAAGAATTAAGGTTCATCTGGAGACGGGGGAAATGGCTCAATGGGTAGGAGGGCCGATATTACAGAAGATCCTCGTTGGATTCCCAGCACCCATATCGGAAGGCTCAGGGGGTCCGACGCCCTCTTCTGGACTCCTGAGGCACGGCACTCGTGTGTATACACAGTTTAAAACTAATACAAGAAAACCGGGTGTGGTGACCACGCCTTTAATCCCAACCCTCGGGAGGCAGAAGCGGGCGGATCTCTGTTCCAAAGCTACCCAGGGAAACAACCAGCGGTACACAGAGAAACCCTGTCTCTAAAACAGAAAAATACTTAATGTAGGAAAAATCTCTTCCTAGCTGTCTTTTAAGCTGCCTGGAGAATAGTCTCCTTTCTCAAGGTCCAGTATTTGGTACACCACCCCAGCCTGGGTCGAAGAGGAAGGAGGAAAAGATAAAAGATGCATCACCTCCGCTATTGGCCGAATTCTAGTCATGTGACCACAGCTAGCTGCTGGATCCTGGGAAATGTAGTCCACTCTGGAAAGGCTACTTAAAAGGGAAACTGAAGTGTTGGACTTCGTTGAGGTTAGTAAGCCAGGAGACATTTCAGTGGGGAATGAGTTTACTGCACACGCAGACGGAAATAAGTTTGAATCCCTAAATTATGCAAAGAACCAGGTGTGGTGGCTAGCCTGTCATCGCCGTACACCACAAGGAAAACTGAGATAGCGATCCCTGAAGCTCCGTGGCCGCAAACCTAGCTCAGTCACTGAGCGGCAGGTTCAGTGAGAAAAATCTGTCCAGAAAACAAAGTGGAGGGGCTGGAGAGATGGCTCAGCGGTTAAGAACACTGACTGTTCTTCCAGAGGTCCTGAGTTCAATTCCCAGCAACCACATGGTGGCTCACAACCATCTGTAATGAGATCTGGTGCCCTCTTCTGGGGTCCAGGTATGCACACAGGCAGAACACTGTATACATAATTAATAAATAAATCTAAAAAAAAAAAAAGAAAACAAAGTGGAGTGTGGCTGAGGTGGTGCACGCCATTAATCCCAGCACTAGGGAGGCAGAGACTAGGCAGATCTCTGTGAGTTCGAGCCCAGCCTAGTCTACAAGAGCTAGTTCCAGGACAGGCTCCAAAGCTACAGAGAAACCCTGTCTCAAAAAAAACAAAAGCAAAAGAAAATATGAGATAAAAACAAAGTGGAACTAGGGGATGATGTCCACACCCTCAATTTCACATGATGTAAAGCCAAAAGTAGACAGAACTCCGAGTTCCAGGCCAGCCAGGGCTACTCAGAGAGACAGTGTCTAAAAGAAAAAAAAAAGTGGAACCACTCCACCACCAATTTTTGAGAGAGTCACTGTGGCCAGCAGCTTGCCTGCTGTTTCTACAAGGTCCCTCCTGTCTCTCTCACCTAACTATATGAGACCATGTTTCCATCACTTGCTGGATAAAACACAGTGACCACCTAGAATAAAAGACAGTGGGCTTCCTGCCCCTGTGTGCTTGCTCTTTGGTGTGGTCAGGCACAGTCTTCTACAGACAGAATTGCCTTGTGAACCCACCTGTGTTTTCTTTTTTTCTTTTTTTGGTTTTTCGAGACAGGGTTTCTCTGTGGTTTTGGAGCCTGTCCTGGAACTAGCTCTTGTAGACCAGGCTGGCCTCGAACTCACAGAAATCCGCCTGCCTCTGCCTCCCGAGTGCTGGGATTAAAGGCGTGCGCCACCACCGCCCGGCCCACCTGTGTTTTCTTAAGGTTCTTTCTGCTTCGTTTTTTTTCCCTCCCAAGTGCTGGGACTAAAATTCCTATGCAAAACCTGGAATATATGTTTTTTTAAATATTTATTTGTTTATTTATTTATTTATTATGTATACAATATTCTGTGTGTATGTCTGCAGGCCAGAAGAGGGCACCAGACCTTATTCCAGATGGTTGTAAGCCACCATGTGGTTGCTGGGAACTGAACTCAGGACCTTTGGAAGAGCAGGCAATGATCTTAACCACTGAGCCATCTCTCCAGCCCTGGAATATTTGTTTTAATATAATTTACAGCACATATTTCTATGTGACACCTCTCGGAGTATATGTTTTAGTGTAATTTACAGTACATATTTGCAACAATGGTGAGACTCAAAGCCAAACATTTCTGGACAGTGGTGGCACACACTATTTTCCCTTCAAGACTGGGTTTCTCTGTGTATCCTGGCTGTCCTAGAACTCGGTAGACCAGGCTGACCTGCTGAGTGCTGGGATTAAAGGTGGATGCCACCACCGCCCTTTGATTTTGGTTCACAACTTTAATCCAAGCACTCTGGAGGCAAAGGCAGGCAGATCTCTAATCTGAAGGTCTGGTCTACACAAGGTAACTGTGAAAAAGCTAGATAGCTGTGGTTCACACCAGCATCCTGACACTCTGGAGGCTGAGGCAGGGGAGACTGCCTCAGGGAGTAAGGATGCTGTGAGCAGGTGTACAGGCTCAGTTCCTGTCATCCCAGCACTTGGAGAATTAGAAACTCAGGCTTACATAGGAAATTTCCAGGCCAGTCCCGGTTTCAAAACACGACAGTTTTTTTTTACCCTAAGCTAAGGAGCCAAGGGGGCTTTTGAAACTGAGATGAGAAGTTAGAGTTGGTACAGGGCTCTGGAAGTTTTTAAATCGAGCTAAGACAAAAGGAGGGGTGGTGTGGTCCAATCTGAATGCCATCGTGCATGTGAAGGGCAGGGAAAACAGTTTTGACACAGGTCTTTCTTTATTGCCCCGATGGCCTCAAACTCCCAGTCTTCCTGCCTCGGCCTCCCAGTGGCTGGGAATATTATTTATATTCCCAATTTTATATTACTTATTGTTTGGTCAAAAGCATCACCCCAGCTTCCTAACACTCCTTAATACAACAAGTCTGGATTGTTTGCCTGGGGACTTTGCCCCAGCTCCTGGCATAAGACCCCTCTCCAGGGAGGGTCAAAACCACTCCCACGGCTATTTAAACTGCCCCCCCAGAATGAACAGGTAGTCTCCGCTTTCCTCCCTTCCCCTCCCCTTGCTTTCCTGGGACCACCCCGGAGCATTGCATTAAACATGGGCATCTTTTATTCGGTTTCATTTGGTCTGATTGCAATTATTTGCGTGGGCGGAGAGGTCCGTCTTAAGAAATCCCTAACAGCTATATTGGCAGCTTTTGGGGGATCTGCGTCTGTGTGCTTTGGAGGAGGCCAGCCAAGTGCACGCGGAGCCCGGATGTGCAGGACCGGCTGAGCACACCACGCCAGTACCACAGGCCAAGCAAGCCCTGCACCTGCCAGCAGCCGCTCGCGGGAACAGCGACACCTGCCCGACCGTGTCCTGTTCACCCCAACTCTTCCTCCAAAGCACCAGCACAAGCGAGAGTCACCCAACGCACCGTGAGGGGAAGAACCGACGCCTTTAAGGAGCGCCCTCGGAGGCGAGCGAGCCCCGCTCCCCGTGAAACGGCGCGGGGCGGGGCGGAGCTGGAGTGGGCGTGGCCGCAGCGCCAGTAAGGAGAACCGGGAGGGGGCGGGACTTCTGTGAATTGGGTGGCCAAGGAGGGACCTGAGAAATGGCTCACCCCGGAAGGGGCGCTTACTCTCAAGCATGACTACCAGGGGTTCGATCCTCGGGACCCATGTGGGACCCATGATTAAAGGAAGTAATTCCAGCAAAATGTCCGCCGACATCCACGTGGCAGGCGTGGAAGGCGCGCACCCACACCCCCGCGAACTCGTCTCCAAACCTGACCGAACCCATACGGTGGAAGATGAAAAACCATCTCGTAAATGTTGTCTTTTGACGCCCACAAACATATGTGCGTCTCCCCGAACATATGCTCTCTAAAGAAAAGAGACCGTGGGACTGGAAAGATGGCTCAGAGGTTAAGAGCACTGACTGCTCTTCTGGAGGTCCTGAGTTCAATTCCCAACAACCACATGGTGGCTCACAACCATCTGTAATGAGATCTGGTGCCCTCTTCTGGCCTGCAGGCATGGAGGCTGAACACTGTGTACATAATAAACGAATAAATCTTTACAAAAAAAAAAAGATCGCATGGCCAACAAAAATAGGAGGCAACTGGAGCTTTTTTAGGGTTTTGGTTTTTCAAGACAGGGTCTCTAACGTGTCACAGCCCTAGCTGTCCTGGAACTAGCTCTTGTAGATCACGTTGGCCTTGAACTCCCAGAGATCCGCCTGCCTCTGCCTCCTGTGTGCTGGGTGGTGGGATTAAAGGCGTGCGCCACCACCGCCCTGCATTTTTTTTTTTTTTTTGTTTGAGACAGGGTATCTCAACTATGGAGCCAGTCCTGGAACTCACTCTGTAAACTGTAAATCAGCCTGGCCTGGAGCTCAAGGAGATCCACCTGCCTCTGCCTCCCGAGAGAGCTAGGATTGAAGGCCTGCGCCGCCACCACCTGGTTCGGGAGGGCTTCTAAACCCTTCAGAAGCCAGACTAATGGGGCGTGGTGGGGGACACCTTTAATCCCAACACTCTGGAGGCGGAGGAGAGTGGTCTACACAACAAATTCCAGAAAAGGCGGGGTGCACGGAGTCAGCTTGAAAACGAGGCAGGGGGCCCCAGCATGAAAAGGTGGGGCCAGCGAGAAGGCACGAGGCAGGAAGGCTGTTGCCCCCAAGCCTTAGGATCTCTACCTGGGACCTACAGGGTGGAAGGAGAGAACCTACTTTCCTGAACTGCTCTGACTTCCACTCATGTACACACCAAATGAATAAGTATTTGTAATTTCTTAACCGAAGCCAGAGAAAAGGCAGATTGCACTGCGCGAGCGCGAGGAAAATGAGGCGGAGGTAGGGCTAATTTCTCCTTTAAGAAGTTAGACTCCACCCCTAGTGGGCGTGACCAAAGCCAGCGCCTTAAAAAAATAAGCACAGGGGCGGGTGGGGGCGATTGGTCAGATCCTCGGGCGGTGGCGCTCGGGCGCGCTTGCGCAGCACGCAGCTCCCGCCTCTCGGCGGGGGCTGGGGGGGAGGAGCCAGATACCGCTTTTATTGGCTCTCGCTCAAGACCCGCCCTCCGGTCGAGGGCCGTCACGTGACGCGACGGCTGGGGCCTCCCGGCGCGGGGGACGCTAGTGGCCAAGATGGCGGCGGAGCTGGTGGAGGCCAAAGTGAGTGAGCGGCGGCGGCGCGGGCTGGGGCCGGCGGGTGGCGCGGTGCGGACGGCGCCTCGCAGCCAGCCGGGAGGGCGAGCTGAGGGGTGTGGGAGTGCGGGTCGACCGGGGCGCGACCGGGACGCGGGCTGAGGCTGCGGGCGGGGGGCGGGGAGACCGGGGGCGGGGTCGCCAGCACCGTTTTCGGAGTGTCGCCGTCGACTCCTGTCACTCCATTTCTGATCGGAGCTGGAAGTCCCTACAATGTGGGGACGCAGCTTCCCCGGTGCAGGCACTGTCCCTTCCTTTGGGACAGCCCCACTGGGACAGGCCTGGAGGGTCCCCTGTGGTCTCCCAAGCCTAAGGAATGCAGAGAGTGACTTTTCCATCCCGTCTCCAAGGCAACGAGGAGGACTCAGGTCCGGGTCCCCGCGTCTCTCCTCGCCTACGGGACAGCATGGGGAAGGTCTGCAGGGAGTGCCACAAGTCCTCTGATTTTCGGGGTCCCCATTGGCACCTCCCCCTAGTGAATAAGTAAGACTCCAGACTCAGTCCAGCTATGAGTTCCGGGGTTCATTTTAGAGTCTCCGAGTCGCCGAGAACCACCCCTCCGTCCCTTACACACTGGCTGTCCCCTGTCCTCCTGGGAAGGTCCCCAGCCCCCTCTGTTGCCTTCGGGGGTCCAGTCAGCAGTGGGGTACCACATTCTCCAGTAATCCTTACACTGTACTCCACCTTTTTGTTTTTTTTGTTTTTGTTTTTGTTTTTTTCGAGACAGTGTTTCTCTGTGGTTTTGGAGCCTGTCCTGGAACTAGCTCATGTAGACCAGGCTGGTCTCGAACTCACAGAGATCCGCCTGCCTCCGCCTCCCGAGTGCTGGGATTAAAGGCGTGCGCCACCATCGCCCGGCCTGTACTCCACCTTTAATCTCGACATCCTGGCGAATCATCTTACGGGGTTTTGGGCTCCCTGACAGCCCACCCGACCCACCACCCCCTTTTTTCCTGTGTTGCTCCCCAGATTGATCCCTGAACTGAGTCCAAGGGAGGACTGCTTAGGCCTTTTCCCCCCCATTTCTGCTTTGAGGTGCCAGGGCTCTGTCCCTCCACCGGGTGAGTCCCCATTAAACCTCCCTGAGGCGTGGCTCAGCATCGCCACCTTCCAGTGCTGTCCTGTCTCCCAGCACACTCGTCCCTCCTGAGTTCCTGTTGGACCTCAGCCTCCCTCAGGCATCTTCCCACCTATAAAGTCACAACTTGTACCCCTTCTTTCCTGATTCTCCTGTTACATGGCTCTTCCCTGTCCCACTTGGACCTTTTGGGGTATTCTAGAGATTCCAATTAAAAAAATGTATCCCTCTCCTCCCTCCCCCCGTTCATTCACCCAGAATGTACACCATATTCATAGTCAGAGTTTTGGGATACTCAAGATGGGAACATGTGAACTGTGAAGGTCCCAGGCACAGTCTTACTGCTTAAAGCCCCCTTTGTAGCATCCTGGAGCATTCCGGGGAGGCCAAGCCTCTTTGCCCACCTCATTCCTCAGTGGCAGGGGTGTGGTCCCTCTCTACTGGACCCTCTGGACCTCCAGCCCCACCTTAGTTGAACTTGACCCTCTTTTTTGAAGCTCTGTGATGGTCCAGGGGGACCCCATCACAGCCCTTCAGAGAACATTGAGTGTAATGGAGACTCCTCCATCTATCTGTCACAGTGGGCTGGAGATTCTGTCCTTTGCGGTCCACTGGGGCTTATCGGAGGCGATGGTGGCATTTGAGGATGACTGGACCATTCAGCAGGCCCCGTGGCAGGCTTGTAGGCTGCCTTCATCCTTTGTCAGGGGTCTTGGCTTTCCGAAGAGCCTGGTCTAGTGACTGTTGCCTCTCATTGAGCCCCAAGTGGAAAGCTTTAGACACCATGGAGCTGACACTGTTTATAAACCCAGCCCTGGTAGCCATGCCCGGGCGGGAAGTGCACTCTGGGCGATGGATGGAGACATCTTGCTGTGTCCTGTCCTAGTGCCATGCTGTCCCTAGCAGGCTGCTGGGGCATAGCAGCTGCTGGGAAACCCGACCCAGACCATATGGCAACAACCTGGGTGCTGGGATGTTTGCCATCCGTCATGGGTGACGGGACTCCCCCTGGCTCTGGCACCCCTCTCCTCAGTCTTTAGGGCTTGGACTTGTTCTAGTACAAACATGCTAACTACATGCTGTGTGTGCTGCGTGGCCCTGCATGAGGTAGGAAGTCAAGGCTCCTTTGAGGGTGCCCAAGGGCCACATACCCTGGAGTCCCTGGAGAGTCAGGGCTCCCCGGCAAGAGGTCTAAAGCCTGGTAGCCACTGGCCAAACTCCATCCCAGCCCGTTGTACCAAGAGGCCTCACATCATGCTGTCATAGTTGGCAACCCAAGTCCCAGGTGCTCTGGGAGCCTCCTGGGACACTGCTCTTGCTCCCAAGGGCCATGTACCCCAAGTGATCAGGTGGGTACCAAATGTGATGGATTCCTGAGACTAGGACCTCTGGGCTGGTCAGGTGTGCTTTCTGTGTCTTGCAGGCTTCTTTGGGGCTCATGGCCTGAGTTAGCTGCCTGTGTCCCCTCCAGCCACTTGGACCATCAGCCAGTCCCATGGAAGTCCCTCTCTATCTCCAATTTTCATTGAATTCAATCCAGCTGCAGAACTTAACACAGGAGGCCCAGGGCCTGGCTGGGCTGTCCCTCAGGGAGCCTTGGTCCTTCCACCTGGGGGGTCTGCCATGCCCTCATGTCAGCTATTGTGAATGCAGGCCCCACCCGAGGGACCCCCATACATCTGTCCCTGGGCCTTTCTGTCATCTAATACTGTGTCATCAGCTTGGTCACTGACCTGTGCAGCTGCTTGGTTTCGGGCACCAGTTGTTCTCATGTAGGCCCATCCTGCTCCTAGGCACCCTGGGTGATGCCCGGGGAACTGGCATGGTTGGGTGGAGACCAGGTACAGGGTCCAGGACACCTCACTGTAAGACCGGTACCAGTCCACAGTGCCCTGGGGGCCTTGCCCAAGACTAGCAAATCCTACCTAGTCTGGGTAGCACACATGGGAAGGGGTTTAAGAGGCCTCCCCAGGGTTCAGTCCTGACACCTCTGCCCAGGAGTGCTGTCTTAGGACACAGCCATGCCCCTGCCGTAGCCAAGGCAGGCAGTCCTTCTGTTTCATGTACACGTCACACTAGAAGAGGAGGCTGTGAGGGACGGGAAGGGGTTCTGGTGGCTGGCGCCCAGCCATGTTAGAGGGCAACCACTGAGAGCCGCTGTGGTCACCCTTCCACAGAACATGGTGATGAGCTTCCGAGTGTCGGACCTACAGATGCTTCTGGGCTTTGTGGGCCGCAGCAAGAGTGGGTTGAAGCATGAGCTGGTGACCAGGGCCTTGCAGCTGGTGCAGTTCGACTGCAGCCCCGAGCTCTTCAAGAAGATCAAAGAGCTATATGAGACACGCTACGCCAAGAAGAACGTGGATCCCAGCCCACAGGCGCCACGGCCCCTGGACCCCCTGGCTCTGCACTCCATGCCCAGGACTCCCCTGTCAGGGCCCACCGTGGACTACCCCGTGTTGTACGGGAAGTACTTGAATGGACTGGGACGCCTGCCCACCAAGGCCCTTAAGCCTGAAGTGCGCCTGGTGAAGTTGCCCTTCTTCAACATGCTGGACGAGTTGCTGAAGCCCACCGAGCTGGGTGAGTGGTGGGTATCGGCTGGGGGATCCCCACAGTAGGCTCAGCCACTGGGCCACGTGCCATAGGAAGGCATGGCAGGTCACACTGGTCATCTCAGCATTTAGGGGCTGAGGCAGTATTATTGTGAGTTCTGGGCTACAGGGCGAAACTGTTTTTAAAAAACAGCAATGACTGAGGACGTAGGTACCGTAGTGAGCAGAGCATTCACTGGCCTGCTGACCAGCACCGAGGCCTGGCAGCGTGTACCTCTCCTCCCAGCTCGACAAGGGGAGTGCCGTGAGTCTGAGGTTAGCCTTGGCAAATATATTCCAATTTTTAAAAAAGAAAAAAAAAAAGCTGGGCATGGTGGCAAACTCAAGTTATCACAGCACTTGGGGGGAGATGCAGAAGATCAGCAGTTCAAGGTCACTCTCGACCAGCTGCTCGACCAGTTTGAGACCCTGTCTCAAGAAAAGCAGATGTAAGTGGAGCTAGCTGTGTTCCAAGCTGTCAGGTTAGGTTGTCAGGTGGCCTCGACCATCAGACCACCGTCTGTGGGGCACAGATGGCCCTGGGAGGCCCACATCTAGGTCTCTCCCGCCTAGAGCCCAGAGGTGGTCCCAGCACTTGGCAGACTCACCCTCACATCCCTGTGGCCTGTTCTCCACTGAGTGATCCCTTCCTGCTGTCGCAAGACCGTTCGTTCCCCTTGTCCTGGGACTTGGTGGGGAGTTCTGTTTAATTGGGACTGCTGCAAGCACCTGAGGAATGGTGGCACTTGGCCTGTCTGAGGGCTGCTTCTGTGACCTGAGGCCCCACCCCCTGGCTCGAGGCTCCACCCCTAGCCTGAGACTCCACCCTCCATGGCACTGAAGCTGGCTTATGGCAGAGCCTTCTGGCCCTGCCACCTTCTTGCCATGCTTCAAGTACTGCAATCTTGCCTTCTCCAAGGTTTCCACAGCCCTTGGCAGCTAGGGGCCAAGCTGCTGGTTATCATCTTGAGGATGACCCAAGTGCCAGGGAATTGGTCCCCCTGCCTGCCAGCCTGCATGGAGGGCTTCCTTCCTGCAGAGCAAGCCAGCCGTCACTCTGTCCCACAATGCAATGCTGTGCCCTGAGCCCCCAGGGACCCTGGTCACCTGATCTCCGGGAGAGCATGCTCCCCTGTCTACCCCAGCAGCTTGAACAAAGAGGACTAGTCCGCCTCACCTGCCTTCCCACCAGGGCACCCCCTTCCCTGGGTCCCACACCCTGAGGGGCTCCTGGATCAGGAGCTCTGATCCTGGGCCTAAGACCATGATCCCTCAAGCTCTAAATCCCGTTATTTCACAGGCCTGCCCTGCCCTGACCTGGGCCCTCCAAG
Source organism: Microtus oregoni (assembly GCF_018167655.1). NCBI lineage: Eukaryota > Metazoa > Chordata > Mammalia > Rodentia > Cricetidae > Microtus > Microtus oregoni. The sequence continues at coordinate 4,372,993 of NW_024543078.1, read as the reverse complement.
CACAAGCCAGTTCATGGTGGTCAGCCCCTTGCCCAGGCCAGAATGAGCCCCATGCTCCTTCAGGATTCCCCGGAAAAGCTGCCTGCTCATCCTGCATCGGGCAGACAGAGCCCGTAAATCACCTGAGCACGCAGAGTGGGAGGGAGGAGGGCCACAGGCCAGCTGCAGACCAGGGCGCACTAACAACCTGTTTAAAGAGGGCTGCTAACCAGAGAGGGCAAGGGGCTCATACGCGTACACACAGCAACCTGAGTTCCTGCCCCCCCCCCCCCCCCCCTGCACCCTTGTCTGCTGTTTCCCCACTCCTGGGCCAGGCAGGCCCAGGGCAGCAGAAGTGAGGACAGCGCAGGACTGGATGGGGAGGGTTGTGTCTCCTCTCCCCCACCCCAGGGCTGTGCAGCTGGAGGGTATCCTGGGCATCTGTGGTCGGAAGTGTAGAGATAGTGCCTGGACCTGAGGAGGTGGCCAGGGCCGGTGACCTGTGACCCTCAGGTCCCTAGGATGTCAGCTTCTTCCGCCCTACCCCTTTCCCCTTGCTGCCCACATGGATCCATGTTCCCTGGCTACCATGCTGTCTTTCTTGGTTTGTTGATGCGGTTTTTGAGACAGGGCTAACAGTGTAGCCCAGACTGGCCTGGAGCCTATGATGCTCTAGGTCCGAGGTTCTCAACCCTCCTCATGCTGCGACCTTTAACACGGTTGCTCACGTTGTGTGACCCCAACCGTGAAGTTACTTTGTTGCTACTTCATAAGTGTAATTTTGCTACTGTTATAAATTGTAATGTAGATCGGTGATTTCCAGTGGGGTTTTTGTTTTTGTGACCCGTGTGAAAGGGTCAAAATAACCCCCCAGAGAGGTCACACCCCACAGGTTGAGAACCACTGCACTAGCCTGAGGCCTTGCAGTGCTAGGATCAGAGCCACCCGGTAGCGCTTGCTGACTGGGAAGGCCTGTCAGATTCCTTCTGCCCCAGGGTCTTTGCAGGACTGTGGCTCCTCACCCCCCAGCCTTTGGTTGCTGTCTCTGTCCTCAAGGTCACAACCCACTGCCTGCCCTGTCCTTTTGGTATTTTAGAGACAAGGTTTCTCTACAGAGAGACAGGCTTTAGAGCCTGTCCTAGAGCTAGTTCTTAAAGACCAGGCTGGCTCGAACTCACAGAGATCCGCCTGTCTCTGCCTCCTGAGTGCTGGGATTAAAGGTATGTACCACCACTGCCCTGAATGCCCTGCCCTGCCCTGCCCTGTCCTTATGACATCTCCTCCACTGTGGTTCCCTTCCAACACGGCCTTTGTCTGTCTTCATCTTTTGCATGATTTTTTGTGTGTGTGCTGTGTTTTGAGGCAGGGTCTTAGGTAGCCCAAGGTGGCCTTGAACCTCTGACCCGCCTGCTTCTACCTCCCTAGCCTGGGCTGACAGGGATGTGCCATTGCACCTGGCGTGACCCTTGCTCTCTGATACCCAATTCGGGTCGCTGATTTGAAGCAGGTCAGCAGCACAGTGGAGCTGACTGGTACCCTGTCGGCAGAGCTAGTCTCCATGCTGCCCCAACTCTGCGTGCAGGCTGGGGTGCAGCTGGGGGACACTCAAGCCCGCAGTGCTGCCCTGTTAGGGTTGCCTGAGCTGGTGACGCGGTGTTGCTTTCTCGTAGTGCTGAGGTACCCAAAAGTTCTAGGTCGCCTTGGGTCCCCACTGGTCCACTTTCCAGTCCTGGAGTACGCAAGGCTAAGAGGGGCGTTGTGTTCCACGACCCTGAGTGCTCTGTCCTGGTCCCCACCTGTCCCTGTTGACCCTTCATGATCCCTTGGTATTCGCCCACCTCAGGCATGGTGGGGGTGGCAACTGTGGGTTCCTTAGCTTCTGTGCTTGGGCCGTCCATGTGTAGTGTGTGTCGTGTCTGGTGCGGACCTCTACCCGCGCCCATGCTACAGTGGGCCAGAGAGAAAGGGAAAGTAGTTGATGGGGGGGCAGATGGAGCAAGGTTGCTGTGTGTGCCTGCTTGCCAGGTTGGCCTTGAGCTCCTCCCAACAAGTCCTTGCCTTTTACTCAGGTTCTCAGGAGGATGGCAGGTTCAAGGCCAGCCAGGTCATAAAGTGAGACCCTCTCTTGGGGGAGACTGGGGTGGGGGTGGGACAACGAGGTACAGAGGCCTTAAGGCAAGGGTGTGCCTGGTTTGTAAGGCCACCAAGGAGGAGTTCCCAGCTGGTGCTGCTGAGGAGACCTTGCCCTCAGTGTCTCAGACCTGATGGGGCTACAGCTGTAGGGCCTGGCTGATGGATGAGGGGACCAACAGCCATGGCAGAGGTCCTGGCCTGAGGAACAGCATAGGGTGGGTCATGCCTCAGCTGACTGCTAGGGTGTGGGACCCACCCCAGCAGTGTACTCACCCAGCAGCCTGTGTCCTATGCCACAGAAGCTACCCAGCCTCCCTTAGGGCGATTGTTCCAGCTCGTCCTTCAGGACCTATAGGTTTGCTCAGCAGCGGCCGCCCACCACCCAAGCACCCATGGGCTCTCTCCACGATCCTGGTTGGGCAGGTGTGATTCCCCTCACTGGAGTAACTCCACCTCCCAGCCCTGAACCTGCCTACACTCACTGCGACTGGTCCCACAGCGTCTAGTTGAGAAGGTCCCAGGCCAGTCCAACCCAGTGTCAGCATTCCTTGTAAACAGGGTGTCACAGGAACTTGGCTTCTGGGGGCTTCACCTGCTAGCAGTGCTTGTGGCTAGACAGGGAACGCCATCTGGTGGGGCACTGGTTGATCTCGCAGTGTTGGGTGGAACTTGGGGCCTGCTCCCAGCAGCCAGCTGCCCTTGGACCCAAGATGCTTCTGCTCAAGCCTACTGCTTACTAGGGTAGCTGGCTCTGAACTCCCTCCTCCTGCCCCTCTCAGAGGCCTGTTGTGGATGCACTGCAGGACACTGCTGAGTCACATGTCCACATGGTCAGAGCCCTCTGCTGGGGAAGGAACTGGGGCACACTAGGCCAGCAGTCTCTCCTGGAGCCACAGTGGCCTCAAGTGCTACCCTTCTGCCTTTGGGGCACCCTCTTCTAAAGGGACCCAGAGTGGGAGGGGCCAGAATGTGTCCCCTGAGTCCCAGGCAGAGAGGGTTGGCCTCTTGCCCTGTGGCTGGGGAGCTGTAGCCAGGCAGCCTGACCCATATGCATTCAGTCCCACAGAACGCAGAGAAGCTGCAGGAGAGCCCATGCATCTTTGCGCTGACGCCGCGGCAGGTGGAGATGATCCGCAACTCCAGGTGCGTCCACCACGAGCAGCTCCCTTGTCATGTGCCCTCCTGTGCTGGGCCATGTGGGCCCCGCAGGCTCACGAGCACCCATCACTCCATGCCAGGAGAGCCCAGCTACATTCATCTAGATGTCACCAGGGTTCCCTGGGAAAGATGGGTATGAATAAACTTTCTGAGGATGTGGCCAGGACAAGCACAGCCAAGCTGTGTTTACGGTTGTGACCGTCCCTACGCCATTTGGCAGAACAGAGGTCAGGCTGGGGTATGGCCAGGTCCTCTGCCCGCCTCCTTCCTCACCCCTACGATGGACACAGATTCTTCCTGGCATGGGCCAGGAATGCTCTGTCCTGTTGCCTATTGCTCACCTGGTGATGATGGGGAGGGCTCCAGGGTGGTCTGTACTGCCCACTGACTCCTGCCTTGTGCCCTGCCCACAGAGAGCTGCAGCCTGGAGTGAAAGCCGTGCAGGTGGTGCTGAGGTACGCAAGCAGTGCCCTGGCCCTCGCCTCTCCTGTGGCCATCACTCTGCACACACAGCCTCATCCTGTCCACCCCTGTACCTCTACCATCTGTTATTGTTGGGACCTCTGCTGCTTGTCTTCACAGCCCCCTGTGTCCCCTGTCTCTCCAGGATCTGCTACTCTGACACCAGCTGCCCACAGGAGGATCAGTACCCACCAAACATTGCTGTCAAGGTTAACCACAGCTACTGCTCAGTGCCGGTGAGCCAGCTGACAGCAGCCAGGGCGCGGGGTGACATGGACGCAGGGTAAGGACGGGACCTGGTGGGGTAGAGCACATCTCTGTTCACAGGGCTACTACCCCTCCAACAAGCCTGGTGTGGAACCCAAGAGACCCTGTCGACCCATCAACCTCACCCACCTCATGTATCTGTCCTCGGCCACCAACCGCATCACTGTCACCTGGGGCAACTACGGCAAGGTGAGCCCCCTGTGCCCGAGCCCCACTGCCCTATGTGCACCCTGTCCATCCCACATTGACCCCATCCACCCTGCGTTCAGCACCCTGATGCTGCAGCCGCTCTGTCCACAGAGCTACTCCGTAGCCTTGTACCTGGTGCGGCAGCTGACCTCCTCAGACCTGCTGCAGAGGTTGAAGACGATCGGTGTGAAGCATCCAGAACTCTGCAAGGCGCTGGGTGAGCAGCTGGGGCCCCAGGGCCTGGCTGTGCCCGGTGGGACCTGCTCTGTTCCAGGGTGTGCAGCACCCGTGGTGTGTGCAAGGGTGGCTGAGGGACTGGGGGCAAAGACACAGTGTCAACCTGCGCTCGGGGTTCTGGATCTGGATGTGGGGGTTTCAGGGTCCAGTCTGTGAGCTCAGGCCTCCTGACTTAGACAGTTGGAGAGCAAGGGCAGCTGGGCAATCTGGGAGGCAGGTGACACCAGAGATCCAGGCCAGGGCACTTGTGGTGGTGCTTGGTTTGTGGAGACAGGGTTTCTCTGTGGAGCCCTGGCTGTCCAGGAACCAGCACTGTAGCTCAGGCTGTACTCGAACTCACAGAGATCCTCCTGCCTCTGCCTCCCGAGGCGTGGGGCCACTGTCACCCGGCTGTGACAAGGGGTTTTCGGATGAGACAGTGTGGTTGTGAAAGACAGAGTTTCTGCTGCGGCAGCCCACAGCGCCCACCCACAGCGCCCACCCACACTTGACTGATGGGGCCTCAGGGGCCCTAAATGTCGCCGGTGGCCATTTCTCTGCAGGACAGGTCCAAGCCACCTCGGAGGCATCCAGGCCCATTGTCACCCTTTCTAGCTGGGGTTGACCGTGCTGGGCCAAGATTCCTGACCAGGAAGGACGTGGGCCAGGCCCCCTGGGGGTGGCTTATACCTGGAGAGTTGAAGGCAAGCTTTGCAGATCAAGCCAGGGTGGGACAGCATTCACAGGTGTGCTGTCTGTGCCTGGGCTGAGCCTGCTCAGTGTCCCTGGAGCTGCATGGACTGGGTTAAAGGGTCCCCATGCTGCCCACAGCTGAGTCCTCCAGGTTGTGTGGCATTAGCAGGTTGTGCTGCCTGGGACTTTGCAGAAACACCCTGCAGGTCTTGGGAGCCCACGGGGTCCCTGTGTGGAGTGAGCAGGGTTTGTGGGCTGGTGCTCCAGAACTGGTGGCAGAAACATAAGGCTCAGGGAGATATGGAGGCCAACCTGGCCTCCCTGAGTTCCTACAGTTTCCTTCAGCTGTGGAGAGACCCCGCCCCCTGACTTCTGTCCCCTCTGTCCCCTCACAGTCAAAGAGAAGCTTCGCCTGGACCCCGACAGTGAGATCGCCACTACTGGAGTGCGAGTGTCCCTCATCTGCCCAGTGAGTCCCCGGCTGTCCCCACCACGCGGGTGGTCGGCCTCCTGTGGGCCGGTGTCCTCACAGCCCTGGCCTTTCCCTGACAGCTGGTGAAGATGCGGCTGTCGGTTCCCTGCCGCGCAGAGACCTGTGCACACCTGCAGTGCTTCGATGCAGTCTTCTACCTGCAGATGAACGAGAAGAAGCCCACGTGGATGTGCCCTGTGTGTGACAAGCCCGCCGCCTACGACCAGCTGATCATAGACGGGTGAGTCTGACGGGCTCTGCGCGCTGGAGACTCCAGCGGGACAATGGGGCCTGTGGCCTGGCTTGTAGGACTTGTTGGAGCCTTTGCTATGGAGGTGGTCGTTGTATCTTAGTTTCGCTCTGCCTGGAGTCCCTTGTGCCTGTGGTCTTGTGACCTCAGTCTTTGCAAATGGCCACCTGCAGTCCTGACTGCCTTGCAGGACTCTGCCCCACAGCAGAAAGGGAGGGGTCGTGCTTCCCCTTGGGACAGACAGCTCAGCTCTCCACTCCAGACACTGCGTCTGCTGTCTGTGGTACCTGGGGCTCCTGCCAGGCGCCACCTGCAGCTCTGTATCCCCAGAGCCACCACAGGCAGCCTCTTGCCTGGGACCCTAGGTGCTTTCTGCCTGTCCTTGGGCTTGGCTGGGAGACTTCAGTGTGTCCCTAGCAGACCCTGGGGAGTCCCAGGTCAACATTTAACCTGCCATGCTCCCAGGAAGGAAACTGAGGCTGCTCCCAACCCAACTCCTTCAGCAGGCGCTGGGCTTTGCCAGGGTCCTGGCTGGATGGGCCACTTGCTTCCCTGCCGAACTCTAGCATTGGGTGGAGTGAGTGCCACCCTGGGACTGCGCATGCGGGCTGTATTCAATTGCCTTCTGTTCTTGCCCAGCTGTGCTCTTCCGCCCAGGCTGTCCCTAGCCCAGGGCTCGAGGCAGACTCAGCAGGTGCCTCTGCCCTTGCACCCCAGTGGAGAGGGGCTGTCTGGAGGAAGGCTCAGGTTGGTAGCCAACAGCCCTGGGCCGTGGGAAATTAGCAGATCGCAGGCCCCCAGAGGATGTGTAGTTCTTCCGGCTCGGGCAGTGGAGTTTGCCCAGACCCAACCCCGTCCACTCTGCTGCCCCCAAGGCTGCTGTCGAAGATCCTGAGTGAATGCGAGGATGCGGATGAGATCGAGTTCCTGGCCGAAGGCTCCTGGCGCCCAATCCGTGCCGAGAAGGAGCCGAGCTGCAGCCCACAGGGACCTATCCTGGTACTTGGTGAGTGCCTGCACACCGCCCCTGAAGTGTGCCAGCCAGCCTGGCCAGCAGCTGAGCACTGTCCCTGTCCCCGCAGGCACCTCGGACGCCAACGGGCTCCCGCAGGCCTCCAGCAGCCCCGGCGTGGGAGGCAGCATGAGCAGCGCACTGGGCGGTGCGGGCAGCGGGGCAGGGGCGGCAGGCGGCCCAGAGAACGGGAAGCCTGGCGCCGATGTGGTCGACCTCACACTGGACAGCTCGTCTTCCTCGGAGGACGACGAGGACGATGATGAGGATGACGAGGATGACGATGAGGGCCCCCGGCCGAAGCGCCGCTGCCCATTCCAGAAGGGTCTCGTGCCCGCCTGCTGACGCGCCGGCCTCCCCTGCCCACCCCTCCCTGGCTCCCGTATCTCTGGACTCTCCTCTTGGGGGGATTTAAAAAAAAAAACAAAAAAAACAGTAAAGTGACAAAAATGAGAAAAGTACAAAACGAGAAAAAACAAGAGCAAACCAACACCACACAGGCCGGCAGCCACGGGCCTCCCGGAGCAGGCCCCACGGGGCACAGGAGGGATCTCGGACACTGGACAGGCAACGGCCGCGCTTGGCTGTTCTGCTTTTCCTGCATTGAGGCCGAGCCTGGAGCGCTGGCCTGGCCGCGAGCGTCTTTAGTTGAGAAGCCATGGTGGGGCGGCGGGCCGGGGACAGCAGCCACAATGTGCAATAACGTGGTGTCGCGGACCCGCGTGGCGTGGGGGGGTGTCGTTTTCTAGCCAGCTACCTCGGTAACTCCAATTCATTCAGGTTCACTTCCCCACGGGGCAGCCCTGCCGCGGGCTCGGGCTCCTCAGCTGCCTCCCTGCCCGCGGGAGGCTCGCTCTTCCACCGCCTGTCGCCCTCCCCACCCGACTCTGTCAGGAAGCAATACCGGGTTTGGTCCGGAGCGGGCGGCCTGGCGGTGTCACCGCATGAACTCGCCGGGAGGTCGGGGGCCCTGGCCAGCCGCGAGGCACTCTTTTCTAATATTTGTATTCTAATTTAATTGTTTTTTAAAAATGCAAATAAAATTAAAAAAAAAAAAACAAGAGTAGCCAGTCCTGGCCATCTGTGGGTTTTGTTTTATTTCTTTGTAACCTGCCTGTCCTCCCCTGAGCTAAGGGCTGGAGGGGGCTTGTTAGATGATGTCACCAGGAGGCCCCTCAGGTTAAGTATGGGCGGGTCTCTGGGTGTGTAGAAACACACACTGGAGTATTACTCGACCCTGAACAGGAGCAAGGTAGTGAAGGCGTAGTGCTCAGTGAGACCCACCCATGTGCTGTGACCGCTCAAGTGGAGGAGACTGGTGGACCATGCAAGCAAGCCTTAGATAGTATGATCTAACAGAAAACCTCAGCACGATAGAGCCAATCCTACACGTGAGCATGTGTGAGCATTGCACCCTCTAGGCCCAGAAGCCTGTCCCGCTCAGGTCAGGCCTGGGAACACTGGCCAGGAGAGCATGGTTCCCATCTGGGAATGGACGGCCTGGAGCCGTCCAGCAGACAGCCCCGCGGGGCAAGCGGCAGCCACTCGGTGGGCACACGTCCAGGCAGACTTAGTGGGTTCCCGACACACGGGACCCAAGTGCACGCCACCCATCCATGGCTCCACTGCCCTGGATACAGCCCGTGGGAGGACTCCATGCCTACCCCATCCCCTTTCCCTAGTGACAGGGCCCCAGTTCCCACTTCCTCCTGGGGACAGGAAGTTGTCCACAGCCAGCTGAGGTTTCCGGCCCCCTAGGCCCGATAAGGTCACTGGAGACCAGCTGGGGACAGCAACTTGGGGGCTTCCTATTGTCCAGGCACAGGCCACCAGGGCCTGAAACACCCAGGATTTTGAGGTCACCAACCCAGGTGACCCATCTTTGCCTGGAAAAACCTAACACCCACCCTGGGACCCCCTGGGTCCCTCTGTCAGGCCCCACCCTCAGGGCATGTGAAACTGGGCAGATACTGGGTGTCTCCCAGACACTCCCCCACCCCCACCCCCCCCCAAAAAAAAACCAAGACAGAACACAAAGACCAGGCAAGGAGACGTCGTAACAGGCTGCATTTAGTGGTTGGGTTTTTCTTTTATGTACAAGAAAATGAGTTCTATTTTTTTCGGATTTTTTTCATAATCTTTTGTTTGTATGTTTTTTATTACTTTTAAATTTTGTCCCCCCACCCCCAAAAAGTGCATTTTTTTAAATCAATTGATTTGTTTTCTTTCTGCCTCCCCCACTTTACTTTATAAAGATTCTTACATCCAGTCAGTGGAATGTCTGTTCTGTGCTCCGGACCCTACACACCAGGCCTGGGCCCTAAAAATCCAAGGCACCTCATTCTGGACCTGGGGCGGGGCACCCCTGGCCCTCTGTCTCCTGAACCCCGTGCCCCCCAAGGTAAGTCAATATTTAGTGCGAGCTAGTTCTGAGATAATCATTCCTGGGGTGAGGAGCTCCCCAAGACCCCTGACCCGTCCGGTGCCAGCCACCCCGAACTCCGGGAAGGCTGTTTCCTCAGCTTAAATAACTTTTTAAAATAAAACTGCAAATATAAATATCTTTCTTTCTCAAAAAATAGGATTTTGCTCTCTTTTTTATTTTTTTGTCGGTTTTTGTCTTTTTTTATTTTTTTTCTATTTTTCCTTTCAGCCTGTGTCCCCATTTACAATCCCGATTCGCACTGTGGACACCCAGGAGTCCCTGACAGCCGGCCTGATGCCCACCTGTGCTGCCTCAGCAGGAGCGTCCCCCGGCCGCCCACCCAGAGAACCCATGGGAGCACCCGAGGAAGGTTAACTGTGCTCAGACAGGGTGACAGCGTGGTGGCCGCTGGAGGGAGGGGTCCTCCTGAGTGACCACCCCAGGGCACCCGCTTTGGTTCCGCCCACTCGAGCCCAGCGTGGCAGGGCCATGGCTGGGCCAGGTCTGTCATTTACATTCATTGGTTTCTATATATATATAGATATATATAGATTTTTTTTCAGTTTTATTATTTTTTGCCTTTTTATTTTATTTATTTTTTCTTAATCTTGAAAGGCCAGTGGGGTAGGAAGGCAAAGAGCAGCAACTACTCAGCAGGCGTGGCCTATGCTCAGGTCACAGGCTGGGGACAGCTGAAGGCCAGTCCCCTCCCCAGTCCTGGGGTCCCCGGAACCCCCCTGGCTGGGCCCTCTCTCTCTCTCTCACTCAAACACACGAAAATTCACCATAATGGAAGTAACAAGTTTGTTATCTTTTTTCCGATTTTTTTTTCTTTTTGTCGTTGGTACCAGGCATTTGAAAAGAAAAAAAAGAAGAAAAAAAAAAGAGCACACACACAAAAATAAACCCCCAAACAACCAAACAAAAACCTCTCTCTCTACAGCACCCTCCGCTCAAACCTCTAGTGAATTCCACAATTCTCTTTGGCAACTTTTATCACGGCCTTAATTTAAATAAAAATTTGTAAAAATCGATCCACATTCTATATACAGTGTGTGATTGCAATATGGGGAGCAGGGGGCGGGCCTTGGGGTTGTCCCGGCGATGGGCCCATGCGGTGGCTGCGGCCTCCCCAGGACGGGCTGGCGGTTAAGGCAAGGTGGGTGTGGGTGGGCAGAAGCTGAGCGCAGAGCTGGGGGCAAGGGTTTAGTGCAATTCCCAAGGGGGTTTGCGTTGTCGCTGGCGGGCTATGGGGCACCCCCCACCACAGTCCCCAAGGGCTCCACCCACCCCAAGTCTGGTGGCCACTGGCCAGGATGACATGTGATTAAGGTTGGTTTTATTGCGAGGGTGGAGCAGTGGGGGCTGCTGGACCCTGCTTGGCCACAGCCCGGTTCCCGGGACAGCTCTCGATGGGAGTGGGGTGCAAGGGAGGCCAGCACCACCCCGCCCCTGGGCCTGCTCCTTCTGCTGGCCCCAAGGGGGGATCCTGAGACATTTGGGGAGGAGGCTCGCGGGATGGGAGGGGATGAAAAGGAAAACCTCTCTGTTAGAGACTGGAAGTGGCCTTCTTATCGAGCTTCCCTTTAGAGCCAAAGAACAAGACATTTGTCAATAGACACACGGGGCATCTCCACCCATGCCGGCACCCGGCAGCATCGTCCCCAACCCCGGCCCCTGTCCGTGGCCTGTGGCTCGGTCACACCGGGCCTTTGGGGGGGAGCCAGAGTTTGGGGGCGTGGGGGGTCAGGTGCCGGCCCCTGGGTTACAGTCAGTGCCTTTGAGTAAAAAGGGGGTGCCTAGGAGGTACTACCACACGGGAAGGGGGGCCGGGCAGGAGTCGTGGGGTCTGGCTGGCCAGGGACCAGCCCTCTCTCCCTCTCTGGGACATCCCTGAGCTGGGAAGCAAATTGGCGAGCCGAAGGGGACAGCGGCCCTGGCTCCCAGGCCTGTGGTCTCCAACAGAGACAAGAGAAAATCAACTGGGCTGGGGAAAGGGGGCCTGGCAGACTCGGGGACCCTGGGTCCCTTCCCGCGGCGTCCTGGCCTCCCCGCCCTGAGCCTCGGGAACACACGTGGATTCTGCCGGAGCAATGGGTTGGGTTTCTTTATTTTATACAAAAATAAATTGACTTAGTTACTTTCCACTGCTTGCTCGCTCTCTCTCTCTCTCTCTCTCTCTCTCCAATTTTTCATAGAAGCTGGGCGCAACTTGTAAACATTTTCTTAAGAATGAAAAGTACCCGTTCAGTTACAAAGTGCCAAGATCCCCACGTGGCTGTCGCCGCTTTAGCTGATTTTTTTTTTAAGTTTTTGTTTTCCCTTCGTATTTAGTAAAATCTTGGGGTTTTATTGCTGTTTTGTGACATTAAGCTGTGGCCTCTCTTGCCCCCTCCCCTGTCCCTGCCTGAGTCCCTGGGGTTCCCTCTGATCTTGGCTACATCCCCCCAAAACTGCTGCCTGCTCCTCTGAGGAAAAGAATATTTTATATATATCTCTCTATATATATCTCTATATAAACTGTCTTTAAGGAGGAAAAGGGGAAATAGATCTAAAAAGTGCTTTAAAAAGTGGGGCGTAGGGTGAAGACGAATTTTCAATCTCTGAACATGGGGCGGGGTCAGGCTAGCGGAGACAGGAGGGTCGGGGGGTCGCCCTGAGCAGTGGCCCCGAGGACCCCGCCAGGTGTAAGTGCTGTGAAAGAAGGTGGCGGGACCCCAGCGGCCCCCCAAATCCCAGCTCCGGCCACCCAGGCTTGGGAATAAATAGACTTGTATGTCAGTGGTGGCCAGGGTAGGGGTGTGCAGAGGTGCGAGGCCACAGGCGGGACGGGAGCAGGGAGGCCGAGGGGACACCCCCCTCTTTAGTAAGTGCCCTGAGGAAGGAGGGTGGGGAGCCGGGGACCATTTTAACGTCCACTCACAGTGGACAGAAAGCATTTAAGGTCTGTCTGAGACCCCTAAAACCAACCAGCAAGGAGCCGGGCGCCTGTCCTGGGGGTCCCCATCACCCTCACCTTAGCCAGGAGCAGGCAGGGAGGCCCCCGGAGTGGGACCCCACACGGACAGGGGCGAGGGGCACGGGAGTGGGTGCGGCCACGTCCTAAGAATCTGTGAAAGGCAGGCGTGCCCACAACGGCCATGGATATATACACGCACACAGGTCCGCGCGTGGATGGATGGAGGGCGTCTGGACAGACAGCTGTGGTGCTAGGGTGGGTGTGTTTTTTCTCTCTTCTCTCTTAAGTTTGTTTTGGTTTTGGTTTGTTTTGAATACGAGTCAGGTTGCAAAGTTACCCTCTGCAGTGGCCACAGCAGGGCCACCTGCACCATCGCTGCCGCTGCCTGCTACATTCAGGCGGCCCGAACCTTCAGGGCTGGCCTCGTCCTCGTCCTCATCCTCGTCCTTAAAGTGCTTCTCCTGGCCATTGCGCGGGGTGTCGGGGAGCCCGGGGGGCGCGGCGGCCCCAGTGGGGACATCAGGGGGCACACCCCGCACGCGGGGCTTGCGGCCGCGGCGCGAGGGGACCCCGTTGCAGCCGTCTTTCTTGAGGTGTCTGTGCAGGTGGTCGGAGCGCACGAAGGTCTTGCAGCAGCTGTCGCACTGGTAGGGCCGCAGCCCTGTGTGCACCCGCATGTGGTTCTTCAGGTCGTAGTTGTGTGCGAAAGCCGCGCCGCACTGCTGGCACAGGTACGGCTTCTCGCCTGTGTGCTTCCGCATGTGCACCTTCAGCTTGTCCTGCCTGCGGGCGAGCGGGTGGGGGCACGGTCAGCAGGCATCCGAAGACCCCAGCCCACCCAAAGCCCGTACACTAAGGGACACTGTTGTGCAACCCCAGGAAAATGCTAAGCTCAATCAAGTCACCTTCCCTTTCCTGAGGCGGGCAAGCGCAGGTGTGCCCCTTCATACAACAGTACTGATTTACTCGGCACCTGCTGAATGTCAGGCCCTGAAAATGCCACCTGGAAAAGGGGCCCAGGGCTATGGGTGCTCTGGCCCAGAAAGACTTTTATGCCGGCCGGGAGGTGGCGGCCTTTAATCCCAGCACTAGAGGGCAGAAGCAGGTGGCTCTGTGTGAATTTGAGCTATCCTGGGCTACAGTCAGTTCTGTACAGCCTGGTCTACACCTTGAGAGACCCTCTCTCTAAGGAAAGTACTACATCTCAAAAACATGCATGGAAGGACAGCAGCACCCCAGGCCACCCTCTGGGGCCTCCTAGACCCTCACAGTGACCCTGCACCACAGCTCCCCACACCCCAAGGCCTCACACGCATCTTGGCTGGCTTCCCTTCTGTGCCCCTGTACCTGAGACACAGCCCAGTGCTGGGACAACTGGCAGGACCACAGTCCCGCAGAGCCCCGGGGGTGCACTCACTGAGATGGTGACTTTCTCCCAGCCCTCACTTGCTGACTGGTGTGACAGTTCTTAGTTCTGTCTGTCCTGTTCTGAGGCATGGACTCCCCGCATAATCTTCCAGCAACCCAGATGGCATCTTTGATCACAAGGGGCAATAACCCCTGTTCAGGCCCTATGGCCCCTCTGCCTTTGCCAAACCCTGGGCACCTGGCTCCTGCTTGGGCTACATCTCTGGCACAGCCCAGGCTGCCACCCCTGCGCCCTCCATGGCTCCCTACTGCTAGAAGGACAAAGCCACCGGTCCTCTGCACCAGACCCTTGCCTCTGCCTCAGCTGTACCAAGAGAACATGCATGAGGTGAACCCCACCCCACCCTCTGTACTTCCCTCCCAAGATCTGCATCAACTATTGGGGGTTTCTTCGGCAGTCCCCCTGCACAGGCCCCACCCAACCAGCACACCAGTGTTTAACGATTTTCTAGATGTGTAAGGGAGAGTTCCCTAGAAGGCTCAGAGGGGGAACTGGATGGCCTGGGGTTGCACAGCAGGACAGGGGCCACACAGAAGCAGGGAGGGGGTGGGAGGCAGCCCCAGTTTCATCACCCCAAGCCCCGGCCTGGGTAATTATAGCCCCGGCTGCCACAGGCCTGGCTTACTCAATGCTCACTGTGAGTCACAGGGGCCCCTGGGCTCCAGGCCTGGAGGGGGCGGTTGGGGGTGGGGGCGGGGAAGGCCCCAGAGAAGGGGTGAGCATGCAGGCCACGGGAGAAAAGGCCTCACTAGGCACCCCTCCCTGGGCCTCAGTTTCTCTGTGGGGAAGAGCCAGCCCCAAGCCTGGGTGGAGCCAGGTGCACACCTGGTGAGAAGGGAGAGTGCTGGGTGGCAGCTGGCAGGCCAGGAACTCCACCATGCTGGTCCCTGCAGAGCCTAGTCCAAAGGAGGGGCCCATGGTCCCCCAGGCCACTCCCCGGGGGCGGAGATTCCCCATCGCTAGTCTCACCCACTAAAGCAACCGCCTCTGTGGTGCTCTTTGTCCCCACCTGGCACTCCTGGGCACCGGAGCCCTGCTGCACCCTCCTCCCCTGCCCTCTGAGGAGGGGGCCAGGGTTCTGGGGAGGGGGCCGGGTGGGGCCAGGAAGTTAGGACAATGGCTTCTTTCTTCAGGCCTCGTAGGCGTGGCTGGGGGAAGCCCAGGGCAGGGGGTAACAGCTGAGTCACTGGGCCTGGCTGCACCCCTGCCTGCCGCACACAGGTCTAGTCTGCCCTGGGTCCACACAGCTCAGGAACTACCTCTGGACTGCTCAAATGCAATCACAAATAGCCCCAGACTGCCCTTGAACTCTCCGCAACTCCTTCCCAGTTCTTTCCACACCTTAAGGCTCAGACCCAGAGACTCCAGCTAACAGCAGGCCCCAGGGCCTTTGCATAGCTGGCCCCGGCTTGAGAGCCTCCCCTGCTCAACTGGCTGGTGGCCTGGTGGGACTCTGGCCCATCTGGGCACAACAGCATTCCTGCACCTGGAAGGCATCTAACAAAGGCTGGCTGGGGAGCCCAGTGCGGTGGCGCACTTTCTGCCCAGCACTGCTGCGGCAGAGCAAAGAGGGTCTCTGCCAGTTCCTGGCCCGCCTAATCTGCATGGGGAGCCCAGGTCTCAAAAAGAGGAAACCGAAACAGGCCAGGCGGTGGTGGCACACACCTTTAATCCCAGCACTTGGGAGGCAGAGGCAGGCGGGTCTCTGAGTTCGAGGCCAGCCTGGTCTACAGAGTGAGTTCCAGGACAGGCTCCAAAGCTACAGAGAAACCCTGTCTTGAAAAATAAAAACAAAAACAAAAAAATCAGAGAAAACATCGTGGAGGCTGATGGATCCCAGTGAACAAACAGACATGGGCGATGCAGGGAGGCCCTGAGAGTCGAGCCCCGCCCCCCCACGTCCTACCCTGCCTGCTCACCTGGTGAAGCGAACTTTGCAGATGTTGCATTCGTAGGGCTTCTCACCCGTGTGCGTGCGGATGTGGCGGGGCAGCTTGCCTGCACCCTGGATCACCTTCTCGCAGATGGGACACTTCTGGAAGGCCTTGGCCCGGATCTTCTTCTCGCCCTTCTGTGACCAGGCCGGGTACACGTCGCCATCATGAGCGCCGCTGAAGTACTTCAGGTAGTAGTCCATGACACCCTTGTCGTCTGCGCGGGACTCCTCATCACTGTCCCCTCGGCCCACCGACGACATCATCTGCTGTAGCAGCGTGCTGGCCGCCAGCCCATCCACATCGGCCGCGTCGCCATCCTCGCCCTCGGCTGCGCCCGACAGGAAGCCTGGGGAGTCGCCAGGCTCGGGGGCCGCCTCAGACAACGATGCTGCCTCCTCCTCTCCAGCGCGGCCATAGTGGCCGTTCTGTGTGGCGGCTGGCGGGGCGGTGGGTGGCGGGAAGAGTCCCCCGGCCGGGGCGTCCTCGTCCCGCTCAGGCCACAGCCCTGGGGTGCTGTCGCCCTCGTCCCCCTCGCCTGGGGGTGGCCGCTCGGCGGGGGGCCCTGGGCCGTAGAAGTCCAAGCCATTGCAGTCGCCCGCAGCCACGGCGGCAACGGCGGCAGCCACAGCGTCCTTAGTGGCATCGAGGTCGTCTTCAGGGGCGCCAAAGCCGGGCCACGGGAAGGCGGCGGGGGGCAGGCTGTTCATGGGGTTGCTGCGGAAGAACTCCAGGTACTCCTTGGCGCGCAGCAGGTTGCGCTGGTCCGTGGGGCCCGCCCCGTCGGGCTGGCCTGCGTCTCCCACATCGTCGGCCGCCAGTATCTGGCGCTCCAGCAGGTCTGCGCACACGTGGCTCACGGCCGGGATCTCCAGCAACCGGGCGGCGCTCAGGATGTCGCCCACGTTGGCCGTGCTGACCGTGAGCGTGGCGGTGTAGGCGAAGTCCATGAGCGCCGTCAGAGCCTCGGCGCTCACGAAGTCGATCTCGTACACGTTCTGCTGGTCCACGACGGCGCCCGACGTGAACAACTTCTTGAAGTACTGGCTGCAGGCGGCCAGCACCGAGCGGTGCGTGGGGAACTCGCGGCCCTCCACCAGGATCACCACGTCACACAGCAACCCCTGTGTCCGCTGCTCATTCAGGCCGCTCAGGATGTCGCTGCTGTGGTCCGGGAACGGGATCCCAATGGGGCCGTCCACGCCGCCAGCCATCTTCCCCTCCGACACCTGCAGGGAGAGGGAAAGGCGGCTATCAGCCGAGGGGACCCCCAGGTAGAGGAAGGTGTCACCAGAGAATGGCTGGACTCCCTGTGCCTGCAGACCAGACCTGAGTCCTGTAGAGGGAGGCCACCCATCCACGACCCCACAGTGAAGTCAGGCCAGTGAGTAACAGGGGAAACCAAACTGCCAACCAGGCCACGCCCCCACACAGGACAGGGCCTCCTGTCTTGGTTGTTCCCCAGGATGGCACTCAACACATGCCAGGCCTCAGTCTCCCCATCTGACAAATGGGCAACCACTCCTGGAGGACCCTGGCAGAGGGGTATCAGGCTGTCCCACCCGTCCCCATCCCTCCTCATCTCTGCCCCCCCCCCAGCTGTGACTCATCTGCCCACAGCCTTGTGCAACCCTCTGGCGCTGTCCCCACCCCTCCGCCCTCTCCAGGGAGCCAGGCTGCCCTTCGCCACCCAACAAGGCCCACATTCCTCCAGATCCTCCTGCCTGCCATTGTAGGGCCAAGGGCCAATGCAGGCCGTCCTTAGAAGGGACAGGGCCCAAGCTGCACCCTCTTCAGCTTCCTGAGGCCTCTGGGCCCCTCCTGTCCCATGCCTGGCCTGGTGCTCACCCAGAGGTTCAAGAGGGAGGCACCGTCCATGGTGGGTCTCCCCTCACAGGAGTGCCTGGTGACACAGACTCCTTTGTGCCCCTCGGCCACCGCCCACCCTCTCTTCCCGCCCCACCAGCTAGCTGCTTGAGCAGAACCCCACACACACACCCTGGACAGGGGAGGGACGACTCAGATGTGATTGTAGGGACTAGGGGGCCAGAGGGGGTGACCAAGGCACAACCCTGGGAAGCTTTGAGGAGCCCCCATTGGTGGTTTCCACCCCCTCCCACCACCTGCTGTCTGGCCCTGGGCCTTGGGGAGAATGTGGGCAGACAAGACAAGCCTGTCCCCTCCAGCCACAGCCAGCCACGGAGAGGGAGGGGGCACGTGACCCCAAAGATGTCCCCCAGCCAGGGTGACCCAGGTCCCTTGAGAGATGGCTCAAAAGTGTCCCTGCAGGGGCCCCCAGGGCCTGAAAAAGTCCAAATGAGTCAGCCTAGCTGCTGCCCTGGGCACGGCCACCCTGGCTTCCCACCAGGCGCTGCGCTCCAGGGCCAGGGGCTGCCGAGCCCTATTTTAAGTGCGAAGGCGCCCAGGCTCCAGCCTCTGGGTCGTGGCTGGGCCAGGCCTGGAGACACGGGGCCACAGAAGCCAGCCCCGTATCACATCCACCCCCCACAAAGGTGACAGGGTGCCCAGGGCCCCAGCAGACACCTGCCTCGCCACGCCCTGGGCCTCTGGAGGCCTCAGGTGAGGAGCAGGCCCTGAGAACAGCCATAGCTCCTGGGGCACACAGGGCGCCAAGAACCTCCGCTGGGCTCCATTAAAGCACACCGGTCAACCATGAAGGAACTGAGGCTGCCCAGCTCCAGGCCTATGTCCCTCCTCAGGGAGACCTTCCCAACGATAACTGGGGTCCCCACACAAGAGTTCCTGCCTGTGCCTGCCTCTGTGGGATTTCTGGGGCTCTTCAGTGCTGAGTCGGCGGCCAGGCAAGGGGCAGGCCCTGGCAGGCCCCTTCTGGGTTAGAGAGGTGGGGCACCCTCTCCTGAGGCCAACCTTACAATAGGGTCAAGCAAAAGGTCAGATGAACCAAAGACCCAGGCCCACACCCTGCTCCACCCACCTGGAAGGCTGACACACCCAGTATCAGGGGACAGCTGCTGGTCCCACCTCTCCTCTAACCTAGGACTACCAGCTGCCCTTTCCAGCCAAGGCCTCACAGTACCTGCGAGGGCCCCAGGGGCTGAAGAAGGGTACTCAGGACCAAGGGTCTGGAAGTGGGAGAGGGGTGGAAGCCTAGGGCTGGGGTCTTTCCAAGGTCACACAGGTGAAGGCTAGGACTGGCCTCCAGGTCCTCAAGAAGAAAGAGGGGGCTTCTGGGAAGGGGCCGGGCGGAAAACTTGCCACCCACCACCTTATTCACATTCCTGGGGCAGGGCCCAGGCGGCAGATGAGGTTGCCAGGGTTCCTACGTGAGCTCCTGCAGGAGGCCACGCCCCTCTGGGCCTCAGTTTCCTTGGGGACTCTGGCCTGAGGTCGCACACCGCACCCCTGCTCAGGTGCGCCCATCAACCCCTTGGGGCTCTGGGGCTTTTCACCCTGGCCTTCACTAGGCCCAGAAAGGGTGGGCAGCCACCCCAAGGTCACACAGCAAGCCTGGCAGCAGGTACAGCCCGCCAGGCCCCTGCCCCGCGGCCCCCGCCCCCTCCCCAGCCTGTGTTTGCAAGGGTTGGTCCCTACGGATCACACAGCCCTGTGACCTGATGCCAATGCCCGCCTGGCCTGGTCTAATTGGACAGGAATTCATTGGGGGCGCAGGGGTGGCCTCCCCAACCCGACTAAAGAGCAGCAGAGGGCCAGGCAGGATTCACTCAGGCCCCGCCATTTACTGTGCATTTATTGCCATAATGGGGAGGGGCTTCCTGCCCGGGGGCCTTAAAGGGCCAGAGGCAGGAAGGCAGCGGCCCAGTGGGAAGTGTGTGAGTGTGGGGGCGGGGACAGGCAGGCCTGTGGGGAGCCCAGCTCCAGGGTGGGGCCCAGGCCCACCCTGTTCCCACGCTCCGAGTGCCACTCATCCAGGAAAGCCAGAAGTGAGGCCTAGTTCCAAGTGGAAACGAAGACCTTCCCCGCCATGGAGGAGTGAGGCTCCTGCTGCTGGGGGCAACCAAGTCAGACCGAAAGGATCCTGAACGGAAAGGACCCTGAACGGACAGAACTGAGCTTAGCTGCACCTGTTATCCAGGATGCCCTCAGAAAGCAAGGCTGAGGGGGCCTGGCAAGACTCTCCTGCCACCTGTAGCCACCTGCAAATGCTCCCCAGAAGGTCCCTGGCTGGCCCAGGGGCCTGCAGAATCCGCCACCTCCCTCCCCAGACTCATACTGGCTCAAGGTGGGCCCGGCTTATTTCCTGTCAAACCAGAAAGGTGTGGGTGGGGAGGGCCACTGAGTGGCCCAACCCCAGCCTGCTGAGGGGACAGATGGAGGGGCCGGGCCTCAGGCCACACTCCAGATCCCACAGAGTGGACACGAAAGGAGGCTGGACCCTGAGACAGTGCTGGAGGAGGGCTGACCACCCTCATCCCACCTAAGGACAGGGGACACTGCTGGGAGGGGGTCTGGAACCGGGGCCCCTCCCTCAACACACGGGGGACTAGATCAGAGAGGGGAGGCCAGGGCCCAGGGCCACAGAGCCAGCTGGAATTTGAACCTGGCTGGTCTTGCCTAACTCGTTCTTCCCAGGGCGCCTCTCCCCTCCCCCGACACAGCCCCCAGGGAGCTCAGGGCACAGGGGCGCTGCCCTCACACGAGCTATGGGGCAACATCACCCTGGGGGGCTGGCAGGACAGGGGTCCCTCTGCCAGTTCAGGACGGCAGAGCCGCTCCCACCCATCAGTCCCTCCAAACCTGTTCAGGTTGGCGGCAGGAAGTAGGGATGAGGACACAGTCAGGGAAACTGAGGCAGAGGGGGAATTTGGCCCCTCGTGGTGGGCTGCAGACCCTGCCTCAGCTTGCTCTCCTGGCTCGCTACAGGGCCTGTGATGGGGGAAGGCCAGGGTGGCTCAGGTGGCAAAGACCCTGGGGTGCCCCGAGCAGACCCCGGGGAAACCCAACCCAAGAGGACACACAGACACGGGTTAAGGATCTGAGACAAGAGTTGTGGGCCCTCCCCGCGTCAGGCCCTGGGGACCAGGGGTGCAACTGTGGCACTGTAAACCTGGAACCCAGATGTACACTGCCCACCGTGTGCCCAGTCCCCAGGGTGGCAGATGCATGGGACCAGGGGACAGACTAGGGTTCCAGCTGTGTGACCTTGGAGTCTCACTGTCCCTCTCTGGGCTCAATGTCATTGTGGGCAGGATCCCTAGGCATGACAGGTGTTAGTTAAGGCATCCAGTCCCAGACACCAGCCTCCCAATCTTTTGGAAAAGAGTCCCCTGGAACACTAGGGGACTTTTGGGAAGACCCCTACACTCAGGGGGAGACCACCTGGGACATGACCTTGAGTCTATCCCCTGTGCCTCCCAGTCCCTCTGTCCCTCTGGCCTCGAAGACCCCCGCTTACCAGAACCCTCCTCACTCCAAGCCTGGGTTTCCTTCTATGTGACAAGGACTGAGTTACAGGTCACACAGCCTCAAGGAAAAGAACAGAATGCACCCAAAAGCCACCAAGGACGAGGCACTCCTGCCCAGAAACCGTCCCCACACCAGGCCACACAGGACTCTGCCTCTCTGGCCTCAGTGTCCCCAAACGCCTGAGACCCTAGGTGTATAGCTCCCCTTCCTGAACCGGGAGCTGCCTGGCCTCGGCCAATTTCAACTAAATAATAAATACCCCCACCCCCAAAGTGACCGGCAAATTAAAATTTCAGTGTCCCGGTTGGATCCTGTTTCCTGCCTGTCTTCCAGCCCAGGCTGCCCCCTCCCTCCCTCCCCCAGGCCGTCTCCACAGCGATGCCTGCCGGTAAACAGAGCCCCGAGCCCAGCCCCGGAGAGGTGCCAGGGCCTAGCTGGGGGAGCCACTGGAGGCCCTCCGGGAAAGGTGTGGGGTGGGGAGGTGACCCTGGGATGAGCAGACGTCCCCAGGCTGAGAGAACCCTCTTGCAACCCAGGGCCTAGCCTGAGCCAAGGGAGGGAGGGAAGGCCTGGGGACCTCTCCCACCTCAGTCCTGCCAATTGCAAGTAATCAGCTTGGTGCCTGGGGGGGGGGGGGGCTCCCCCCTCCTCAGCGTGGGAGCGGCCACTCAGGGTGACGCCCTGGGCCCGGGCTTGGGGGAAGGTGGGGGGGTTGGCTTGCTGACATCGGAGGCCGGAGACACCCTCGCCGGGGGAAGCAGCTGTGGCAAGGGGGGGGGGGAGACACAGGGTTTCCGCCAAGTCTGTCACCCATGGGTGCTGGGCTTAGTGATTCACGGGTGCTGAGCTAAGTAGGTCTGCTTGGAAAGGGAGGGAAAGGAGAGGAGGGAACCAGGGAAGCCATCTGTCTCTCTCTCTCACTTCCGCCACTAAAGAAGCACCCTTGGGTGCCAGGCCCAGGTGGGGACGGCGGCGGGGGCGCACGTGGTGGCGATGGCGACGGGGAGGAGGAGGAGGAAGGGAAGAAGGAAGGGACGGGACGGCGGCCCCGAGGCCGCGCGGCTCCTACCTCCTTTCCGGGCGGCGCGAGGGCCCCGGCGACCGTGACGATGGCTGCGGCGGGCTGGCGGCTCCGAGCCCCGGCGGGCGACGCTGAGCCCGGCCCCGCGCCACCCTCCGCCGCCGCCCGGCCAATCCCCACCCGGGCTGGGGGGAGGGCGATGCAAATTACCCCGGATCTGGGTCCGCCCGTCACCTCCCCCGCGCCCGGCCCGGCCCGCGCCAGGCCGCGCATCCCCGGCCTCGCCTGAAGCCCCGAGGCCCCGACACCACACCCTCCCCCTGGGAGGGAACGTCTCGTCTTGCGGAGGAACCTTTCTCCTCGTCCCGGAGCGTCCGGAACTAAACGGAAACGGGAAAAAAAATAAAATAGCGAAACAAAGGGGGGGGGCCTAGGGACGGTTACACAACAGGAGGGGAGGGGCGGCAGCCGGAAGCCGGGACCGCCACCGGCCCCCGGCGAGGGAGCCACGGAAGCTCCGCCCCTCCCACAAGACCCCGCCCCTCGACGCGGGGTCCACCCTCATACTGCGCCGCGCCGGACGGCTTCTCCCTTCCATTGGCCCTCTGGTCCGCCGCTCACCGCCCCTCCTCTGCAACGCCCCTCCCTGACCGGTGGCATCGCGAAGCATTCTGGGACTTGTAGTCCAAACTCCCTGACCACCTTACGAGACGCCAAGCCCTGAAGGTAAGAGAAAGAACTACAGCGCCCAGGAGAACCGAGAGAGGCCGCGCCCGCCCCCCGGACACCCCACCCCTTCCCCCCGCCTCTCGCTCTTTTTTTTTCTTTCTGCAAAGCCCCCCTCCCTGTTTTTTCAGCCCCCTCCCCCCTCCCCCATGGAGCTCCATCCTGCGTCCAACTCCAACGTCTGCGCGCAGTCCCGGATAGCTCCCCCCCCCCCCGCCCCGCCTGCCCACGACCACTCGGAAAGGGGAACGGCGCGCGCCCCGGGCCCTACTGCAAACTTAGCACGCGACGCGCCCCTCTGCCCCCACCTCCGCCCGCGGTGCGGCCCGGCTCCCCTCCCCCGCGCCCCGCGCGCCCGGAGCCCCGAGGCTGGGCAGCCCGAGTCGGGAGGAGGGGAGCGAGCGCAGGCTCGTGCCCTTCGCCCCGGAGGGACCCGGGCGGAGCCCCCCCTCACTAGCCTCCAGCTGTAACCGGGCACCCCCTGGTTTCTAGAACCCCGGAGCTGCGGAGGCACCCCAGATTCCTCATCCAGCCCGTCTCCGCTCTCTTCGGGCGTTCCGGGTGCGCACTGCGCCCCCGGCCGCGTCCCCACCCTGCAAGGAAATTTAAAAATATATATATATAGAAAGAAAGAAACAAAAACAAGACCCACCTCTCCGAGAGGGCTCCCCTTCAGCCGGGCGGCTTACCTCGCGGGGACCCGGGCCCGGAGGACGCGCGATCGGGGCTGCCCGCGGCGCGGACCTCGCTCGGGCGGGCGGCGGCGTCACTGCCCCTACAGTAGCCGTACAGTACGCAAAGCCCCGTATGATGCTCGCGACTCCCTTCCTGGTTTGTCCGAGGGCAAGAGGGGTCCTCCCTCGTCTTAAAGGTGCCGCAGCGCCGGCACCCCCACGCCCAGCCCGCCCCCCCGGCCGCCGCGGCCAGAACAGGCTCTGCAGGTCGGCTCTTGCCACGTCCCGCGGGGCTGCGCCGCGAGAGCAGATCCGGCTGCGATTAAGGATTTGGGGGTGCCGGGCGGGCGGGGGGCGCAGCCCCGACCCATCGGCCCCTCCCCTGGCAAGCCCGTGACCTCTCCGCCCCGTGCGCGGCGCCGTGCCAGCCTGCTGGCTTATCTACGGCCCGGAGCACCCCGGGGTGCTGGGGGCGGGCAAGAGGGGCCCCTCGGGTGTAAGGGGTGGGGGCCGCAGATAAACAGCCCCAGCCTGTGCGCGCTGGGTGGGGTGCAGGGGGCGCGAGCTGTGCCCCCGACGCCCGGGGCAGGGTGGGGCGGGTTGGCAGCGGGGGCGGGAGCGCGGTGCGCACCCGGAGGACCCACTGCTGGAGCGTGGGGGGCGCGCTGGACCCGGGAGCTGAGGGGAAGGCGAGGAAGTGACGGTCCTCCACCGCCACACCTCTCTCCTGGGCTACCAGGGTGATGGCACGATTTCTCATCGCCCTCCCCTGGGCCTCAGTTTCCCCAAGTGTTGCAAGGGACTGGAGGGAGGGGTTGTTGCAAAGACGGCGAAGTTGCCTCGGAGCTCTGGCTTTCCGTACCTTCACCCTGAGCCTCAGTTTACCCAAGAAGTCCAAGCGGCCCAGGAGGGGAAGAAGGAGGGTATTTGCTAGCGTGCATCTGAGCTCCGGGTCCCCCAGCCCCCACCTTAAACCTCAGTTTACCCAAACTGCGACGAAGCCAGTGGAGGGGGAGCTGTTTGCAAGTATGGCTAAGTTGTTTCAGAGAGTCGGGGCTCCATCTACCCCCATCTGGGCCTCAGTTTACCCAAAGCCGTGCCAGGGACCCCCCACCCAGGGTTAGGCTTGCAGGGCCCCGAGGTGGCAGCTCAGCTCGGGGGGGGGGGGGTCCCCTCCCTCACCGTTGCAGCCAGCCAGCAAACCTGCCGCCCCGCGATTACATAAAACAGTCGCCTCCACCCGGCTGTGCCAGGGGCGTAGCGCGGGGAAGGGGTTGGCGAGGGGCGGGGAAGGACGGTTGTTTTCCAGGCCTTGTAATTTTCCCCGCAGCCGGCTGGCTGGTCTGTCTGAGGTGGGGCGTGGACCCGGACCCTCGCAGGAGCGTCGCGCAATCCCGGAGCAGGACCGAGGTGGGGAGTCGGGAAGCGCGGATCCAACCCAGCTTTATTTCTTGTTTTCCTTTTTCACCCCCGTGTCTTTTTCTCTCCCATTTCCTCTCCGGTCGTGGGAGAGGTCCGGAGAGGGAGGGGAAGGGAGAGGAGGGGACAAGCGACATCCTGGTTCACCAGGCCTGCTGGGTTTGGGCTCCACCACGCTACCCGACAACCCGGCTGTGGGTCCGCAGCTCGCGGGAGGGGGCGGAGTAAGAGCGTACTCCAGGCCTCAGTTTCCCCTTCTGTGCCCCTTCTGATGGACCGCATGGGATGTCAGCCTCCAAATATTTGGGTCCTTACTTTAGGATATTTTTCATTCATTGGTATTACTGTTATCAATATTTTTTACAGATTGTCCTAATATGTTTATTTTGTTTTTTATATCAAAGCATCGACCCCTCCCCCGTCTCCAACACATCTTTAAAAGTACAGTTCACCTGGATCTATGGGAGACAGGTAGAGGCAGGTGGATCTCTGTGAGTTCTAGGCCAGCCTCGTCTACAGAATGAGTTTCAGGACAGCCGGGACTACGTAGTGACACTCTGCCTCAAAAATATAAATAAAAATGCCTTTCAACACCCAAGCAGTCTGGATTCGCGTTTTATATTAATAAATTGCCTTCTAAGGGGAAACCCAGGAGGTCCCCCACAGGGGAAGTGGTAGCCCCGCGCCAGGCAGTGACACCAGCCAAGAAGGTGGGCAGCCACGTGAGCCCGACGGGGGTGGGGTGGGGACCCGGAACCTTGGCCTTGGAACCCTTCCTTAAGCACCGGGGTGCCACGCCCTCCTGGATCTGCCGGGGCCACAGGGGGCGGGGTTACCCGTGTCTCCCGGAATTCACTGAGGGCACTTTCCACGCCCACGGCTGAAGCTCCTCCCACCTGCCTCGATTTCCCCAGAGACTGGTGCAGCTCCAGCGGTCACCTCAGGCTGGACCCTCCCTAGGGGCCTGGACAGACCAGCATCACCTGCAGAGCACCTTGGACCATATCTCCCCAGTTTTCTAATAAGTCAGAAAGGGGTCCAGGCCGGGTGGGAGGATGGGGGCGGGGTGAGTCAGGAGAGAACTGGAGGAGAAGGCTAGAAAGGGCTGGCCTGGGCAGCTTTCACGACCTCGCAGCAACCAATGACCGATGAAGCTTGGATTTTAATTCTGAGGAAGAGACAGGAGGATTCTAAGAGTCCTGAGGCTAGCCTGGTCAACATAGCCAGTCCTAGGTCACGCAGGACTACTTGTGGGGATCTTCTCTAAAAGGGAAAAAGTAAATAAATTAAAATCGAATCTAGGGCCGGGTAGTGGTACACGCCTTTAATTCCAGCACTTGGGACAGACAGGTGGAGCTCTTTTGAGTCTGGTCCAGAACATGAGGGCTACAGAAAAACCCTGTCTCAGGGGGAAAAAATCTAATCTAAATCTAAATCTAATCTAATTTACTGCTGTGGGTGAGGTGACACAGACCTGTGAGCCCTGCAGGTCAGAGGCCTGGAGAACCAGGAATTAGTTCAAGGTCACCCTCAACTACTTACAAATTTGACCCCACCAGGGCTCCTCGGGTCCCCAGCTCAAAAATAAACAAATTGCCAGGTGACAGCAGGGCAACCTTAATTGGAGCCCTCTGGGGGCAGAGGCCAGCCTGGTCTACAGAATGAGTTCCAGCACAGCCAGGGCTACACAGGGAAACCCTGTCTCGATAAAACAACAACAAAATAATAATTATAAGGCAGCAAAACGTTAATGCAATTAAAATATAAATCAGAGTGAGGAGATGTGCTAGGGTCTGTGGGACATTTTACCCCTTAATTTATTTTTATTGATTTTTTATTGAGCTCTCCTCCCTGCCTCTCCCCTCCCCTTCAGCCCTCTTGCAATTTACTCAGGAGATCTCATCTTTCTCTGCTTCCCGTGGATGAGGACAATGTGGCGCATTTACACAATGGAGTACTGCCCTTAGTCAGTGATTAAGTCTGCGGCACTGTTGACAGAGCATAGGTCCTGGAACATGCAATGCAAATTCGCGACTTTTTTATTTTTATTTTATGATTTATTTAACTTTAAGTGAATTGGTGTAAAATAGTTACAGACAAGTGTGAGCTACCGTGTGGGTTCTGGGACCTGGAAGAACAGCCAGTGCTCTAACCGCTGAGCCATCTCTCCAGCCCCAAAGTATTGAATTTGGGGGATTTCTTTTAATTTTTAATTTTTTTAATTTTTTTTTTTTTTTTTTTTTGGTTTTTCAAGACAGGGTTTCTCTGTGGCTTTGGAACCTGTCCTGGAACTAGCTCTTGTAGACCAGGCTGGTCTCGAACTCACAGAGATCGGCCTGCCTCTGCCTCCCGAGTGCTGGGATTAAAGGCATGCGCCACCACTGCCCGGCGGGGCATTTCTTTAATTTTTTTTCTGAGACAGGGTTTCTCTGTGTAGCCCTGGCTGTTGCTGTCCTGGAACTAACTCTGTAGACCAGGCTGGCCTCGAACTCACAGAGATCTGCCTGCCTCTGCCTCCCGAGTGCTGGGATTAAAGGCGTGCGCCACCACCGCCCGGCCTGGATTTTTTTTTTTTAAAGACAGGATCTTATGTAGCCCAGGCTGGCCTGGGACTCACCACGTAGCAGAGGATAACCTTTAACTTCTGACTCTTGTACTGGAACGTCAGGCAAGCACTCTGCCCACTGTCTTGGCCCCAAGAAAATATTTTCCTTTCTTACTTATTTTTTTTTTTTATTTGAGTCAGGGTCTCACTACATGGACCTCATTTTCCTGGAGCTCACTTTGTTGAGCAGGCAGATCTTGTACCCAAACAAACAAAAGGCCGGTATGGTGGCAAGTGCCTGTCATCCCAGTACTGGGGAGGTGGAGGCAGGAGGTCATCCTTAGCTACTTGTGAGTTTGAGCCAGCCTGAGCTACAGGAGGGCTGTGTTTAACTCTGGTGGCTCCCCACACGCTTAGGCAAATGGCCTCTCTTCCTTCT
This sequence comes from Microtus oregoni, assembly GCF_018167655.1. Classification (NCBI taxonomy): domain Eukaryota; kingdom Metazoa; phylum Chordata; class Mammalia; order Rodentia; family Cricetidae; genus Microtus; species Microtus oregoni. The sequence goes on along the minus strand of NW_024543078.1, from coordinate 4,345,185 downwards.
CTACACTGGGGTGGGGCCTGCGTGGCCACTATCCTAGAGAACCTCAGCCAGGCCTGGGGACGTGGGCGACTGGGAACTCCCAGCAAGATGTGTGGAGGCCAGGGGGACCTTGCTGGGCACCTTGCAGGACCCAAGATGTGTCAGAGCCTATGTCCTGGACCGGAGTCCACAGTGCAGAGTAGAAGCTGGCTGGAGTCTAACTTCAGTCCTGCATGCTGCTGTAGTTGTCTTTCTAATAGTTCCTTCCCTAATGGGGTCTTTAGCTGCTCTCCCTCTCCTGCGGCCTCACTGGAAGGCAGACCTGAATTCTCTTATCTGGGGTGACCGGTGGAGACCCAAATGAGTTGAGATCGGTTGCCTTGTACCCCGATTATGCAGCAGTCAGAAGCCACCCTGGGACTGCCCGGCGGGTGATGCAGGAGAGGACGACGTGGCGGCAGGGGCAGTTGTCCCCACCGGTTCCTTAAAAAAAAAAAAAAAAAATCACCGCAGTTTAGGCAGCGCCCCCACTCGCAGTGGCCTGCCACGTGGGCCGGCGTCTGTGGTGCTGTCCCCTCCCGCGGGCTGCAGGGCCTGGGCTCCTGGGCTCTGGTTTCATTTCGCTGCCGCGGTTTCAGTTTCAAGCTGTGGAGAGAGAAGGACCCGGAGGGACAGAGCCGGGACAGCAGGTGCAGAGCGCTCGCCCGTGCCCCCGGCCCACCCGGTGGCACTCAGCTCGCCAGCCAAGCTCGCCCCCACCCCACACACAGCCTTCTGCGCCAAGGTTAAGGGGTCAAGGTCAAACTCTCCCCAAGTGGCGCTGACCAGAGAGACTAGTCACCTGAGGCCCAGGGTCGTCCCGTAAGCGGGCGGGGTGCTGGGGAACCCACCCAGTGACTTATCTAGGAAGTGTGGCCGCCTCCCCCCCCCCACGCGAAAGTCCCTTTCCCACCCAGTGGGAGGGGCGGGGCAACGTCCCGAGCAGAGCAGAACAGGATGTGGGTCACTAAAGTGTCCCAGCCTGGGACACCGTCCGTCGGTCCAGAGTCCACCGGGACCTGACGCAGCTCATTACTGTCCCCAGCAGCCTGCGGTGCAGAAAGGCCAGGCTTCTAGAAAGACCTTGACTCAAAACACACACAGACACACAGATGACACTCACACACACAGTCATACAGCTACAGACACTTACACACTGACACACACATTCACACACACAGACACACACAAGTCACACAGCTACAGACACACAGACACATACACACACTCCTCACACACAGTCACACAGCTACAGACACACACAGAAACACAGACACACACACTCCTCACACACAGACACACAGCTACAAACACACAGAAACACACTCACATGCACAGAGTCTCACACACACACACACACACACTCAGCACCTGTGTCCCAGACCGGGTGTTTGTTCACTCGGGAGCCCACCCCGCCCCACCCCCATGTCCTTTCCTGCAGGTGGGGACTGGGCCTGGCCTGCCTACCTGTTCCCTGGCCTTGGGGACAGACACACCCTTGGGTAAGCCTGGCGGGCAGCCAGGGACAACACGCCCACGTACCTGAGTGCCCTAGCGCCCCCGTGGGGCTTGATCGCGCCTAGACAGGTGCTGTGTCAGGTGAAGGTGTGACAGGCCACCTGGGGGACGACACTGCCTGTGCAGTGTGAGGTCAAGCGGGTAGGCGGAGCTTTGCTGAAAGGCTCCGCGGAGTGAGCAGAGCTCACTATTTACTCTCTAAACACTCAGAACTCCATCAACACATTTTCACACGTCCTCAGGGTGGCACAATGATTCCAGAACATTCTGTCTCCCTCAATGGAAGCCTCGATTCCCCACCCCGAGCATAGACAGGCAAGAAGACCTGAGTTCGAATCCCTGGCACCCACAGAGAAAGTTGAGGAATGACAGCCCCTGCCTTTGTTCCCAGGGAGGCGGAAACAGGATTCTTGGGACTCACTGGTCGGCCTGGACAGATCAGTGTCAAGTTCAGGTTGGAGGGTGAGGAGGAGGAGCTCTGCCAGTCAGCTCACTTGGTCCCTGACTGGGACCGGAGCATAAGCTCTTGAAGTCTCAAGATGGGGCCTCTGTGAGTTCCAAGTCAGCCTGGGCTACATAGTAAGATCCTGTCTCCAAAACTCTATCCATCGATAAAAATACACACAAATGCACACATATTCACACACACATCCATACGGAAGAACTGAGCTTGTAAGAATTCAGCTCAGTATTTGTCACGTGCAAAGGTGGTCCGTCTCCTGTAAGTTAAATAACCAAATAAATAGGAACACAAAAACTATAGAAAACTGTCCAGTGCAGGAGACAGGGCCCCTGACAAACCCTCCTAGCTGGGCTGGCTCAGGGGGACCCCAGCAAAAGTGAGGACAGACAGGGGCTGCCTCTGGGGCTCACTGAGACATAGGAGGAAGAGTGACGGGGTGAAAAGGGGGGAGGCTGGGTCTACACCACGCTGGGGCTTCCTCCTGCACTTCCGGCTCTTTCTTGTGGGCTGTGGATCTGAGACAACACACCTCCCTTGAAGTTCCAAGCATGAGACACGGGGCTGCCCGCTCACTCTCTGCAGCCTTCTCTTCCAGGAGAGCCCAGCTCCCATGAAACTGAGGCCCTAAGAGCCTGCTTCCCTGCATGGCGGGTCACAGGGCCCCATGCGGAACAACAGAACAAGCAAAGGCTGAGGTCTGGGACACAGTAAGGGGGCATCCCAAGGAGAAGCAGGGAATGGGTATCAAAGAGCTGAGTCCCCAAGAGGCCACTGAGATGACTAAGCAGCTGAAGGTGCTGTAAACAGGCATGAAGACCCGAGCTTGACATGGTAAGGGGATTCCCAAGAGTCGTCCTGCAATAAATACATAGACAGACAGACAGATAAAATGATAATAACCAGCTGTTAGGACACTTGTGACTCTTGCAAAGGACCCAAATTTGGTTCCCAGCATCTACATCAGAGGCTCACAACCACCTGTAATTCTAGCTCCTGGGATCTGATGCCCTCTTCTGGGCACTGCAGATGTGCACAAACACACATAACTGAAAACAAAAGACCTCCAAAAAAAAAAAAAAACCCAAAAGTTTCCCCAAGGTCTGAGGAAGTCTGTGGGCATAGGTCAGCTGCCAGGGGACCACCCCACCCTGGGCCCCAAGGTCTGAGGGAGTCTGTGGGAGGGACGTGGGCCCAGGTCTGCTGCCCAGGGACCACCCAACTCCAGGCCAGAGTCTTTGCAAGAAAATTCTGTTGTCCTTGATTCAGAGGAAACATATTCTGTGGCTGTGACTTGTAGACTTGCCATTAGTCATGTTCAGGGTCCACACACGGATGACAGACATGTGGTACCATGCTGCTATTACTTTTTCTTTTATTGAGGCAGGGTTTCCTCTGTGTAGCCCTGGTTGTCCTGGAACTCACTCTGTAGACCAGGCTGGATTCAAACTCACAGAGATTCACATGCCTCCAGAGTGCTGGGATTGAAGATGTGCGCCATCACTGCCCGGCTCTGCAATTATCTCGATTTGTTTGTGTGTGTGCACAGAAGCTGCCTGGCTGGTGAGCAGAGGGGTCCTTCTGCTTCAGTCCCCATGGTGCTGGGTTTCAGGAGTGCACTGCCGTGCCTGGTTTTCTGAGGGTTTGCGAGTCCACGACTTCACATGGACTTCACAGACCAGGTCAACTCACCAATCCCTATTTTATTTTCTGAAACAGGGGCACTCTCCATAGCACAGCCTGGCCTAGAATTCAGGACAATTGTACCTAGTCTACCAAATCCTGAATTATAGGCCAGTATCAACAGCCATCTAGGAGGCTTTCTCTTGGCACTGGAATGCCCACCACAGGGGCAGGACCAGCACCACAGCCAACTTTTTTTTTTTGGACAGGGTTTCTCTGTGTAGCCCTGGCTGTCCTGGAACTTGTTCTGTAGACCAGGCTGGCCTTGAACTCACAGAAATCCGCCTGCCTCTACCTCCTAAGTGCTGGGATTAATGGTACACATCAAAACACGGACCCCCTCCCCCCCAGGCCAGGTAAGGTCTCATGTAGCCAAGGTTAGCTTCCAGGTCAGTGTGCTCCACTCTTTAAGGACAGGGAAACTGAGGCAGGCAAAGTGCCAGGTTTTCCTCAGGTTCCTGAACTGTGAGGCCTCAGCTTGATATTCAACCCCCTTCCCCTTACACCTCTACCTGCCCAGTGAACCAGAGCCACTGTGTAGGCACAGCTACGTTGCAGGTGACAGCGCTGGGCATTGCGTGAGACAGGCTCCTCCCTCACCTGCCTATTGTTCTGAGAGACCCACCGCTGGCCCTACAGACCCCTCCTTTCCCCGGAAGCCAGTAGAAACCAGAGCCCCACTGTCACCCCTCTCTGGAGTCATGGTAACACAAGCATGGCTTGCACTTGTGCCCAGAGCCACTTGGCCTGTGGATGCAGGTGCCTGAGAGGTGACTAGCCTGCTCTGGGAAGACAGGGAAAAGGGAGCCAGCAGTAGCCTGTCTTCTGGAAAGCTGCTGATGCCCACAACTCGGTTCTGGTGGTGGTGGCAGCTGCTGTCCACCTTCCAGAAGGTTCCAAGATGCTTCTCCTTGTGTACCTACACCGTATTGGGTATCAGAGTCTGGACATAGAGACTTGGGAGCACTGGCCAAGGAATACCACTGCTCTGAGATACTAAGAAACATCCCTGGTACTCCCAGGCAAGAACTGTTCTGCATATATCCCACGTCCCTAGCTGTGGTGGAGGGCCCCAGGGATGTCAGCTGTCACACTGAACTACCTGGTGATCACTTACAGCTGGGGGTGGAGTGGGGTGACAACACAAATTGCATGACCCCTTCTTGGCTTCCTGTCACATAGTTGAGGCTAACCTCTGAGCTCACCACGTATGTAAACCAGGGCATAGAACCCAATCCCCCAGCCTCTGCATCCCAACGGCTGGGAAGACAGGCGAACGCCACTGCTGCAGCTGGTTCTTGGTCTCGTTATTGCCCGCGACTGTCTCACTCTGTAGGCTGGTCTCAAACTTGTAAAATTCCTCCTGCCTCAGTTTTCCTAGTGCTGAGAGCCACCCCATCCAGCAGACCCCAGGTCTATTTCCTGGGCACCGCACCTGGCTGGGTAGCCCTGGGTGACCACCTGCCTCTGCATCCAAACACAGGATGGCTGGATGCTGAGCACCCAGGACCCTCCAAACACCTAGTGTTCAGGTCCACATGGCCACGCCTGACTTAGCTGTGCACTTGGGATCCGAACTCAGGTCCCTAGGCCTGCCTGCACAATTATGGACCCCAAGTCCAGTCAAGGCTAAGGCAGTGGATGGGGATAGTGCAGCGAGTGAGACATGGGGACAACCAGCCAGTGGTGTCCTGAGGCAGCAGGCCGGGTGTCGGCCAAGGCAGGTGGATGTGCTGAGTGGCTTGTGTCACTGCTCTCTGTGGAGGGCTGGGCACAGGACAGTAGAGGAAAGGCTGGTTCATACAGTACATTCCAGGAGACACATTTTAAATAAAACGGTCCAGCAGCAGTCACACAGACTACTGGTGGTGCAGGTGCTCCTGACCAAATGCTTCAGAGTGCTGCTAGGGACTCGGGGTCTACCCTCAGCACTGAGGAGGTGGGGGCAGTATGAGTCACAAGTTAGTCTAGGCTACCCCTGTCTCAAAAAAGATTAATTGCCAGGGTGTAGTGCACACCTTTAATTTGGCACCAGGGAAGGCAGGCAGATCTCTGAGTTCAAGGTCAGCCTGGTCTATGTAATGACTTTCAAGACAGCCGGGCTATGTGGAGTCTCTGCATCAAAAGCAAAATAAAAAAATCAAAATTGCACACAGGAGAGACACGTGGAGAAGAAAGGCTGCTAGCTATGGCTCATGCCTACCTCTGCACTATTCAGGAGGCTGAGGCAGGGGAAACTCCATCTCTAGGCTAGCCTAGGCTATAGAGACCTTGTGTCTCCAACACAAAGGCAGGCTTGGGAGGCAGATCTCTCTGGGCTCAAGGCCAGCACAGTCTACAGAGCAAGTTCCAAGAGAACCAGGACTATACCGAGAAATCCTGTCTGGAAAAACAAACAAGAAAACACAAACCTGTAAGAGCCCAATTCCTGGTGTGCTCTCACTACGGAACCCAGGCTAGCCTAGAACGTGCCATCCTCCTGCCTTAGCCTTCCCACAAGATTCACAGCAGTGAGGTGGAGGGATGTCCCATCCCCCTTTGTACTGTATACTCCCTGTTTCTTGGCCCCTCTCGGGGTGTCCCATTCCTAGCAATTGGGGGCTCTGCAGCTGAGCTGGGCAGGACCACAGCAGTGTTGGTGGAAGACAGAACCCGCTTCAGGACTTTTGTGGATCCCAAGTTCCAGCACTTCTACAGTGCCGGCTCTGGGTCTAAGTCCACGTCAGCACGTGTGACCTCTGCACGTGGAAGGCGTGCTCAGCCGCAGCTGTGGGAACTAGAAGAGGCCTCTCCACTTTTCTCACAGCCCACTGGGGCTGAGTTTGACTCTGCTTGGTGGGTGGGCAGGGGTGACAGGGCCGCCAAGACTGGCTGGGGTCTCTGCCCAAGCGCAGCAGGGCACTTTCTGTGCACGGCGCTCCAACAGCTCAGCACAGGGCACAGAAGGCAACCCTGCTCCCATACCCTTTCTGGGAAGGAGGCCCCGCCTGCCTTCTCCCACCCCATGAGCGAGCGAGCGCAGAGAGCGAGCAATGGGCCAAGAGCACAGGGGCAGCTTTCTCTCTCCATTTGTTTGGTTTTCAGACGCAGGAAGCAGGTCCCCTGCACAACACACAGCTTCACTGTCCCCAGAGGCGGCCACCGTGCTGACAGGGACAAGGGCACAGAGGCTGCTGGGCAATGGCAGTCACACTGCGGTGCGCGTGGGTGTGCTGGGCTGCTTCAGCCGCAGGGTTCGGCACAGCCAGCCTGCGAAGTCCACCTCCTCCCCCTCCGAGCGCTTGATGAAGGCATGGTTCTGAAAGAGAGGAGGTGCCAGTCAGGGCCCGGACCCCAGCCCTGTTCAGGTGGGTGTCCCTGGCCTGTACAGTGGCTCATCTCCAAGGCTGGCTGAGGGTGTGCTGGGGCAGGATGGCCACGCCCTTCACGCGGTAGTTTGGGTGAGATAGGACATAGAAGCACACAGCCTGGTCACAGGGGGCAAGGCCACCCTACTGCTCCATCTTGGATATCTATCTCTCTCTCTCTCTCTCTCTCTCTCTCTCTCTCTCTCTCCAGAGTCAAACATGGTCCACGTTAACTACATGTCTATGTAGTCAAAGACGACCTTCAAATTCTGATCCTAGAGCCTAAACTCCCTGAGTGCCAGAAAGGTGTGTGCATGAGCTGAGTTCCCTAGGCTGGCATGGCAGGCATGCGCCACCACACCCAGCTATGAGGCCTGCGTCCATCTCTGGAGTGGGCAGGGGTGCACACACCCATAACCAGCACCGTTTTCTTTCTCAGGAGCCTAAGAAATAGACAGATGGAGCTTAACTCAGATTAGGCCTGTCCAGTGGGGGTGCTGAGGTCTGTCCTAAGTCCCACCCTGGGGGAGGGGCCTTCCAGGGCGTAGGCCTAGAGACACAGACAGACAATTCACGTACAGACAATGCCAGCCTCAGGGCCATCAGACCCCAGGCTTCAGGCACCTCCACTCACCATCAGCATCTTCAGATCCGCCCTCTCCGCTGGGTTCTTAATGAGGCTAGCACGGGGATAAGATACGAAAGTCACTCAGCAGACTACGCTTAGGCGTTCTAAGGGGTGGGTGTGGGTGGGTGGGGGTCTGCCCACCAGTAGCCCCTGATTTTCATTTTTCTTTTTCAAGACGGTTCTCGGTTCTCTAGGTAACAACCTAGCTGTCCTGGAACTAGCTCTGTAGACCAGGCTGTCCTCAAACTCCCAGAGATCCACCTGCCTCTGCCTCCGAGTGCTGGGATTAAAGGCGTGCGCCACCACTGCCCGGCTATAGCTAAGTTAGCTAAGTTTTTAATGAACTAGCGAAGGCAAAGGGCTGGCAACTCTACTGCCCAGCACACAAGCAGCTGGCCACTGTGCTTGGGAAATACCTCACCACAACTGACCATACTTCAATGGTTGGGGATCAAACGGCTTGGCTGACCCCCCAGATATCCACTGGGTGAGAGCTGTGTCTATGCCCCCAGGTGTGGGGACATGTGTCCCTGACAGCACAGTGGACTGCGGCTGCCTCACCACCCCTGGGCCCACCTCACCATTTGTTCACAAACTCCTGGAAGTCCGAGCTGAACACACCGCTGGGCAGTTTGGGAGGCGGCTGTGGAGGAAGGGAAGGGTCACTGGGGTCTGCAGGGATGCTGGCCACTCCCTCACTGTGCTGGGTTCCTGTAGTTCAGCTTCTCAACACTATCAAGTAGGCGGGCAGGGACACCCTGTGCAAAGGCTGAGTCCTTCCTGTGAAGGGTGGCTCCAGGACTTCCTGGGAGAAGTGCTGGCTGAACTGGAGTCAAAGCCAGGAACAGTGGCCATCCTGTCACAAGCCACATCCCCACCCAGGCTCAGACACAGCAGGCAAGCAGGGTCCAAAGCTCATGTCTGCCAGTGTTCCTAGACCTTGTCCTTTCTAGAGACCTGCTTGGAGTTTTTGTTCCATTATCCGCTGTTTATGCTTCTGAGTTAGGGTCTCGTATTGTAGCCAAGATTTACCTGGAAGTCACTATGTGACTAAACTCAATGTCCCTGCCTTAGTCTGGTTAGAAGCTAGCCTGCCTTAGGAGCTCTCTGAGCCCAAATATGAGGGAGGGCAGCAACTTCCCAGAGGAGGAGGAGGGAACACGGAGGAGCTAATCCAGCCCCTCACCCTCACTGGGGGATTCTAGGCAGGAGCTCTTCCATGGCCTCCACCCTCTTTCTATGGAGATGGCCACAGCAGTGCCAACAGCAGGGCGACAGTTCCCTCCCATCCACAGCTGACTCCCCGAGCAAAGTGCCCGAAGCCCAGGAGCACACACCTCATTCACGATGTAGTCCAGCAATTCAAAGATGGCCATGGCAGGTCGGCTGTCCATCCCATGACCTACTTGGCAGGACAAAGAACAGATAACTGGGGGTGGGAGACAAAACTTAAAGGGTGGCCCTGTCTGGCCTCACCCCTGCACTTGTACAGGCTGGGGATGCTTCCAGTCCCTCAGTCGCAGCCCCGGCTTCTGCAGGCCTGGCAGGTGGGGGAGGGTCTGGTGACCAAGCAAGGACACTGATGTGACCTTACAGAGCAGCTGCTGAGGACCTGGAACAGGAGGCTGGCGGGTGGTGACCCTTGCCCAAGGCCCTGGTGGCCAGCAGCTGAACTGCGTTGTTTGCCCATCCTGTCATAGGGTGCTGCTTTGGGACTTAGGCAGGGAAGGTGCTGGCCAGGGAGCTGGCCTGTTGTCACCACCCCAGCTCACCAGGGGACTGGGACCCCTGGTACCATCAAGAAGGGGTTAGCTGAGGAGCATGGCCTGCAATCCAGGGTAAGGGTAAACAGCCAGCGAGCACAGGGTGGGGAGGGGCTCATTAAGGGCACAAGAATCACACACCGCCCACCAAGCAGGTCCAGCCATATGTGGGGACCTCCCAAACATTGTGCTTAGTAAGACCATGGCACCGAAAAGGTCCAAAGGTGACTGGGGCCGGGAGACAGCACACATAAGAGTATGACCTCCTTTAGGAGTGGTCGCATGTTCTAGAACCAGCTAGAGGGAGCAGGGGCAGCAGGGCCTTCAGGAAGACAGGCTCAGTGCCTGTCCTGTTTCAGCAGTCACAAAGACACGCACACCCGAGAAGTTGCTATTCCAGCACCCAGTGCTCTGCAGAGGCTCCATCCCCACACTAGGACTCTGTCCCTGACCCTCAGTGGCCAAGGTGGCCACTCAAAGGGCTGGACTGAATCCCCAGGACTCCTGGCAACTGGTCTGCCCTTCCTGTGCCAGTGGAGGCCCCAGCACCGGGATGGCACTGGGTTGAGGGGCAGGCTGCAGGCAATGGCTGGCTCCTTTTGCACCCCAGCCCCCATTTACACAGTTTCACGAGGAAATGCTGGGAAACCTAGCAGCTGGCCAAGGCCTGACTCAGAGTGGAGTTCCGGGCCTTTCAGCTGGCAACAACAGGTGTGGCTGCCCTGGGCAGCTGACGAGGCGCTTGCTGCCTGCAGCTCTGTCCCCAGGAAGCCGAGGAGTCTGAGGACTGCGACTACAGCCTGCCCTGGCCAAGGGACAGGAGAGCAGCAGCTGGTCCCCTACCCGTCCCTCCCCAGCTAGCTGCCCTGTCCCATACCGCTGATGGGGCGTCCGGGCGGCCTGGGCCGCGGTGAGACACTATGGGGCTCTCCATCTGCGCCATCGACCACAGGCCGACCAAAGCTGGCCTCTAATTCCTTGGCATCAGGTGGGGGAATGGGGTACCTTCCGATGGCCAGCTCCACCAGCGACAGTCCCATGCTCCAGATGTCTGACTGCACAGAGTAATGCGTGCCCTGCAGCCGCTCTGGCTGTCGGAGGAGACAGGGACAGAGCTGGGGTTGGCAAAACCAGACAGGGGCCATGCACACAACCACATATGGACCCCGGTGAGGATGTGCAGGGGGGCCAGGACACTCACAGACATGTAGGAGCGCGTCCCCACAAATGAGTTGGCCATGGAGTCAATCAGCTGGCCGCTCACCCCGAAGTCGCACAACTTGATCTCGCCTCGAGAGTTCACCAGAATGTTGGAGGGCTTCACGTCTAGAGAGAGTACCGGGGTGAGGCTGTGCCCAGGCCCTGCCCACACAAGCCTGGACCTACTCACCTCTGTGCCCAGGCCCTGCCCACACAAGCCTGGACCCACTCACCTCTGTGCATGATCTGGTGCTTCTCGCGCAGGTATGCCAGGCCCCGGAGCACCTGCAGGGAAGACAGCATGGTGACCCACCAGTTGGGTCAGACCTGGGTAGCTTCTGTGCCAATGGCACCAGCTCTGGGCTGTGATAAACCTCCCAAGCCATGGCAGGTGGGTGACACATTAAGGCCCCAAGCCCCTCATAGCCATCCTTGGCAAGCACATGGTCACTGTCTGTATTTGAAAGTCCAGGGTGGAGGGTAGCCTCAAACTCACTGCAATCCTCCTGCCTTGGCCCTTCAACTGTTGAGATGACAGGTGTGTGGTACCAGGCCTGGAATTTTTTCTGTAACCCTAGCTGACCTGGAACTCGCTACATAGATCAGGCTGCCCCTGGCTTCTGAACGCTAGGTGGGTGCATGCCACCACACTCAGCTCGGTGTAGTCATGGAGGGGAGAGCAGAGGACCCCAAGTGGATTAGGACATGACCTGCTTAGTCTCTCAGGGAGAGGCTGCTGTCGGAGCAACAGCAGCTGGAGAACTCACCGCAATGCTGACCTTCCCCAAGATGTCCTCAGGGATCCGCTTGGCCTCCTTCAGAACCTGATCCAGCGAGCCACCATCCTGCATGCAGAGACAGCAGCTGAGGAACCTGCCTTGTCAAGAAACCCAACCACCAGCAGCCTGCACTCTCCGCAGGCGCTTAAGCAGGCATATGATATGGGAGGCTGCAGAACCCCGAACCTCTGTCAAGAGCCAGCTCCTCACACCAGGACAGCGAGGGAAAATGGTGGGCAGGATGGGACAGGCCTGGCTCACAGTCATCTGCCCTGGCTGGTTCTCAGACCCAGGACATGGCCCTGACTCTAGCTGGGCCGGGACACTGGGCAGTCACTGCCAGGTTGTCACACCTACGTGCATTTCCAAATTGACACAGGAAAACAGGACGTCAGAAAATGAAGTTAAAACGGGCCCCTTCCTGTGCTCCCGAGCCCCGTGTATATTCCCCTGCCTCCCCAGTGCTCAGTGGGACACACAAGGCAGACGCAGAAGACCTGGCCATCTCTGAAGCTGCTGAACGACAGGTAGACTATCACCAGGTGGACCTGTGCGACTGGGTCTTGGGTCACTGGAGCCCTATGCTCTGTCGCTATGAACTGGGAGATTGGAGGTGACGCTGGCTGGACACCGGAAAGAACAGGCCGCTGCCGACTGAGGGGGCCAAGGCTTCTGTTAGCCCACCCTGGGCCCTGCAGGGTGTTGTTGAGGCCTGTCCCTGACTCGACACCTGAGCTCCCCTAGCGTGACAGTTACACACATCCCCAGGCATGGCTCAAAGTCCCTGGGAGTGAGTTTAGATGATCACAGCCTGATCATAGTGTCCCAGAGCAAGACAGGGAACTGCAGATGCCGCCTGCTGGTCCCTGCACGTGCCCAGTGCTCTAGAGACTGCCACCATCAGAGTGTTGCAGAATATCTACTAACGAAGCAAGCATGTGTTACATGTGTCTATGTTGTATTTGTTTAATTATGGAAAGACATGCTGCTGTTTCACCTTGCCTGCCTAAGGCACCTGACTGGTCTAATAAAAAGCTGAATGGCCAATAGTGAGGAAGAAGTATAGGAGGGAGTTTCAGGCAGAGAGACTGAATAAGAGGAGGAATTTAGGTTTGGGGGGAGGGGGGACCACCAGGGGCCACTCAGCCAGCCACAGAATAGTACATACAGAAAGGAAGAAAGGTAAAAAGCCCCACTGCAAATCGTAGATAAAAGAAACAGGTTAAATTGAGTTAAAAGAATTAGTGGGACAAGCCTAAGCTAAGGCTGAGCATTCATAACTGGTAAGTCTCTGTGTCTTTATTTAGGAGCTGACGGACTGCCCAAGGAAAATGCCAACTACATCAGAGAGAATCACATTTTCCTTCGAGGGACTCAAACACAGATAAGTCAGGCTGAGGGCTGAGTCCTGGAACCTTAGCTTTCCCTGACATGGTGTTCCTTCAGGGCCTTCCATCCCTCTGCAGCTGCCACGCACACCGCAAGGACAGTTTCAACTCTCCAGCGGGCTTCAAGCAGGTGTGCGGCAATAATGACACGCACAGCTTCTTGTCTACAGTAACAGCTGGGTCTGCAGTGTGGTGGTGGTGGGGGGCAGGACCTCTGAGAGGTGGCCCTCGTAGGAAGTGGTCTTGGATTGGGCACAGCAGGACCCAGCTTCTCCCTTCCCTTCTCCTTGGTATCTAGGTGTGGGGCGAGCAGCTCTGCCCACAGGAGCCTTCTCTCAAACTGGGGCTGGACAAGCTCTCTGTGTACACAAGCTGCGGGTGGAGACCAGAGGTCCTGTCAGCCCAGGGCCAGGCCTCAGTACATAGACACAGCTAGGGCCGGGTGTTGTGCCCTTCCCAAGGTCTTGTGAATATGAGCCACCATAACATGGGAGTTACAGAGCTGCATCAGAGGCCACAGCTGCATGCTCCTGTGAGTGACAGGTTCTCAGGGTACATGCGTGCACACCCCTAATACCAAGTGAGGACAGCCTACCTCAGGGGCCACAGCAGCCACCAATCCTTGCAAGGGAATCTCAGAGGTCTGGTACCTGGCTCAGCAGGGACTGGGCAGGATTCTCACTGCCCCCAACCCTCCATCCCGCCCAAGCCTGAAGACCCAGACTGTAACAGTCTAGAGAGCTGAGGGCCACTTACCTAAGTGTGTTCTCACCAGCCCAGAGAGTACAAACACCTACTGGAGCAGGAACCCACTTCCCACGGGCTTAGTGTGGGGACCACACCCTACAGACTGCCCAGGATCTCAAGAGCATGAATGACACAGCACACACACTGCCTGGCAGGTGGGGACAGAGCCTCACCATGTGCTCCATGCAGATGCTGATCTCGCCGTCGCTGTAGAAGGCCCCGTAGAAGCCCACGATGTAGGGCGAGTTGCACTCGTGCAGCACCTGCAGCTCCCGGATGATCTGGTTGCGGACAGCTGGCTTGATCTCCAGGTGGATCAGCTGCAAGGAGGAAGGGCAGCTGCTCAGAGGAGGGAGGGGTGTTCTGGCCACCAAGCCCCCACAGACCCAATCCCGGGCATGTGCCTGTGAGAGGGAGGACATCGCCTACACGGGCTCTCAGTGAGTGGGTAAGACTAGGTCCCCAGATGGATGACGGGCACACAGCACGCTTGTCCACACACTGGGACATTATTCACCATGAGTAGGAGGCAGCTGACACTCAATGAAATGTCTAAAATAGGTGTCTTTCAGTAAAATTGGCTTAAAATGAAGATTCAAAAAAGGGAAAGTAGGGCTGGAGAGGTGGCTCAGTGGTTAAGAGCACTGGCTGCTCTTCCAGAGGACCTGAGTTCAATTCCCAGCAACCACATGGTGGCTCACAACCATCAGTAATGAGACCTGGTGCCCTCTTCTGGCCCGCAGGCATATAAATAAATAAATAATTCTTTAAAAAGAGGGGGGGAAGTAGAGCTAGGCGGTCATGATGCACATACCTTTAATCCCAGCACTTGGGAGGCAGAGGCAGGAGGATCATTATGAGTTTGAGGCCAGCCTGGCTACAGCGTGAGTTCCAGGAACAGACAGAATTGTTACACAGAGAAACCCGGTCTCAGGAAAACCAAAAACCAACAAATCAAACAAACAAACAAAACAAAAAAAACAAAAGGGGGGAAGTCACTGTTGTATTCTTGTGGGGGAAAATGTACCATGCTCACGTGAATCACATGTGAGCCAAGCTACCCCATGCACCAGGCAATAGCAGCACCCTATCTTCCTGCTCAGAGGCCAGGTCCACTCGCCCTCCCACCCTCCCAGGAGTCCAGAGCGCTGTGAGAGCAGCCAGAGTGCACAGGCCTGGACCCTGGCGCTCAGGGCAAGCAGCCATGGCCAGGCACATCAGCCACAAGGAGATACCCAAGTCTCTAAATCTGCCAGGGGAGGCCAGGTGTCACCACCAGAAGCTGATGTGGCTTATCAGGAAACACACGTGGAGCCTGTAAGGTCCACAGGGCACCCCAGGGCCCATGGGGCAGCATCAGGAAAAACGAGGCACTCCCCTGCTCCACAGAAGGCCAAGGGCACGTGGATGGCCCAGAGACAAAGGAAGTCTCTGCATGGGCAAGGCAGGGGTCAGAGGTTGGGGAGAGATGGGCTGAGGTAGAAATGCCCGCTGTGGACCAGCACAGAAACCGCAATCAGGGTGGTGGGGCAAACTGGGGAGGTCTTTTCGCAGGGGACAAAGAGACATCTAGGGATGAGCTGGGCGGTGGTGGCGCTTGCCTTTAATCCCAGCACTTGGGAGGCAGAGGCAGGTGGATCTCTGTGAGTTCGAGACCAGCCTGGTCTACAAGAGCTAATTCCAGGACAGGCTCCAAAACCACAGAGAAACCCTGTCTCAAAAAACCAAAAAAAAAAAAAAAAAAAAAAAAAAAAAGGAGGGGGGCACTGGAGCTTGAGGGAGCCAGCTGAGCTTAGGACAGGTGAGGGTGACTCTGGTGGCCATAGCCATTGCGGAGATGCCTAGGAAGTACCCCCATGACCTTGTGGTCCCTGTAGGTCCTGCAAAGATCTGTTAACTAAGGCTGACCCCAACAAGGGTGCCCAGCACCACCCCGCCAGTCATCCCAGCAGGCCAAAGGAATGCTTCGTGATGCTCCCTCCTCCCCAGGGTCACGCAGTGAGAGCATCCCAGCACACACCCACACACCGAAAAGACTCTGATTCAGGGGCCCCTGTATCTGGGGACTTGGGCAGAGCCTGCTGTCCCACAGCCTATTTCAACAGAAGCCAACAAGACAGTCACTCTGGGGTTCAAAACAGAGACGGCTCAGTGGTTAAGAGTACTTCCTGCTCTTGCATGGGTCCTGAGGTGCTTCTGGCACCCATGCAGCCACTCACAGCCACATGGAACTCTACCTGCAGAGGACTGCAGAGGAGCCAGTGCCCTCTTCTCGCCTCTGGGCACCCACAGACACACTTTTCCATGTTTATTATCTTTTGAAAAGTTAAAACCATGCCGTCCCTTCAATTCCAGCACTCGGGAGGCAGAGGCAGGTGGATCTCTGAGTTTGGGGCCAGCCTGGTCTACAGAGCAAGTTTTTTTTTTTTTTTGGTTTTTTGAGACAGGGTTTCTCTGTGGCTTTGGAGCCTGTCCTGGCACTAGCTCTTGTAGACCAGGCTGGTCTCGAACTCACAGAGATCCGCAGAGCAAGTTTTAAAATAACCAACCACAGCTACATAGCAAGATACTGTCTCAAAAGGACAAAACAAAACAAGAAAGATCTTTCCTCGAAGCCACGTCACTACAGAAGCAGGCACAACACGTGGAAAGTGTTCTACACACAAAGGACGAGCAGCCCTCATGAGAACCACAAACATTTCAGAACCCCAAATGCTCAAGCAGGCCTAGAAGAGTAGCCCAGGCTGGCTCTGCCTCCCACGCTTCACCGACTTGGCTCACCCCACAACCATGGTAAGCCCAAGCTGTCTGCCTCAGTCCCAGGAACTCCAGTGGTGGGCCTGCATCTCCTGGTGCTCACATGACCAGGACCTGTGGGGGTCCAGGTCCGCTCTGAGAACCTTGGGAGAGCTAGAAGTGAATGCAGAGCAGAGACCCAGGGTGCAGCAGACCTTCCGAGTCGGGTACGGCCGCAGATGAGGGAGGCTCTCAGTTGTCAGGTGCCTGTGTGACATCAGAGGTGCACTGACAGGAACAAGGGCGGCACAGTCAGTTCCCACAGGAACACCAGCCTGAAGAGAAGCAGGTGCAGGTGTTACCACCGTCTCGTCCACTCATGTCCAGCTCCCAATGGCAGCCGCTGCCAAGTAGGTGAGCCAGGACTGGGGCTACTTCCCGGCACGGAGGGGTTGCTCAGCAATGACAGTGATGACTAGGAGGTAAGGATGCCATCTTGTTGTGCAGCTTGAACACAGTCCTGGGCACTCAGATCACTGCTGCCCCAGAAGCTTCCCAGGGGACCTGGATCTGTGTGGAAACACCTGAACTGCCTCTGGTACGAGCCTGACTGTCTCTGTGTGTCCCCTGCTGGCAGTGGGGACAGCCCTTAAGTAGGGCCATCCTCCTCCACTAGGGAGATGAGATGAAAGGGTTCCTGTGATTAGAAGCAGAGTCAGCAAGATGGGCGGAGCCTACAGTGCAATAGATTCAGGAGGCTCCCACCTTTGACAAATGTCTTGACAGCCGGTGCAGAGCTTGGACCACGGAATATGGATGTTTCCAAGAGCATGGAACCCTAATGCAGTCTCATTGTGCCATAGGCCTAACATCAGCTTCCGGTAATCACACACCAGCTCTGCACATCTGCCCTTGTCAGGGAGCAGCTGGCACTGAGATGTGGCCTCTGCGTTACACAAGCTTTGGGCAGAAAAGTCACTTGTCATGAAGAAGCTGCTTCCAACCCAGGTGTGTTACAGCGCCACTTGAGTTCCACTGACCCTGCCTGGCCCAAGCCACAAGGGGACTGGGACTGTAGGTCAAGGATGTCACTGGAGGTGGGACTAGTCACAGAAAGCCAAAGTGGAGAGTGCAGACATATTGGGTCTTCTGTATGGTCCATCACAGCAGATAATCACAAGTGGCAGAGAAGGGTATGTTGGCCAAGGGGCAGTGTGGACAACTCTCAAAGTGGCTCCAGACAGAGGTGACCTGCATCCAGATGTCAGGGACCTTTTGGGTCCCCACAAGGACTTGGGCCACCTCTTCAGGGTCCCCTGCTGCCCTCTGAGTGCCACAGCGGTTCTCTGTGTGAAGCAGGAGGAGGTTCCAGGGTGCAGCAGTGCATACTGGTCAAGAGACCCCGGGCAGGGAAGATGCGGTTTCCCCAGCAACTCACCACTGGCTGTATCCTTATCTCACCTTTCCACACCTCACGGGCCTCCTGGCAGGCAGGCCAGTTCCTCTTCAGCTGGCTGGAATCCTGCAGCCGAAGCCCTGGGGCCCAGCAGGCTCTTGAACCAGCCTCCTCGTGCTGGAATGGCACTCTGTGAGGCAGAGGCTGTGTGCTTTCAAAACAAAGAAAAGCAGGCGACCAAAAGGTGACAGGGTGGGCCTCATCCAATCAACAGGAGGTGGGAAGCAGGGACACCACTCCAAAGTGTCCTTCAGGGTTCCTCTGAGGCTGTAACATAGAGGCCGACCCTGCGTCACAGGCACTTGCTCATTCTCTGCAGTCAGAGTCTGTCTGGTGTCTGGAGGCCTGGGTTAACCCCCCTGCTCCAGAGGCCCCAGCGCTCCTGCTGTGCGCATGTGCAGGCCCCAGCGCTGCTCCTCTGCAGACCAGAGTGCTGGACTGGCTCAGTCTCATGCAGGGTCTTATGCAGCCAGGTTGGCCCAGCACGCCACACGCAGATGAGGAGGACATTGTACTCTTGCTTGTTGCTGTTTCATGTGCACTGGTGCCTGACTGCATGTGTGGTACTGTGCAGGTGTCAGATCCCTGCAACCACGGCCACGAGCCACCATATGGGTGCTGGGAACTGAACCCAGGTCCAGTTGCCCCACTGGGCCAAGGCTACCACACTGACACACGAACTCCACATGAGGCCGTTTTCTAGCCAGCGGTCAGTAGTTCACAGTCCAGTCCTGGCGATGGTTTGTCTTGGGTGAGGAAGAGCCTGGGTGGCGTGGGAAGTCCTGCTACAACACCTGGGGTCTGGAGCATGCTAGGCCAGCACTCCCCAATACTCCACACCCTCAGCTCTAGAGTGTGGAAGGGGCGAGCAATCTGTGAGTTCCAGGTTAACATAGCAAGTTCTAAGACAGCCAGGGATACACAGTGAGACCCTGCCCTACCATCACAAGACTGACGAGAAGCTGAAGAATGCATGAGCACCCACCCTGAGCTCCTCACCTTTCTGGCCATGATGAGGCCTGATGGCCTGTGCTGGGCCTTAGTGACCACGCCGCCATTGCCAGCACCCAGCTCTGAGATCCTCTCAAAGTCGTCGTCCTTGAGTTCGCCAACCTTGGCCTTCTGGGTCAGGAAGGCCTCCAGCCGCTTCCTCTGCTGCTCATCCAGGTCCAGCTCTTCCAGCTTCTTCTGCAGGTCCACCAGGTTCGCCCTGCAGAGCCCCAGGAGTAGAGGGTAAGCCAAATACCCAAAACCCATGCTTGCACTCCGTGTGGGAAAGGGACACAGGTTATCAAACATGGAGGCTGAATCCCCAGATATGGAGGCGTCGTGATAAGCTGCTCCAGAGAACCCACGACACTTCCAGACCACATCAGGTCTTTGCTGAGGGAATCTCAAGTAGCTTTGCAGCCAAGGACCAGGCTAAGAGGCAGGAGACTAAGGTGACAGCAGTCATGCCTGTGATTTAATTTTGTGTGTGATTATGCTATCAAAACCTGAGGCCTCCCACACTAGGCATGACCTCTGCGAGCCCCTCTGGGGGATTCTAGGCAGGGACTCTTTTAGGATGGGTCTACAAGTTACCCAGACTGCCTCTGAACTTGCCTGAAGTTGGCTTGAACTAGCGATCTGCCTGCCTCAGCCTCACGGGCTCCGCTTTTACAGTTGAGAGAACTTCGTTCCCACCACTTGTCTCCACCCATGGGGAAGTGGTACCCTCAAACAAGCCAACACCCCACCCTGTTCTCCCACACACAGTGAGCGCCCTAGTATGGTGCACCCAGCCCTGGGAATCCTCAGCACCACCAGGATGTCACTGCGGGCTCGGGTCTCAAGGCTCTTCCCCCACCTCATGTCCTTACTATGACTTCAGGACTGGAAAGCTCCACACCCTTTCCCAGAACTCCAGCACCCCAGGCCATCCAAGACCCTCTACCCTACTTCTCAGGTAACGCCACGGTCCCCACTCTGCGTACTGTGGGGAGGCCTTCCGTCACGCCAATATTCCCACAGAGGGAGGGCCTCACCTCAGCTCTCCTTACAGAGGATCCCCTGGTCTGGTACCCTGTCCTAGGACACACCCCTCTCACCCCAGGAAGCCCAGCCTTCCCCTTCTCCCCCCAGGAAACCCTTATACCCAACCTTCTTTGATGATCCTCTTTCTGGACCCCTCATCCCACCCCACCACAGTGAGTCACTTACCCCTGCCTACCTCTCAGGGCACCGCCCACTTCCCACTAGGTCACCATGGCCCCTGCAAGCCAGGACCTCCTGCCTCCTGGGACTTCAGCCAGACACTGCAGGCTCCACTCTCTTCATGTGACTGAGCTAGCCAGCCCTTTCCTCTGTCACACTCTAACCACACCCAACTCGCACCTGGAAAGCCTCGCTCTCCCGGACCCTCCAGGTGTCACATCCCTTCCCCCTTCTTGGGTCTCCAACTGCCCCGCCTCCTCTTATGCTCCTCTCCATCCCCCCCTTTCGTGGCCCCAACACACTCACACATGCCTTTCTCTCGTGCTCACCCGCCCCCTCAGTTTCCCAACAGAGGTGTACACGAAGAGCCACCCTGTCAGACACTGCCCCTTGTCCCCATCTCCAGACCCCTTGGTTACTTTGGACCCTTTCTTCTTAAGTCTGGGTGCTTACGGCCACGCCCACCCATCGCAGGTCCCGCCCCTCTAAGCTCACAGGCCACAGGGCTCTCACCTTAGGCCCCGCCCCTCACCTCTCCGGCCCCGCCCCCACGGGGCTTTGTTCTGGTCCTCAGAGGCCACGCCCCTCTCCCCTCCGTCCACTGCACTTTCCCCTCAGACCACAGCCCCAGCCTCTGGCCCCGCCCCCTTCCATCTGAGGCCACGCCCACTCACTCGGAGGCGCCCTCGCTGGTGGGGGAAGGGCCCTCCGCGATGGCGGGGTTGATGGTGAGCGCCGGTAGGACCGGCTTCCTCCGGGCCAGCATCAGGGCTCCGCGGCCGGCGGCGGCGCCTCAGCCGGGGCCCATAGGGGGCGGCGCGACGCGAGCCAGGGGCTGCGGCCTAGGCAGGCGGGCGGCGGAGGGCGGCCGAGCTCGAGGAGCCGAGGTGAGCGGACCGCCGCCGAGGCCGAGCGAAGCTGACGCTGCACCGCAGCCGGGAGGCCGAGGAGTAGGGGGCGTCCACGAGATTGCCGGCCGGGTTCTCGCGAGATCGTCCCCCGCGAGGCTCCGCCCTCAATTAAGGTGCATGCGCGCTGTTGCGCCCCTGCTCTTGCAGGAGAAAGGGCGGGCGCTGGGCTACGTCTGAGCACGTGTGATCGGCCGGCTCCCACGCGCGGCAGCGCACGCGTCGCAGGGGCGGGGCAGGATTAGGAGCGCTGACGGACGGGCTGCACCAGAACTGGGCTCCAGGGTGTGGGTGTAGGGAGTGCCCAGCAGTAACATTCCAGACCTCGTGTGAGCAATATCAATCAAGTCAGGCTTGTCTGGTTTTAGTGTTTTTCCTAGGCTAGGCTTGGCTTCCCGGTCACTGTGTAGTTGAAGCTGGCTTTTCAACCTCTGATCCTCCTGCCTCATCCTCCCGAGTGTCCGGATGGTAGGCCTGAGCCATCTTGCTTGGCTCTGTGGTGTGTGGGCGTCGTGGGCGTCGTGTCCGATGGGCAAGAGTGCTGCCCACTAAACCGTACTTCCTGTTTGTTTTTTATTTCAAGATAGGGTCTCAGTACCTCACACTGTCCTGGAAGTTACTGTGTTGTCCGGGCTTCGCTCCCACCCCCACCAATCTTCTGGCCTCAGCATCTAGTATGTTTCCACTGTTGTGCAACCATCCACGGAGGGAGGAGGAGAGAGGGAGAGTCCGTCGTGTGACAGTGCTCACGTGGAGGGGGGAAAGAGAGAGGAGGCTGGCGGAAGCCCTTTCTGAGGGGACTTTGCTGATGACTGTCAGGACCCACAGCAGGTCAGTCCAACACAATGCCTGAAGGCTAACACCCCAGACCTTCCCCATCGCCTCACCAGAAGCTCCTGTTGGGCTAAAACATGAACTCCACTTTCCTTCCCAGTCCCTGGCAGCCAACCATTCCAATTTTCGTCTGAATCGGACGACGGCCTGTGATTAGGGTCACTTTCTGTCTGATTCATTTCACAGAGACCAGAGGATAGAATAATACACCATCGCAGTGGACGTCCTGCTGGGGGCTTGTTCATTTGTCTCAGGTCATGCTCTGGTGCTTGGGAGTGAACAAATGCCTCATTGAGCCCCTGCTCTTGCCTCTTCTGAGCAGCCACATGGAAATCAGGGTTGCAGGTTTGCTTCTGTTTGTTGGTTTAGGTATTGTTATGACTTGGCACAAAGACATGTGTCACACAGCCTTCTCTGAAGCTCCACCATGCCATGCAGACACACTACCTCCCAGCCGCATCCCCAGCTCCATGCACTTTCATGTTTTTGAGAATCAATTCAAGACTTTTTTGTTTTTCTTGGGTTTTCAAGACAGGGTTTGTCTATGTAGCCCAGGCTGTCCTGGAACTTCCTCGGTAGGCCAGGGTGGCCTTGAATTTACAGAGATCCGCCAGTCTCTGCCTCCCGAGACCTGGGATTAAAGGTGTCTGCGGCCACTGCCCGGCCACCATGCCATTGTTAAACCAAAGGCTCCAGGCGTGGTGACACACAGGCCTGGGAAGATCTCAGTGAGCTCCATGCTGGACGGGAAGGGCTATGCAGTCAGGCTGCATCTAAATAGATAAAGAAGTAAACCCAACAGAGCTCAGTCACAGACTATAGAGAAGTCACCTGTCCCCCAACCCTCAGGAGGCTGAGGAAGAAGGGGCTAGCCTGGGGTACATACTGAGACTGTCTCAGAAATCAATCAAGGGTTGGGGTCCAGCCCAGCAACGGAACCTAGACGAGCGCTCAGCCCATGAGACCCCACCCCACCCCAACACACTCAGTTATTGTTTTATAAGTTTGTAAAGTCGTTCACAGGCCCAGGTGCTGCTTAGGAAAGTACTGTGCTCAGAGTGACGTCGCCACAGGTGCCCCGCGGGAAGTCCTCCTCCAGCAGCTCCACCTGGAGCAGGTCTGGGACCTGGTTCCTGTTTCCCTCTGTCTTGGGGAGCAAACTCGGGTCCTCTACCTGCTGAGCCCTCCTGCTGACCCGCAGGCTCATCTCCAGCTGCCTCCTCCCTGGTAGGCGAACACAGGTGCACTTCCAGGCTGGGATCGCAGGCTGCGCGACAGGAACGCAACGCGTGTCTTCCCGCAGCTCCAGCTGAACTTCAGCTCCATGGACTCTGTTATTGACTGTGATGGACTGTAATAAATGCAGCCTCTGGAAGGTGTAATTTTAGGAACTTTTATGGCAGCACACACCCATGGAGCCATTCCGCCCCAAGCTGGATGTGTCTTGTCTCTTGGCTGTTCCACTTCTGCCCATGATGGGCAGTGGTGCAATGGTCAGGGATTATCACTGCACTTGCACTAAGGAAGGACCCTGAAGGGCAGAAGCAGGAACTTAACAAGTTCAAAGGCCTCTAGGTTACAAAGAGCATATAAAGACAGACACTGTCACAGCAAAGAGCGGTCAGGTGTGGTGGCCCATGCCTTAAGTCCCAGCACTTAGGAGGTAGGGGCTGACAGAGCTCCAAGAATTCAAGGCCAGCCTGCTCTACCGTAGTCAGTTGCAGACCAGCTGGGGCTACGTTGTGCCCTATGCCAAAACAACAAAAGTATACCTGGCGGCCGGGGCGTGGTCAGGGAAGTCCCACCTAGAATCCCCAGTGAGGGGGATAGGGGCGTGGTCAGTGTGGAGCCCCGCCCAGAATCCTCCCAGAGAGGAGGCTGGGGGCGTGGTCAGGATGGAGCCCCACCTAGAAACCCCCAGTGAGGGGCTGGGGCGTGGTCAGGGTGGAAACCCTCCCACCCACCCCCACCCCCACCCCCAGCTTAGAATCCCCTTTGGGGCTGGGGGCGTGCTCAGGGGTGGAGCTCTAGAAAACCCTGGGCTTAATGTCTGGTACTAAATAATAATAACAAAAACTGAACTGCTGTTATGCCTTTGAAGATCACTGGTCCTTGCTGTGGACCTCTGGCCAGGCTCCTGTTAACCGAGTTTTGTGGCTCTGACTAGTCTAAGGGAGAACGGGATGTCAGAGGTGTGTCTGCCTCTCTCCAGCTCAGTGGACATGGTGGATGTGGGAATGGTGTGTGCACTGGACACTCCTGTCTCCAGTGGCTGTGTGCTGACCCTCCCCCGTTTTCTAGCCCTTCAGCCCTTCGCAGGTTTATGACTGAGGGCGCAGGGCGTCTCACACCTCGCTGTTGCCTGCCTTACCTCTGATCTTTCCCAGCCCGTATCTGACTTATCACTAGCCCCAATAACATCCTCCGGGCACCTTGTTCCAGACACTCCGAGGAATAACTGTGTAATGGCTTTCCTGATAGTGCTAACTCAAGGTGACCCTTGTCTTGCTGAGCTGAAGTGGAACATGGAATGACTCACCTGTGTGGTGGCTGAGGTTGCTGGAAAACCGTCTTCTCCAGTCTGGACACTCAAGGACCCTGCTGGGCAGTGATTAACGCCCCAGCTAAATCCATTCCTGAACATAAACAGAAGATACAAGGTTTCACGGTTTGCTTGTGTTGTTTTACTTTGAGGCAGGATGTCTCTGTGCAGCCTGTCTTTCCTGAAACTCACAGAGCTGCCTGCTCCTGCCTCCAGAGTGATGGGATTAAAGGTGTGCACCATCACCGCCACTTTCTTACTTGTAGACATATGGGTGAGCATGCGTACACCAGAGAGTGTGGGGGGGGGGTTGGAGGGCCCTGTGAGGATCTCCCACACTGGTCTTCCGGCCCCATTCGTATTGAATGAAAATGACTCGACACAGTTCACCATTTGGGAGAAGATGCTCAGAAGGCAGCAAGGCTGAGGAGAAGGTGTGTGCACCTGTCCAGCTGCAGGCCAGCCTAGGCAATATTCAGAAACCTAGCTCCAAATGGGACAGATATAGGACATGGGGCCCAGTGGGCAGAGCTCACCCAGCACACAAGAACCTAGGTTCTAACCCAGCACTCCATGAGCCAGGTACAGTAGTGACAAGTGCCCCTCAGCACCCTGGAGGTAGACATGGGAGGATCAGAATTTTAAGGTCCTCCTCGTTATCTAATGAGCGGATAGCCTGAGCTACAGGAGACACTGGTATAAACAAACAGCAAGGAGTCGAACCCAGTGGCTCACAATTCTGAAAGAGGATCTCTGTGAGTTCCAGGTTAGCCAGGACAATGTAGAAAGACATTTCTCTTTTAGACATAAAGAAAAAAAAAAACATGCGGGGCGGTGGTAGCGCGTGCCTTTAATCCCAGCACTTGGGAGGCAGAGGTAGGTGGATCTCTGTGAGTTTGAAGCCATCCTGGTCTACAAGAGCTAGTTCCAGGACAGGCTCCAAAGCTACAGAGAAACCCTGTCTCAAAAAAAATTAAAAAAAGAAAGAAAGGAAAAAAAGCAGCCTACAATTCACAATCCCAGAGAACCTAGACAACAACAAGGACCCTAAGAGAAACATACATGGATCTAATGTACATGGGAAGTAGAAAAAGACAAGATCTCCTGAGTAAATTGGAAGCATGGGGACCATGGGAGAGGGTAGGAGGGGAGTGGAGAAGAAAGGAGGGGAGTGGAGAAAAACGTATAGCTCAATAAAAACATTTTTAAAAAGAAAAGTATCATTTCTCAAAAATAAGTAAATAAACAAGAAACGAAAAAAGAAAGGAAATACACATTTAGTGAAGCTTGATGGGCCTCAGGGAGACAGCGCTCAGTGGCAGGACGAAGCGCAGGATGCAGGCTCCACTCCAAGGAGGTCCCTAAGGTCTTCAGAACTACGACACAGGGATGTCCAGTTCTGGAGCCTGGGATGCAGTTGCAGAAGAGGAACACAGCTTCCGTATGGCAAGGTGGAGAATCCTGGAACGGTGTGGTGATAATAGCTGTACAGACATGGGGATTGTGCCTTGGTACACCAGGCTGGCCTCAAACTCACAGAGATCCCCCTGCCTCTGCCTCCCAAGTGCTGGGATTAAAGGTGTGCACCACCACAGCCCAACTTATTTTGTTTTTCTCGTTTTTTTAAAATATTTATTTATTATGTATACAATATTTAATCTGTGTGTGTTTGCAGACCAGAAGAGGACAGCAGACCTCGTTACAGATGGTTGTGAGCCACCATGTGGTTGCCGGGAATTGAACTCATGACCTTTGGAAGAGCAGGCAATGCTCTTAACCACTGAGCCATCTCTCCAGCCCTTATTTTGTTTTTCAAGACAGAGTTTCTCTGTGTACTCCTGACTGTCCTGGAACTCGCTCTGTAGACCAGGCTGGCTTTGGACTCACAGAGATCCGCCTGCCTCTGCCTCCCGAGTGCTGGGATTAAAGGTGTGCGCCACCATTGCCCAGCTGGATTGTGACATTCATTGTCTATTTTTAAGTAGTTCTGATGGTCCTGGGGCAGGACTCGGTGGCAGAGGGCTTGACTAGCATACGCAAGGCCCTCGCTTGCTTCTCGGTGCTGAAAGAAATAAGTTAATCAGATGCAAAGGGCTACTGGAGGGTGAGAGTGGAACTGTGGGCACACGCACTGCACACGCATCTGTGTAAGGACTGAATTCCACACCCAGGAACCACCTCACGACACGAAAGAGACCGTGGTTGTCAATAAATGTTGAATGCCCTAAAATAATTGCTTGAAAAAAATAGAACCTGCCAGGCAGTGGTGGCGCATGCCTTAATTAATCCCAGCACTCAGGAGGCAGAGGTAGGCGGATCTCTGTGAGTTCAAGACCAGCCTGGTCTACAAGAGCTAGTTCCAGGACAGGCTCCAAAGCCACAGAGAAACCCTGTCTTGAAAAACCAAAAAAAAAAAAAAAAGGAAAGAAAACAAATAGAACCTAGGGTTGGCTCTGAGGACAAAGACACTGACCCTCAACTCAAGGGCCTGAGTACAGTCCCTGGCACACACAGGGAGAAATGAGCCCTGGGAGTTATTGTCCAGCCTCCATAGGAACAGTGTGGCACACACGTGTGAACACATACACACGCACAGCAGCGCACACACATACTGCACACACACGCACACACACATACCACACACCACACACACACATATGCAAACTCCCGCCTTTACAGCTCGGGCATCAATCCAGCATAGGGGAGGCTAAGGCTCGTGATCTGGATCCAGCGTGGGTCACACGGGCAAGCCATCTCCACAAAATGGCAGCAAACAGTGTAGTGGTTGGCACTGATCATCAATTTCATGGAATCTAGAGTTAACACGGAGACAAGCCTCTGGGCCTGTATGCAAGAGATTGTCTTCGGTAAGTAAGTAGGCGGGGGGCAGTGTCTCCTGTAGCTCAGGCCACCATGACAGACTGTTTCCTGTCACCATCATGGACTGTGTGTCCTGTGCCCAGTCCCACAGCCGACTGTGTCCTGTGCCCAGTCCCACGGCGGACTGTGTCCTGTGCCCAGTCCCACGGCGGACTGTGTCCTGTGCCCAGTCCCCACGGTGGACTGTGTCCTGTGTCCAGTCCCACGGGGGACTGTGTACTATGTCCTTTGTCCGGTCACCACGATGAACTGGATCCTTGCACTAAGTCAGAATTAACACTTCTATTAAAAAAAACGTTTTTTTTGCTAGGCGGTGGTGGCACAGGTCTCTAATCACAGCATTTGAGAAACAGAGGCAGGTGGATCTCTGTGAGTTCGAGGCCAGCCTGATCTACACGGTGAGTTCCAGCACAGCCAGGGCTATGCTATATAAAGATACCCTGTCTCGATAGTAATAATAAATAATAACAGAAATAATAAATTTTTTTATTTTTTGGTTTTTTCGAGACAGGGTTTCTCTGTGGCTTTGGAGCCTGTCCTGGAACTAGCTCTGTAGACCAGGCTGGTCTCGAACTCACAGAGATCCGCCTGCCTCTGCCTCCTGAGTGCTGGGATTAAAGGCGTGCGCCACCATCGCCTGGCTAGAAATAATAATTTTTTTTTTTTTTGGTTTTTCGAGACAGGGTTTCTCTGTGGCTTTGTAGCCTGTCCTGGAACTAGCTCTTGTAGACCAGGCTGGTCTCGAACTCACAGAGATCCGCCTGCCTCTGCCTCCCGAGTGCTGGGATTAAAGGCGTGCACCTAGAAATAATAATTTTTAAAATTAAAACTTGAACGCCATCCGCTCACTTTCAGGTGTTGATGGGAGGGGAGGGTAAGCGCCGAGAAACACAGATGGTTTTTCAGAGGAGGGGGTCGTCAAGGATGGGGCTAGCTGTCACGCACTGCAACTGTTTGTTAGAAGCATGTCCTGGAACCTCAAGCAGGGATGACTAACCATGATGGAATAACCTGCCTGGTGAGGGGACTTCAAGGCAGGAGAACATTCTGGCGGTGGCATGGTTGCTGCCCTCTGTACCATGTTTAGATTTTCAGTGAGGAAGAGCCGAAAAGGGCACAGTTTGGGGAGGAATTCTATGTGAGGCACATTCAAAGCTTCAGATGCTGCGGAGGACAGGACTGAAATGAAACCTGACATTATGCCGCAGGACAGCGGGAAGGCGTCCCGAGGGTCGGACCCCCTCGGCAAAGGCTCCAGTTTGTGAAAACCCAGAAGCTGAATGACTCATTCCTTTCAAACTGTCCCTGTCCCTTCCCCGCCAAAACACAAGCTCCTCAGGAGCCCAGGACCAGCACACAGACGGGCTGAGGCTGTGGCCCCAGGTGACCAGATGCCTTCCTGACATGCCTTTGCCCTCCGCAGCCTCTCCCACTTGGTACCAGTTCTGCGACATTTCTTTTTTTTTTTTTTCTTAGTTTTTATTCATAATCATAAACTTAACTCTGCAATCCAGCTAGACTTGAAGGGGAATGAGGAAAATATGGAACCCAAAGAACTTCAGTGAGAGCAGAGATTACAGGGTACTGCGAGCAGATGGGGCTGGGGTGCTCTCCTGAGCTACAGAAGGAATGGTCTGGTGGGTAAGAAGCCCGCAAGTCAAAAGAATTAGAGTTGTCCACAGTCGGAAATGGTGATCTTCTTGCTGGTCTTGCCATTCCTGGACCCAAAACGCTCCATGGCTTCCACAATGTTCATGCCTTCTTTCACCTTCCCAAAGACCACATGTTTGCCATCCAGCCACTCAGTCTTGGTGGTGCAGATAAAAAACTGGGAACCGTTTGTGTTTGGTCCAGCATTTGCCATGGACAAGATGCCAGGACCTGTATGCTTCAGGATGAAGTTCTCATCCTCAAATTTTTCTCCGTAGATGGATCTGCCGCCAGTGCCATTATGGCGTGTGAAGTCACCACCCTGGCACATGAATCCTGGAATAATCCTGTGAAAGGAAGAACCCTTATATCCAAATCCTTTCTCTCCAGTGCTCAGAGCACGAAAGTTTTCTGCTGTCTTTGGAACTTTGTCTGCAAACAGCTCGAAGGAGACGCGGCCCAAGGGCTCGCCATCGGCCGCGATGTCGAAGAACACGGTGGGGTTGACCATGGCTGCAGCAAGCGGTGAAAGGGGACAGCAGCGTCTGCAAAGCCCTGCGACATTTCTTGAAAGGATCATGGTGTCCTGCTGCACGGTTATCAAGAGCTACTGAGGCCAAGGAAGGTGTGGCAGGCTGAAGTCCACAAATGGAGTCCGGAGAGTCCACTCTGTGAAGGAGGGTGTGGGTGAGGCCTAGGTTACAGTGGGGACCCAGGCTGCCATGGTTGGGTTTCCACAACTGTGATAGAACACGGACCAAAAACAACTTGGGAGAAGGGGTTTATTTCGTCTAAGGGAGTCAGGACAGAAACTCAAGTGGGGCAGGAACCTGGAGGCAGGAGTGAACACAAAGGCAATGGAGGATGCTGCTCACTGGCTTGCTTGTCATGGCTTGTTCAGAACCCAGGACCGCCAGCCCAGGAGTGGTCCTGCCCAAAATGAGCGGGACCCTCGTGTCAATCATCAATCAAGACCCACAGACTTTCCCATAGATCTGTGGCAAATCATCCCGAGAGGCTCCCTCCTTCCCAGCTGACTCTAGCTTGTGTCAAGTTGACAAAATGCCCCGCGCTACGGTGACGCCAGACTGTGCGTCTGCTGGGGTAAGCAGCAGACAAGCGGCAAGGAGAAACCACGTGGGCTGCATGGGAAGAGAGGGGCAGGGCTCCCCAGGACCCGAGGAGCCCAGATGATTCTATCGTGAGTCACAGAGGCAGGACGCGGAGCTGCAGGATTTGGGGTTTGCCCTGCTGGTCTTGCTTTGGTTGGCTAATTCTTTGCTGTGTTCTGATTTGTCATCAAATCAGGAGGATGTTCACTCTGTGCACTGTTTTTACCTCACAGGGAGTTGCAGTTAGGAAATTGCATTCAACTTCAGGAGACGCTTTGTACTTTTGAGTTGTGTTGAGACACTTACAGACCATGAAAACTCTCTCTTTTCCAGAAAGGGTTACTCCGTGTAGCCCTGGTTGTCCCGGAACTCACTCTGTAGACCAGACTGGCCTCAAACTTAGAGATCCTCCTGCCTCTGCCTCCCGAGTGCTGGCTGGCGATGGGGATTTTGAAGCGGGACTGAATGCATTTTGTATGATGAGATGGCCACAGGCTGCTGGTGGTGTTTAATCCCCGCACTAGGGACGCAGAGGCAGGAGGATCTCTTTGAGTCTGAGGTCAGCCTGGTCTATAAAGTGAGACCCTGTCTGAAAGGAAAAGCAAAAACCCATTTTGTTTGAGTTGATAAGGGGTGGAGCCAGGCAATGTGAGGGCCCCATCCTGTGGGCTGGGGTGGGCTGGGGTCCTGAACTGGATAAAGATGAGAGAGGGAGGGGTCTGATGTGAACGTGTTCCTGCCCTGAGAAACTACATGCTCGCAAATGGACACATGCGTTATAGGATGTCAGCCCTGAGGGTTGCTGCTCGCTCACTGGCCCTCGCTCAGGCTTCAGACCTGCCTCCCTCTGAGACAGAGGACACACGAGGACAGTGACAGGGTCTCACTTAGTGCATCGCGAGAGCTGTGTGTCGACCAGGGTGGTCGGGGCTTGCAGAAATTCCCTTGCTAGCCGGGTGGTGGTGGCGCACGCCTTTAATCCCAGCACTCGGGAGGCAGAGGCAGGCGGATCTCTGGGAGTTCGAGGCCAGCCTGTTCTACAAGAGCTAGTTCCGGGACAGGCACCAAAGCTACAGAGAAACCCTGTCTCGAAAAACCAAAAAAAAAAAAAAAAAAAAAAAAAAAGAAAGAAAGAAAGAAAGAAATTCCCTTGCTTCTGACTCCCCAGGAAAGACTTGGCCACCACACCTGGCAATGGAGTCTTATACAGACCAGGCTAGCCTGCAACTCCCTACATGGCCAAGCCTGACCTTGAACTCAGGATCCTCTTGAGTGCTGGAATGACAGGCATGTGCCACCAAGCCTGTTTCATGTGGGCACACTCACATAGGCTTCATTGCCCAGCACACACAGACACAGGTACAGTTCCGGTCCCTAGGACCAGTCCTTAGGTGAAACCCATGTCCCACTCAGTTTACTCAGTGGAGAAGGGGCATGTCTCTGTACCGTCTGGAAGAGCCAGTCAGCAAACATTTGCGTCATGTTCACCTTGGGACAGCAGGGGTTGTTCCTAAGGCATTCGGCTCCCCACCAATCAATCATGTCACACGATGCAAAGGCCCAGCTCTGTCTTGGGTCAGTGCACCCTGAGATTGGCCAGCTCAGAAGGAACAATGGGGGCAGGGAACAGAACATGCAAAGACTGCCTGCTTGCGACTAGCCCTGAAGGTTGTGCCGTGCGTCTGTCCAGTTGTCCTGAACCACAGACAGGAAGCACTTGTCTGTTTCCTGGCTCATGCTTGTGTCCGTCTGAACCAACAGGTACCGGGAGAGGAGGAGGGGAGCCAGGCTGGATGTGGTGAACTGTGGGTGATGGCTGCTCTGCTGTGAGTTACTTCTTCAATACGAGGCCTGGGGAGAGGGCTTTGTGGGTGAGCACTTGCCACACAAGCCTGAAGACCTGAGTTCAAACCCTGGCAGGCCCATAAAGTCCATGTGGAGTGTGCACAATCCCAGCAGTCCTAGTGGAGACAGGGGGCCGGCTGGTGAGCAGAACGGCTTCAAACACTGTGGTATGTGGGCAGTACACACTCACACACACTCACACACGTGTGTACACACGCACACTCACACACTCACGCTCACACACACGCTCACACGCTCACGCTCACGCTCACACACACTCACACGCTCACGCTCACATGCGCACATACACACACTCACATACTCGCACTCACACGCTCACGCTCACATGCGCACATACACACACGCTCACACGCTCACACTCACATGCGCACATACACACACACACACGATTCTCTGAAAAATGACTTAACTAGTTGGGCATCATCTTATTTTTTTTAAATATTTATTTACTTATTATGTATACAATATTCAGTTTGTGTGTATGCCTGCAGGCCAGAAGAGGGCACCAGACCTCATTACAGATGGTTGTGAGCCACCATGTGGTTGCTGGGAATTGAACTCAGGATCTTTGGAAGAGCAGGCAGTGCTCTTAACCGCTGAGCCATCTCTCCAGCCCGTTGGGCATCATCTTTCCAATTACATTTTATTTTATTTTATTTGGTGACATGATCCTGCTCTTTCTGTAACCCAGACTGACCTCAAATTCACAGAAATCACTGTCTTCCGAGTACTGAGACTAAAGGTATGCACTAACACCACCAGTTAAAATATTTACCTTTTGTTTGTTTGTTTGTTTGTTTGAGACAGGGTTTCTCTGTAGCTTTGGAGCCTGTCCTGGAACTAGCTCTTATAGACCAGGCTGGCCTCAAACTCACAGAGATCCTCCTGCCTCTGCCTCCCGAGAGCTGGGATTAAAGGTGTGCGCTACCACTGCCTGGTGCCTTCATTGTTTTGTGTGTGTGTGTGTGTGTTTGCGCGTGGGAACAGAACTCTGATCCTTTGCAGACACAGTGTAAGCCACTGAGCTGTCCCATCGCTCCAAATTGTAAAGATGTCTAGATAATAACTCAGACCACCCAACTGGTTACAGAATATTAACAAGGAGGGGTAAGTCTGTCCACGTCCAGGGTTGACATGATTTTTGGAACTTTTGAAGTGGCAAGTGTGAAGACCTGGGTGGCCAGGGCAAGTGTGAGGACCTGGGTGGCCAGGGCGAGTGTGAGGACCTAAGTGGCCAGGGCGAGTGGGGTTCCCATTTTGCCTCTAAGCTTCCCCACCGTTAGGTGTGATTCAGGCCTTAATCCTGTTACTTGGGAGGCAAATGCAGGTGGATGTCTATAAGTTTAAGTTTCAGGAGAGCCAGCGATACATAGGGAAACCTAGTGTCAAAAACAAACAAAAGAGGGGGCTGAAGGGATGGCTCAGTAGTTGAGAGCTCTTCCAGAGGACCCAGGTTCAGTTCCTAGCACCCTCATGGTGGCTCACAACCAACTGCAGCTCCAGAGGAATCAGTGCCCTCTGTGGAGACCAGGTGCACATATGGTGCACAGACACACATGCAGGGAAAACACTCACACAGATAAAATAAAATAAATAAAGTTTAAAACATAAAAGAGGGGCTAGAGAGATGGCTCAGAGCTTAAGAGCACTGGCTGCTCTTCCACGGGTCCTGAGTTCAATTCCCAGCAACCACGTTGTGGCTCACAACCATCTGTAATTGATCGGGTTCTCTCTTCTGGCCTGCAGACAGAATACTGTATATGTAATAAATAGATAAATTTAAAAAAAATAAAAGAAAGAAGGGGAGGCAGTGGCGCACACCTTTAATCCCAGCACTCGGGAGGCAGAGGCAAGTGGATCTCTGTGAGTTCGAGGCCAGCCTGGTCTACAAAGCAAGTTCCAGGACAGGCTCCAAAGCTATAGAGAAACCCTATCTTGAAAAAAACAAAAGCAAAACAAAAAAGAGGAAAAAAAGTCAGCCTCATCTACACAGTGAATTCAGAACAGATAACACAACCTGAGTCTTGTCTCCAACCAGGTTAACTAAACAACAAAGCAATCAGATAATCAATTGATGAAAACCCCCAGCAAGCACACTAGATGCGTTGGCCTCTAGGGGGCGCCACCATTTGGCAGGCAGGACCAATCTGGGCCTGTGTGACCTGGACGGTTCTGGTTCCTGAGGGTTAGGTAATCTTCTTATACTTTTTTTTTTTTTTTTTTTTTTTTTTTTTAGGTAGGGCCTCACTATGTAGTCAGGTTGACAGGTTGTCCAATATTAAGGTTGGAACCACCACACTAAGCTTAGCTCATTTTATGTATTTACTTTTACTTTAAATTCGTTTTCTGAGTCAGGGCTTCTCATAGCCCAAGCTAGACTCCAGATACCTGTCTCACGAAGTCCTCCACTTCCTGAGTGCTCTAACTGCAGGCCTGAACCACCTCACTACCAGTGCCTGGCTTTGTTATTTGTTGCTTATATTTAGATACAGGGTGTCACTTTGTAACCCTGACTGACCTTGAACTAACAGCAATCCTCCTGTCTCCACCTCCTGAGTGCTCAGAAGACAGGCATGTGCCTGCACATCCCTGACAGATTCTCAATGGAAAGTCAGGTCAGGGGTGTGGCACATTGGTAGGGCTCTTAGGTACCTTGGACGAGGTCCTGGGCTCTAAACTGAGCACCAATGAACCCGGGAGCGAGGGCACAGTGCTTAGAGCACTCACGGAGGATCCAGACTGTCTATAACTCCAGCTCCTGGGGACCTGATGCCTCTTACTGGCCCCTGCAGGGACTCTGAACGCACACGGTGAGCAGACATAAATCTAAAAAGTGTGTGTTGTTCTTTTTTTTTTTTTTTTTTTGAGACAGGGTTTCTCTGTGGTTTTGGAGCCTGTCCTGGAACTAGCTCTGTAGATCAGGCTGGCATCGAACTCACAGAGATCCGCCTGCCTCTGCCTCCCGAGAACTGGGATTAAAGACGTGTGCCACCACTGCCTAGCAAAATGAGGTCCTTCTAAAGTGGTGTAGAACTCAATCTCACTTAGCAGGTGTCTGTCACCCCAGCACTTGGAAGGCTGAGGCAGGAGGAGTGAGTCCCTGTTACAAACAAACATAAGTGTGCCCTGTCTGTAAGCCGCCAGGCGACCCCCTGGTGGCCCCACGCCCCTGCGGCACCAGGGCCCAGCTGCACCTGAGAGTCAGCATCTGGTCCCTGCGGCCCCCTTTGCCTGGCATCGGGGTTCACTGTAGCCTTCTCACCCCTCAGCCATGAAGCAATCGCTGACCAGAGGACAGCTAGGTGCCGCGGGGCTGGAGCAGAGCCAGCAGGGTGTGGATTGGGAGGTGGACCTGAGGCTCCCCCTGTGCAGCGCTGACCTGGGTAGAAGCTGGCCACCCCCTTCATCTTCTCAGCTGGGAGGAGTGAGAGTCTCCCCGTCATGGGACTGACCCTGAAGGACCCCTCTACAATCCTGTAGTCCTTGGCACCAGACCCTTGGTCACCTGCCCACCCTGTCCTCTCCAGCACTTTGTCCCCAACTCACCCATTCCAACCCCACGGGTCTCTGAGGTTATCCTCGCGCCTCGGGGCCTTCGCACAGGCTCCTCCTGGATCTAGACACTCCTCCACCCACCTGGCTCATGCATGTGACAGCCACAGGGCCAGGCCTCCCACCGTCATCCCTCAAACCCCTGATCCCTGTGCCTCCACCTCCTGAGTGCTGGGACGCTGGCTCTACCATGAATCTTTTGGGGGTATCTGTGTCATCTACAGGCATGGGAAATGGGGAACAATTTCTTAGTTAAGTCTTCTGTGTCCCCAGAAGTGGCCCGTGGGTCAGAGGAATGACTTAGCTGGTAAAGTGCTTGTAGAATAAAATTAAGAGCCAGAGCTCCTGCAGAGTGGGGGGGGGGGGGGGCGCGACACGCCTTCCTGGAGCCATGAAGCCTGATAGAGTTACCCAAGAGAGAGCAGAGTCCCCTGTGGCCACTCAGCCACACCCCTGTCACTATCACAAGGGGGTTACTCACACCCAGCAGTGTTCCAAGGAGGGAACCTGGAGGGGAAGGAGAAGGGGCAGGGGGGTCTTGGTGGCCTGGACTCTCCATCCTCCCCAGCAGCGGACCTGGGTGTGGCCTGGCCCGGCAGCAGGGGCCAGGGTGAGTCAGGCCCACTGTCCCTCGTACAGTGCAGTCTGTCCTGACACACCCAGCACCCGGCAGGACCGAGGAGGGACGGAGACAGCCCCGAGAGTCACCGTCACGAGACGGCGGCTGTGAGTTTCTGACAGACACACCTTCTCATAAAGTAGCCAGCAAAGGACAAACCTAGTTAATTACAAATTAATTAATTACTGGCTTTAACTTTTGCAGAACTAGGCACGGAGCTCTGTGTCTGGGTAGGATGGGGAAGAGCTCAGCCACGCCCCCAGCCCCTCAGTGGGGAATTCTGGGGAGGGGTATGCTCTGGAGCTACACTATGCCCCAGGCTCTCTTTTTGCTTTAATTTTTTTAGTAGTTAATTAGTTGTTTTTCTTTTTCTTTTTTTGAGACAGGGTTTCTCAGTGTAGCGCTGGCTGTCCTGGATCCGCCTGCCTCTGCCTCCTGAGTGCTGGGATTAAAGGCGAGTCCCAAGCATGCCAGGCTCTCCTGCATTTAAAATCTTCCTGTCTCTTCCTCTGGAGGAGCTGGGAACATCGACCTCATCCTCTGGCAGAAGCAGTGTGGCAAGAACCCATCAAACAGACGACTAAATGTCATTCACTGGAGATCTCACTTTCTGGCCAAACCAAACCCAAGGAGACAAACACACAGGCCCCTGGGGACTGTGAGAAAATCAAGTCCAAGGAGTCTGTGGTCGTGCCATCCAGAAGGTCTGTGTGCTCTGCGGTACATCCTGGCTCCTGCAGGGCACAGAGCACGTCCCTGGCCTCCGCTCACTTGAGGTTCCTGCCAAGTAGACACCAGAAAGTCCATTTCTCCTGGTGCTGCCCTTGGCATCTCATCAACTCCATGGTTCCAACAACTTCCTGCTAGATTCAGTCCATGCTAAACTCCTTGGTGACCCTCAAAGTCCTGCATGTCCTTTCCAGCCCTTTCCTTCCTCCTCTCCTCCCTCCGCTAATTCTGGTTCTGCCACCCTCTCTTTCCAGGCCTCAACTCAAGTGTCCCTCCCCAGAGAATTCTCCTGGACCTCTTCATTCAAGCTGTGCCTGGGGGTTCAGTCTTCTGCTTTATGCCTTTCTGGAGCAGTTAGCGGTCGCCTGTGTGTTTTCTGGAGCAGTTAGCGGTGGCCTATGTGTTTTCCAGAGAAGTTAGCGGTCGCATATGTGTTTTCTGGAGCAGTTAGTGGTCACTTGTGTGTTTTCTGGAGCAGTTAGCGGTCGCCTGTGTGTTTACCCATTGCTTAGTTTATTTATTTATTTTTTTGGTTTTTCAAGACAGGGTTTCTCTGTAGCTTTGGAGCCTGTCCTGGAACTCCCTTTGTAGACCAGGCTGGCCTCGAACTCACAGAGATCTGCCTGCCTCTGCCTTCCGAGTGCTGGGATTAAAGGCATGCGCCATCACTGCCTGGCTACCCATTGCTTAGTACTCACGCCCCCATCCCAGATTGTTATCTCGAGGGCAGGTTCTTGCCCTCCTCTTCCCTCTCCTCCCAGTCCACCATCCCCCCTTCGCAGGAGGGTCCTCAGCTTGCACCTCTATCCTGCCCCAGGGCCTTTGCACAGATGATCTCTTCAGCAGCAAGCACCTTTCAGCCACTCTCCCCTCAGCTAACTCAGTCTGCCATTCAGGACTCCGGGGTCCCTTGCTTCTTACTATGAGTCCTTTGGTTTCTTGGTGGCATTTGTCTCTCGGGCTCAGCAAGTCCATAACAGGGCTGTCACTCATCTCTCTTCCCATCTCAGTCCGGGCCCTCGCGGACTGGATTGGTCATGCCTAAACCAGCTGCTAGTACACAGGAGGTGTTCAGTGAGCAAGCATGGATTGAGCATCAACTGTATACCGACCGACCCTTCTCTGGACACCAGCAGCTAGCAACGACCTATAGAGTTTATCCTGGCCACCTATGGCGCCTGCTGTGGTGGGAGCCGGGGCAGGGTGGGGTGGGGGCTGCAGCTCAAGGGAGACAGAAAATGAAAGGGAAGCAGGAAGCAGATGGATGTCGCAGACAGGACTTCCTTCGAAGGCTGTGAAGGCGTTGGTGGAGAGTTTGCCAGTCCTACAGAAGCCAGGTGTGGCGACCCACACACCTGTCAGCCCAGGAGGTGGGGGGCAGAAGGATCAGAAGTTCAAGGTCATCCTTAGCTGCAGAATAACTGGGAGCCCAGGTTGGTCAAGGAAGCAACGTGACAGAGTTGCTCACGCGACAGGGCAGGCGGCCCCGTAGGAGCAAAGGCCCTGCCGCCCGGAAAGTGCAGTCTGTATAAATGTTTGTTGGCTAAATACATGCAGGCCAGGTGATTCCCACAGGAACTGATTATCCATGTGGGACAGTGGAGGACGCGCAGCAGGTGAGGAGCTGTCACCATTCTTGAGGGGACAGAATCCCAGCCCAAGTGGTGGCTGTAATGTTGTCTTCTGTCGCAGGGGCAGGCACGACCCACCGAGAACCCTGGGTTTTGCTGCGGACCCAGCACCGGGTGAGGCCAGACAGACGCAGTGGCTGTAAGTAGGGGAGAGGTCACGCAGACCCGCCGTCCCAGACTTTGTTCTTTGCTCCCTGGAAAAGCACAAAACAGAATGATAATGGCCGTCCCGCCCTCTCCCGCCGCCGCTCGCCACTGGCCCGAGGTCCTGTCTGTCACCCCCGGCGCCCAGTCGCAGCGAGGGTTGGGCCGGGAGCGGCGGGTCCGGTATTTCAGCATCCTTTGGGGGTGGAGACGTGGCAAAAGGAGCAGGAGGCGGCGACAGGGACCCGGGAAGGGGCTGCCACAGGTCGGGACATGGATGGAGACATAGCGACGGGAAAGGTGAGGGGCCATGGGGGAATGAGCTGAGGAGGGTCCCAGGCTGATAGGGTCCCCTCACACCGGCCGGAGGACGGCTGGAGAGGGGTGCAGTGGGACCCCTCAGTCTCCCAGGGAATTCAGGACAGGTTTGATCCAGGCTCCAACCTCCAGAAGTTTTTACATCTATATTAACAATTTTAAATTATAGTAGAATGTGGGCCGCTTCACACTAGCCATACGAGTCCCAAGATTTCATATGTTTGCTTGGTTTTTGTTTTGAGTCTTGCTAGTGGTAGCCCAGGCTGGCCTGGATCCTCCTGCCATTCTCCTGCCTCAGCTTCCTGAGAACTCAGATCATAGCCTCCTCCTACCGTGGCTGTTTAAAGGCTCCAGGCTATCCCGACATAACTCTGTCAGCCCTTGGGGCAGACTTGCAGATGAAGACCGCTCAGGGGCCGGGAGCCCAGAAGGAGGTGGGATACTGTGTGTGAAGGATGCAGTGTGACCTGCCCCCTCTCTCTCCTCATTCAGATGGCGTCCCCTGCCTGTGGCATGGGTCCTCTGGACAGTCTGGAACTCCTAGACCTCTTGTTTGACCAGCAGGATGGTATTCTAAGAAATGTAGAGCTGGCTGAGGCCTGGAACCACACCA
Organism: Microtus oregoni; assembly: GCF_018167655.1. Taxonomy (NCBI): domain Eukaryota; kingdom Metazoa; phylum Chordata; class Mammalia; order Rodentia; family Cricetidae; genus Microtus; species Microtus oregoni. The sequence continues at coordinate 4,305,868 of NW_024543078.1, read as the reverse complement.
GGGAGGAGCAAGTGAGGGTCCCCTTGGTAACACTTCCAGCTACAGTGCGGGGCTAGCGGGGGGCACTGGGCAGCCCACAGCTTCTTATTCAACCTTTAATGTGTGGTTAGAAGTTCCTTCTAATGGGGGTCAGGGTGGAGGCTCAGAGAGGGCATGGAGTGCACCCTGAGTCACACAGCCAACTTTGAACTGAGTTCAGATTCAAACCCAGGACTCAGAGGCGTCTTTCCCTGTTTGTCACCTCTCTGCTGTTGCATCTCGGATGCTCAGAGAGAAAGGATGGCAGTACCCCTAAGGCACAGGGAGAGTCAGGGCTTTGTCCAGACTCACACAGCGCTCTGAATAAGCATGTGTCTCTCAATCCACTTCCCTTCTATAAGGTTCTACCACATTCTGACTCTGATGACTTCCTAAATTCCATCCTGGGACCTGGAGACTCTGACCCCAGCTCCCCCATATGGTCTCCTGCTGAGAGTGACAGTGGACTGTCTGAGGATCTACCCTCGGATCCCCAGGACACCCCTCCTCGTAGCAGCCCCGGAGCAGCTAACTCTGCAGCCAGGTGTCATCCGAGCGGGCACAGCAAGGGGCCCTGCTCCTCCTACCTGCCTGGCGCCCCATGTCCCGCACCTGCCAGGACTCAGGCCCTGGAGTCCTCGGTGGCTATTGACCTGGGTGAGTATGGAACAGAGAAACACCTCTGGGGTGGGGGACACCACGGGACCATTTCACAGATGAGGGTGTCACCAGCCTCAGTCCAGTGCCACGATCTCCCATGGGTGACTCAGACACCAGGCAGCCAGGGTGGAGGCCAGAGAGTGGCCTGGATCTTGGTTTGTCCAAGTGTGGCTAACACGGCAGGGTGCTTGGTGAAAGCACGGGAGAGTCCAGAGCCCCTGGCAGAGGCGAGGGTTCTGCCCTGAAGGACAGCTTATCAGAGGCCACCCCTACAGATCAATGATTGACTTCCAGACATCGATCAGCACCCCTAGCCAGCAAGAGGACGCGGGGCTGCAACTGGCTAGGCTCTACCCTCTGACCACGGCCCAGCCCTTCACTGGGAGATACTAGGCAGGGTTCTACTCCTCCCCTCCCCCCCCCCCCTCCAGACAGGGTTTCTCTGTAGCTTTGGAGCCTGTCCTAGAACTAGCTCTGTAGACCAGACTGGCCTCAAACTCATAGAGATCTGCCTGCCTCTTCCTCCTGAGGATTAAAGGCATGCGCCACCACCGCCTGGCTCGGGGTTCTACCTTGATCACATCTCCAAGCTCTGTATCTGAAGATTTGCAAGGTGCTCATTTCTCCCATTAAGTCTTTGTTCCTGATAAAGTCTAGGTTCAGAGAGGTGAAGCTCCTTTCCTAGGGTCACACAGCTCTGCTCTGTCTGATCAGAAGCCAGAGTTTACTGCCACAATATTTGTGGTGTTCAATAGCATGCCTATGGCGTGTAGGCCATCAAGAGGGACAGGCCAGATATGACATGGACCTTGTCCCAGTCCTGTACCCCTGAGTGGAAGCCACTCCTTGTTGTACTGGCTGTAAGTCCCCTACAATACCCTGTGTCTCTGTGACGCCATGACCCAGATCCATACACTGAGTTTGTGTTGTGTCTTATACCAGAGGGAAACTGATCATGTACCCTCCCCTTCAGGCTCTGGGCATGGTGGCACACACCTCTAATCTCAGCACTTGGGAGCAAGGCAGAGGCAGGCGGATCTCTGTGAGTTCGAGGTCAGCCTGGTCCACAAGAGCTAGTTCCTGGACAGCCAGGGCTACACAGAGAGACCCTGTTTTAATACGGAAAGAAAGGCTTTTTCAGGCTGCCATCCAGGACTTGCTGGGGGCTGGGCACCGAGACTGAGGGCCTGATGTCCTCTCTGTCCCTCCCCTTCTGGTAGACATGTGGAGCACAGACGCACTGTACCCAGAGGAGCAGTCCGGTTCGCCTTCCAGATTCAACCTCACAGTGAAGGAACTGCTGCTCTCCGGCGGCGGGGACTTGGTAGGCGCCCTCACCCCCGCCCCGTTGCCTCAGGTCACCCTCCTGTCTGCCTCGTACAGCCTGGGACCTGGCAGAGAGGACCTGGGCGTACCTTGCTCCCAGACAGTCCTGCAATGTCCTGTCTGCTCTCCCGGGCTGGTATACTCTCCAATAAAGGGAGAGGGGGTGGGGAAGCTACGGTGAGTTCAGGAGCCTGGAAACAGGGTTAGGAGAGAAACTATTGGAAGCAATGACAACATTCATTTACTGGTGATGAAGCAGGATCGCTGCACCTGCCAATCAATCGATCCTTCCCAGCTCTGGGCTCCACCCCCAACCCTGGGCCTCCCTCAACCCTGGGCTCTACCTCCAGCCCTGAGCCCCACCTCCAGCCCTGAGCCCCACCCCCAGCCCTGAGCCCCACCCCCAGCCCTGAGTCCCACTCCCAGCCCTGAGCCCCACCTCCAGCCCTGAGCCCCACCTCCAGCCCTGAGCCCCACCCCCAGCCCTGAGCCCCACCCCCAGCCCTGAGCCACACTCCTAGCCCTGAGCCCCACCCCCAGCCCTGAGCCCCACTCCCAGCCCTGAGCCCCGCCTCCAGCCTTGAGCCCCACCCCCAGCCCTGAGCCCCACCTTCAGACCTGAGCCCCACCCCAGACCTGAGCCCCACTCCCAGCCCTGAGCCCCACTCCCAAGCCCTGAGCCCCACCTCCAGCCCTGAGCCCCACCCCCAGCCCTGAGCCCCACCCCCAGCCCTGAGCCCCACCCCAGACCTGAGCCCCACTCCCAGCCCTGAGTCCGACCCCCATCCTTGAGCACCACTCCCAGCCCTGAGCCACACCCCTCTTTTTATTTTGGGGGACAGGGTCTTGCTCACTTTCCCTGCCAGGTGACAGTTCAGGGTCTGTACATCTCTAATGGACATCCCCTCGTTTCCACAGCAACAGCATTCCTTGGCTTCCTCCCAGCTGCTGGGATCTGGGAGTGGGCACAGCCAGGAGCTGGTACTGACAGAGGACGAGAAGAAGCTGCTGGCTAAAGAGGGGGTGACCCTTCCCACCCAGCTGCCTCTCACCAAGGTTTGTGGGCTGTGTCTACGCCTCACCCTATAGTTGGGGCTGTTCTCAAACTCTTATCCCTCTGCCTCCGCCTCATGAGTGCTGACAGGGGTGCACTACCATGCCTGGGGTATGTGACCCTGTAGATGGAACCATTATGTAGCCCTGATTGGTCTGGAACTCACTCTGTAGACCAGGCTGGCCTCAAACTCACAGAGATCCGCCTACCTTCCATTTACACTGACGGTAAAGCGTTGTTCCCAAGCATTGCCACCAGGTGGCGATGTGGCCTGAGCCAGCGTCAAGATGGTGAGCCCACATTTTCTCAGTGGGGTCTCCACTGTGCGCGCAGCCAGGAAAGCATCAGAGCTCTGGAATACTCTAGGGATGAAGCAAGAATGCAAGGGGAGGGGAGGGTTGCTCGTGCAGCTCCATGCAGCTCTCCTAGCATGCACGAGGCCCTGGGCGCCATCCGCAGTACCACAGAAACCAGGCAGGGTGCCCCAGGCCTATCACCCCAGCACTTGGGAGGGGGAGGCAGGAGCATGAGAAGTTCAATGTCACGTGGGTTAGAGGCTAGCCTGGGCTACACGAGCCCCTGTCTCATGCAAACAAACAGATCACTGGTTGGGGATGGGGTTAGGCTGACAGGACACCCCTCCCCATTCACTCTGCAGTATGAGGAGAGAGTGTTGAAGAAAATCCGCAGAAAGATCCGGAATAAACAATCAGCTCAGGAAAGCAGGAAGAAGAAGAAGGAATACATCGATGGTCTGGAGAACCGGTAAGGTGGGCACCACGGCCACACAAGCCTAAGGGAAACTGAGGCAGAGATAGTCCAAGTTTTTACAGCTTAACAAAATTGGGGTTGGTGTCCCACTTAGGAACAAATATCAGGAGTCCAAGGATGGCTAGGGAGGGCCTGAGCAGTGACTGATTGGTTTGTGGGCGTGGACACAGGCACACCACCATACACCTGTGGAGGTCGGCTCTCTGCTTCTCGCATGGGGGTCTGTGGGAGTCACACTTGGGTCAGGCGACTTTGCTGTCTGCATGCACTGAGGGGTGGGAATGATAGCAGTCAGAGGAATTGACTGACAGGAGTCAGAGGGTATGAATGACAGGGGCTGGGTATGAATGACAGGGGCTGGAGGGGTGGGGTAGGGGAAATGGCGCTGATGAAGGAGGGGGCTGTGTGTGTGGGGTCAGGGCACTCTGTCTTTGCCTGAGTGTCATGAGGCCTAGAAAACATGAGACAGAGGATGTTAGGATGTTAGGATGTTAGGTAGGAGGCGGGGCACGGTGGTGGGATGGGCTTGGGTAGGAAATGGGGCACTGCAGCCTGGTGTGGGGGCTCATGCCCACCATGCCAGCACTCGAGAAACCGAGGCAGGGGATTCTTTGGGGCTCACTGGCTAGCCAGCCTAGCTGAGCAGGTGAGGCCGGTGAGATGGTTCACCGTGTACAGGTGCTTGCAGCTTCCTCATGAGCCCCAAGTTTGATTTCCAGCACCTGGAGGCTCACAGCCACTGGGACACCATGCTGCTTTTGCTATGAGCACCTGCACCGCTGGCTAACACATATTTTAAAACAAAAATAAAGCCGAGAGAGCCAGGTGGTTGTCGCACACACTTTTAATCCATCCCAGCACTCAGGAGGCAGAGGCAGGCGGATCTCTGAGTTCAAGGGCAGCCTGGTCTACACAGAGAAACCATGTCTCTTATTTTAAAAAAAATCAAAAACAAAACAGAACAACAACAACAAAACCCATGGAGCCACTCCGAGTCCCTTCCAGGCTCCACAGGCACACACACACCAGAGGACACACAAGTAACAAACATGTTACAGCGGCATTGTGGCTGAGCTCTCAGTGTCACCAGGTCCCTGTGTGTAAAGTGGGAAGTGTCTGTGAGGCTGGTGTTTGACAGGCATGGTCTCAGTGTCACTAGGTCCTTGTCTTTCCAGGATGTCAGCGTGTACCGCCCAGAACCAGGAGCTGCAGAGGAAGGTCCTGCATCTAGAAAAGCAGAATCTGTGAGTGTGCTGAGAGCGGGAGGGTCCTACGCTTTGCCCACGGAGGAGCTCCAGGGACAAAACCCCATAGCGGTTGCAGGAGATCAGGAATGAGACCTCTGTTTGCCAAGGAGGGGATTTGTGTTGGGGCTGTGACAGGTGTGTAAGAGTTGGCTAGAAGCCAGGTGGTGGCGCACACCTTAGTCCCAGCACTCAGGAGGCAGAGGCAGATGGATCTCTCTGAGTTTAAGGCCAGTCTGTTCTACAAGAGTGAATTCCAGGACAGCCAGGGCTACACAGAGAAACCCTGTCTGGAAAAGGAAAAGCAAAAACAAAGAAAGAAAGAGTTGTTTAGAGAGGAATTGGCATATACAAAGTCCTGTGGGGTGAGCAAGAACAAACCAGCTCAGACCTGTCTGTGGAAACAATGTCCTTGGTGCAGGGGGCAAAGCGTGGAGAAAGACCCTGAGGCCGGACGGAGTCTACAGTGTGGCAGGATAGAGGAACGCAGGGCAAAGCGGCAGGAGGGAGGCAGGGAGGGTGTCTTAGCAAGGGTGGACTTAGTGCACCGAGGAGGCTGAGGGGTTTCAGAAAGGGCCAAGGAGCAAGGAGGCCTGCAGGGCTCACCTTGAATGTCATCTCCCTGCAAGGTCTCTTCTGGAGCAGCTGAAACACCTACAGGCTCTCGTGGTCCAGTCGACCAGCAAGTCCGCCCATGCAGGCACCTGCATAGCAGTGAGTCCCATCTGCGGGCGCTCATGGGGTCCCCAAGACTGGGGTTGTGGTAGTGCTTGGCCTTAGTCGAATGGGTAGTGGGGGAGGTGAGTGTCTTTAATAGTAGAACCTTGGAGCCTGGCATGGTGGGACAGGCTAGTTGTCATAAACCTCAGGAAGCAGAGACAGGGGGATTGCTGTGAGTTACAGGTCAGCCTAGGCTACAAAGCAAGGCGCTGCCTCAATAAACCCACTGCCGTCTAAATAAAAAGTCACATCCAAGCCGGGCAGTGGTGGCGCATGCCTTTAATCCCAGCACTAGGGAGGCAGAGGCAGGCGGATCTCTGGGAGTTTGAGGCCAGCCTGGTCTACAAGAGCTAGTTCCGGGACAGGCACCAAAGCTACAGAGAAACCCTGTCTCGAAAAACCAAAAAAAAAAAAAAAAAAAGTCACATCCACTCTCTGCTAGTGGAACCTCAGTTTCCCTGCCTGTGAGCTCAGGTGTGCTCACAGGGGAGGGGGAAGGATGGGGTGACCCCGCCCCATGTCTGGCAGGTCCTTCTGCTGTCCTTCGTCCTGATCATCCTCCCCTCCATCAGCCCTTTCGACTCCAACAAGGCCGACAGCCCTGGAGACTTTGTGCCAGTGCGAGGTAGGTGGTCCCCGCCCCCTGGCCCCAGGGTGAGGGCGGGGCTCAGTGGGCAGAGTGCTGGCTTGGCATAGGAGCCCCTGGCTCCCATCCTTAGCACCGTAGAAATCAGATGATGGTACAGGCCTGTCATCAGAGAGGTAGAGGCAGGGGATCAGTTCTGGGTTATTCTAGGCTACCCAGGACAGCCTGGGCTACATGAGACCCCTGACAAAAATGCCAACAAATAAATACACATGCACCAAAACCAAATCCTGTCAGGGGACCTGCTGCTTCCCGGGTCCACAAGGGAAGAACAAAGTCATGCAAAGCTGGCCTCAGGCCCACACAGGGGTGCTGTGGTACTCCCCAAATTTACAGTGCACACAATGGAAATGAATGTGACAAACCCAGGGGACACAGTCCCCATTGCATCCTGCCCACTTGGGGCAGGGGAGGCCCCCGAAGCTGGGGTCAGGGAATGAAGACCGGGACTCTGCCTCCGTGTTCTCCTCCCAACTCCGCAATCCTCTCCAGTGTTTTCCAGAACCCTTCACAATCACGCTGCATCCCGCGTGGCTCCCGACAGCGCCCCAGGCTCCGAGGGCCCAGGACCCTGGCCAGACGTTGGCACACCCCACAAAGGCTCTCCTTCTAGCAGCCTTGGTGCAGACTGGGGGAATTTCCTGGAAATACCAATGCTGAGCAACTCAACAGAAGAGCTAGACAACTCTACCCTGGTGCTGGTCAATGCCACGGAGGACCTGGGCGCGGCCACCCTGCTGGACTGGGTCGCTTTGGAATCTCTGCTCAGCCCAGGCCGGGTAGGGCTGGAGATGCCAGGGGTGGAGATGTGGCTGTCCTGGGTACCAAGATGGCTCAGGGTTCCTCTGGTGCGGGGTCCCCTGGAGGTGCTGTGACCGGCAGTAGCAGGCCCAGACTCACAGGTGGACTGACAGCGCCTCCTCCATATCCCCCGCATATCTCATCAGAGTGGGGCTGCCAGGTCCAAGCAGAGACCCTCGTGCAGGGCAAGAACTAGATGCCTTTACTCATACTGACCCTGACAGGCACTCACACCTGAGCCATGACTCCTCAACCCATGAAGCCTTCCCTGTCCCCTGATCACTGGGGACCTGGGCTCCCCAACACCAGCATGCGAACTTTACAGTGGACCCAGCACACAGACATCCACCTCCCTTTTTTCTTGTAGGGACAGGGTCTTAATCTGCGGACCAGGCTGGTCTCAAACTCAAAGATTCTCCTGCCTCTGCCTCCTGGGTGCCGAGTTAAAGCCATGAGCCACCACCACCCAAACACCCCCTTTTCTAAGACTGTTGTGACCATCAATAAAGTATTTTGACAATATAGAGGCTGTGGCTCGGTGGGCACACACCTGTCGTCCCGAGACTCAGGAGGCACCACCAGGTGTCTGGTCTGCAGAGTGAGACCACACTTCCAAAAAAAAAAAAAAGGAGTTTGAGATCATCTTTGGGTCTGCAGGGACTTTGAGGCTAGCCTGGGCTACACTAGACCCTGTCTACACACACAGTATTGTGAGAGAATAAGTGGTATAGTGTATGTTAATTCAGAGGCTGGGGCTCTGGCAGGCAGCCTAACATGGGGTTTGACCGGCCTCCTAGACCTAGGTGAGTTCAGCACCTTGGAGAGCGACAGGGAGGCCGGCAGAGCCTCGGCCCATCTCCCGGGGCCCACCTCACCCTGGATCTCGGTTGCCCATTCTGCCGTGTTTACAGTGAGGAAGCTGGAGCATGCAATGAGCCAGCCCAGCGTTAGAATAAATGAGGCATTTGGTGCTGTGGACTGTCTAACAGCCAGGGATGTGGCGGTCACTGAAAAGACAGCACTCAGGGGCAGGAGGATCACTGTGAGTTCAAGGCCAGCGTGGGTAGCGCCTGAGGTGTCTGGACCGGCCAGCCTTATGGAAGGGCAGGCGTCAGACAAAGCCCGAGATCCTCAGTCAAGGGAGTAAGGAAAAGGGGTCTGGACAGGGACAGGGGCCTGCACTAGCCCACACATGGATGCACACAACACACATGTGTGGCCCTGCCTGGTTGGAACTCAGAGCTACCCGCCCGCCCCCCCTCCCCCCCCCCCCCCCGCTCAATGCTGGGGTGAAACATGTAGCCCCTGCATCCCATGTACTTTTCCTTTTGGGGTACATCTGTTGAGTTCACTCAGGGCTCCAGCTCGCTGTCTGCGATACTTCATCCCCTTGGACATGCCCCACGATCTGCATCTAACCCTATCTGAAAGTTGCAGCCATCCCTTCTTTCAGTCTTTATGTGCCATGGGGGTGAGGAGAGCTGCAGGAAGAGGAGAGCTGAGCCTGTCTGCAAGCTTGGTGAGTGCTCTAACCAGTGAGCAACTTGTCCAGCTCTCCTTCCCCACCCCCTGCGTGGAGGCGTGTGAAAACAGCACCCTTGGAGGCCAGGAGAGGGTTATGGGTGGTCATGAGCCATCGTGTGGGTGCTGGAAATCTAACCGGGGTACCCTGCAAGAGCAGCCAGTGTTCTAACGAGGACATCCCGCACAGCCGTTCACGCAGTGCTGGGGATTAACTCAGGCCAGCAGGCCTGTGTGTGTGTGAGCCACCGGCTGTGTCTCTGTCTGAAGAGGGTGGCTCCGTGTCTTCATGTGACTAATATGGCATCTTGTGTGAACTGAGGATTGGGGTTTTAATCTCACTGGCTCCCTTTTGCCATGGCTAGTAGCTTTCCAGTTGTGTGTTACACGAGGTCCTGTCTTTCTTTAAATGCAGATTTAATGGTGGCTAGAGGTTGCAATACTGCATACAGCCAGCAGGTGGCAGAGCCCTCTCTGTCTTCACCCCACCTGCCCTAGAAAGGTCCAGCTGGTTATTGAGAACAGACACAATGACCCTGAGTGACACACTGAGCAGGTGACCCTGGCACTGTCCCTTAACACCCTCAAATAGCTGGACTGTAATGTGACCCAAGAATGTCACAGTTGAGTTCTGGGATGTGGCAGGCGAAGCCTGTGGGCAGAGCAGCGGAGGGAGGAGCAGGCAGGGGCCCTGTGTGAAGTTTAATGGCTGCACCAGAGAACCATGTCCAACACCACGTACCGGAGAGGGGCTAGTGCAAGAAGGAGGCCACAGGGCAGCCTGAGGCCAGGCCCTGAGGACAGGGGGACCTTGAGCTGCTGAGGCCGCCCTGCCTGGGCTAGGCTAAGGCACAGGGCAGCGGGCTGGTTTGCGGTCAGCAGGCAGGCGGCTCGCTGCCTTCCACCTGCAGGCCCTTGCTCAGGAGAAAGGCATCCTGCTTAGGGTCACGGCCTAGGAACCGCTTCAGCATGGTGCTGGCATCCTCAGAGCCCCCCGGCCTCAGGATGTTGGTCCGGTAATCCATGCCAACCTGGGGGCAAAGGAGATTAGGGTCAGAGGGGGTGGGGCTGGCACTGGGGTTCCCTATGCCAAGGGGAAGCTCTGTAGGCTGAGGCTCAGTGGCTGAGCGCATGTGCAGAGGCAGACCCCAGGGGTTGCCTAGCTAGGAGCCGCATGCAGTCGGGACCATCCTTGGCTCCCACCACAGGTAGCCAAGGGCAGTGCACTGAGACTCACCTTGGGGCTCAGGACGCCCTCTTGTTTGAAGCGCGTGTGGAACATGTCCATGGAATACACCTCACTCCACAGATAGCCATAGTACTGTGCGTCGTAGCCGCCAGCCAGGTGGCCAAAGGTGGCTGGCATGTTGGTCCCTGGACAGACACAGTGAGGTGCAGGCTGTAGTGTCCACCCCCGGGGAAGGACAGACTGGGCGGGGACAGTGTGGGGCCTCTGGTGACGTGTCCCAGATGCTCTGAGGTTGTGCAGCCCCTGGGGTGACGCCCGTGGCAGGTGCTGGGTTGTGAGCATGGGTTAAGGCCTCAGGTGCAGTCAGGCAGCCCCCTACAGTTACCTGGTGTGGCTGGCACCCCGAGGATCTCCTGGCAGAGCCTGGCATACTCCTCAGCCGGGTCGGCGTCTGTCTGTGTGTGCAGGGCTTGGTCCACCTTGGCGAGGACAATCTGCCGCAGGTTGAAGAGGCCCGCGTTGGCCTGGCGGGACCTGATGAGCTTCTCGAGCAGCTCCTGGGGAGCCGTGCTGCCCGTCCGGTAGTGCTGAGACATGCGCATCAGCGGCTCCTTCTCCCACACCCAGTTCTCCAGCATCTGCGATGGTGCCTCCACGAAGTCACGCTCCACATGGGTCCCACTGAACATGGCGAACTCCGCCTACACAGGGCACAAGCAGGAAAGGCCTCAGCTCCTGGGCAGTCCCAGCAGCTGCCAGCTCCACAGGCTCCTGCACACCAGACGCCACCAGCCGCTGAGGCCAGAGACTGTGTGCCGCTCATGTCTTTGGGTCCCTAGGCCTCACGCTAAGGCTCACGAGGTCCCGGCTCCACCCATGCCTCCAGTCCTTGCAGACGAACACAAGAGTTCACTGTTGGGAGAGGCTGGGCTGCACAGTACTCCCAAAGCCATCTTAGATATGTGGGTGGACGGCAGCATGGTGAGGGCGCGGGACTACTGCAGGCCACCATCACACCAGACAGGGCGGGAGGGAGAGGTGGGCCAGTGACGGTGTAGCGGGTAAGGGAGCAACTGTCCTCTGTCTGCATACGCAAGGCATGGCCCATGCATGCACACAGCCCCCTGCCCCACAAAAGCAGCAAATGTAAACTCAACTTACACAGAGTAGAAGGCCAAAGGCCAGCCCGTGCCAAGAGGGGTGAATGTGCCTGTCCATGGCACTGGCCCAGCCTCGCACTGAGCTTCAGGCGCCCCACGTTGCTCACCTGGGAGCAGAGCTGGTGCATGACATGGCCGAACTCATGGAAGTACGTCTCCACTTCGTCGTGCTGCAGCAGGGAAGGCGTGTCAGGGGTCGGCTTGGTGAAGTTGGCCACCATGGCCGCGATGGCCAGCTGCCGGCTACCATCCTGCCGTAGGCAGCCGGGCTGTAGGCCGAAGCAGGCCGCGTGGCCGTACTTCCCTTCCCTGATGATAAGGTGAGGTCAGGACAGAGACAAGAGACACCCAGACAGCCAGAGCTGGTATCCGGGGCACTTTCCACAGCCAGAGCTCCACGCCGCCCTGGGTCCCTCCTCCTTTACCCCCTTGCAGACAGTAGAGCAACAGTGACCTGGGTGCCATGTGGGACCCGAGCGCACCTGGGGTACAGGTCGAGGTAGAACTTGCCAATCTCCTCTCTAGAGGCAGCGTCGCGCACGGAGTAGAGCCGCACGTCTTCGTGCCAGGCGGTGGCCCCCTCCTCCAGCGTGAAGGTCAGTCCCAGCAGCTCCTGGTAGATGGCCAGCAGCCCACGCGTGACCACTTGCATAGGGAAGTACTCCTTCAGTAGGTTCTGGTCCACGCGGTAGTGTGTCTCCTCCACCTGGTTCATGTAATAGCGCATGTCCCACGCGTGGATGCGCCCATCGAACGGCAGCCCCCGCTTGGTGCACTCTGCCTCCTTCAGCTCCAGGATCACCGCGCGCTCCTGCTCGCCCAGCGGCTTCAGCTTCTGCGCCAGCTCATCTGCAGAGGCACCAAGGTCACCCAGAGCCCAGGAGCCACGAGAGTGCAAGTGTGTGTGTACGGGACGGGAATCCATGGCCAGGGCAGGACGAGCACTACCTAGGAAGGTGGCTACTGTTTGGCTGGTCTTGGCCATATTCATCTCCAGGACGTAGTCAGCATGTGTACGGAACCCCAGGAGGCTGGACTTCTGTGCCCGCAAGGACACCAGCTCCTTTAGGATGGCGCAATTCTCCTGCAGGGACACAGACAGCAGGTGGATCCACCTCTGCACCATCCAGACAGGACCACGGGTACAGAGAGAGGCGCCACAAACCTAATCACACAGAAAGCGGACCTGCCACAGAGATGGCACAACAGACAGCGGGGACTGTGCCTGGGGAGGACGGACTGCCCGGGAGGGTGGATAGCAGGCCTGCTGGAGGCAGCACCAGCCACATACGAGAGCCCTCGGGGTTCAGGGGTGAGGAGCCCCGAGGACGAGGGTAAAAGTCCCTCTCCAATCCACGGCCCACAGTTCATGGACAGTGCGTCTGCCGTCCACAGAAGTCAGGTGCCCACCTCAAACTGTAGCCACAGGAGGTGAGGCACCCAGGCTGCAGTCACCCTAAAGCCCATGGAAGTGACAAGTTACCTCCATTCCCTGCTCTGTCCCCTCACCTGCTCAAGAGCTAAGTGCAGACTGCCCACACCCACACCAGGGCTACCAGGTGTCCTCGTGACAGTGAGCGCCCAAGCACAGGGCCCCTTGGCAGCTGCAGAGGGACAGCCTGCAGCAGGGTGCCTGGGGGGCTGTGAGTGCTGCAGCACAGCTGCAGCTGCAGCCCCACCTCCTTGCAGCGGCAGTTGAAGGCCTCCTCCACCAGGCGCCGTGTCTCAGGCACATGGCACTTCTTCAGCAGCGGGAAGTAATGCGGGTACTTGAGAGTGACCTTCAGCTTGCCATCCTCCGTCTTTTCCAGAGAGTTCAGGAAGTCCTCGGGAAGGCCGCCTGTGAATGCAGTGAGGATACTCAACCCTGACCCCGTGTGGGTACAGCTGAAGAGTGGTGGGGAACACTGGGCCACCGTCTCAGGCATGTAAAATGCCGGGGAGGTTCCTGAGGACCTCAACACCAAAGACGATGGGGGCACCAGAGAGGCAGGGGCATCACAGCCGCAGGGCGAAAGCCCAGAGACCACATGAAGGTGCTAATCCACCAAGGTTCCAGGCCTGGGCAGAGATTCACCATCCCTTATCCTGAGCTGAAACCCATGCTGTGTGGCGGGGGCCTGTGGGGTCCAGGGGAACCGCTAACAGTGCCAGGCTAGGAGGGCCCCAGCTGCCGCCCAGCTCAGGGCTCCTGCTGTGGACAGGATCTGGGCCAGCAGAACCCAGTTCTCACCTCCCAAGGATGTCCCCAGTGTCCTTGGCAGCTGTGAGGACATCCTCCCCCACAGCATACTCACCCAGCTCCTCGCGTGTGAAGGGCAGGAAGGTGGTGTCCTCATTCAGGTTCTTGTTGAAGTCGATGCTCAGCAGGCTCAGCTTCTTCTTGATCTCCTTGATCTTCTGCAGAGAGCAGTGAGGGGGACGCTGGCCTCCATTGGACCTCCAGGCCATCCCCACATGGCAATGGGGGGAAGGGGCATCAGCCTTGCCAGACCTCCAGGCCACCCCTCCTACAACCACCAAGCAAAGGACAGGAGGCGTTGCCACGCCTCTCCCACACCCCAGGCCTCTGAGCTGTCAGCCTGCAGCCTGAGTTCTGGCCGAGCAGACGGGGCTATATCTATGTCTGCTAGAGCCAGGTCTAGGGTGGGAATCAGCTCAGGGACATGCTGTCAAATGGATAGGGACAACAATCAAGGCTGCAGGCTGTGACTGTTCCCTGCTGTCAGCAAAAGGGCAGTAGGGCTCCAGAAACCCCAGCACAGCTTACTCAACAGGGACTACCCGGACAGGTGTCGGGGACCACGTGTGGCCTACGTGGGGTCTGGATGTAAGCCACGAGACACTCCAGGCCCAGCCGAGCAGATGGGCAGGCAGCTGCCACGCACCGTGCACAGACAGACATGCTTCCCTAGGCTCAGGCCCCAGAGGATGGGGACAATGCGGGCCTTGACTGAGTGCATTTGGGAGAGCAACCCACCTCCTGCGTGTCCTGAGGTAAGTGGAGCCCGTTCCTCCGTCCCAGCTTGATCAGCCGCTCCAGGTAGCGAGCTGCCTCTGGCCGCAGGGAATCCTTGGAGACTTTCTCCTGGAAGAGCCCATCAGAAGCTCACGTCAAACCCTGGGCAACAGCCCAGGAAACACAGCGCTTGCTTCCAGCCTCCACGGGCAGAGCACATGTGAGCACCCACACAGACAGGAAAACATACACGCAATCAGAAACCCAAACATCTTAAAATGAATAAAAAACCCCCCCATGATCTGATCACAAGACAGCCGGTTCCGAGGGCAAAGGAGGAGATCGCGGTCAAGCCAGAGTTCAGTCCCTGGGACACAGACGGTGGGAGAGAAGAATGCTTCCAGAGGCTTCCCATCCCCGGGAAAGAGCCAGGCTCTCAGAGACAGAGAGGGAGGACCCTAGTTCCCAGTCAGCACAGACTACAGAGAGCACCCCTCTACCAACACAACGGAACCCCAATATCAACCACAGGCTGCCTCAGGTGTGGCCATGGTGCTCCTGGGTGTACAAAGGTACCAATCTGTGCAGTGGACACAGGCTAATGAGGTTGGCGGGAACCCGAGCCAGCACCTTCTTTTTCTTCTTTTGGTGGTGGGATGTAACCTTGGAGGACAGGCACTTCACTCACAACCGCGCCCCAGCCTCCCTCTGGAGGACTCTAGGAGGGTCCGCCCTGACCACGCCCCTAGCCCCTCATTGGGGGTTCTAGGCAGGTTTTCCCACTGTGGACAGGATCTCGGGAAGGCTTTGAACTCAGTCTCTGCCCACTGAGTGCTGGGGTGAGAAGGATGTGCCATGACAGCGTGTTGTATCCCATGTGGCATGGCTACCCTGGAGCGCGTGCTTCCCCAGCCTGCCAAGTGCTGCAGTGACAGCCCGGGGTCACACACACCGGGCCCTGCCTCACATTTACAGCTGTGTGATTGTTACAAGTCCTTCACCAACAGCCTCGACCACAGCAAAGGCCTCAGCACGCCGGGACTCGTGTGCACAGGCTGCTGTGGGCAGTGGCAAGTCGTACACCAGTGAAGAGCCAGCAGCCCCCCACACACCTGCAGCCACACGACCCTCTGGTACACGTCCTGCCTCATGCTCATCTCCACATC
This sequence comes from Microtus oregoni, assembly GCF_018167655.1. Lineage (NCBI taxonomy): Eukaryota > Metazoa > Chordata > Mammalia > Rodentia > Cricetidae > Microtus > Microtus oregoni. The sequence continues at coordinate 4,290,633 of NW_024543078.1, read as the reverse complement.
GAACTCCGAGAGCCTCTTGTCGGCCTCTGTGCTGGCTGTGCGGATGTCCTTGGACGGGGACACGTGCTGGGGGAAGTCCAGAATGTTCCTCTGTACTGAGAGTGAGATATGGGGACACGATGAGAGGCCAGCCAGGCTGAGGCACTAGAGACAAAGGGAGTGCAGTTACCCGCAGCCTCAGGACAATGGTTCCATGGCTGACCCACTCACAGGGCTGGTGCTTCTGCCTGCCATCCCAGTACCATAGAGCTGAGGCAGGAACATGCCTGAATCTGGAGCCAGTGTGGGGTCACACACGCTTGCCCTGTGACACAGTCCCCTGCCCAGGCGTGAAGCCAAGAGGAATAAGAGCACAGGTCTATCAGGTCTTGTGCATGCGCCACTGCAGGACCCACAACAGCCAAAGGGAGGGAAACCCTGCAACCATGCAACCCCGCTCGCATGCCGGAGTGAGCCTGACACTCACAGGGCACTGGGACTCCACAACAAGAAACATCCCAAGACAAGCGGATGTGTGGATGTGTGTGCGGGACGGGAAAGAGACAGCATTCTGGCAAAAGGATAGAGGGTCATTCCAGGCGGTGATGGCCCTGTATGCTTAGGTCATACAGAGTCCTAGTTTACAGTGATTGACACTAGCCAGTGCAGGAAGGGACCTGGTCCCTTGAGTACTTTAGCTGCCCATAAACTAAGTGACTGGAGCCCTGGCACATGCGCAGGGGTGGGAAGGGTCTGGAGGACCAAGAGGCCTAAGAGGGGAGGACAAAGGACACGACCTCCACGCAGAGTTCATGGGACAGCCCAGACACACTTGTTTCTCTCTTTGTTCTTGAACAAGGTCTTGCTACAGCCCAGGTGAGGCCTGAACTTGTGGTATTCCTCCTGCCTCAGCATGCCGAGAGCCACCACACTGGGCGGAGGGAAGACGTGCAGAACAGGCCAGCAGGGATATCGAAGAGCGCCTGGTACAGCAACGCCAGACCAAGGGAAGGGGTGCCAAGGGGCACCACTGCGTGAGATTCCCACCTGACCAGAGGAAGACACGGCTTGATGCATGAGGGGAAACTGAGGCTAGGGTCACCAGCGCAGGTGAGGGAGAGGAAGCCAGCTGCATCTAAGGGGTAGGTAAGGCCAGAGCCAGCTGGGGGAGCCACAGGAAGCTGGTGGCAGGCCCATCTGGACCACACCTGGATGTAGGAGGAAGAGCCCTGCTGGATCTGAGGCAGAGGCCTCCGTGGCCTGAACATGCCTTTCCTGCCCATTTCCACATGGGGGGACCGGGACACGGTGGCCCTCAGATCCTGGGTCAGCTGCCATGTTAGGTGGCAACAGAACACCGAGCATCATGTTAGAGACAAAGAGTAGAGGCGGGGTGCCACGTGGAGACATGAAAAGGGGTGCTGTGAGCAGCCCAAATCTGCACCGATGGCGAGGGATCAGCTCTGAGGAGCCTCTGTTGTCTGAGACGTGAAAACCTCCATGTGGACGACCATAAACCCCCAGCATCAGGAATGCTGCCTAGTAACAGAAAACAAAAGCAGACGCCCCACTGAGAATGTGCAGGTTTGCTCTAGGACACACTGAGGCAGGAGGATAACCAGGACTTAGAACAGTCTGGGAGGCACAGAAAAGTCAACTCAAAATAAAACAAGGGCCAGTGAGCTAGGAAAGTGAATAATGTGTCTGTCACCAGGTCCGACAGACTGGGCAAGATCCAGACCACAAGAAGAGGAGTGGATGAATACAAGCCGTGCTACACACACATACACACACACACACACACACACGAGCACGGACACAGCTGTGCTACACACACGCACACACGCACAAACACAGCTGTGCTCCACACACACACGGGAGCACGGACACAGCTGTGCTCCACACACACACACACACACGGGAGCACGGACACAGCTGTGCTCCACACACACACACACACACACACGGGAGCACGGACACAGCTGTGCTCCACACACACGCACAGACACACACACAGGAGCACGGACACAGTTCACAGCTGTGCTCCACACACACACACGAGCACAGACACAGCTGTGCTACACACACACACACACACACACACAGGAGCACGGACACAGCTGTGCTCCATACACACACACAGGAGCACGGATACAGTTCACAGCTGTGCTACACACACACACACACACACATACACACACAGGAGCATGGACACAGCTGTGCTACACACACACACACGAGCATGGACACAGCTGTGCTCCACACACACGCACACACACAGGAGCACGGACACAGTTCACAGCTGTGCTACACACACACACACACACACAGGAGCACGAACACAGTTCACAGCTGTGCTCCACACACACACACACACACACAGGAGCACGGACACAGCTGTGCTACACACACACACACACAGACACACACACGAGCACGGACACAGCTGTGCTCCACACACACGCACAGACACACACACAGGAGCACGGACACAGTTCACAGCTGTGCTACACACACACACACACACACACACAAGCACGGACACAGCTGTGCTCCACACACACACACACACACACACATAGGAGCACGAACACAGCTGTGTTACACACACACACACACACGAGCACGGACACAGCTGTGCTACACACACGCACACACGCACAGACACAGCTGTGCTCCACACACACACGGGAGCACGGACACAGCTGTGCTCCACACACACACACACACACGGGAGCACGGACACAGCTGTGCTCCACACACACACACACACACACGGGAGCACGGACACAGCTGTGCTCCACACACACGCACAGACACACACACAGGAGCACGGACACAGTTCACAGCTGTGCTCCACACACACACACGAGCACGGACACAGCTGTGCTACACACACACACACACACACACACACAGGAGCACGGACACAGCTGTGCTCCATACACACACACAGGAGCACGGATACAGTTCACAGCTGTGCTCCACACACACACACACACACACACACACAGGAGCATGGACACAGCTGTGCTACACACACACACACGAGCATGGACACAGCTGTGCTCCACACACACGCACACACACAGGAGCACGGACACAGTTCACAGCTGTGCTACACACACACACACACACACAGGAGCACGAACACAGTTCACAGCTGTGCTCCACACACACACACACACACACAGGAGCACGGACACAGCTGTGCTACACACACACACACACAGACACACACACGAGCACGGACACAGCTGTGCTCCACACACACGCACAGACACACACACAGGAGCACGGACACAGTTCACAGCTGTGCTACACACACACACACACACACACACACAAGCACGGACACAGCTGTGCTCCACACACACACACACACACATAGGAGCACGAACACAGCTGTGTTACACACACACACACACACACACACACACGAGCACGGACACAGCTGTGCTCCACACACACGCACAGACACACACACAGGAGCACGGACACAGTTCACAGCTGTGCTCCACACACACACACACACACACACACATACACATGAGCATGGACACAGCTGTGCTCCACACACACGCACAGACACACACACAGGAGCACGGACACAGTTCACAGCTGTGCTACACACACACACACACACACACACAGGAGCACGAACACAGTTCACAGCTGTGCTCCACACACACACACACACACACACACAGGAGCACGGACACAGCTGTGCTACACACACACGCACAGACACACACACAGGAGCACGGACACAGTTCACAGCTGTGCTCCACACACACACACACACACACACACACACACACACACAGAAGCACGGACACAGCTGTGCTACACACACACACACACACACACACAGGAGCACGAACACAGCTGTGCTCCACACACACGCACAGAAACACACACAGGAGCACGGACACAGTTGTGCTCCACACACACACACACACACACACACAGGAGCATGGACACAGCTGTGCTCCACACACACACACACACACAAGCACGACACAGCTGTGCTCCACACACACACACACACACACACACACACACACACACGAGCACGGACACAGCTGTGCTACACACACACACACACACACGAGCACGGACACAGCTGTGCTCCACACACACACACACACACACGGACACACCTGTGCTACACACACACACACGAGCACGGACACAGCTGTGCTCCACACACACACACACACACACGGACACAGCTGTGCTACACACACACGCACAGACACACACAGGAGCACGGACACAGTTCACAGCTGTGCTATACACACACACACGAGCACAGACACAGCTGTGCTTGCACACACACGAGCACGGACACACACTATTCATCCAAGCTTGCAGGGGCTGAGGCAGGAGGACCGCAAATTTGAGGCCACACTGGCTACATTGTAAGATGCTGTCTCAGGAAAGGAAACAAAGAAACAAGCAGGCGACTCAGCAGTCAGTGCAGCGGCTGCCCCTGCAGAGAACCCAGATTTGATTCCCAGCATCCACATGGTGGCTCACAACTGTCTGTGACTCTAGCTCCAGGGGACCCATGCCCCCCTCTGACCTCAGTGGGTACCACTTGTGCACGCGCGCGCACACAGAGGCAATATCCATACACAAAAAATAAAAATATTTTTGTTGTGTATTTTTTTCTGCTTCTGTTTATTAGACAGAGTCTTTCTATGTAGACCAGACTGTTGCAGGTTTACTAGGTAGACCAGGCTAGCCTCAAACTCAGAGATTCACCTGAGTCTGACTCCTAAGTGCTGGGATTAAAGGGTGTGTGCCACAAAGCCCAGACTAAAAATAAACAAATCTTTAGAAGAAAGAAAACAAACTTAGACGAGGCCTGCTGGGCAGCTCAGGCAGGACTTGACATCTGAGCTGGCTCCGTCCGCCCACGCTGCAGGGAGGCTGGCCCACCTGTCTACCTGTCACACCCACCTCGGCAGGCCACCCCACTGCCTCCCACTCGTCACCGAGCTCACCCGTGTAGGTCACCTCCACATCAGCCAGGGCCTTCAGTGTGCTCTCGTAGGACACCTCCTCGAAGTCCTGGGCACCCACACGGTCATACACACACTTGGTTTGCTCAATGAGCTCCTTGGTCAGGGCCTGAATCTGCTGTGCATTCAGGTCCCAGCGTAGATAATTCACCTTGGAGCACGGGGACGCCGCATCCACGACGTCCCTCGCACAGGCTGCAGGAAAGAGAAGAGTGGGACGACTGGTCAGCAGGGTCATAAGCAAGAGGCCCAGGGGCTTGTGGGAAGCACTGAGTCTCTAGCCAGAAGAGCTAGCCCACCATCCTCCTCCCAGGACCTGCAGGGAGCATGTGCAGACCAAGGACAGAACCCTAGTCCAAACCTTCATGTGTGGAGGGATATTGTATGCAGGGGCTTCACCCTGGCCACGCTCCCAGCCCCTCACTGGGGATTCTAGGTGGGGCTCTACCCTGACCATGCCCCCAGCCCCTCACTGGGGATTCTAGGCGGGGCTCCACCCTGACCACGCCCCCAGCCTCTCACTGGGACTCTAGGTAGGGGTTCTACTGCTAAGGCAAATGTTGTCCTGGAAATGTAAGCACACAGGTTCTGGCCAGCTGCACCCTCTCAAGGTCTGGAGAGGTCAGCCCTGAGGGGTCCTGTTCTCCACAGGATGGTTGCACCACACTGTCATCTAGCAGCCTGTCATTCTGGATTAGGTGTGGCCCTCTACACCCCCCCCCCAGTGTTGCCAAGATATAATTAAGGCCATTCCTGCCCACATCAGGCCTCACCAACAAACGAAGGTGTGGAAGTGGGGCTGGCAGGCGGCACTGGGATGACCAGAAGGGGAAGGGCTCAATGGCAGGTGCTGTGGCCTGAACAGGGCAGTGGACACCAGCTGCTGCCAGCACCCACTGACCCGACAGCCCCAACATTTGTTCAATCGTGACGTGAGGCAATTGGGCAGGGCCATAGCGCTCTGTGTCCTGTGATAATTCATCTATAATTCAGGGCCATGTAAAACAAAGATGGGCTGGCTCTCAGGAGATGGGGTGGGAAGGCACGAGCAAGGAGCCGGCCCACCAGAACAGTGTTTTCACAAAGGTAGACCGCGTTCCTGTTCTCAGCGCTCAAGAGGCTGAGGCAGGACGGTTCAATGTTTGAGGCTCAAAGAGAGACCATAGCACAGCCAAGTTTCTCACAAATAACGACAGAATTAGGGACAGGAGCTACAGTGGGTTAGAGCACTTGCCTGGTGTGCAGTGAGGCAGGAGGACAAAGAGTTTGGGGTCATCCACGGCTACATATCAAGTATGAGGTCAGCCTGGGGTACAAAGACCCTGTCTCAAAATCCAAAACCATGGATGGGTATAGGGGTGCACACCTTTAACCCCAGCTACACAGAGAAACACTGTCTCTTTTTCCTCCCCCCCCCCCAAGACAGGGTTTCTCTGTAGCACTGGAGTCTGTTTTGGAATTTGCTCTGTAGACCAGACTGGGCTCAAATTCACAGCTATCCACCTGTCTCCGCCTCCCAAGCGCCGGGATTCAAAGCGTGTGCCACCATAGTGAGAAACACTGCCTCAAAAGCAAAAATAAATATGGTGGGCAGCTACTGAGGAAAATACTGATATCAACCCCTCCTCCACACGCCTAGGCGCAAGCACACAGAAGCAAAGGGCTTTAGGAGTGGGGGCGGGGCCAGCTGTGAGAACCGAGAGAGTCCTAAAATTCTGGAGAAGCTAGGATTTCAACATCTTTCTGTAAACATCTGGATTACTGCCTCCATTTCAGGTCACCTTCTAGCTGAGGCAAGAGTAACTCTATTCCTGTTACCACGATCACAACTGGGGGACTATGTGCAGATACGAGAAAACGCAAAGGAGCTGCCACACACCCGGGGCCACAAGTCACACAGTGCCGTTTCCCACTGCTGCTAGGCAGGAAACCCAGGACGTGGCACTCACGGCTGACAGCATCACCAGCCCTCCGGACTGTTTAAGATAGGATCTTGCCAAGTTGCCCCGGCTAGTCTTGCAATCTACACCGGCTGGACCAGTCCGTTTTCTGGATTAAGCAAATCCAGGGGACACCCAGATGGAAGCAGCTGAAGGCACTTGTGGCCAACCCTGAGGACCCCAGACTCACGAGGTGGAAAGAGAACACCGACTCACCACACGAACAGACTAAATAATGCTTTTTTTTTTTTAATCAAACTTTTTGCGCTGTCTACACCTGTCACTGGAATCCCTGCCCCCATCCTGGCCTGGCGGCTCCTCCTCAGAGCCTAGGAGAGAAAGATGAGTCTCCCGATGGGCCTGCACGCACCCTCGTGCCCTGCGCTAAGAGGCTTGGGTAGGAGAGGAGCTCAGAGGTGAAGGGTGCGTGCGTGCCGCTCTTCGGAGGACCCGAGTTCGGGTCCCAGCACCACTGAAAGGGCCACTCCGTGGGTGCCGCACACACGTGCACGTACCCACACATAGACACATAATCACACATAATAAATCCTTAAAAGAAAAAGGACCTAATTGGAGGAGGTCCCCTGACATCGCTAGATGCTAGACGGCCCACGGCCCTGGCACCCGGGTTCCCAAGCCACCGTCTCCACGCAGCCCTCCAGAAAGCACGGCAGCTCCCCCTCACTCTAGTTAGAGCGGCAGGGAGCGAGCACGAGGAAAGTTGTTTTAATCTTTTTAAATCCTGTCTGCCAGGCGAATGAAGTCACGAGAAGTGGGGTCATTCATTTTGCAGATGAGGGGGTCGGGGACCCCACGGGCTCTACCCGCGGGGGGAGGTGTGCGGACCCAGGATCGGGACGAGGGGGGGGCCGGTACCTGCGGGGGGCTTCATGGCGGCGTGCTGCGCGCGCACGGCCCTGCTCCGGTGCTCAGCTCGGACGCCCGGTCTCCTCGGAAGCTCCTGGCCTGTGCCAGCCGCCTCGCCGCCGCTCCCGCACTGAGGCGCCCGCCGCCCGCGCGCTCGGGGCACGCTGGGAAAGCGCCTGAACGCGGGCGTCGGGAGCGCGCATGCGCGCGGCTCTGCGCACGAACATCACCACTGAGGCCGTGATTGGCTGTCAAAGGCTGGTTGGGCGGGGCCGCAAAGCTGCCGGGATGCTGTTTCTATGGAAACCTAACACCGCCCTCTTCTGTTCGGATGTGGCCCGGTGCAGACCCTGTGCATTTGCCCTTGCCCTGTTCATTTTAGTTCTTTCCGTTCTTCGGTTCGTGCAGCCCAGGCTAGCCTCACACTCACCACGTAGCCGTGGATGACCTTGAACTCCAGATCCTTCTGCTTTTTATTTTCCTGAGCTGAGTGTGATGGCACACACACGCAGTTCTAGTGCTAGCTAAGTAGAAGCGGGCCAAACTGCAACCTGAAGGGGTAGCCTGAGCTACATATCCTGTCTGGAAAAAAAACAATAAAACTTAAATGAATCATCTCTAGCAATACACAGTGTCTTTTCGCAGTGCTGTGATAAAGCAGGGGCTGGGGAGCTGGCTTGGGGGTAAGAGCAGTGACATCGAGAGGACTTTAGATCCCAGAACCCACAGAGCTCACAGTTCCAGGGGACATGATGTTCTCTCTGGCTTCTGCAGGCACTGCGTGCGCGTGGAACACATGCACACAATCATAAATACATCCTTTAAACAGCAGCTTAGAGGCGGAGGCAGGCAGATCTCTCTGAGTTCAAGGCCAGGCTGGTCTACAGAGCGAGTTCTAGGACAGCCAGGGCTACACAGAGAGACTCTGTCTTGGAAAACCTAAATAAATAAATAAATAAATAAATAAATAAATAAACAAATAAATAAATAAATACACAAACACAGCTTAAGGGAGTCCATTTTTAGCTTCCAGCTCACGGCACAGCTTCCCTGGGGAAATCAAGGGCACGGGAGCCCGAAGCACGTGCACGCCTAGAAATGGCAAGGCCTGCGAGCTTTTGATCTGCGAGCTTTCTCCATTTTGCACAGTTCAGGATTCCCACCCAGGGAACGGACTGCTCAGAGTCCTCCTCAATGGCGTAATGAATCTAATCCTCCCAGGAGGACACAGGAGCCATCTCCCTAGGGATTCGAGATCCAATCAGCTTGATAGGTCACACTGATCGTCATGCTTACCTACAGAAAATACCAGCCTGGGGCGTGGTGGGTGGATCTGCAGGCCCCAGCACCCACAAAGGGCAACAGGAGGGGGGTTATATAGGGGAACCCTGGAGGAAATGCCGAGGTTAGACCAGAAGAATCTGCAGGATCTGGCTTTAAGCCAGAGATTTTTCTCTTAATTGTATCATTTTATGTGTTTGGTGTTGTGCCTGGGTATGTCTGTGCACCGCATGCATGCCCTTGCAGAACAGAACTGTTACAGACAGGTGTGAGCTGCCGTGTGGGTGCTGGGAATTGAACCCAGGACCTCTGGAAGAACAGTCAGTGCTCTCAGCCTCTGAACCATCTCTCCTGAGAGATTTTTTACTCAATATGCAAAATAGAGAGCAACCTCAACCTCGGGCTGCCATGAGCATGTTAAACATGCTTCAACACACACATACACACACAACCCACGGACCAACGCGGGACCTGCTGGTGGGGGGAGCAGGAAGGGTGTCAAAAGCAGCAAAAGGACTTGTGGGAGTCAGTCCTCTGCCATCAGCATGTGGTTTTGGGAACGGATCTAGGGTCTGTGGGGTCGGTGGCAAGTGTTTTTTGTTTTGTTTTGTTTTTTCAGAGTGAAGTTGGATATTTATTTAGTGGGTTATGGAGGGGTAAGGGAGAAGAGTAGAAGAACAGAGAGGCAGAGAGAGAGAAAGAGAGAGAGAGAGAGAGAGAGAAAGAGGGAGAGAGAAAGAGAGAGAGAGAGAGAGAAAGAGAAAGAGGGAGAAAGAGAGAGAGAGAGAGAGAGAAGAGAGAGGAGGGGAGAGAGAAGGGAGAGACAGAAGCTGCCTCTTCGAGAGGGAGACAGAAAAGGAAGGAACTCAGGCTGCAAGCAGGAAAGAAGAGTGGCAAGTGTTTTACCGTCCCAGTTAAGACCCCTTGGCAGCCCTGGTGTGACTGTGTGTATGCATGTTCACGTGCATTTGTGGATCTGGTGTTTTGTCTGCCACACCACCTACATGCAGTACTCACAGCAGTCAGAAGAGGGCGTCTGGAACTGGGGTGAACAAATGGCTGTGAGCTGCCTTCTGGGTGCTGTGACTTGAACAGAGGTCCTTTGGAAGAATAGCCAGTGTGCTTAACCACTGAACCATCTCTCCAGTCCTGCCCTGCTGGTTTTTTTCTTTATTTGTTCGTTTGTCTTTGGTTTTGGGCTTTTTGTTTGTTTGTTTTGTTGTCTTTGAGACAGGGTCTCAATAGCCCAGGCTGACCTGGAATTTGCTATGAGGATAGCCTTTAACTCCTTACCCTCCTGCCTCCATCCCCAGAGTGTTCATGGCAGGCATGCACTTATGCATCTGGTTTTTATACTCCTGGGAATGAAACCCAGTGCTTCATGCACATGCTTGCCCAGGGCTCTATCCACTGCCCCCTAGTCAGCAACTTCAACACTGGGAAGGTCTCATCATAATTTTATCTGTGTGTGTGTGTGTGTGTGCATGTGTGTTTGTGTGCATGTGTGTGTGCATTTGTGTATGTGTGCGAGTGTGTATGTGTGCATGTGTGTATGTGTATATGTGTGTATGAGTGTGTATGTGCATGCGTGCACGTGTGTATGTGCGTATATGTGTGAATGTTTGTGTATGTGTGTATATGCATGTGTATGTGTTTATGTATGTGTGTGAGTGTGTAAGTGCATGTGTGCATGTGTGTATATACGTATGTGTGTATGTGTTTATGTATATGTGTATGTGTGCATGTGCATATGTGTGAACGTGTGTGTGAGTGTGTATATGCATATGTGTGTATGTGCATATGTGTGTATGTGTTTATATATGTGTGTATGTGGCATTTGACACATCATTTCATTCAGTAGCCCTGGCTTAATGATCATCCTGCCTCAGTTTTCCCCAGTGTACATATGGGCCACAATTTGGGACTTCTTTTCCCCCATAGCTTGAGAATTTTCGTCCTAGATTGTATTCTCAGATTCTGTTCCCTGTGTCTTGGGTGTTTAGTTTATTTTTTTTCCTTTCAGATTTTTCCATTTGTTAGCGGTGAAGAGTCAGAGATGCCATCGCCACACCGTCCCGCTCTGCAGCCCCAGGACATGGCTACAGATCACACAGAGATTTATGAATTGGACGTGGGAAGAATCTGGGAATGGCTAGTTCGTGGAGCAGAGCTGGGTGTGACGAGGTAATATGATACACACCATCGTGGGGTGGATATGACACCATCCACATCACATCCAGTGTGCAGAAAGAGACAGCTGCAGGCTGACCCCCCACGCTCTTCCCTTTTAGTGCTCACATCACCCCCACCTAGGGAATGTTGTCACCCATAGTGCCAGCCCCCAGATTATGAGACAGGGACTTATTATTCGTTACGGAGTCTCGGTCTCATCTCAGGTCTGTCTCACCAGCTCTCAGTCTTACTTTAACCTATTTCTCTTCATCTATTTTTGCCTCAGGCCATTTTGCCTTTCATTCTGTATGTCGTGCTCCATGCCTGGCTGGCCCCAAGCGTTTCCCTCTTTTTTTTTTTAAGATTATTTATTTATTATGTATACAGCATTCTGTCTGCATGGATGTCTGCACACCAGAAGAGGGCACCAGATCTCATTACAGATGGTTGTGAGCCACTATGTAGTTCCTGGGAATTGAACTTAGGACCTTTGGAAGAGCAGCCAGTGCTCTTCCATCTCTCCAGCCCCCCCCGTTTCCCTCTCTTTCTTCCTCCTCTTGTTCTCTCTCGCTTCAGCTTCCTCCTCCTAATTCTCTCTGCCCCCTAGCCCCACATGTCCCTCCACTGCCCAGCTATTGGCTGTTCAGCTTTTCGTTAGACCAGTCAGCTGCCCTAGGCAGGCAGCACATCTCTACATAATTTAAAAAATGCAACACATCTTTAAAAAGATGCGGTGTAAACGGATGTACCACATTGTTGCCCACAAAGTAATATTCCACAACACACGGTGGGTTGGGTCTTCTCAGACCTCTTAGTTTTAATTAAGACAGTTCTCTACAGACAGACCCACAAGCCCTCATGATCTACACAATCCATGTAGCCTCTTGCTAAGCAATTCTAAGTTGTCTCAAGTTGACAGTGAAAACTAATCTGATGGGGGAAAGCAGAAGCCACAGGGCTGCACAGGGGTTTAGGTAAGTTTGTATACTTTCCCTGTAATTCCAGTTTCTGGTAGGAAAAAAACCTTAAACAGTTGGTAAGTGCCAGGGAAGTCTCTGCCAAAGACAGCTTCAGCTTTTCCTCCCTTTTCTCAATTCTGTAGTAGGAGCAGTGGGCTATGTTTCTGGCGCCCAGCTGCCCGCACGGCTAGTTTATGCTCCGAAATAATTACACGGAAACTGTATTCTTTTAAACACTGCTTGGCCCATTAGTTTTAGCCTCTTACTGGCTAACTCTCACATCTTGTTTTAACCCATTTCTAATAATGTCTGTAGCACCACGAGGTGGCTTACCAGGGAAGATCTTAACCTGCGTCTGTGTCGGGTGGGAGAATCATGGTGACTGTCTGATTCGGCTTTCTTTCTCCCAGAATTCTGTTCTGTCTACTCCACCCACCTAAGGGCTGGCCTATCAAAGGCCAAGCAGTTTCTTTATTAATTAACCAATGAAAGCAACAGATGGATGACACTCCCACATCACAATTCCTTAAAGATACCTGGTTTTTCTATCCTGTCTACCACACATGTCTGCAGGACCCACAGGAAAATGACTGCTGAACTTGCCAAAACAAGATGGGACAGTTCTTCAGGGCTCCTACTTCATGGAAGAGTCTGCCAGACATTCTGTAGGACATAGAAGAAATGGACTGACAAACCAAAAAAAAAAAAAGATAAATTAGATATGAAACTTTAGACTCACAAAGATAGGATAAATGATAGAGTATTTTCTTTAATTTTGCCAAATAAAAATATACTAAATATTATAATTGTAATTCATGCTTGATAGCTGTTTTACTATATGTAATTGTACCATGTTAAAGTTAATACCTTCCTTTTTGATTAGAGAGAACAATGGAAAGGGGGAAAATGATGTAGGATAACCTTTTGTATGGTGTGAATATACATACATATATATATATATATATATATGTGTGTGTGGTTTTTTTGTTTTTTTTTCGAGACAGGGTTTCTGTGTGGTTTTGGAGCCTGTCCTGGAACTAGCTCTTGTAGACCAGGCTGGTCTTGAACTCACAGAGATCCGCCTGCCTCTGCCTCCCGAGTGCTGGGATTAAAGGCGTGAGCCACCACCGCCCGGCCTATATATATGTTTTTTGAGACAGGGCTTCTCTGTGGCTTTGGAGCCTGTCCTGGAACTAGCTCTTGTAGACCAGGCTGGTCTCGAACTCACAGAGATCTGCCTGCCTCTGCCTCCTGAGTACTAGGATTAAAAGCGTGCACCACTACCACCCGGCTGCTGTGAATATTTTTAATAATAAAGAAGCTGCTTTGAAAAAAAGAAAAAAAAAAGAAAAAGCTACTTTGGACTACAGCAGGGCAGAAAATACCTAGGAGGGAAAGTGGAACTAAATATAGGGAGAATGACTGCAAAGTCAGGGAGATGCCAGCAGCCACCAGGGAAGCAAGATGTGAGGTAACAAGCCACATGCCTCATGGTAAAATAAAGAATAATAGAAGCCGGGCGGTGGTGGCGCACGCCTTTAATCCCAGCACTCGGGAGGCAGAGGCAGGCGGATCTCTGTGAGTTCGAGACCAGCCTGGTCTACAAGAGCTAGTTCCAGGACAGGCTCCAAAACCACAGAGAAACCCTGTCTCGAAAAACCAAAAAAAAAAAAAAAAAAAAAAAAGAATAATAGAAAAGGGTTACTTAAGTTGTAAGAGCTAGTTATTAATAAGCCTGAGCTAATAGAGCTAATAGACCAAATGGTTTATAACTATTATTAAGCCTCAAAGTTATTCAGGAACTGGCAGACAGGAGAGAAACTTCCAGAACACTCAGTTTGGTAATTATAACCACACTATATTGAGAGTGGCGTGTGTGTATATAGGGGGAATGGCAGAAGTCTGACATCTCAGTATTTGGAGGCTGATGCAGGGGGATTGCCATATGTTTTCATTTTCCAAGACAGGATTTCTCTGTTTAGATCAAGCTGTCCTGGAACTCAGAGATCTGCCTTCCTGTCTCCTGCATGCTGGGATTAAAGACGTGATCGTCGTTATCGCCCACAGAGACTGTGATGGTGTGAGGCTAGCTTAAGCACACAGTGAAAATAAAATAGAGGAGATAGCTCAAGAGTTAAGAGTATGGGGGGCTGGAGAGATGGCTCAGAGGTTAAGAGTACTGGCTGCTCTTCCAGAGGTCCTGAGTTCAATTCCCGGCAACCACATGGTGGTTCACAACCATCTGTAATGAGATCTGGCGCCCTGCTCTGGCGTGCGGGCATACATCGAGGCAGAATGTTGTATAAATAATAAATAAATAAAAATTAAAAAAAAGAGTTAAGAGTATGTATAGCAAGCTAGGCGTCGTGGTGCACTCGTTTAATCCCTGAACTTGGAAGACAGAGGCAGGCAGGATCTCAGAGTTTAATGAGACTCTGTCTTGAAAACACTAATAAATAAATAAATAAATAAAAGTGTATGCAGCTCTTCCAGAGGATCCGAGCAGCTCACAGCTCCCGCTTCGGTTTCAGTGCAGAGACACTGCACTTCCATGCACACGCCCAACCAAAGGCATACACATCTGGGTCAGGGCTTCACCCGAGCCTCTGGCATCCACACAGCCAAGGAGTCTACAATGTTTGGGTGGAAAGTTCCATTACAAGTCCCGCCCCCAGTTGCCTCAGTCCAGACTCCACCTCCAAGGAAGCCTGCTAAACAGTGGCCCCTCCTCCGAGATGCTCAAGACCACCCCGGGTATTTAAAGTGCACCAGAGAATGAACAGGTGGTCTCCGCGGGCTTCCTTCAAATCTCCTTCCCTGGCTGGGCTGGAAGGACACCCTGAGTGCTGTCATCCAGTAAACCTGGGCCTTTTCTAATTCGGTTTGATTTGGTCTGATTTGGATTAATGTGTCGGTGGAGAGGTTTATTGGGACATAAAACTTTTCAATACATAAAATTAAAAGTTAAACGCAAATCTTTAAAAAGGGACCATGTATAAAATAAGAGTGGCCAAGGGGGCTGGAGAGAAGGTTCAGCGGTTAAGAGCACCGGCTGCTCTTCCAGAGGTCCTGAGTTCAATTCCCAGCACCCACATGGTGGCTCTGGACCATCTACAACGGGATCTGATGCCCTCTTCTGACACGCAGGTGTACATGCGGAGTACTCATACATAAAATTAAATAAAGTTTTTTTTTTTTTTTTGGTTTTTCGAGACAGGGTTTCTCCGTAGCTTTTGGTTCCTGTCCTGGAACTAGCTCTTGTAGACCAGGCTTAAATAAAGTTTAAAAAAATTAAAAAATATATATATATAGCGGCCAAAATAGATTGGTCAGTGGCTAAGCGCACAGAAAACGGGTTGTGCCTGTGTGCCAGCACTTCCGAGGAGGTTCAGTTAAAGACTGTCATTTAAATAAAAAAACCAACTGTTGGCGCACTCGGGGGGCAGAGGCAGGCGGATCTGCGGGGTCCACAGAGCGAGTTCCTGGATACGCTCCAAAGCTGCAGACAAAACATCCTAGCGGCTCCGGGTAGCGGAGATTCAGAGCCGCGACGCGGGGCGCCGCGCCACGTGACCGGTCCAGACCACGTGTCCGCCTCGGTCTGTCAGACTGACTTCCGGCCTTCGTTACGCCTCCGAGGTCAGATTTTCCAACAACCCGGTTGTGCCCGCCTCCGTGTGACATCACTTCCGTCTCGCACCCCAGCCGGCACTCAGGCGCACGCGCAGAACGCGATCGCGGAGCAATGGGTTCCTCCTGCGCAGGCGTCATGGGCCTGAGGGCGGGGCCTGGCCGCGCCACGGTGCGCAGGCGCAGCCGACGGTGGGTCGGGGCTTCGGTCGACTGAGAGGTGAGTCGGGGGTCTCCGCCGCGCCCCGGGGCCGTGGGGGTCCGTGTCTCGGGATGCGCAGCGCTCGGGAGATCCTAAGACAAAGGGGGTTCGGGCTTCGAACTTCTGCGCCCCGCCGGTCACGTGAGCGGGCGGCAGTGGAGAAACTGAGTCAGGCGGCGTCCACCGTAGCTCTTTCTCAGGAAGAGGCCGGCGTTTAGGTGTGGGGGCCACCTCAGCATCCTCGGGGTTCCCTCGGGGCCAGGATGTCATCCCAGCTTCGCCGCTCGCCACGCTGGTGACCTTGCTCAGCCTCAGTTTCCCCTCGTAGACAGCGGACGCCGTCACTGCTGTTGGCGCTCGCCGAGGTGGGTGAGGGTGGGGGGCGTGCCTGCCGGGCTTGCGCGCTCTGAGCTGCGGTAAGGCAGTGCTGCTGCCACACTTGCCTTCGCGTCAGCGCTGTGGAGGCTGAGGCAGGAGGATCGGCGTGAGTTCCTGCCAGCCAGGACTATATACTTTCACTCAAAGACACGGAAACGACAACCAAAAACCGTCGCGCTGAAGACTAGTACAGCTGCTTGCTCCAAAACCTGTGATCCGGTATTGCATTTGAGGGAGTGAGGCAGTTGGATCACTGCGAGTTCAGGTCCAGCCTGGGCTACCTAGAGACTTTCAGGGCCCAGCCTGGACTACGCAAGAAGTTATGTGGACCACAATGTGAGACCAGCTCAGTTTGTTGGGCGTGTTTATGTATCCCTGGCTGTCCTCGACCTCAGTGAGTGGACAAGGCTGGCCTCGGATTCCCACCTCTGCCCGGGATTAAAGTGTACCGCCACACCCGGCATCATAATTCATTTTGAAAAGGATGTTAACGTAGCCAGTAGTTTAGGTGTAAACAGGGTTTGCTGGCTGTCTTCCCAGCTTGTGGGAGGCTGAGGCAGGGGGATGGGAGTGATACTCAAAGCCAGCTTGGGCTATGTAGTGAGTTCCTCCTCTCTCAGAAACCAGACGGGGCAGCCCACACCTTTGCCTTTATTCCCAGTATTCGGGAGGCAGAGGCAGGTGGATCTCTGAGTCTGAGGCCAGGCTGGGCTACACTGAGAGACTGTGCCTTGGAAAACCATTCCAAACCAAACAAGAAAATGAAATGGCAGCAGCAACAGCGAAACCAAAACAAGTCCCTGAAATGGTTGTAAATGTCCTTGTCTGTCACTTGCAGGGGCCTGCCGACCCATTGGCCTTCACGGGTCCCCATCGGGTAATCCGCTTTGCTCAGTTCCTGTCTGTGGTTATTTGTTTGAGCGATCTTTCCTCTCCCTGGCCACTCTTGTCCCCAAGAACCCTCGGCAGTGTCTGGGGACTCTTGTGATTGCTGCTACCGCAGGGTCTGACCTCTGCACTGAGGAGAGGTCAGGCACCTTGTACAGATGAACGATGCTCCTGCTGGGCTGGGGAAACAGCTCTGTGAGTGATGTGCTCTGAGTTCGAGTCCCTACACCCCCATGTAAAAAGCCACAAGTGATGATAATCTTGTCCTCTTGGTCCAGGAGGCCAGAGACGGGCAGATTCCCTGGGCCCTCTTGCCTGTCTTTCAGTCCTGTGTTCCAGGCTAGCCTTGAATTCACAGAGATCCTCCTGCCTCTGTCTCCCAAGTGCTGGGATTAAAGGTGAGCACCATCACCGCCCAGTTAGACGCTGTTTCTAAAGAACGAGGTGGTAGCTGGAGGAATTACACGCTAGGTTGATGGTGTATGAACACATGCTCACACACATGCATGCATGAGCATGCTAATGATGAAGCATGCCTATGATTCCAGCTCTCAGGAGGCAGACACTGGAGGATTGCCTTAAATTTGAGGCCAGCCTGGCTACATAGTTAGCGCTAGTGTTAAAACCCTAGTCCGGTTTCTCCTCACCACTGAGGCCTCTGCGCAGATTACGTGGGTCCCAAGATTGTGTGTGCACTCAGTTTTGCAAGGTAAAGGATTTCCCACTGGACTCTGTATCCTGGACCGGCTCCATTAGCTGAGCTGTGTTCAAGCCCTTCTTGTAGTTCTGTTTTGAAACGGGGTTTCCCTCACCCCAGGCGCCTCACCAGACCCGAGAAGTTGCCACACTGAC
The DNA here is from genome assembly GCF_018167655.1 of Microtus oregoni. Taxonomy (NCBI): domain Eukaryota; kingdom Metazoa; phylum Chordata; class Mammalia; order Rodentia; family Cricetidae; genus Microtus; species Microtus oregoni. Next base: position 4,272,455 of record NW_024543078.1, on the reverse strand, counting down.
CTTTGGCTTGTGGACTTGTTGGGGCAGGGAGGACTTTAGCCCAGGCTAGCTTTCTATTCTGGCAGTGTCCTGCAGCCTGCTATATGCTGGGTGACAGACAGCTTGAGTTGAGGCCTGGCTGGAGTTGGAGGACAAGCCTTGCCTGTCCAGAGTGTTCCCAGGGATCCTGTCGTGCACACTGTGCGTGTAAGTTAGCTCGTGAAAGTTCTGACCCTGCCAAGGTCTTTTTTTTTTAAATATTTATTTATTTATTATGTATACAATATTCTGTCTGTGTGTATGCCATTACAGATGGTTGTGAGCCACCATGTGGTTGCCAGGAATTGAACTCAGGACCTTTGGAAGAGCAGGCAATGCTCTTAACCTCTGAGCCATCTTTCCAGCCCCCCCTTTTTTTTTTTTTTTTTTTTTTGGCTTTTCAAGACAGGGTTTCTCTGTGGTTTTGGAGCCTGTCCTGGAACTAGCTCTTGTAGACCAGGCTGGTCTCGAACTCACAGAGATCCGCCTGCCTCTGCCTCCCAAGTGCTGGGATAAAAGGCGTGCGCCACCACCGCCCGGCCCTGCCAATGTCTTGAGCCAAGCATTTATCATGGTGCTTCCCACTCACATCACAAACCCGCCACCCTGCCAGAGTCCTGCTCTGTGTTTCTTGGTCCTCATGTGGGAGTCAGCTCTACATTTTCATATTTTTATATTTGAAACAGGAGTTCAGATAGCCCAGGCTGCCCTCAGACTGTGTAGGAGAATGTCCTGATCCTGGTCTTCCTGCCTCCACCTCCCAAGTGCTGGGGGGATGGGAGTGTGCCACATGCTCTACTCTGTTTATTGTTTTTCATTGTTTTAAAGATTGGTTTTTAATTGTGTACACATTTGTGTGTGCACATGCATGCAGTGCCCATGGAGGCCAGAAGAGGGCATCAGATCATCCGTAGCTGGGGTTCAGGCCCTTGTGAGTGGCTTATCTGGGTGCTGAGAACTGACCTTCCGTAACACTGCTCCTATGCAGTGTTGTCCCTGCCACCTGCATTGTTCTTTGAGGATGGAGCCCAGCTGGCTTTGAACTTATAGCAGCCTCCTGCAATCTTGCGCATGCTGGGATCACAACCCTGGCTCTGTTATGTTTCTTTTTCTTTTTTAAAAGCTTTATTTATTATGTATACAACATTTTGCCTCCATGTATGCCTGCACACCAGAAGGGGTCACCAGATCTCATTACAGATGGTTGTGAGCCACCATGGGGTTGCTGGGAATTGGAGTCAGGACCTCTGGAAGAGCAGCCAGTGCTCTTAACCTCTGAGCCATCTCTCCAGCCCCTCTGTTAGGTTTCTATAAGAAAACCAATAGCCGTAGAAGGGGGACTGGATTGCATGGCTTGGAGATAGGCCCTCCCTCTCAGGTTGCCACCTTGTGTGGATGGCACCTGGAGCTTCGGCCCAGAAGACAACTGACAACTGTCCAGAGTGCTCTGGGGTGCACAGCCCAAGATGAGGTCCGAGGCTACCTCAGGTTTGGGGTGGGGGTAGAACTTGTAGGTGCAGACCTATGGGGCAGGGGCTGCCCTTGAGTTTTGGGAAGTTTGGGATGCACAGCAGCTGTGCTCGCAGGGCCTGCCTGACGCCTAGACAGTGCTCGTGTGCTACGACGTCTGCTTGCTTTGCAGGTGAGCACGGCTGTGCTTCTCGGAGCTGCTGTGGGTAGTGAGGTTGGGCAGGGCCTGTGTAGGGCTCAGAGGTGACACCCTTCATTTTGTCCTGGACAGGAGCGTAGGTAAGGGGGGGACACTAGTGAGCTCTGCTATGCTGGGTGTGGGTTTAGTTCATTTGAGACGGTCTTACTGGCTGGTCTGGAACTTGCCGTATGGATGAGGCTAACTGCAAGGCTTTGCCATCTTCTTTCCTTGAAGCAGGGTACCCCGACCGTGGGGTTAGCTTGGTGGCCAGCAAGACCCAGCCATCCTCCTGTCTCCACTCATGCCCAGGCACCAGGTAACCCACACATATGACCACAACCAGCCATTAGGTGGGTGCCGGGGATCTGAACTCAGGTCCTTCCACTTGTTCAGCCACCTACTCAGCCACCCTAGGTTTGGGTTTGGTTCTGAGATGAAGGGGTGAGCGGGCACAGCGATGTGCACGGGTGTGTTGGTCCTGGGCGAGCTGGGTCTGGTGCTGCACATTCATAGTGTTGTTGCTGTTGGGGAGAGTGGTGTGGAGATGGCACTTAGAGCACCCTAGGACTACTTCCTGGATGGTGGGCAGCTATACTCAACGTTCACTGTTCCAGAGAAATGGGCCTTTGAGAGCCTTGTCCTCCAGCCAGAACCCCCCAACCTTCCACGCCTGGGACGTCCCGCAGAGGAAGGCCAATGGCTGTGGGGAGGGAATTAGTGGTCTAAAGCAACCTTGACTCTGAGCTGGGTGGGGTGGGGGCTTGTTTGTCAGGACTGGTGCTGAGTGACAAGAATATTCAACATTCCAGGCAGCCATCATTGAGGGACTAAGGCAGACACTGCTGCTCCTCTTGGTGACAGGTCCATGTTGTCACAGAGCTGTCTTCTAATCCAGTCATCCTGTACTATGGAGACACCTGTTCTTTGTGGGGCCATCCTGGTCTCCACCCACTCCACTCCAGGAGGTCACCCTGGAGCAGGCAGGCTTATGCAGAGGCCACATGCCACGTCTTCCTCAGTGACTTCTGCAACCCTGCCAGTGGACTCCAGAGATCCCCGTCCCACCCCAGCCCTGCAGTACAGTGCGTTACCATGCTCAGCTTTTCACATGGACGTTGGGAATTTGAACTCGGGTCCTCACGTTTGCAGAGCAGCAGACACTGCACTCATGGTGCCATCTCCCAGCTGTAGTTTACAATTCTGGGCACGTGTGGGCGCTGTGGAGGAGACAGCTCAGGAGTCCGGCCTCTCTTTCCTCCGTGTGGGCCCAGAGATGGAACTTAGTTTACCAGCTTGGTGACAAACTCCGCTACTAAGCCAGTTTGCTGACCCCTGGTCCTGTTTTATTCATTTGTTTGTTTTGTGTTTGTATTTCTTGTTTTTTTTTAAAGGCAGACTTTCCCTGGGTAGCCTGGCTGTCCTGGAACTCGCTCTGTAGGCCAGGCTGGCCTTGAACTCTCTCTGCCTCCCGAGTCTGGGGTTAAAAGCTTGCTTCACCCCTTCACTTAACTATTGAGTCAGAGTCTCTCGACAGAGCCCAGGCCAGCATGGAATGTGCTGTCCTCAGACCTCAGCTCCAGAGTGCTAGGATGGGAAGTGGCTTTCCTGTGCCTGACAGGCAGGCATGGAGTGGGTGTGTGGATTCCAGGCTCCCCTTGGGACAAGCCAGAGGTCCTGCTCGGCCTTAGCTTTCTGCTATGCGCAGCCTACCGCTGTCATTTGGTTCCTGGTTTGTGTCCCTAGTGGCCCATTTGTCCTTAGAGTCAGAGCCTAAGCCTATGTCTGAGCCGGCTGTGTTAAACACAGCGACCTCTCTCCCCTGGTGCTGGTAAGAGGAGAAAGGGTCCTTTTCAGGTGAGGGGACGTCCCAGAGCCTGGATGGCTTCTTCTGAGTCGGGGCGACTATTGCCACCTCTGTCTTCACACATCTTCATCATGTTCGTGTTTTGTGACTAGGGCTCCAGGCTTTGTATATGCTAGGCAAGAGCTTGGAGCTGAGCAGAACCCCTGCGGAGTTTAAAGGTGTGTGTGTCCCCATCCATCCCTCCAGCAGAGGGGATCAGATCATCTCCCCAGCCCCCATATTTATTTAGTTATCTTGAAACAGAGACTCCTTGTTGGCTATGGCTGGCCTCTGCCTCCTCAGTGCTGGGAATAATAGCATGAGCCATGACTTTCAATCCCTGACCTCTGGTCTACTCAGACTGACCTTGAACACGTCATTCTCCTGCCTCAGCCACAGGGGTACCAGGATCACAGGCTTGTGATCTCTGCCCTAAATCTTTCCCTGAATCAGGACCCACTTTGGCCTCACTTTAACCTGGTCACCTCTACAAAGACCCTGTCTTCAAAGGCAGTCAGTCATACTTGGGCTCCTCTGTGTAGAGGTGAAGGGGAAAGTGTATCTGCTTGTGGGTTCTGTGGCTTGGGTGCCAGCCTGGGAGCAGGCCCCCCACCATGCTGTTTTCACGTCTCAGTCTTCAATCCAGATTGACCCTGCCCCTTTCAGATCATGGTCTGAGGCTGCCTTCTAGAATGTTCATGGCAAAGTGCCAATCACTGTGGTGTAGCCAGCATGTGTGTCCTCAGGCCGGGGTGTCTGTGTCCAGCAGGCATGTGTGGAGTGCCTGGCCAGTGGCCAGCACCCACCACTGCTAAGAGCACCCCCTGTGTCGGGTGTCAGGATGAAGGTCATGGCAGAAGGGACCAGTGTATGCTGGGGAAGGGAAGGTTGGCCAGCCCTGCCCTTGTGGTCGTAGTGAGTGGAGAAGAGAGATGGCATAGAAAGTCCATGGGTGCCAGTCAGGCATGGCCAGCAGTGGCTTCTCAGGCAGGAGCTGCCCAGCCTGTTGAGACGGGCAGGCACAGGGCTCCTAGGCACAAGGGACACCTTGTGAGCCTGCAGAGGGATGTGTCCTACACTGCCTCCTCCATTCCAGGATCTGGGTCCTCCCTTCTTACGCACCACCAGGCCTGCTGGTGCCACTTTCAGTGACACAGGAGGAAACTGAGGCTCGGGATACTGAGCTGGTCCCTGGGGGTCTCACAGTGCTATCAGTCTGGGTCTGTGTAGAGGGATCGTGACATTGGGACAAGTGTGGGCCCTGCTCTGGCCGAGGACTGTCCTGGTAGTGCAGTGGCTGTGAGGTTTCTGTCTACCCCACTTGACAGATGCAGGAACCAGCTCATTGGCTTTGAGAGTCACATGGCCTTTCCATTACTTGCAGGGCTATCATGTGATCACACGCCAAGTGCCAGACTCTAGCCAGCTTCTGTCCTGGACAGAACTTTGATGAACTTTGATGGCAGAGCCTCATGCCCCAGCTATCTTCCTTCCTGCCCTCCTCACCTCTGGGCTGCTGTTGCCCTGGTCTCTCTGCTTGTAGCCCTGTCATGTGGTGTCTGCTGTGGTGCCACACCCTCTTTGAGGGTTTCTGTCAGTGCTACCAGTGCTCGGGGCTCCCTACAGAGACGTGACCTCAATACCCTACCCCAGGGGACTGAGCTCATTACTGCCTCCAAAGATTCCCTGGGCTGAAGTAGCCCCAAGGTGGTCAGGAATGCCCCATCCCGTGGTCCCTCTGGTGTTCAGAGATGTCCTGGTGTCACTGTGCAGTGTCACCATGTGTCTTGGGGACTGGGACGGGTAAGCTGAAGCACCTGCCAAGCTCTGGGTGTGTATGGGTGGTCAAGGAACTAGACACCTCACCCTGGGTCCCAGAAAACAGCTGTGCTCACCTGACCCCAGGAGGGGCTGTGAAAAGAGTGCTCAGAGATGACACTTGCCCTGGGCTTGCTCTCCATCCATCCCCAGCACTGTATCCTGTGAGACAGTTGTTTCTGTGTGGCAGATAGGTCTGTGGCTCCATGCCATGGTGTCACCAACTGTGACTAGGACTGGCTGGTGATCTCGAGCAGCTCTGGTAGTGGTCGGCTGCCAGGTCTCCACCACCAGTCCCACATCCTACACTTTGACTGTCCCCACAGGTCTGAGCAGGCAGCGTCACCTCAATAGCCTCAAGATGGACAACAGGAAGCGCCTGGCGTATGCCATCATCCAGTTCCTGCATGGCCAGCTGCGGCATGGCGGGCTCTCGCCTGATGCCCAGGAGAGCCTAGAGGGTAGGTGTGGCTGATGCCCTGCCAGCCTCTGTCCAGAGCCACAATACCCCCACCTGTCAACCACAGAAGCGGGAGGTAGCCAGCAAGCATACACGGCCTGGGCATCTGTTCCCTTCCATGGCTCATGAGGGGAGTGGCAGGTGCCCAGCACCCCACTGGTGCCCAGGGTTCCCTTTGCTGTTCCTTGTGACTGTGCCCTAATCATCTCCCTGCTGGCAGCCAAGGTTCAGCCCCTAGTATGGCTGTCCTTACTGTGCCTCCCAGATGCCAGCATCCAGCATCCTTCCCTCTGCTTCCCCGGTACCATATGTCTTGTAGAGGACAGTGGTTCCGGGCAGTTTCCGTGGCTGCTGGGCTCCTGTGTGGACCTCCTCGCCTTCCTCATTGTGTGGCACTGTTCCTGGGGAGATGTGACCAATGTTTGTCCACTTGAGACAGGGAGTGATAAGCCAAATACAGACACCACCATAGCCCAGCTTGTAAGCCAGTGAGGTCACTTACAGAAGAGAAATGACTCAGACAGCTGTGTCACCAGAGCTCACCCCAGCATGAGTGACAGCTCCCCAGTTGTGGTCCGGAGTGTCCTTTCCTGAGGAGCCCAGCCTGCTGCACCGGTCTGCTCCACAGCAGGGGTCCCACCCTGGGGAGACACGCACTGTTCCCAGAGGGCCTGCCGGGGATGGTCAGGCCAAGCCTTAGCACTGGGACCCCACAGAGGACGTGAGGTCTCCCACCTCAGGCCTCCGTGTGTGCCTCCTGCTGTCAGGCGAGCATGTCTGAGGCCGACTGAAGGTTACTGAGAAGATAGGTATAGGTGGTTGGGGTTTTTGGATACATGTTTGAAGACATGTGAGTGCTGGGCAGGGGCTCAGTGGGTAGAACATGCAACCTAGCTTGTCTGAAGTCCCGGGTTCAAACCAGGTGTGCTGGTGCACATCTGTTACCAGAACTCGGTGTGGGGCTGGAAGCGAGAGGGCAGCCTGAACTAACTACCTGTAGGCCCCGGCCCATGCCTGGTAGCCCTACACTCCAGGGGCCAGCTCATCTACCCTCCCATACAGTTGCCATCCAGTGTCTGGAGACAGCCTTTGGGGTGACAATGGAGGACAGTGACCTAGCTCTCCCCCAGACCCTGCCAGAGATATTTGAAGCAGCTGCTGCCAGCAAGGTGAGCCCGGGCTTCCCCTGATGGCAGTGTGTGGGCATTTGGTACTTTACCCAGGTCAAGGGCAGGTTTAGTTAGACACAGTGGGATTGTTTTCCCCCTAGCAGGAGATGCCACAGAACCCGAGGGACCCTGACAGGACACCACCCTCTGAGGAGGACTCCGCTGAGGCAGAGCGCCTCAAAACTGAAGGTAAGAGAGACAGATATGTCATGGGAGCCTCTGCAAGGTGCCGGAGGGAGCGGTCAGTGGGAGGGGCAGGGGCACGGGCATGTTAAAAGTGCCTGTGTGGGCTGGAGGGACGGTGCAGCATTCAGGTTCGCACTGTCCTTGCAGGGGCCTAGGTCAGTTCTCAGTGCCTTTGTCAAGCAGCTAGCTCGTGCTGGCTCTGTGCGCAGCTCTGGGGATCCATTAGCCTCTGTGGGCACTGCACCCGCATGCCCTTACACACAAATAATTCGGAATAAAATATGTATTTATCCTGGCATTCAAGAGGCATATCATCTTTGAATTCAAAATTAGCTCAGTCCCCATGGTGCGTTCCAGGCCAGCCAGGATTCCATTGCAAAACTCTCAAAAACAAAACTTAAGTTTTTTGTTTTTTGTTGTTTTTTTTTTTTTTTTTTCAAGACAAGGTTTCTCTGTAGCTTTGGTGCCTGTCCTGGAACTAGCTCTTGTAGACCAGGCTGGCCTCGAACTCCCAGAAATCCACCTGCCTCTGCCTCCCGAGTGCAAAACTTAAGTTTTTTTAAAGATTTTTTTTATTATGTATACATATACAATGTTCTGCCTGCATATCTGCCTGCAGGCTAGGAGGGGGCACCATATTTCATTATATGATGGCTGTGAGCCACCATGTGGTTGCTGGGAATTGAACTCAGGACCTCTGGAAGAACAGCCTGTGCTCTGACTGCTGAGCCATCTCTCCAGCCCTTTTTAATGTATTATAATAATAAAATGGGCGGTATGGAGCATGCCTTTACTCCCAGCACTCAGGAAGTGGTGTGGGGGGGGGGATAAAACTTAATGATCTGCGTGAACCATGGCTTTGAGGAAAAGCTCAGGTAGACCACAGGCCCTATAGGCAACCATCTGTGGCTCCTAGGAGGTGACTGGCCCTACCTGTCTTTGGTTCTGTGTGAGATGCACTTGGCTGGAACACGAGCCTGTGCAGGCTGCATTCTTGTCAAGTGGGCCTGCCATGTACCCAGCACTGCCTCTGTCTGGAGCAGTGGGCAGAGCCTCCGCCCAGCTTGTGTGAAGCAGGCTTCTACCCCCAGCACCGCATTTCCCAGGCATGGTGCCACACCTCTCGTTCCAGCACTGGGGTAGAGGAAGGAGGGCCAGGAGTTGCCTATGTTGTAAGTTTGAGGCCAGCCTGGGATACGTGACCCTTTATCTGAAAAGAAGTCCCAGTGTCACCTGGGCGTCGGCTCTCCCTTTTGGAATATTAGCCCAGAGGAGCTAGGGGTTGATGGCAGCATGGGCTAGCCTGTGGCAGTGTGGGTCAGCCTGCAGCAGCAAGGGCCAGCCTATGTTCCTCTCTCGCTCCGCAGGTAACGAGCAGATGAAGCTGGAGAACTTTGAGGCAGCCGTGCACCTCTATGGCAAAGCCATTGATCTCAACCCTTCCAATGCCGTCTACTTCTGTAACAGGTGCTGGTCTGGCCAGGGGCATGGTTGCAGCTGTGGGGGACCTGGGAGGTGTGGACTGTGCTGAACTATGGCTCCGAGTGAAGAGCGAGGGTCAGGTGTTCTCCCAGGGTGTGGGAAGAGTCCGCACTGGTGTCTTTTGAGATGGTATGATTCTCACCTAGGACCCTGAGCTGGGTAAGCGCAGCCCTGCACCAGACAGCTGGAGACTCAGATAGCCCACCCTATTATTTATTGTCCTTTTTATTTTGGCTTTTCATTATGTGGTGCAGAGTCACACATAGCCGTGTGTCCCTGTCAAGGTCTGTGGTAGGCTCTGGAGCCTCTGTGGCCCCAGTGGAGTGGGGTATCATGCCCACCCACCTTCCTGCCACAGACCAGCACCTAGAGAGGCCTCTGTCCTCTGTGAGGAGGGCCAGAGTGTCTGCTTACTGACCCCTCTCTCCAGAGCTGCAGCCTACAGCAAGCTGGGGAACTACGTGGGGGCCGTGCAGGACTGCGAACGTGCTATCGGCATCGACCCAGGCTACAGCAAAGCCTATGGCCGCATGGGGTAAGTGCAGCTGGTGCTGCGGTGTGTGCCACAGGGTCAGGACCACGTTCCTCGAGCAGCTGCAGCACGGGGAGACTGGATACCTGTGCCGTGTGCTCATTGCCAAGGCAGGTGCCTGGGAGCACCTGTCCTTGTGTGCGGTGCAGCCAGGCAGGCCTTCCTGCAGTGAACAACATGTATGTCGCCATCCCTCTTTTTGTTTTTCTTTTTTCTTTTTAAAGATTGATTTATTTTATTTATTGTGTATACAGGGTTCTGTCCACATATCTGCCTGCAGGCCAGAAGAGGGCACCAGATCTCATTCAGATGGTTGTGAGCCACCATGTGGTTGCTGGGAATACAATTCAGGACCTCTGGAAGAGCAGTCAGTGCTCTTACCCTCCGAACCATCTCTCCAGCACTCACCGCCCCTCCCTCTTTTTAATATCAATTTATTTTATTTTATTTTATTTTTTTTTGAGACAGAGTTTCTCTGTTCTCTGTATAGCCTTGGCTGTCCTGAAATCTGCTCTGTAGACCAGACTGGCCTCAAGCTCTTAGATATCCTCCTGCCTCTTCCTAGTGCTGGGATTAAATGTGTGCCATCACTGACCCATCCCTTTGTTCTTTTGGGAGACCAGCCTCAGGCTCTCCAGGTATCCTCAGTAGCATTCTTAGATGTAGGCTAGGGCTTTTTAGAGCCTGTCCTGGAACTCACTCTGTAGACCAGGCTGGCCTCGAACTCACAGAGATCCGCCTACCCCAGCCTCCTGAGTGCTGGACATGTGTCACCTCAGTCTCCCCAGATGAGGAGTACCCTCCGTGGAGCCCTGGTGCCACGGAGACAGGAAAGGGTTGGTGCTGAGTCTCCTTGGCCTGCTGAGCTCTCCTGACCTGCTTGTCTCCAGCCTTGCTCTCTCCAGCCTGAACAAACATGCCGAGGCCGTGGCTTACTATAAGAAGGCCCTGGAGCTGGACCCTGAGAATGACACATACAAGTCCAACCTCAAGATCGCGGAGCTGAAGCTGCGGGAGGCGCCGAGTCCCGTGAGCCTATTCTACAAGAGGGGGTGATGGGAGGCCATGCTGGAGCCCCTGCTCTGGGAGGGCTTTCAGGAACATGGGGCAGAGTAGGCCCCGGGGCCATGTAGGTTATAGAGGAGCTGAGGACATGGAGCAGGACCCTCTGTGTGGTCTGTGTGATGGTGACAGGTCTGAAGGTCACAGACAAGGTGGTGGGGTGCAGGCTGTGCAGGGGTTCACAGTGACAGGCAGGCTTGTTGGGGGCTCCTGGCAGGACCCTCCCTGAATGGTGTAGAGCCTCCGAGACCCTGAGGGCTGCGGCCAGTCGTCTTTTCCCCAGAGTGGCTAGGCTGGCTCCAGACACCACTAACTGATGCTTCTCCTTCAGACGGGAGGCGTGGGCAGCCTGGACATTGCCGGTCTGCTGAACAACCCGCACTTCATCACCATGGTAGGTACACAGCTCAGCCTCCACAGACCAGACCAGGGTTCCCGCCCCAAGCCTACCCCTGTGAGGAGGCTGTGGTGCGCTGTGTCTGCACTGTGGGCACTGCAGCCTCAGCCAGCAGGGATTGTTTGCAGTTCTTGCTGAACATGTCACTTCTGGGGTGTCTGGCTCTGTGGGCATGCCGTTTGGAGAAGGGGCTGGGCCTTGCTGCCGTGCCCCCCCCCCCCGCCAGCCATGTGTGGTCTCCGGGCAAACATGGCTGTTTGGGGTTGAGCATGGTTTTCACCTTGGAAGGCTCTTCGTACCTGGGCATGGTGTGTAGGCCTGAGAGCCAAGCACTGGGATGCTGGGACAGGGAGTTCCAGACCCGCTTGTTATGCAGTGACCGGTGTCAAGTCAGAAATCTGTTGGGACTGTCTGTCCTCTGGGGCCACTGTGGCCCCGGCTTGGCCTCCTCCTGATGTGTCTGTCTTTTTCCTCTTCAGGCTTCCAGCTTAATGAACAGTCCCCAGCTGCAGCAGCTGTAAGTGACACTGCCCCTCTGTCCTTCCCTGCTTGGAGCACATGTGTGCGTGACCCAGTGAGGCCAGAAGGGGTCAGATCCCTTGGAACTGGAGTTGGAGTTGGTTGTGAGCTGCCGTGTAGGTGCTGGGAGCAGAACCCAGGACTTTGATGGGAGCAGCCAGTGTTCTAACTGTGAATCATTTCTCCATCCTCTGTTACAATTTTTTTTTAATATGAGAAAGCCAGAGTTGTTGCTTTTGTTTGTTAGTTTGTATTTGTATAAGAGAAATCCAAAGTCTACTTTAGTATTTATGTTTTGAGACAGGGTCCCACTGTGTAGCTCCAGCTAGGCTGGAGCCCTTGGTGTAACCCAAAACAGCCGTGACCTCTGTGCTGAATTAAATGCAGCCTTGCTGTCCTAGAGTTCACGTGTCATCAGGTTGTCACACAGCTGCTGCACTGCTGTCTGCTTAGCCCTTCAGTCCCCCTGGTCCCGTTCTCTCCCCATCTCAGCACCCACAGGTTGACCTCTCGACCCTGTGGGCCAGTTGTGGGCATTTATTTCCCATTATGGCGTTGTGTCTGGGCCTCTGTGTCCGACTCTTAAATGACATAGATCCCTTGGGTCCCCTGGCGCTATGGTGTGGGTCAGAACCTCCTGTTGAGAGCTGTCAGAAGCCATTTGTCCTGACTGCTGTCTGCCATGCAGCTGTGCGTGTAGTGCTGCTGGCTCATTCTCTATAGGGTGTCCGAGGTCTCCTCCAATTCCTGCCAGCTCCCCACATTGTCAGTCATGGCAAACACATGTGGACTCAGCTTACAGCCCGAGAGGAGGGGGCACAACTGTGGGAAGGGCCTGCTCACCCGACGAGTTGTCTGTGGGTCCTGGGACAGAGGCAGGGCTGCACAGGCTATGTGCTTAGTCCTTTCTCCTGCAGGATGTCAGGCATGATCTCCGGCGGCCATAACCCCTTGGGCACCCCGGGCAGCAGTTCATCGCAGAGTGACTTGGCCAGCCTCATCCAGGCGTGAGTGCTGCTGTGGGTCTAGGAGGGGTAGGGAGAGGCTGCGCGGGTGGGAGGGGCAGGCCAGAGAGGGGGCTGTAGGAAGCAGCAGCACAGTTGGTCTCCTGGGCGTCCACAGGGGCCAGCAATTTGCACAGCAGATGCAGCAGCAGAACCCAGAGTTTGTGGAGCAGATCCGGAGCCAGGTGGTGCGCAGCCGGACACCCAGCGCCAGCCACGAGGAGCAGCAGGAGTGACGGTAAAGCCAGTGGTGCTACCTGTGCCGACGGTCGAGCTGTCCTGTCCCTGCTTGTCAGTACCTATAAGAAGTTCCCCATTTGCTGTCTACATGAGAATTAGTGTCTGTGTCCAGAGCTAACCTCGGGTGTTGGTCTTCAGACCTCAGCCTTTGGGGTGTCACTGGCCTGGAGTTTTGTCAGGTTCTCCAGGCTCCCTGTATCTCCAGTTCCCGCGTCACACTGCTGGGTTTGCTGGCTCGTTCCATGCTGCTTGATTATTTATTTGCGTGGCTCTGGAGACTGAACTCAGGTCCTCAGGTGTGAGAGAAGTGAGCACTTCACAGGCTGAGCCGTCCCCCAGCCCTCATGTTTAGTTTTGTATTTTGGTTTTTGGTCTCAAGTTGCCAAAGCTGTCCCCAAACTAGAGACCAAGCAACAGGTGTCTGCCACCACATTCAACTGCTGGTAGTTTCCCTGAAGCCATACTGCACCCGGGTGTCCCCGTCTGGCCTCCTTTGCTGGACCCCTAGTCTGGTCCTGGCTTTCACTGCCCTGGCTTCTGTCCACAGCTCATCTGTGTGGTGATCCCATCGCTCCTCGGCCTCCTGGTGTTTTAGCATTTCCTCCGTCAGGCTGCCCAAGAGAGAGAGACTGGACCTGCATGTTAAGACGGACTCGCCCCCTGTGTTTCTCTTCATTCCCAATCCCCCACTTCCGTTTTTTGTATTCTTTCCGCCCCCATCCCTTCCCGGAAGAGTCAACTGGACAGCCACACACCAGCACCCTCTCCTTCAGCACCGAGGGAAGCTGCTGGGGGTGCAGGGCAGCACGGGAGCCACGGGTGTGTTCTGGGCCCTTGGGTCCCAAGCCATACCCTGCCTGGTTTAAAGGGACTTGAATGGTTGACTCTCAGCCCCCTGGGAAGCGTCCACTGCCAGCCCCAGCCAGGTGCCAGCGTTCTGTGCCCACACTTGGGTTGCAGGTCCCAACAGGTGCCCCTGCCTGACTTATCTCAGTGGCCTGTGCCACACAGGCGAGATCTGTGACTTTTGCCCCACTTGTGGACTGTCCATGTCTCTCCTCTTCATAGCCATCAGCAGTCCTGCTCCATCCTCAGCCCGGATAGAAGACATGGGCATCCTGCCCCGTCTGTGCCCTCCTGTCCTCTATCTCATGGGAATTCAGTGTCTCGGGTTGGTGGGCAGTCTGGGGGTGTTGGCCCCGTGCCATGTGATGAGCCCTGAAACAGCCACCAGAACCATTTTTGTTCAGGGGCAGTCTGTACAGTGAGTGAGGCCATGTAGCTGTCCCCACCCCCCGCTCTCAGCTCCAGGAGCGGGAGGCAAGATCACAGGACAGCTGAACCAGCAGTAGTGTCAGCTGTGTGTGTTGTAGGTAGCCAGTAGGAAGAAGATGGGCCCTGTGGCCAGTGCCGTCCACTTGCAGGCCGCAGCAGTGCCCACCTGGGCACAGAACTCCTGGGTAATAAAGAGACAAGGGTGATACTTGGCCTTCCGTGTCAGCCTGAATCCCATGGACCTGACAACTAACACACCACAGCCTGGAGGGTCAGTCTGTCCCCCTGATAACACACCACAGCCTGGAGGGTCAGTCTGTCCACCTGGCACACAGGAGACATGGCAAGGCCCCTCAGATACTGTACACATGGGAAACGGTTGGTTAGAGTTGGATGCAGGCTACTGGTAGGTCCGTGGGGGTGGGGCCTGCACCCATGGGAAATGGGGTTCCTGCCCTCGGACCTGAAGACCCAGCCTTGGCAGCCAGCTACCCTGTCCCTTCCCTGCTATCAGCTTCACAGGCAACAGGAAACCAAGCCCTGTCAGGGAGGCAGGTGGAGGCCGGCACCCAGCAAGCTCTTGGCTATGGAGGCACAGGCCTTTAGGACCAATCTCTGTGTGTTTCTGAGTGACTGCAGAGAATGGCCTTAGCCTGTTCTGTAGTCTTCAGGGTGAGTAACCCCAGGGCCTGACTGTATGGTCCCCAGTGTTGGTGATCATCTGCCTTGGAGGCCATGCTTTTGGGGTGCAGTGCTTAGTATTGGAGAGAGACTTGCAGGTGACGACAGACACCTACTTCTACCTGTCTGCATGTTACCAAGACAGCCGTTCTCGTGTTGTCAGAGCCAGCAACTGTGAGAACTTCATGGTGGCGATCCCGGCACTCGGGAGGCAGAGGTCTCTGAGAGTTGGAGACCAGCCTCATCTACAGAGCGAGTTCCAGGACAGCCAGGGTCACACAAAAACCCTGAGTAGGAAATTTCAAAAAAGGGTGGGGGGTTCTTTGGTGTGTCCATGCCACAACATGCATGTGATGTCAGTCAGGTGTCTCCTATCATGTGGCACTCAGTGATGGAACTAGACTCTTCAAATTCGGGGGTATGTGCCCTTACCAGGCCAGCCATCATGGCTGGCCCATCTTTAAGGACACTGATTCACCTATATAAAGATCCTCATTTTTGATGGGGGGGGGGAGTGGAGTAGAATATGCTCAGAAACAAGCTGTGTGCCCTTGGGTGAAGGTCATGGCACCGCTTTTAATCCCAGCACTCAGGAGGCAGAGGCAGGTTTGGAGCCAGCCTGGGCTACAGAGTGAGTTCCAGGACAGCCAGGGATAATAAACAAACGCTGTTTCAGAAAAAGTGTGTAGCCAGGAAGCAGCCATGCCATTCTATTTAGCATCTTGTCTCTTGGAAGAATGGTACACAGAATTTCAAGATCACACCCTGGCTCAGCCTTGCCTTATGGAAAACGTGACTCGATGTCCTTGGGTGGTTTCTTCACTATGTGCACGCTCTCCATTATAGCCCATGGCACCCTTGAAGTCAGCAACCCACAAGAGGGCTAAATAATGGGGTAGGGACTCTCAAGCCTGTTATCCTGGCCCTTGAGAAGGCAGGAGAATCAGTTCAAGGCCAGCTATAGCTAGGTAGTAAGGCGTGGGTAGTATGGGTTTGCACAGCCATAGCTTCTGCTTGTACTTTGTGCCTGTGCTGACATGATGACACTTTGGGGCTCAAGTCGTGTGTGTGGACACATGACTACTTGACACTGAGTGTCCTTTCCTGGCCTAGAGTTGGTGTGGTCCAGGGACACTGCAGGGCCCAGACACCCCACAGAGAATAACTTGAGCCTGTGCTAACCTGGCCCATCCCTAGCATGTTATACACCAGCGCTGGGTTTGGTTTGGTTATTTTGAGACAGGATTTCTCTATGTAGACCAGGCTGGCATAAAACAGATCTGCCTCCCAAGTGCTGGGAATAAAGGCGTGTACCATCACTGCTCAGCAATGTTTTTGGCTTTCAATGTCAGGGCAGGAAATGGTTCAGTGCTTAAGCGCATTGGCTGTTCTAGAGGACCAACGTTCTGTTCCTAGCACCCACTCAGCGGCTCACAACTGTAACTCCAGTTCCAGAGGATGTGATGTCCCATTCTGGCCTCCTACAGCACTGCACATGGTGCATAGACACACATGCCGGCAAAAAGTAATAAACTGAGTCCCAGCCCAGGGGACGCAGAGGCAGGAGGATCTCTGAGTTCAAGGACAGCCTGGTCTACAGAGTGAATTACAGGGAAGCCAGGGCTACACACAGAGAGAAAAGGGAAAATGACCAGAGGTTGTGTAGATTTCCCTGTGTCTCCTTCCTGCAGGCAAAATTTATTTTTAAAAGTTTGACAAAATTTGTTTTCAGAATTTAAGATCAAACTAGAGAGGTCGGCACCGTTCCAATCGTGGCCAGCAAGGGGAGCCCCACGCTGCTGTCTCTAGCCCCCAAGGCTTGCAGCATCAGGCCCTCAGCCTGGAAACAACCCTGGTGTGAGTCCTGACCAGCCCCGATGTGAGCCTTGTAGGTTCTCCTTGCAGGAACAGGATGAAATGTCCCTGAGTCTCAGCTGGGGCCAGCACTCTGGTGTGGGCCATTCATTCACAAAGTGGGTAGACAGAGCCCTTCCCCGAGGAACTGGGGCTGCAGATGGAGCTGCAAGGAGCTCCCAAACTCCACTGGGTTAGACCTATTCTCAGGGGTGTCTGATTCCTGCTTCTTCTGTTCCATTCAAGATCCAAACCACAGAACCAGTTTCACTCCTGCCATCCCAACACTAGGAAGACTAACGGCAGAGGGGTCAGAAGTTCAGGGCCAGAGTGGACTATAGAGCTAGGCCCTGTCTCAAGAATTCAGACAAGAAAGGCCAATGGTCTGCACGCTTGCTGGTGGCTAGGAGGGGCCTCCCTCCCTCCCATTGCTATGTAAGTTTGGGGATCACAACAAAAAAACCATTCCTGTAACCTTCACTACAGCCAGGTGGTGGTGGTGCACGCCTTTAATCCCAGCTCTTGGGAGGCAGAGACAGGTGGATCATTGAGTTTGAGGCCAGCCTGGTGTATAAGAGCTAGTTCCAGGACAGGCTTCAAAGCTACAGACAAACCCTGTCTCGGGAAAACCAAACAAACAAAAAACAAAACCCTTCACCGCAAACTTCCCTGGTGCTTGTTACAGTTCACCTCCTACAGACCCACCATGAACTGCTTTCCTTCAGCCAACGCTGCCTTTCCCTGGGATATTTTAGAGCTGTGGTCCTAGCACATTCTTTTGCATCCTTTGGGCTCTCTTAACATGATGTCATCGCACACAGTTTAGTCATTTTGATTGCTGCGTGGTTCTGCACTGTATGGACAAACCACGACATTTCTATCCGCTCATCAATGTTCGGGGTTGGAGTTTGTGGAGTCCCAGATGTGTGAGCCTATTTCCATCTTGAGCAGAGGTCAGAGAGCTGGAACTTCTATTCCTTCAAGGTTATTGTCTGTTTCTCAGAGGTCCCACTTAGATTTGGAGGGAGAGGTTATTGTCGATAGGGTTGGCTAATATCCAGACCTTGTATTTCAGGGATAGAAAGTCCAAGGATCCACTAAGTTCCTATTCTTTAGAGAGATGACATAGGGAGTGGTTTGCCTGCAGGATGTTTTGGTCTAGGGTGTGAGTGTGACTTGCCCTCTGGTAGCAACAGAGTGTTTATCTAAGAAGGTAGCCCAAAACCTTCAATTGGTCTGTTCATTTCCTTTTATTATGTATGCTAATGCATGTTTCTTTTCATCTACTCCTACTTTTTGGTGTCAGGGATATTTTAAGCAATTGGAAATTAAACGCAGGCGATTTCAGTACTCACTGTAACTCCCTCCTAATACTATCCTATGCTTCTGTTTTATTATTTTTACTTGCGTCTTTGTATCCTTTACAACTCTTCTGAACCCAGTGCCCCTGCCCTGGTAAGTGGTATTTTTCTCGAATCTCGTCTCTGACAGAAGTTTGGGAACTTTGTAATATATGTCATTTTTTTTATAAAATTTGCTTATTTATTTTTATGGTTTTATTTAATTTTTTTATTTTATGTGCATTGGTGTGAAGGTGTCAGATCCCCTGGAACTGAAGTTACAGACAGTTGTGAGCTGCCATGTGGATGCTGGGAATTGAACCCGGGTCCTCTGGAAGAGCAGTCAGTGCTCTTAACCTCTGAGCCATCTCTCCAGCCCTATATGTCATTTTTTGTTTGTTTCTTTTATATGTTTTCTTAGTTTGGGTTTCTGTTGCTGTGAAGAGGCACCGTGACCACGGCAACTTCTTTTTTGTTGTTGTTGTTTTGTTCTTGAGACAGATTTCTCTGAGTAGCCATGGCCTACTTTGTAGACCAGGCTGGCCTGAACTTGGAGATCTACCTATTTTCCCCGAAAGTTGGGATAAAAGGTGTGTGCTACTCTGCCTGATTTATCCCAACTCTCATTTAAAAATTTATTATTTTTAGGATGTGCATGTGTGCACCATCGGTGTGCAGGTGTCTGTGTGACATGGTGCCTGTGTAAAGGTCAGAGGTCAATCTTTTTTTTAAAGATGTATTTATTATGTATCCAGTGTTCTGCCAGCTTGTGTGTCTGGAAGGCAGAAAAGGACACCAGATCCCAGTACAGATGGTTGTCAGCCACGTTGTGATTGCTGGAAATTGATCTCAGGACCTCTGGAAGGACAGTCAGTGCTCTTAACCTCTGAGCCATTTCTCCAGCCCCCAGAGGTTAATCTTATAGAGTCAGTTCTACCTTTGGGTCCAGGGATAACACTCAGCGCATCATTCTTTTTTAATATTTATTATGTTTACAATATTCTGTCTGTGTGTATTTCTTCAGGCCAGAAGAGGGTACCAGATCTCATTACAGATGGTTGTGAGCCACCATGTGGTTGCTGGGAATTGAACTCAGGACCTTTGGAAGAGCAGGCAATGCTCTTAACCTCTGAGCCATCTCTCCAGCCCTCAGGTCATCATTCTTGTGAGCCAAGATCCTTTGACCCACTGAAGATTTCAGTGCCCCCATCTCTCTGCCCTGTAGCCATCACGTGGCCTTGCCAGATCTTAACCATAGAAAGTAAAAGGCCGACCTTGAAATCCTCACCCCCCCCCCACTTTCCAGGTTGCTGAATCTTTTTAAAAAGTAAGGTGATCAGTTCAGAGAATCTGTTGTAGTGACAAGAAGTTGAACTCAAATTATTATTAATGATGCTGTCAACCTTATTTGCTTAAACGTCATTGTGTGAGTGACTCCGGCTCTAACGAGGAGATGCCCAGCGGCGAGGGTGTGCCGCAGGCCCCATCTGACGCATCTGTTAGCCATGGAGGAGGGAAGTTCTTCGTGTGATGGCAGGTAAGGTTCTTTAGAGAGGGTTTTGTCTGGAAACATCCCGACTCTCCAACAACAGCTAAGCAGATCTAATTGATCCAGTCAATGGAATAACACTCAGCAATTAAAAAAGAAACCAGGACTAGACACATGGCTTGGCAGTTAAGCGTACTAGCGGCTCCTGTGGAGGACACATGTTTGGTGTGCTGTGCACGGGGATCAGCTCTTCTGACCTTGGTCACCAGAGACACACACGGCGCATAGATATACTTGTGGATAAAGCACTCATACACATAAAATCAAACCAAATCGCTGTGTAGTGGTGGCACACAACTCTGATCACTGGAAGAAGAGGCAGGAGTATCTCTGAGCTTGAGACATGCCTGCCTACCGAGTGAGTTCTAGGAAAACCAGGACTACACAGAGAAACCCTGTCTTGAACAAAAAAAAAAAAAAGGAAAAAAAGAGAAAAAAGTAATAAAGCATAAGGGTAGTGCCCATGTTGTTGGCATCTATAGTCTGTTCAGGTGCGCCACGGCATTTTAGGAGACAGTTCCTGGGCTGCAGGTGTGTGAGAGGGAGTACCTTGTCATTAACTGTGGTTGTTACGGAGCATAGTAGATCTCTTGAGCTTGGATTTATGCCTGCTGTCAACAGATATTTGGTGGACTCACGTATCTTCTTAAGTCATCATGAGGGGCTTCAAGAAAGTTTCATTATCTGTAGGAAATCGCTATCAATCACAGGCATTCAGCACCATGCACCCCTGGACAGCTCCCGGAAGCCGCTCTTTCCGGAACTATATGTCCACTTTCCTGTTTCCTGTCGGAAGCATTTGATAGTTGCATTCATAGCTGGGAGGTGGACTGCTTTCCGGAGCCGGTAGGCGTTGCAGAACGATTGGCAGCAGGGAGGACCAATAGAATCAGGGGACTGTCGAATGGCGCTGACAGCGTCCAATAGACGCTGGCGTGGGCGGGGCGTGGGCAGCGGCTTGCAGACCCGGGGGTCTCGGCTGGTCCGCTGCGGCGGGGTCCGGACGGCGCGGCGGTTGGCGGCAGGCGGCACCGGCCGGAGGCTCTGGGGCCTGGCGGAGGTACGAGGGGCTCGGGGCGGGGCCGAGGGGCCGCGCTCCCGAGCGCGGCTGCGCGGGGCACACAGTAGGCGCTCAATAAGTGCTCAACGAGAGAAGGAGCTCGTCGGCCCCCACCCCGCCCCGTCGGCCCCAGGGAGCGGCTGCCCGAGCAATTCTCAGCCCGCACGGCCTCTGGGCCATCCACACACAGCAGGCATTTGTTGGGTGCCTGTTGTATACGCTAGGCCTTATGTTCACCGTGGGAAGGTCTATTTGTTTTCGGTTTTTTAAAAGTTTACTTAATTATATCATTCATTTTTAATATTTTAAAATCGAAGTTAATTTTAGCCTTACCTTATTTCATCTTACTTTACTTAATTTTATTTCGTTATTTTCTTTAAAAGAAATTCGTTTCAAATTATTTTGTATATGGGTGTGTGCCTGTCTGTATGTACATCACATGTGGGCAGTGGCCAGAAAAGGGGTCGGATCCCCTGGGGCTGGGTGGAATGCAGGCATTCTTAACTGCTAAGCCATCTCTCCAGCTCCTATTTTATTATTTTTTCATTTAATTATTTTTCTTTTGGAGACAGGGTCTTCCTACGTAGCCCAGGCTGCCCTGGAACTTAACTCCCTACCTAGAGCAGGCTGACCTTAAACTCAGAGATCAGCCTGCCTCTGCCTCCAAAGTGCTGGGATTAAAGGCGTGTGCATATTTGTTGTGGAGAGTGGTGTGTGCAAAGTCAGGACAACGTGCAGGATCAATTCTCTCTCTTCCTCGCGTCTCTCAGGGTCTTCTCGGGTCCTTAGACTTGGTGTGGCACCTTTATTTACACTTTGAGCTTTGTTTCATTATTTTATCTCATTTTTAACTGAATTTATGGTTTATTATTTTATTTTGAATTAGGGTCTTGCTGAGTTTTCCAGGCTGATCTCAAACTTGGTGGTTATTCTCTCACCTCATTGTCCCTTGTGCTGAGATTTGTACATGTCCTGGATCTCACGCTGTAGACCTGGCTGACTTTGAACTCAGAGATCCGCCTGTCTCTGCCTCCCATGTGCTGGGATTAAAGGTGTGCACTGCCCCGGCTGGCCCAGCACAGTTTGTAATTGGTCGTTTTGTGAGAGTGCGCATGTATATAGTCCAGACATCCGTGTCGGTGTCTTCATTGATCTTTCTTCACTTATAAACAATGGGTGTTCTCTGTATTCGTGTCTGTGCATCCCATATGTGACCAGAAGGGGGCGTCGGTTTCCCAGAGCTGTGGGTGCAGCCGGTGCCCTAACTTTGACATCCGTCCCAGCCTCTGTTTGCACACTGGGGCAGGGTCTCACACTTGAGTCCAGAACTCCTGACTGGGTCAATGTGTGTTCACCACGTCCTGGCCATCAAGGTACCGGACAACTCCAAGTATATAGTTCCTTCTGGTGCTGTAGGAAGGGGGCGGGGCTGGACAGGCCCTGGGAAGGCCCTGACTGCAGGGGAGAGCTGGGGACTGCGGTCAGCAGCCAGGACAACGGTGTTGATGTTTTGTGAGACAGGATCTACAGAATCACATAGGAACAGCCTACGCTTTGGCCACCACATCCGCTCAGCCACCTGTCACCTCACGCCTGCTCTGCACCAGGCCTTGAGGTGGGTACCAGGGGTCCAGTCGGGAGCGTGGCTTAGGTGTCTAGAGGAGGCTGTTCCAACTTCCAGAATATAGGGAGTGGTCTGTGCAGAGGCCCTGGGGCTGGTACAGGCCTGTCGTTCAAGACAGGCAAGCTGGTGTGAGGTGAGCTGAGGCCTAACCTCCTGGTAACAGACTGAGTCCCTTGTCAGGGCAGCAGTACCCCAGAGAGTGCCCTGAGAGTGTCCTGACACCGATGGGAGCATTCTGTACCTGTGCACAGCACAGAAGCCACTCGGCCAAGGTGGTTACTAGGCACATGGCAGCAGGGGCCAGATGCTAAATAGTATTGAGTTTCATGTTTCCTGCGTGAGTGTGTGCGTGTGTGCACATGTGAGTGTGAATTGTGTGAGTGTGCATGTGTGTCTGCATGTGTGTGCGCATGTGTTGTCCTCAGCCCCTCGCCATCTTGGTTTTGGAGGCAGGGTCTCAGGAACCGCCTGTGAGTCGAGCATGGCTGACCGGTTAGTGACTCCCATGGCTAACGTGGCTGCCATTGTCCTCACAGCTGCCGGGCAGAGCCATGAACCCCCAGCCCTGCGGCTGGGGCCGGTAGCCCCTGAAGCTCTGGTGTGTGACTCCATGTGTGGTTTGGCCCTGCGGTGACCGGTGTGACCCTGGTGGCCACCATGACTAAGCTCCTGGTGGCGAAGCTCCTCTGCATGGTGGGCATGTTCTTCTTCATGCTGCTGGGCTCGCTGTTGCCCGTGAAGGTCATTGAGGCCGACTTCGAAAAGGCACACCGCTCGAAAAAGGTCCTTTCTCTGTGTAACACCTTCGGGGGTGGTGTCTTCCTGGCCACGTGTTTCAACGCCCTGCTGCCTGCAGTGAGAGACAAGGTGAGACCCTGCAGGTGGGCTGGACGGAGGGCTAGTGGGGGCTCCCTGCTGGGCACATGTGAAGGATTGTCTCACAGAAGGGCCTGGGTAGGCGTGGCCTTCCAGCAGCTGCCTCACCATCAGCGACTTGGGGGACTCAGTCCTGCAGCCTGGGCTGTCTCTTTCAAGGCCACAGTGAGCTCAGGAAGTCCTGGGCTGGGGTGTTCTCCTCCGGGGCATGGGGGAGCTTGGCTCTTTCTGCGAAGTCCTAGCCCGTCAGGGCCAGCTTCTGCCTTCTGAACCACAAGCTATCGTGGCCACTTTCTTTGTCAGTGAGTGTGTGGCTGCGGTGACCTGGCCTCGCCCAGCCCTCAGGTACCTTCCCCTCCTCCAGGCCTGAACTTGTGCAGTGGCCTTGCTAGTCCCTGTCCACTGACACCTCACCGCATTAGGGGTAGGCCCCACGCATCCTTTGGCTCAAGCAGAGTTCACAGATGCTGCCTCTCGTGGCCGGATCCATTGCTGGGAGGGAAGAGGGCGCCCTGTCCCATGGCTGCAGCAGCCCAGGAGGGCGGAGGGCAGCTTTGCATGTGTGTTCCGAGTGAGTAGTTGAGTATTTATTGTGTGTGTGCCAGTGCGTGTGGATGCCAGAGGCTTTCTGGAGTCAGTGGGTCCCACGGATTTGAACTCAGAATGTCAGACTTGGCTGCAAGTACCATCACCCTTGGGCCGTCTCGCCATCTCCCCCCCCCCCTTTTTTTTTTCTAAAAACGCTTTGTTTTTGGCGGTGCTGGTGTCAGAACCTGAGCGAGGAAATGCTCAGGTACACTTGGGCCCCCAGGGTTTCAGCCTTGGTGTGACCTGGGCTGTGTCTTTTGTTGCCTGCCACCACACCAGCTCTGTGTGGCACACACGAGTGACTCCTTCAGGCCAGGTCTCCACGCAGCCCAGGCTGCCCTTGAGCGCCTCCCGAGGGGTCCCCTGCCTGGAATGGGAGGCCTGCAGCTGACTCAGCCCTGTTCCCGCAGCTGCGGCAGGTGCTGAGCCTGGGCCACATCAGCACGGACTACCCGCTGGCCGAGACACTCATGATGGTGGGCTTTTTCCTCACCGTGTTTGTGGAGCAGCTGGTGCTGACCTTCCGCCGGGAGCGGCCGCCTTTCATCGACCTGGAGACCTTCAACGCAGGCTCGGACGCCGGGAGCGACTCGGAGTATGAGAGCCCGTTTGTGGGTGTGGGCAGCCGCAGCCGCGGGCTTTTCCCCGAGCCCACAGCGCACACACATGGTGCAGGGCTGCGGCTGCGGGAGCTAGGACGCCCCGGCCCACTGCGGCTGCTCAGCTTGGTATTCGCGCTGTCGGCACACTCGGTGTTCGAGGGCCTGGCGCTGGGGCTGCAGGAGGAGGGTGAGCGTGTGATCAGCCTGTTTGTGGGTGTGGCTGTCCACGAGACGCTGGTGGCCGTGGCCCTGGGCATCAGCATGGCCCGCAGTGCAGTGCCGCTGAGGGACGCAGCCAAGCTGGCAGTGACCGTGAGCGCCATGATCCCCGTTGGCATCGGGCTGGGCCTGGGCATCGAGAGCGCCCGCAGCGTGGGCAGCAGTGTGGCCTCGGCGCTGCTGCAGGGCCTGGCCGGTGGCACCTTCCTGTTCGTCACCTTCCTGGAAATCCTGGCCAAGGAGCTGGAGGAGAGGAGCGAGCAGCTGCTCAAGGTGCTGTTCCTCGTGCTGGGCTATGCCGTCCTGGCCGGCATGGTCTTCCTCAAGTGGTGACGGCACTCGCCTGCCTGTCACCTGCTGCCCACCCGAGCTGTGGGTTTCCACAGGACACACAGGTCACGTCCTGCGCCAGCCGCACTCCAGGGCCACGACCCACACGGGGCTTCCCGCACTCCACCCACTGATAATGCTTTCAAAAGAAGTCTTAAAGTTCTTTACCAAAGCCTTGTGGCCATGTCACCTCATGTCCCCGTCACTCCACCTGTCCCTGCCAACACTGCTGAGCCACCAGGGATGGAGCATGGGGAGCCGCTGCACCCTCCACCCCATGTTCCCAACATGTTCTGTGTAGCCCAGGCCCTGCCCGCCATTGTCACCCGAGTTTTTCCAGTTGCTCCAGCATGCCGTGTGACAGGTGCATCAAATGAGCAAGGATCTCCTTCCCAGGGGACAGCCCAGCACTGGCCAGCCCTCAGGAACCCACTCTTGCTCCCAGAGTGGATGGGGGCCGCGACTCCAGGGCCAAGCGTATGGTCTCCTGGGAGGGAGTGGGACGTGGAGAGTGACTTGGTGGTCATGTCTGAGTTACATCCTCACCACTGGGGTCTCCAGAAGACACAAGGGGAGACTCCCAGGATGCAGGCAGGAACTCAGCTCCTAGCAACCATGGTGCCTGTCGCCATGGCAACACTAGCATCCTGGGACAACCTGAGTGAGAACTCTTCCTCTGGGGACTTAAGGCTACCCCTTTTCATGACCTTGGCTCTGTCCACCAGGCACCACCTCAACATTGTCCCCTTGGTGGCTGGATGTCAGACTCCTACCTAGTGCCCCATCACCATGGCAAGGTGACCCCCTGCCTGGGTCCTACTCAGAAGATATGAGGTACAAAGAACAGGGCCTTGGGGACAACCGGGCCTTAGGCAGTGGCCCCAGAGCCCCAGGGCCTGGGCCACCTCAGTGTTGTAATAAGCCAGGGTTCACATGGCACTTCCAGACATCAGGGCGTGCGGGACCTGGTGCCTCCAGGGAGGGACCAACTGTTGATACCATGAAGTCTAACCCCGTCTCTGCAGGTGTGGGGACACGCCCACAGTGCCACCTGGCACTCCCCTAGTGCTTTTCTTCAGCCCTCCACATAACACCCATAGGACATCTAAGTGTTCCACATCTTCCCTTGAGCCCAGGTGAGCCCCATGGAGCCACTGTGCCAGCGCAGGTGACAAAAGACCATACCCGAGTAGGACGTGCCTGATCCCTGTCTGACCATCCCAGCAGGAAGACTGTACCCCCTATGGCTGCATTAAGTGGGACCCTTTCCCCAGCACCAACTACTCTGCCCCTGGGAACACCAGCAAGCCTGTGTGCCTGTCACCATGGACCTGGTCCCCTCCCCATCAATCCTCTGAGTCTCTGAGAGTCATCCCAAGCACCAGCTCCCTGGCAACTGTGGGAGCTTCTGCCTCCCCTACAGACCTTTGGGTCCAGGTAGCAGCATCCTTAGAGGGGTGGGGATCCCAGGCCCAGGAGACACCCGCCATCACTCCTCAGGCCTGCCTGGCCACGTGTGTAGTGGGCCTGGGAACTCACGAGACCCTCGGTATTCCCGTGCTGTGGACTAGGACTCGAGCAGGTCACGGTCGGGAGCTTATGTCAGTGAAACCAGTCACATCTCATATTGGAGTGCAAAGAAGCAGGGTGAGCATCCTGCCTGGCACCACAGTGACCCCTCCCCGAGGTGGTCCCTCTGACTGCGCAGGTATAACTGGAGAGGTGGTACCGCCCATGGCCACCCACACACACCGCCTCCTGTGGGGACACAGCAGGGAGAAAGCGGGATGTGAGGAGAGGGTGGGGAGGGCGGCCCAACTTCACTGCTGATCTGTAATAACATGTCAGCCTCTCAGGGCTTGTTTGTGTTCCACTAACAGAAGTTATTAGTGCAGCAGGCGAGATCAGCAGGCAGCTCCTGGCGCCCTGCCTCTCTTGCTGCTGCAGGGGGCCAGGACGGCCATTGCCTGCATCCCACCCGCCCAAGGGAGCACCTCAGTCTGGGTTCCCCCATGGGGGCTGGGGCCTTCTGGGTGTCGGCAGACTCCACTTGCCCTTACCCAGGAGCTCCCTGATCTGGGACAAACACGTGTCCCAGATGTCTCCCTGAGTCTTCCAGGGGAGGGGGGTCACACATGTAAGTCGTCCCCATGACCCCGTGTACTTAGGAAGCTGCCATTCAGCTGAGAGGAATGAAATGAACACGTCAGTATCATCAGGTACTGTCCCCACAGAAGGGAGAAAAGTCAAGGGACAAGGCTGATAAAGAACTCAGTGGGCAAGGGGGGAGTTGTCACCAAGCCTGAGACAGAACTGACTCCTGCCAATTGGCCTGCTCCTACAGGTGCTCAGTGGCACCTGTGCAGGCACAGGTGTGTGCTCCCCCCATGTAAAAAAAAATGAGTTTTTTTTTGATTTTGGGGGGTTTTACTTTGTTTTTGTTTTGAGACAGGGTCTCTCTTTGTAGCCCTGCCTGTCCTGGAACTCGCGCTGTAGCCCAGGCTGACCTCGAACTCACAGAGATCCGCCTGCCACCCAGCTAAGAAAATTGTTTTTAAACCGGGCATAATATCCATGACTAATCCCAGCATTCCAGAGGCAGAGGCTGGTGGATATCTGTGAGTTCCAGGCCAGCCTAATCTACAAAGTGAGCACTGTCTCAAAAAATACACTTAGCGGGGCTGGAGCGATGGCTCAGTGGTTAGAACACTGGCTCCTCTTCCAGAGGACCCGGGGTTCAATTCCCAGCACCCACATGGCAGTTCCAGAGAATTTAACACCTTCACACAGATATACATACAGGCAAAACACCAAGGCACATAAAATAGAAAGAAAAAAGAAAAAAATAAAATAAGGATTTGAACTATTTTTGGTCTATATTGTTTTTGTGAGTGGATGTTTTGCATCCATGTTGTCTTTGCACAACGTGTGTCTCTAGTCCCCAAGGAGACCAGGAGATGACATCATCCGTCTCCACAGAGTCCAGGCTGGTCGGGGCAGCACGTCTAGCTGCTGTCTCAAACAGACAAAATACTGGGCTCCAAAATGCCAGTCCATGTATTTTGGGATTTTCTTTGTGTGGCTGGTGTGTGTGTGTCTGTGCAGTGCCTGCAGAGGTCTGAAGGTAGCGTCAGGAGTAACAGATGGTTGTGAGGCACCATGTCCTCTGAGAGGGGCCAGCACTAACCGCTGAGCTACCCACTACCCTCCCCCTCCTTGATGTTTCAGACTGCGTCAGCACAGTGGGGCTCGCAGTTGCAATGCCTCAGCCTCCCTGGTGCTGCCCTGGCAGGGTCGAACCATGCTGCTAGATAGATTTGGGTTCTGAGGATCTTTTTCAGGTCCTGTTGGTAAACACTTCATGACTTCATGGTTGAGCAATCTCCCCAGGCCCTTTCTGCAGCCCCTTCTGCTGGTGGGAGCAGAGCAGGACTTGGTAGGCAGACTAGAACTCCAGACTGCGGTGTGGGCTGCCTAGCCTCTAGGGCTCCTGAGCTCCTGTGCCCAGATACCTGCCCTACACAGCTCTGCAAGGTGGGGCAGAGTGCAATACCCCAAGCCCCAGCCAGCCACAGAGCCCTGCTGTGGGAGGAGGCAGGAACCGAGCCTGTCTCCAGTGGCTCCTGATCCCAGAGCCTGGCCTGGCGTCTATAAATAGCATCAGTATGTGGACAGGCACCTCCGTGTGAGTCAGCCTGGGCTGATACTTGAAGGAGCCAGGGAGCTGGCCAGAGCTGGGCTGAGCGCTCACTGTTGGTCTCTTAGGGAAGCCAGGTGGCCAGGAGCCCAGTCAGAGGAAGCTTGACTGCTCTCCCCAAGCCTCCCCCTCCTCCATGCCCAGCGCCTGAGAAAGGGGGCCACTCTGTGGGTTTGTTCCCAGCTACTGAGTGGTGATGGCAGGAGTTGCTAGGGGTGCTTCTGTGGGACAGAGGTTTTACTTTCCATCTCTGGACTCAGGGTAGGAGGAATGGAGACACCGTCTGAGGGTCCCCGCAGTGCAAGGGTAGGAGGGAGGTGAATTCTTAGCTCTAGGCAGCCCAGGTTGAGGCACTTACAGGAAAAGGAGAACTGGACCATGAGATCCTTGAACACACACACCAAATTGGACTATGACCCAGGAAGAAGGAGCCACTTAGAATTGAGGAGAGGGCCAGGTGGTGGCGGCACACACCTTTAACCCCAGCACCCAGGAGGCAGAGGCAGGAGGATCTCTGTGAATTTGAGGCCAGCCTGGGCTACAGAACAGTTCCTGGACAGTCAGAGCAGCATAAAGAGATCCTCTCTGGGGCTGGAGAGATGGCTCAGAGGTTAAGAGCACTGCCTGCTCTTCCAAAGGTCCTGAGTTCAATTCCCAGCAACCATATGGTGGCTCACAACCATCTGTATGGGGTCTGGTGCCCTCTTCTGGCCTGCAGGCATACACACAGACAGATCCTTGTATACATAAGGAATAAATAAATATTTAAAAAAAAAAAAAAGAGATCCTCTCTGAAAACAAAACACCAACAAAAGAACTGAGGAGAGGGGAAGCAGGAGGTGGGCGGGGATGGGGGAAACACAGCAGAGGGCTGAGTGGAGCCCCAGGGCACACGGTTTCCATCCCAGTAAGGAGGACCAGCCTAATCTACGGAGCAAGACCATGTCACAAACAAAACATTTTCTTTTCTTTCTTTCTCTCTTTTCTTTTCTTTCTTTCTTTCTTTTTTTTTTTGACAGGTTTTCTCTAAATGTACCCCTGGCTGTCCTGGAACTCGCTTTGTGGACCAGGCTGTCCTCAAACTCACAGAGATCCACTTGCCTCTTCCTCCAGAGTGCTAGGATTAAAGGCTACCCCCACTAGGTTTTAAAATAAAATTTAAATTACATTTTATTTATCAGTTTTTCTGTGTGTGTGCTGAGGTCAGAGAACAATTTGGGACTGGCTCTCTCCACCCACCAAGTGAGTCCCAGAGATCCAGCTCCGGCTATCAGGCTTAGCAGCAAGCCCCTTTCTCAGCCGAGCCTTCTTGCTGGTCCAACAAAGTAAAGTTCTGCTCCGTTTTCCTGCGATGTGGGCGTGGAGCCAGGGCCTCAGCATGTTGGGCGAATGCTCTACCCTGAACTACATACCAGAAGAACAATGGGGTTTTATCTTTTTTCTTTTCTTCTTTGTTTGTTTGAGGCAGTCTCTGTAGTTGAGTCTGATTCTGGACTCCTGGTTCTCCTGCTGTCTCCAGTGCTGGTCGACAGGCCCGCACCACACTGCCTGTGCCTGCAGTGCTGGGAATGGACCCCAGGGCTGCTGGGCAAGCAGAGCCTCTACCCTGTGAACGACAACCCCAATGACAGGTTTCTTTGTGCTGTTTTGCCTTTTAGTCTCTCTGACTCTCCTTTGCTTCCATCCCCCGCCCCCAGCCTCCCCCCCCACGCCCCTGCCCCAGGAGTCTTCTACTCTGTAGCCCGGACTGTCTTTAAACTCACAACTGTCCCCCTGCTTTCACCTCCCCAGTCTGACTGACATCTTATTCCATCACCCTCTGCGTCTTGCTGATCCGACCTGGACCATGCACCGCCCCCCACCCCCATCCTCAGCGCCTCGCTGATCCGACCTGGACCATGCACCCCCCATCCTCAGTTCTCCCTTTTGCAGTTTGGGTGACCCCCAAACACCGTCCATCGTGGCTCCAGGACCGCACATGGCGGGTCCTGTCACCCACCCGTGTCCCTTGGGGTGCAGGTAGCCACGTGGATCGGGTGGGTGTGGATGTCCGGATGCCCAGCGCTCGGCTTGCCCCCCGGCGGCTGATGGACACCCAGGGCGGGCTTGGCGGTGACCTTGGGCTGCAAGGGCCCGGGCCCGGGTCCTGGCGGGCGGGGCGGGCGGGGCGGGCGGGGCGGAGCGCGGCTGGGGCGGGGACATCGGGACTGCGGCGGCGCGGACAGCAGCGCAGACGGGGACCACAGCGGCCCAGGTAGGCGGCAGGGCGGCCGCGGCCACCGAGGGTGGGGAGGGGTCCCCAGGCCACCATGATCCCTTTGTTCCGGCCCACCCTCCCAGGCCACCGCGCCAGGTCCTGCGTGTCCCCGGTCGTCCTGTAGCCACCATGGACAGCTCCCGGTCGCCCCACCCCTGCCTGGCCACGCAGAGCATCGCCCTGTACCCCTGAGGGCCTTGTCCCCTCATCCAAGCCCTCTGTGATCTGCCCGCTGAGGCCCAGGTCCCTCACCGCCACCCATAGAGCCCTGTGCCCTCGCGACCAAGCGCCTCTCAGGACTCCTTCTCTCTGGTCAGTCCCCTCCTGACTCCCAGGGAGCACCCCTTTCCTTTGAGTCCCTAAAACTGCCGTTTTCCATCATGGCCCCTCCTCAGTCTGCAGCCCCTAGGTTAGTCACCCCCATTAGTCAGCAACCCCGCCCCCAGACCCTCCCCTGACCAAGGCTTCTTGCACCTGAGGTGGCTTCAGGGTACCAGGGCGCTGTGCTGCTGTCCTGTGGACAGGAGAAGGGGTTTTGGCCAGGCTGGCCCAGGCCTGGGGTGACTCAGACAGAGTGGCCAAGCTCCTCAGAGCCCCCCAGGGCACAGCAGCTGAGCCAGGCCCAGCTTTGAGTCCCTCTGAGACATGCCACCCCCCAGCTCACATGACCGTGAGCAAAAGCCCTCTCCCCTGTCCCCAAAGGAGCAAGATCCCCCATCCCCAAAGGAGCAAGACCTGGATTGTGCAGGACCCTCCTAGTCGGGGAACTGAGACCTCAGGACCTCTCTGGTGGCCATCCCTGCCTGGCACTGGGCCACCAGGAAGGGATGCACTTGGGTGGTGCAGATCCCACCTGCATTTGCCACCTTGGATGCCCTCAGGCCAGTGAGGATGGCGTCACTTAGTGCACTGCTCTAGTTAGCCATGAGAGAAATGTGAAGTTAGCTGGACTCAGGGCTGCCCAGGCCGGCCCCTCCCAGCTCCTCCTGGGCCAAGAAGTGCCTTGGGTAGAGTCTGGGTACAGTTTGAGTTCGTCTCCAGCTTGAGAAGATTTCGGGATGTGTCACCAGGGTTCTGTCCTGGCATCCAGTGCCTTTGGTGGCCCTGAATGTCCTCTCAGACCCCACGGAGGACCTGGTCACTGTGACTGTGGAGATTTGTCAGGGACTGGGCCCCAGGCACTGTCCTCAGCCATATCTCTGTGAGCTATCCGAGGTCGGGCTCCCAGCTCACAGGAGGGAAACTGAATTCCAAGGACATTGTCACTTTCCTGTGTCACACTCCTAGGGTCTGACTCTAGTGCTGTCCTTGGGACTTTCCCGGCACGTACACACTGAGGAAGAGAAAAAGGGGTCTTGATGAGGTCAGTCATCACGGGAACAGGCCTTCTGCATGCTGCCCTCCACATTCTTCCTCACCTCCAGACTTCAGAAGTGTCCACGCTGTGCTCTGAGGAAAGACAGGAGAGAAACCCCAAGGAATCCCTGGCTAGGAGTCACGTTCAGCACACAGCGGCCTGAGCAGGGCCCAAGGCACAGGCCTAGGGAACAGGGAGTCCCGGGAGTCCCGCTCGGCCTGGGCTGGGAGTCCCCATGTCCCAGAAGTTGCTTCCAGGGACTCGGGGTCAGGATTTACACATCTGATTCCTGGATGTCAGTGAGAGCCACTTATGAGGCAGAGAAGCCCTTTCCCGGGGCCAGTCCCCAGGGCCAGGCCGGAAGCCCGTCTTCAGGACATCCAGAGCTGAGGTCCTCACTGTGCTGTTGGGCTTCTTGTTGGTGGAGATGGCAGTTTTCTGGTTCTGATGTTTGTTTGCTTTTGTTGTTTGTTTTTGGTTTTTCGAGATAGGGCTTCTCTGTGTAACAGTCCTGGCTGTCCTGGAACTCGCTCTGTAAACCAGGCTGGACTCCAACTCAGAGATCCACCAGCCTCTGCCTCCCGAGTGCCAGGCAGTAGTGGTGCACACCTTTAATCTCAGCACTCTGTCTAAAAGTGTATGCCACCACAGTGACGTTGTTCTTAGACAGAGTCTCACTCTGTAGTCGAGAGAGTGGTCCAGATTTTACTATCCCCCTGCCTCAGTCTCTCCAGCTCTGGTCTCATCACAGCTGATTTTCACAACGGGATTCTTTTCCTTCATTGTTCTCCTGTATATGTGTGCAGTACCTGCAGAAGCCAGAAGAGAGCGTCGGGCCACAGAGGGTTGTGAACTGCCATGTGGGTGTTGGGAACTGAACTTGGGTTCTCTGCAAGATCAGCCAGTACTTTAACCTTCAAATTACCTCTCTAGCACCCCACCTTGAGTTTTTTTTGAGACAGGGTCTGTTACATGTAAGGATGGGGCAGGAAGAAGACGAGGCTGAGATTCTGAGTCGTTTGCACTGGTGTGGAGCAGGAAGCCAGGCCTGAAGTGGGACCCTGAGCCTGTGCTGAGTGTGAGCGTTTCCTGGTCTCATCAGCACTGTATCCAAACTCAGAGTCCCCTTGGGACCTCTGGGCCTTGGAGCTGAGGGGTTGGCAGCAAGTTCCCCTGCAGAGTCAGCAGGGGCATCCGGGAGAGCCATCTGGGAGACACTTGGGTGGGATGCAGGAGGGACCAACACCTCCGCGTCCTGACAGCTGGGACAGAGGGCTATCCTGGGCCCAGGTGGCTTCCCACGTCTCACTGTCCCTTCTCCAACAGGGTCGGTCTGGGGTTCTAGCAGCCGGCCCTGTGCACCCAGCCGGCTTCGGAGAAGATGCCGGAACAGAGCAACGACTACCGCGTGGTTGTGTTTGGTGCAGGCGGGGTGGGCAAGAGCTCGCTGGTGCTCCGCTTTGTGAAGGGGACGTTCCGTGACACCTACATCCCTACCATAGAGGACACGTACCGACAGGTGATCAGCTGTGACAAGAGCGTGTGCACACTGCAGATTACGGACACAACCGGCAGCCACCAGTTCCCTGCCATGCAGCGGCTGTCCATCTCCAAGGGCCATGCCTTCATCCTGGTGTTCTCGGTGACCAGCAAGCAATCGCTGGACGAGCTGAGCCCCATCTACAAGCTGATCGTGCAGATCAAGGGCAGCGTGGAGGACATCCCCATTATGCTGGTGGGGAACAAGTGCGACGAGACGCAGCGGGAGGTGCACACCCGCGAGGCGCAGGCCGTGGCACAGGAGTGGAAGTGCGCCTTCATGGAGACCTCGGCCAAGATGAACTACAACGTGAAGGAGCTGTTCCAGGAGCTGCTGACGCTCGAGACACGCCGCAGCGTCAGCCTCAGCGTGGACGGCAAGCGCTCCAGCAAGCAGAAGAGGGCTGACCGCATCAAGGGCAAGTGTGCGCTCATGTGAGCCGGCCAAAACCGGCTAGGGCCTCCAGGGCTCCTGCTCCCCTCCCCCTCCCTCTTTCCCTCCCTCCCTCCCTTTCTCCTCCTTCCCTCCTTCTCTTGCTCCTTCTCTCTACTCCCCTTCTTCCCTCCCTCTCCCTCCTCCCCTCTCCTTCTGCTCCTCCTCTCCCTCTTCCTACTCCTCCCCTCCTTCTTCCTACTTCTCCCTGCCCTCCTTCCTTCTCCCCTGTCCTCCACCTCCTCCCTCCTTCTTCCCTCCCTTCCCTCCCATTCCATTCCTCCTCTTCTTCCTTCGTGGCTTCCTCCATCTCTCTTCCCACACTACCAGCCCACAGTAGGGTTGAGCTCCACCCCAGTCCCTTCACACCTCCATCCGCTATCAACCCTTGCTGACACCTCCCTCTTTCTCTCTGTCCACGCCCCCCCTGTTCTATCTGTACCCCACATTCCAGCAAGGACCAGAGAGGCTGCCTTGCCTCTTAGTCTCTGTCCCTTTCCAGGGGCGTTCCTAGTCACACCCACACCCTGTCCCCCACATTCTATCACTGTGACCTCTTACTCACATCTTATTTCCTTCACCTGGTCCTGTCTGTTCCCTGTGACCCCGGACCTGAACCCTTCCCTGGGTCCAGAACACATCCAGTAATCTCCTGCAGCACACCAGGGTGGATGGGCCCACGGGCTGGGCCTCAGGCCACCAGGCAATAAACAGAGCCTGCAGCAATGCCCTGCCAACCCCAAGCGCCACCCCTGGAGCAGCAGACACCCACAGCACAAGCCCAGGACTGTCCTCAGCAGAGGCACAAGGGGACCAGAGCCTGGAGCGTGGGATGGCTGCCTGGAGGCTACCCATCTGGACACTGGCCTTCTACGGCGACAGTAGTGCCTCAACGGTGACCCCAAGTTGGGGTTTGGGGTGCTGAGGAAGGGTGCCCAGCTGAGAGCCCATTGGTGAAGCCCCCATGTGGGGCGGTGGGACTAGTTCCTGCTGCCTCAGGGCCCTGACAGACCCTGAGCGCCTTTGCTGGTTGTTCGTACCCAGAGACCGTTCCCCGCGTGTGCCCTGAGTCCCGGAGCCTCTGTGGTATCTGCGAGACTGTCCAGGACACTTGAGTGGCACTGGCTCCTGGGCCTGTGTCCCACCCAAATGAGGGTGACTGTAGAATCCTATGTTCATGTGACTTTGTGTGTGTGTGACAGGTGTGTGTTTGTCTTGGGATAGAGTGTTTCTGGGCCATTCTGTGCCCTTAGCGAGAGCAAGTGTGGATGGTGGCCGGGAAAGTGGCCTGTGTGTGGCTGTGGAGGGTACCTAGACATCGTGGTCTTCTTGTATGGACTGTGTGTGGCTGTGGAGGGTACCTAGACATCGTGGTCTTCCTGTATGGACTGTGTGTTCAGGAGTGGGAAGCAATGGATTTGACAACCTGTCTGTTTGGCTGTCTGAGGAGCACCAGGTCCTGTTCCAGGCTGTGGCAAGCTGGCCTGTGGCTCAGTCAGCTAGTGTTGTGGAACAAGAGTCAGAGATGCTGGCACTGGGCCTCAGTGCATGTGATCTTTACCTCTCGGGGACAGCAGGCCAGGCTGGGGCTGGGGCAAGCTGGGTCCTCTGTTGTGTGTGTGTGTGTGAGAGAGAGACAGAGAGAGACAGAGGGCCAGAGAGGCAGAAAGACAGCTGCAGCTGGATGCCAAGGGGGGTCCAGACCTCAGTGGGGTCTCTGTCTCCTGCACACAGGGCGAATCACAGCCTGAAGCCTGAGTCTGAGTGTAGCTGAGCCCTGATCTCCAGCCAGGCCACGGCCCCCACAGCCGCCGCCTGTTCCCTAGCCCCGGGAGCGGCTCCTGGCTGGACAGGGGGTCACAGCCCTTTCTCAGGGACACACCCTGATAGCACAATCTCTGGGCCACCCCAAGCCTCTCCTGGCTGGCCTTGCCCATCCTGGGAATACCAGGCTGGGTGGCAGGGGAGGCGGGAGCCCGCCCTGGCTGCCGGCCAACCTGCCCAGGCTTCTCTGGTGCTGGGGACCCCGCCAGGCCTCGCTTGCTGTGACCCACCCCTGCCCCCGCATGTGGGAGCCCCGCCCCGCGTGGGGTCTGTGTACCGTTCGCTGTAGACCTTGTCTTCCGCAATAAACATGTGGATCCTGCCTCCCCTGTTGCTGTGGCTTCTGCGCACCACTGGGGAGGGCTGGTGACAGGGGGAGATGGAGGAGATGGGGGGTTGTAATGGATGGGGCACCCAAGACCACAAAGAAGCTTACTGGGTCAGTGAGAGCACCCACCTTTCCTGCCCAGTCTCTGCCCAGGGCAGACTGGGACAGCTCGTGGGCTCACTGTGTAGTTGGCACCACTGTATACCAGCTGGAGCCACTGAGTGTGGTTACTCCCACAATCCCTCCCTCTGATCCCAGAGGCCACATAGGGAGGCTAAGAATGGTGACTGCTCCTGCCAAGGAGCCAAGGTCAACTCCAAGCAGCCCTTTAACAAATCGGGCTTCCTGAAACCCAGCCAAGGGAGCCTAGAAGAAAGAATCTGCTTTCAGTCTAGGACAGAAATCACAAGGTTCTGTCTCCAACATTTGGGGAGGGGGGGAAGACCCTGCCTCAAACAAATAGGCAGAAAGTGAAAGGGGAGGTCACTGACACCCCCTCACCGGCCTCTGCCATGTGCACACATCAGCACACATGCACACACATGTGCACAAACACACATACACACACATGTGTAAACATAGCAGCACATAGAAATAAAACCCTCAAACAGCACAACAAAAACAGGAACAAAAGAAAAAGGGCAGGACAGAGCCTAGAATCCCCAGTGAGGGGCTGGGGGCATGGTCAGGGTGGAGCCCCACCCAGATAGTATGATGCCATAGATGCCATGCTCAGAACTGGAATAAAAGAATGTATTCCTCTTTCATATGCTTTGTCAAATATGGCTGTACCTCATTAGGTTGCTCACTGTTCTGGCATTCATGAAGCCCTGGGTGCCATCTTTAGTTCCGAAAAACTGGGCATGATGTGGTGTTCACAGGTGCATGCACACAGACACACACACACACACAGAGGCATGCACATGGACGCACACACGTGAATGCTGGAGGTGGAGCAGACCAGTCCCTCCAGCTTTGCAGTGAATCAGAGGGCGGCCTGGGTGGTGGTGCACACCTTTAACCCCAGCACTCAGGAGGCAGAGGCAGGCAGATCTCTGAGTTCCAGCCTGGGCTATAGAGCAAGTTCCAGGACAGGCTCCAGAGCTATAGAGAAACCCTGTCTCGAAAAATAAAAACAAAACAACAAAAACAAAAACACACAAGAAAACAAAAAACCTATAGTTTATGTTAGTACGGGCTTGGAACTCACAGTGATCCTGCTCCCCCAGCTTCCTGACCACTAGGAGACAGTGAGCATCATCATAGCATCCATGGTGATTTGTTTGAACATTTATCACGTGTGTGCACATGTGTGTGCTGGTCAGACACGGAAGTCCGTGTTCTCCTTCCAACACGTGGGCCGTGGGCCCTGGAGCTTGAACTCAGGCCTCAGACTTTGCCATCCGTCCATGCACTGAGTGTCTTGCCAGTCCTGGTGTAATATTTTGGTTTGGCTTTTTGAGAGGTTTAACGTTTTGTTGTTGGTTTTCTTTTTGTTTTTTCAGACAGGGTTTCTCTGTGTAGCCCTGGCTGTGCTGGAACTCTCTCTGTAGACCAGGCTGGCCTCAAACTCGGAGATCTGCCTGCCTCTGCCTCCCGAGTGCTGGGGTTAGAGGAGTGTGCCACCACCGCCCAGACGAAGGTTTTTAAAGATGACAGAATCATAGAAACGGGCTGACGTGGTGGCAGCCACACCTTTAATCCCAGCACTCGGAGGAAGACGGAGGGGTGGGTTATGCCACTGTCAGTCTGTGAGTTTGAGGCCAGCCTGATCTACTACGTAATGAGACACTTAAAAAAAATAACATAAAATGGGGCTGGAGAGGTGGTTAAGAGCCCTGGCTGCTTTTCTAGACGACTGGGGCTCCATTCCCAGCACCCAGGCTCAAGGGATCCCATGCTCTTTTCTGACCTCTGTGGGCCTTCTACAACATGGTATACACAGAGACAGACAGACAGACAGACACACACACACACACACACACACACACTCATATATGTACACAGAGGCAAGACATCAGCACATTATGGAAAAAATAAAAACAAAATAAAGTAAATCATGGAGATGGAAGAGTGGTGGAGTTCCACCCCAGGAGAGTGGGTGTGTCCACGGCAATAGCTGTTAGGGCTCCCTCTGGTGGCAGCTTGGCGCAGTCCTGCCTTCTGGGTCTACTTAAAAGTGCATGCAAAAAATGTGTTAATTTTTTGAGAAATACATTTTAGAAAATTTATGTGTGTGTGCAGGCGCGTACGTGCACGACTATGTACGCTTGCTCCAGCATGTGTGTGGAAGTCAGACAACTTGTGACAGTTGGTTCTTCCCGTCCACTCTATGAGCCGTGGGAATTGAACGGGGTCCTCAGGCTTGGTGGGACATGCTTTTCCGGTTTAGTGCTTTTATTTATTTGTTTATTCATTTATTTACTTTTAACTTATGAATATGTATGCCTGCGTGAGGACGTAGGATCCCCTGGAACTGGAGTTATAGACACTTGTGAGCTGTCTGTCATGTGGGTCAGGGAAATGAACCCGAGTCCATCTGGAAGAGCAGCCAGAGCTCGCAATCTCTAAGCAATCTCTCGAGCATTAGTTAGTTTTTGAAACAGGGTCTCCTGCAGCCTGTTTCAATGACCTCAAACCTGGGGCAGTCCTCATTCCTCATTCTCCTAGGTGTTGGAACATTAGGTGAGTGACATCAAGCCCAGCTCTGCATCTAAACCACATCACTTGGTGGGCCACAAACAGGTGACTTCTACAGTGGTTCCTGTTGAGGGTCTGGGAACAGCTTGGGTGGGCGTGCCAGTTCGGAAGGGAAGAACGCAACAGGAAGGTCCTGGGTTTCTCTGCACAACCCGAGCCTGTCTGTGTGTGACCGCTCGGTTGCTTCAGGGATGCCCAGCGGGCAGACTGGCAGCTGGTAATCACAGAACGTCAGTCCAGAGAAATCTGAGGTCACCCACCAAGAGGCCCCTGATCGGCCCCTGATCGGCCTTTCCCTAAGGGACATCCCAGACATTTCTACAGTTCCAGGGGAGTTCGGGGACAAAGCAGACCCGCGTTCGGTCTGGGGCATGATTCCCTGGTTCCACCGCAGCACACAGGAGGTTTGCAGTCAGTCTTGGCTCCACAGAGAGTTCAAGGCCAGCCTGGGCAGTTTAGTGCTTTCTCAAAATAAAAAAGAGGGGCAGGGAGGTTGTGGTGCACACCTTTAATCCAGCACTCGGGAGGCAGAGGCACATGGATCCCGGTGTGTTCGAGGACGGCCTCATCTACAGAGGAAGTGACAGGACAGTCAGGGTTATGTAGAGAAACCCTGGCCGGGGGTGGGGGGGTGGGGGTTGGGGGTGAGGGAGGATGAGGGAGGTTGGCTGAGGCCATGACCCAAGCTCAATACTACAAAAAATAAAAAAAAATTCAACTAATATAGAGAGAAAAATAGAGATAATACAGAATTATACAAGCAAATGAAAAATTGTTACTAGCGCCATCATAACCTGGGACCCAGCTCGAATTCGAACTCGAGCCTCGAAAACCACAGGCCGGCGTGCCTCCTGCCCCTGGCTCTCCCACTTGGGTTCCGTACACACACGGGTGTTTTTCTAAAGCAGGTGCGAAAGCGGTGGGCAGCGGGGGTGGATACTACCACAATACGTGATACTCATGCGTGAAAACGTCATAATGAAACCCATTATGCTGCACAATGAATACACACCAGTAAAATAAGCGCAAAAAAAGCCAAACCCAAACCAAAACACAGGCCTGACGTCACGCAGCCCCTCTTCTGAGAGGCCCCTCCCAATGCACCATTCTTGCCAATCTTAGGCAGCGTAACCCCGCCCTCAAGTTCACGAATGGCTTCTGGATGTGCCACTCCTGGATATGCCTCGCCCACTCACACCCGAAGCCCTGCCCCACTCCCCAAGGCTAAGCCTACCAGGCTGTCGGCCCAAAGCTCCGCCTCCGGCCCCAGCCTCCGCCGTCCTGGCTTCGGATTGGTCTGGATGTTACAGAGGCGCCGCCCTTATCGCGGACGCCCCGCCCCGTGGAAGAGCCCTCTCCAGGCCCCGCGGTGCATTTGGCTGAGAGACGGCTGAGACACCTGCTGGAGACAGGTGAGCTGGGCGTGCTGAGGAGAATCGGGGTGCATAGAAGAGTGGGTTGCATCGGAGAGGACGGGGCAGTGCAGCCAGGGAGGAGTGAGGTGCAGCCAGGGACGATTGGAGCGCGGCCGTGAAAGAGTGGGGTGCAGTTAGAGGAATGGGGTGCATTTAGGGGGGAATAGGATGAAGTCAGGCAAGAGTGGGGTGTATTCAGATGATAGGAGGCATGCGATGAGTGACAGAAGGGTGGGGTACAGTCAGGGGAGTGGGGTACATTATGAAGGAGCCGGGGAGGAGTGAGCAGCAGTCGGGGACGAATGGGGTACAGTTGGGGACGAGTTTGTGCGGTAGGGGAGGAATGGGGTCCAGTCAAAAAGGAATGGGGCGCTACCTGTTTGCTGTCTAATTGCACATGGGACCAGCACCTTGGCCGCAAGGACCTTTCTTCCTCTCAGGGACAGAGAGGTCCACAGGCTTAGATATTGGGGTGCACGAAGCTCCAATGGCTGTTTCAGAAACTTCCTGTGGGAGTTTTAGGGGCAATGATGTTAAAGCGTGTGGGTGGTACACCTCTGCTGCTGGCGGATGTGGGGCTGTTGGCGGCTGGGGGTGCAGTAATGGCTGAACTGGGGCTGTGGGGTCTGAGAGCCTGCGACTGTTGCTCCAGGCCCTGTCCTCTCAGTGGCTTTGGGACTCTGGTCCTGATGTTCCCACGGTCCTCCCAAAGGAGTGCAGTAGCAGCTAGCCTTGGGCAGGCTCCCTGCAGTGTCCAACCAGAGATTCATGGGCTGAGTGCACCCTGGTGCATCAAGAAGGCTGTGAGGGCCAAGGTGAATGTGAGGTCAGGTTGTCACCGAAAGACAAAAAGGAATGGCCCTTGACCCCGCCACGCCACCTTGGTTTGAGGCCAGCCTGGGCTACATAGTGCGTTCCAGGACAGGCAGTGCTTCGCAGTGAGACTGTCTCTGAATAACAACAGTTCACTGACAGCTGGGTGTGAAATTACCTTCTAGCCTGGATGACTGCTGAGGGGACATTGGGTCATATTCAGGGTTCTGTGTGGCCACCTCAAATCAGTGAGGCCTTGACATGCAGTGGGTGGAGGCCTGAGATTCTACACAGCACTTTGAGAGCCCAGAGCATCCCCTCGAGAATGAAGGGCCGGAGGCCATGCACAAAGCATAGGAAACAGCTCGCTAGCTGAGAGCTACCCAGTCAGGTGAAGGTGTGTGGATCGGGACAGCGCTTCCCAGATTCCCCCAAGGTGCTCTGCAGTGCTGGGACTCAGGCGATACCATATGATATGATTCCCAGCCACCCATACCGTGGCTCTTCCAGGTGACTTGCTTTGTTTTGCTTTTAAGACAAAGTCTTCGGTAGCCCAGGCTTTCTCCAAGTCCATACTGAGCTCAGGGGGACCTTGACTCCTGATCCTCCTCTTTCTTGATTACAGGCATAGGTCTGTGTAGCCCCCACCTTTTTTCCCCCCTTCTGAAACAGGGTCTTACTATGTAGCACAGCTGGCCTGGAACTCACAGAGATCCCCCTGCCTCTGCCTCCTGAGCGCTGGGCTTAAAGGAGTGGCCACAACACCCAGTTCCCTGTAACTTTAAGTTGGTGGGTAACTGTAACTGAGCCTGCATTGCAGGCACAGAGGTCTACCCAAACTTCTGTTTCGCGCCCTAAAGAGTGTGGCGCATTTCTCGAGCATGGGGTCCTGGAGTGCGGAGCCACAGCCCAGGGGACTGATACCCGTGTACACAGTGCAGAATCGATTCTCTCTGCACACTGAGTAGTAACAGAAAAAGTTGCCCCTGCCAAGTCATTGCCCCAGGGTTTCTCTTTGTGTTCAGAAATAGTGACTGTTTGCCGGGCGATGGAGGCGCACACCTTTAATCCCAGCACTCGGGAGGCAGAGGCAGGCCGATCTCTGTGAGTTCGAGACCAGCCTGGTCTACAGAGCTAGTTCCAGGACAGGCTCCAAAGCCACAGAGAAACCCTGTCTCGAAAAACTAAAAAAAAAAAAAAAAAAAAAGAAAAGAAAGAAAAGAAAGAAATAGTGACTGTTTGAAATGACATTCACTGGGTTGGGGACGTGGCCCAGGCATGCACTGGGCCTTGGATGCTGCTCCATTTGAAAACCACACATGATCCCAGAATCAAGCAACTCTCTGTGGGTGACATAGTGAGGCACTGCCTCCGTCGGGGTCGAAGGAGACCTTGGAACTACCACAACCACCTCACATCCACCGGGTTGTTAAGCCTGTGAAAGACCGGTCCTTTCCTTGGTTCCTCACCGTCACGCGGTCCGACAGGTCATCACTTGTTTTTCTTCCGTGGAATGTTCGTCCCACGCTGGCTTTCATTAATGGTTGACCCCTGCAATGCCAGGGTCTAGTGGCTTTTGGGGCTTCCCGGACTGAGGCCTGGCTTCTGTTCTCGCATCCTGTCACCGTCCACACCTGTAAGTGTGAAGGCAGAAGCCACGTGACAGAATGGTAGACACCTTAACTGCTTTGTGGACGGGCCCCCGCTCTCCCTGCTCCTGGGAGACCCGTCCTGTCTTCCTTATCTCCATCTGTGGGGAGCAGGGGAGAGGCTTCTAAAATGGTTACCAGTGTCTTCCTGAGGCTCTGAAAAGTAGATGATCTGATCGCTTCTCCTATTTTAAATGCAGGTCTGATCTGCATATTTTAAAATTCACCATTTGAAGCATAATAATTCAGATTTTCCTGAGCATCTCTGCACAGCCATGATCTGTGCATGACAGTCTGGTACTGTGTCCTC
Organism: Microtus oregoni; assembly: GCF_018167655.1. NCBI lineage: Eukaryota > Metazoa > Chordata > Mammalia > Rodentia > Cricetidae > Microtus > Microtus oregoni. Next base: position 4,229,754 of record NW_024543078.1, on the reverse strand, counting down.
ACCCCAGGTTGGTGTCTCCTCCCCTGAGCCGTCACTCTGCCCCTCCCAGCCCCTGGCACCTAAGACACCTTCTTCCTGGATGCTCCTGGAGCTCTATGTCCTTAGGGAAGCTTTCAGAGCCCGGCACTGTTCGCAGCCGTGTGGTATTCTGCCTGCCGTGTGGGTGGACCACACTGCTTCTCCAGGTCACCAGGACAGTTTCTGTCTTTCGTTGTGACCTGTGACATGGAGTGATGGTCCTGTCATAGGTGACTTACTGAACTGAACTTGGACTGTTCATTGTTTTTTCTTTCTGAGGGTGAGAGTGTAAATTGTCTGCTTCCTGTCCTGATCTTTTTCATCTCAAAGCTACAACACTCAGAGCTGTGTCCCCTTGGTGGGGGCCATTGAGACCTGCTTTCTTTGATTCTTCATTACCAGGTCAACAGCTAGAGGTGGGTGTCAGGGTCTCACCCTCACCCCAGCTCCACCCACCCCCAAAGCCCTGTCACTCCGAGAACATTCCTTTCTCAGTCCAACAAGGGCGCTTTGTCCTTGTTGGCCTGTGCTGAACCTCAGAACCCATGCCAGGTCCCAAAGTCACGTGATCTGAGGAGCGTGTGTCTGTGACTGTGTATGTGTGTGGTGATGTGTGGTGTGTCTGTATGTGTGTATGTGTGTGTGTGGTGGTGTGGTGTGTGTGTGTGTCTGTGACTCTGTATGTGCATGTGTTTGTGGTGTGTGGCATGTGTGTTGTGTGTATGTGTGTTGTGTGTGTGTTGTGTGTATGTGTGTTGTGTGTGTGGTGTGTGTATGTATTTATGTGTGTCTGTGACTGTGTTTGTGTGTGGTAGTATGTGGTGTGTGTGTGCGGTGTGTGGTAATGTGTGGTGTGGTGTATGGTGTATGTGTGTGTGGTGTGGTGTGTGTGTATGATTCTGTGTGTGTGGTTGTGTGGTAGTGTGTGGTGTGTGTATGTGTGTGTTGTATGTGTGTGTGTGGTGTGTGTGTGGTGTGTGTGTGTCTGTGACTCTGTATGTGTGTGTGTTTGTGGTGTGTGTGGTGTGTGTATGTGTGTGTGGTGTGTGTGGTGTGGTGTGTGTGTATGATTCTGTGTGTGTGGTTGTGTGGTAGTGTGTGGTGTGTGTATGTGTGTTTTGTATGTGTGTGTGTCTGTGACTCTGTATGTGTGTGTGTCTGTGACTCTGATGTGTGTGTGTGTTTGTGGTGTGTGTGGTGTGTGGTTGCATGTGGCCTGGGGTGGTGGATAGAGGTGGGAGGCAGGACTCTGCATTTGGAGACTTGGTACTCTCAGGCCTAGGGACACACTAGGTTTGTGGGACTGAGCTGCCTGTCATTCCAGCACTTGGGAGGCAGAGGCAGGTCTGAGCTCCACGGTGAGATCTTGCCTGAAAACCCAAAGCCGAGGGCTGGAACATGCTCAGCTGCGAGACCACTGCACAGCGTGAGGACAAGATCAGATCTAAAGAGCCTTCGTCAACAGCCGGCATGGCCGCACAGACGTCCAGGCCCCTGCTGCTTGCAGGCCTCCATGTGAGCTCTGGAGCTCGTGGCTCAAGGAAATAAGGCAGAGGGATCGGAGACAATGCCTGCATCCTCCTCCAGCTCCATCTGTGTGCACACACCACATACACATGTGCACTAACAACCCAAACCAAAGTCCAACCCCCACTTCAGACAGGGTTTTTCTGTGTAGCCCTGGCTGTCCTGGAACTCACTCTGCACACCAGGCTGGCCTGGAACTCAGAGATCCGCCTGCCTCTGCCTCCCAAGTCTTGGGATTAAAGGCGAGCACCATCCTCTTCAGATTAAAAAAAAATTTTTTTTTTGACCCAACAAAGTCATTGCTGCAGGGCAGGACTGGGTCTGGGTATCAGGGCCCAGGCAGAGTTGGGTTGGAGCACTACTTGTCCAGGTCAAGATGTGGCCATAGCCTCCTGGTTTTCCAGGTTCTTCTGTGTCACTCAGAGTGGTTGGGTGTGTGACTAGCATCCTGAGTTAGGGTGCTTTGGGGGGGCTGTCCTAGGGGTATCCCTGGACTCCACCCACTCCATGCCATGAGCTCCTCTGGTTGGCTCCCCACAGTTGAGAATCTTCTGGATTTAAGATGGCCCCCAGATCAAACTCAGCTTTCAGTGAGACCAGACTAGACCAACAGGGTCGGGACCCCTCTATGTGGAGAGCTGGGTTTGGAAACAGGGCTTAGGACTCTGGCTGCATCACACACCCAGCAGGCAGAAAGCTCTGGGATCTGTCCACAGCACCATAGAAACCAGATGAGGTGACTCACCGGGAGGCAGAGGCAGGGGGATCAGAAGTTCAAAACCAGCTTTGGCTACATAGTGATGTTTGGGTGGAAATGCCACCCAGGCCCCAGAGCTCCTATACCTAAAGAGTCTGGAATGTTTGGGTTAAGGCTTTACTCCAGCCCCTGGCATCCATATACCCAGAGAGTCTGGAATCTTTGGATGGAAAGTTTTATCCCAAGCCCCGTCCCCAGGGAGTTGCCTCAGTCCAGACTCCACCTCTAAGAAAGCCTGCCAAATGGTGACCCCTCCCCAAAGGTGCTCAAGACCACTTCCACAGGGCATTTACACGTGGTTTTCCGGTTTCACTTCCAGGCCACCTAGGAGCGCTGGCCTCTGTTAAACCCGGGCTTTTTCTAATTTAGTTTGATTTGGTCTGATTTGGATTATTGCATCATCAGAGAGGTTTACTGGGCTACAAAAGCTTTTCAACTGAGTCACAGACAGCCTGGGCTATGTGAAACCCTATCTCAGGAAAAAAATATTTATTTAGCTTGACACTGTTTAACTGTAGTACAGGCTGGCCCAGGTTAGCTTGACTCTGTTTAACTGTAGTGCAGGCTGGCCCGGAAGCCTCACCTCCCAGGCCTGCACTCCCACATCCCATACAAGGCAGCGATTTGGGCACTTATGTGAGCATTTCCCAAACTGAATCCATTTCCTTCCCACACATCTCAGATCCCCCTCCCCGCCCCCCGCAGCCGCACACACCAGGTGGCTATAGGGTCATCCCTGTCCCCCTGCCCCCCACCTGATAATAGTCCATTGTATGAGGAACCCAGGCTGTGTGGGTTCACTCAACTGTTTGGGTGGTTGCTATCTTCAAGCTGTTTTGGAAGACAACCCCCCACTCCTACCCCAGACCATCTATTCAGGAATTTTATTGTTTTGTTTTTCTAAAGATGAGTGTTTTTATCCTTCTTGGCCTGAGAACACCCCAGGAAGCACCCAAAGGGGCCATTAACCTCTGTCAAACTCACAGATGTCTCAGATGGTCTTCTGGGCCTCGGGGAGTTCCTCTGTATGTCAGAGGCTCTTTCTAAACTCTGGGCTTCGGGATCTCTGTCGACCCAGTTCTCACCCTTCGACGTGGTTGGCCTTCGTGCCCCGTGCCCGACTCCTGTGGGACCAGCCAGCCTCGCTGCTCTGGGACTCTGCGTGGGCAGGGCAGGTCCTGGGGGCTGTGGGTAAGGGCACCTGCCTGGCAGTGTGTTCAAATCCCCAGCAAACCTGTAAAGGCCATGTCTGTGACCCTGGGTGAGGCTGTATCTCCCCTTCGCTGGGGCTCCATGTCCAGTCAGCCTGGAGAAGAGGAAGGCGCCAGGCCCAGTGAGAGGCCCAGCCCACTGAATGCTCAGCTCCTCGAGACGAAAAGTCCAACCAGATAACTTGGGGGTCATCAAAAGGAGGCTGACCCAGAGAAGTGAAAACAGATCTGAGATCAGTGAATGCCATGCTCCGAGGAAGTGGAGCCCATGGGGCCAAGATATAAAGGAAGTCAAATAGAAGATGGGTTTCATGGCGCATGCCTTTAATCCCTGCACTCGGGGGGCAGAGGCAGGCGGATCTCTGAGTTTGAGGCCCACCTGGTCTACGGAACTAGGACAACCAGGGCTACATGGAGAAGCCCTGTCTGAAAAAGAAAAGAAGAAGAAGCCGGGCGGTGGTGGCGCACGCCTTTAATCCCAGCACTCGGGAGGCAGAGGCAGGCGGATCTCTGTGAGTTCGAGACCAGCCTGGTTTACAAGAGCTAGTTCCAGGACAGGCTCCAAAACCACAGAGAAACCCTGTCTCGAAAAACCAAAAAAAAAAAAAAAAAAAAAAAAAAAAAAAAAAAAAAAAAGAAAAGAAGAAGAAGAGGAGGAGAAAAATGAATACTGTGGAATCTTCTAGAACTTTCTGGAATGTTCTGGAATCCAATGGACATTTTCTGGAGTCTTTCAGAAATTCTGGGACCGTGACAGAGTGAAACTGTGCCCTTGTCTTAAATTAATATTATTATTGTATATAGAATATGTTAATCTTTGTTTTTGATTGATATAAATAAATATTAAAATGGCTATTAAATTTTTATTCTACTTCATGAAGAAAAATCTTTATTTTTCATCCCCACTGCCATCTCAGACATGGACAAACCAATGACAGGATTAAGGGAGCTGCAGGCAGAGGCTGTGCTGGCACACTCAGGAGCTGGGCTTCTGTAGAGACTGGCGGCCCTCCAGGGAGGTTGCTGGTTCTGGGCCGGGAGGTGGCCTTGTGAGACTGAAGGCTCCTGACCAGATAAATGCCTGGTGCTCATCTTGGGCTCTGCAGCATGCTAGTGGTGTCCCCGGCCTTCACCCACCCATGCCAGGAGCTCCCCAGAGGGACCATTTCTGTCCTCAGATGTCCCCCAGTATCTCAGGGACAGGCTCACTGTTGACCCTGGAAGGAAGACCTGCATGCCATGCACACGCCTGGGCTTGGACTCAGGCCTGGAATGCCCCCCACGGTAACGTGGCCTCTGCCAGGGATCCCAGCAGTGTGTTTAGAGGTGTAATTAAGTGGCCGTGTTTTCTCTGGGGTGGTGACACAGATCTGTCCCTCCCTTCAGAGCTGACAGTAATTCAAAAGTGAGAGACTTAGGGGTCCTTGGGGACCGAGGAGTTGCGTGTGAGATCTGTGTCTTAGCATGTCTCCCTCGGGTTGCCCAGAACCCCACTATGCAGGATCAGCACCCGCACCAGCTAGTGCTCTGCAGGCTGGTCAGAAGGGGCTGAGCTGGGGTGCACGGGATCTACTGGGGGACAGGGGAGGCAGGAATGGAGGAACTGTGTGCGTTGCGATGTGTGGAGGCTGGGGGCGTGGTCAGGGTGGAGCACGGGTCTAGCCTGTGTCAGGATGTTCAGATTGTGGCTGCTATGATTTATTTGTGGTTTGCAGGCTTTTTCTTGTGTCTGGCCTCTGCCTCCTTCCCAGTCTGCCTATCCTGTCTTACACAGATTCCTGTCAGTCTCTTTAAGACTCTCCTAATTACCTCTTCAGCATGTGAAGACTCCTTTCCATCCTCTGAGGTATCTCTCAAAATATTCCCGATAGTTAAATTAACCCAGTGTTTGCACCCTGGGCTGTGTGAACATTGTTCCAAGTCATTCTTTATGACTGGACTTGGTGGCACAGACCAGTTAGCCCAGCACTTGGGTTTGGAGGCAGAAGGATCAGAAGTTCAAGCTCGTTCTCAGCCAGTTTGAGCCAGCCTGGGCTACACGAGACCAGCCTCTGCTATCCACTTGGGCCCGGTCCCTTGCTAGTGTTCCCGCGCGCGTCTCAGCAGTTGCACACAGCCAGGATTGCAAAGCCGGAGCCCTCAGCTTTGAACGGAGGATGCCGAGCTAAATCGGGCACGTTGTGTTCCAGGAGGATGTGTTGTTTCCGTTGTGTTTTGAGGGAGGGGACGGTGTGTTTCCTCCTGTGACTCTGTCTCAGAATGGTTCATTGAGGACTGTGTAGACGGGATCGCAGCTGCGCACAGCCTGACACAGTCTCTACAGCACTTTCCGTGTGTGGCAGCCCCCCCCCCCCAATGTGTAAAATTCTAGCTTTTTAAACAGTCTATTCTCAACCCAAGCAGACAGGGATGTGTTAGAACACTTCTGTTTTGAAGGCGCGTCACAGTATGTATAACAGCATCTTGTCATTTCCTAACCAACAAAATTCTCAAAATGGCTCAGTTTTCAAGCCTGTCCCCAAAGAGTGAGCATACTGAGGAGGCAGGACACGCAAGCTGTTCTTTGTTTATTCTGGGTACCACTCAGGGTTGGCTTCTCAGGAGTGAGAGTGTATCAGTCAGCCAACACTGTGTAACAAGCAGCACCAGGTCCTACATTTAAACCATCTGTTTCTTATTGTGCTATGCTTTCCTGGGATAGGACTCCAGATGTGGTTTAGCAGATGCGTTTGGGGCTCTCTGGGGTTGCTGGGTAGGTGTTGGGCTGGGGTGATGTCTGCTCCTCTAGGGAGGGACTCGTACAGGCTGTACCTGAGACCCAAAACTTCCCTTGCAAGACACAGGTCTGAAATCTCTTTGGAAGACAAGGATTTAGAGCTGCTGCCAGCTCTTCTTGCTCAGATTCACCCACTGACACCAGGCTGATTTTCCACATTGCCAGGCTGTACAATTGAGCCATTTTGTGTGACTAGTGTCCTCTTGTGCTTTAAGAAATGACACATGCCGGGTGGTGGTGGCGCACACCTTTAATCCCAGCACTCGGGAGGCAGAGGCAGGCAGATCTCTGTGAGTTCGAGACCAGCCTGGTCTACAAGAGCTAGTTCCAGGACAGGCTCCAAAACCACAGAGAAACCCTGTCTCGAAAAAACCAAAAAAAAAAAAAAAAAAGAAAGAAAGAAATGACACATGATGCTATTTTACTGTGAAAGAGTTGTCAAGATGCCTATTTAGAGGGAAGTTCACCAAGTCAATTCCACAGATTTTTCTTTTTCTTTTTTTTCTTTTCTCTTTTACTTTTTTTTTTTTAAGACAGGATTTTATTCTGTGTAGCTTTGGAACCTGTCCTGGAACTTGCATTGTAGACCAGGCTGGCTTCGAACTCACAGAGATCCGCCTGCCTCTGCCTTCTGAGTGCTGGGGTAAAAGTATGTGCCACCCCATCGGCTCTACTGGGTTTTTTTTGGGGGAACATAGGAGGTTGAGATAGGGTCTCTTGTAGCTCAGGCTGGCCTTGAGCTTGTGATCCTCCTACTCAGCCTCCTGAGTGCTGGGACGTCGTGTGTGTTGTCACGTGTCTTACCTCCAACTCTCTGTGTTCTGGAAGAAAATGGGGGAAGAGCTGGCGTATCTTCAGGTAGGACGAGAAGCAACAGCCATTTGGAAGTTGTCTTTTGACCACGCGTTTCCTTTTTTTATGCCAGTTCCCAGCTGTGTGGCTTTGATGAACTTCTTAAAGTCTCTGAGCCTCAAATGTCCCACTAGAGAAACATGCTTTGATGACAGCTGTGTGCCACCTTGCCCCATGCAGGGGGTGAAATTCCAAGCTCTGCACATGCCAAGGGGGGCTCTACCCGCCAAGCCCCAGCTCCAACCCTTCTTTAATAACATACACACATCTTTTATTTTTGTGTACCGATATTTGCTTATGTGTATGTCTATGCACCACGTTGGGTGCAGTACCTGCATAGGTCAGTAGTGGGCGTTGGATCCCTGGGAACTACAGATACAGATGGTTGTGGGTGCTGGGAATCGAACCTGGCTCGTCTGTTAGCCGGTGTGCTATCCACTGAGCTAACCTTCTGCTCTGCTTGGGGCTGACCTTAAGTTTATGGCCTGAGATCAGGTCATTCTGTCCCTGCCATCTGCAGCCTTTTTTAGACCTCCAGAGAAGGGTGTTGGATGCTGAGGCTGCGGTCACTGTGCAGGCATCAGGCTGGCTGAACGCAAAGGGCAGGCGCGGGAAGGGCGGGCGCACGAAGGGCAGGTGCGTGGGCACACACAGCAGCAGGTGTTTCCTGCTGCTCAAGGCTTTGAGCCCACAGCATCTGGGATGAGGCAAGAGGGTAGCCAGCCCTTCCTTATGCCAGACCTCAAGGCGACCCTCAGCATTGCATCCTGTGTCTCCACGCGTGGGTGACTTGGTAACATAATACAGAACTTGAAATCTCAGAAGGAGACAGGCTCAGGTTGTCATGAATGGGGGAGGGGTGATGTCATTGGCCTGGGCTCCGTGGGGGCTGGGAACTCAGCTCAGCACCCTGCAGATCCCAGCACTCCCCACCCAGAACAACCAGGAAGAGTGTTCGCACTGCCAAGGTGAAGGTGACTGGAGATGAGAGAGCCTTTTGTGCTGGGAAAGTCGGGAAAGGCGGCCACGGGGAACCAGGGCCACCAGCTCAGCAGGTTCAGCTGACCTTACAGAGTGAGGCACAGCGGGCCCAGAGCTGGTGACAGCTCATCCAGTCTCCAGGACTGTGGAGGACAGGGACCCACAGCGGGTCTACTTGTCTGAGAACAGGGTCACGTAGCCCAGGCTGGCCTCAAGCTCACCGTGGAGCCCATGCTGAGTGCCAGGGTGACAGCAAGTGCCCTCACACCTGACTTATGTGCAGGGGAGAGAATCTGGCTTTGCGTGTAATGGGTGAGCCCGGCACCCACTGAGCCTCAGCCCCTTCAATAAAACAATATGCGGACAGTTTGCAGTCCCTCCGGGGCTTTGAGCTCGTGAGGGAGGGCCGTGCTGTGCACTCAGCGTCATGGAGCCAAGAGGTCCCTGTTGTGTCTGCTCAGCTCCCCTAGACAGTGGTGAAGGAACAAGGTGGGTGCGCCTCTCAGTGGACTTGTTGACAGGAGCAAACTGAGGCCACATTTCACCTGTGGCTTTGATCTGACTCCTTTAAATCTGCACGACTGAATCCAGTGACCCCAAGCATTTTGTTTGTTTTTAACACCAGGCACTGAACCCCGTGCACACCAGGCACTGAACCCCGTGCACACCAGGCACTGAACCCCGTGCACACCAGGCACTGAACCCCGTGCACACCAGGCACTGAACCCCGTGCACACCAAGCAAGCACTCTACCATTGACTGGGTTTGGGGGTGCACACTTCAGGAGGATGAGGTCAGAGGATCTCTGTGAGTTTGAGGACAACCTGGTCTATGTTGTGAGTTCTATGCCAGCCTGGGCTACATAGACCCTGTCCCCAAAATTGAAATTTAGTCATCAGGCTTGGCAGCGGCGCCTTTACCTGCTGAGCCAACTCACTGGCCCTCTTCCACATTTTATTTTGAGACAAAGGCTGGCTGGCCTTGGACTCCCTCTGTGGCTCAGGCTGGCCTTGGGCTGGTCTTGCTCTTGTTCCTTAGCCAGGCTTATTCATTGCTGGTTGTTTTGTTATTGTTGTTTTGTTTTTCTTAAACAGGGTCTCACTGTGCTTGCCCAAGCTGACTTCAAACTCAGAGCAATCCTTCTGCCTCAGCCCCACCCAAACAGACTATAGGCTTGTACTGCCAGCACTCCATTCTTTCAATCATTCTGATTCACTCTGGTTTTCTAGAACTTTCCACCCATAAAGCTGTTGTTGTCTTCCAGTCCAGCCCCAGCTCCACCCTCCACAAGGCTCACGGGTGGCTCACGGGTGAGGGCACCCTGCTGCCACATCCACCCTTGACGTTCTGAAAGCTTCTTGCAGCACAGCCCCCTACATGGGGGACCATCTCTCCCACCTGTCCCCTCCCTGAGCCGATCCCTCTCTAATTTGCATATTCTGTTTTTAGCATTTTTTTCTGGATTTTACATAATCGTGTCATTAGGAGGCTGTCATGGGAACCAAACGCTCCCTTTTCAAAGTACCTTCTGGAGCTAATTGCATGTCTACTAGCTCCATTTCTTTTTAAAATGAATTTTACATGTTGGGATATATTGACTGAACAAGCTACTTTAGGAGGCCGGAACAGAGGAGTCCCCGCGTGCCCCCAAATGATGTCCGCATGACTTAGGTCTTAGGGTGACCCCTTGTTCCTCCCACAGTGAAGCAAGGCTGAGCTCCTGGAGTTGGGATCTCTTAGTCTCCCCCAAGACGCTCCCTGTTAGAGTCCTACTCCAAGGTCAGGCCAGCTTTGTTGTGACTTCATACCCTGAGGACAGTTCTTCAGGCTTTGTTTAGATTCACTGGGGCCTGTTAAGGAGTCTTGGGTGGAGGTCTGAGAATATCCGCTCATTGTGAGCAGCCCAATATTTTCCGTTACCCTTCTCTACCTAGGGCTCAGTGTTGGAGCTCCACCTAGAATCCCCAGTGAGGGGCTGGGGGCGTGGTCAGGGTGGAACCCTGCCTAGAATTCCCCAGTGAGGGGCTGGGGTTTAGCTCTGCTGTGAGTGGGGAAGCCATTGGTTCAACCCTAGGTCTACAAAGGAAACAGGCTGTGGATGGGCACACAGAGCTTACAGCGGCCCTGAAGATAAGCCAGGCACTGAACTCTGGTCTGCGGTCCATATTTGCAATCAGGACCTCTGCAAGGTGACTCTGTGGACTCCCGTGCATCTCTTTGGACATAGGTGCTCTTTACATATTTTTTAAACTTCCATTCCTGCATCGTATGTGCACGTGCCTTGATGTGTGCAAAGATCCGAGGACAACTTGTGGCGCTCAGTCTTCTTCCACCACCGCGTGGGTCCCAAGGCTTGGCGGTGAGCGCCCTCACTCTCTGAGCCATCTCGCGGCCACGGCTCTTTAGGTTTGAGTGGAAATTAGCTTGTGCAGGTTTCTATTCTTGACCAAAGTGGACCATCCTGCTGTCCACACTGTCTCCACACACCAGTCCCCATCAGTGGTGGGTGACACTGTCAGGTGACTCTGTCCCTCTGGATACTGGGCCATGGCACACCAGGGGAGTTCCTGGCATGGAGTTAGTGGAAACCAACGACTTTCTGAGAATCTGTAGGGTTCAGGGCGTTCCCCCAACCCACAGTGTACCCAGTGCCTAGGGGACCCCATCCTGACCATGAACGAGATCCAGTTGCCTTCCAGCTGATCCTGAAGTGGGCAGGGAGCCTCCACCTGGGTGATGCTGGCCTTAGCTGGGCATGGTGGCGCATGCTCATCCCTGCAGAACTGGGAGTTGAGGCAGAAGGATTTCCAGGAGTTTGAAGTCAGCCTAGACTATAGTGTTGAGACGTTCAACCCAAAGTATAAAAGACCTTGAGCGGTTGGTTCTGAGTCCTGAACTCAGCTGTCCTTTGGCCCTGTCCATTCAGAGCTGTGACAGAGCCAGCTCCGGTCCAGTCACCTCACACCCTGGTCCCTGCCTGCTTTGTGCTCTCTTGCCTGTGCCCTGCACCCCATGCAGAGGAAGCCGTCACCCTCTGCTCCCTTCCTTGGCAATCAGTGTTCCTGGGTGACATATTTAGATGGTTGCTATGGTGATGAGGTTGACAGCTTCATGTGGCACAAAAGACGGCCCCGCTTTGCTATATCGAGCCTGCAGAAGACCGGGTGCCTGTGCCACGTGCCCCTGTCAGCGTAGGAAGGGAAGGGGGCTCAGACAGCCCGTCCCACCCACTTGCTCCCCACGGAGGAGCGGCGACCCGCTGGAGGAGGTATGACTGTCACCTTGAAAGATGTGTAGGGAGGAACAGGGGTCACTTAGGGGTGACTGGGTCCTCCAGGGGACACTGGGCTATGCCTGGGGACATGTGTGGCTACCCCAACTCAGAGTGTCCTTGGCATGTGGCGGGTGGAGGCCAGAGATTCTGTCGCATATAATCAGGACCCAGGGTACACGCTGAAAACGGTGCACGGTGTCCCCAGGCTGTGGGAAGCTGGGTCCTCTCCTTGCTCTGCCCATGGCTGTGACAAGCACCTGACACAGACGGCTACGGAAGGAAGGGTTTGTCCTGCACGGTTAGCACCCTCCATCGTGGCCATACCGAGTCCGCAGTCAGGAAGCAGAGAGAGGCAATCGCTGGGCTCCGCCCACGATCCCAGCCCACGAGATGGCATTGCCGCTCGTGCAGGGACACTCGGCTATACCATGTCAAGGTGACAGTGACAACGCCAAGGTCACACTGAGACAGGAGGGTAACTGTGAGCTCGAGGCCAGCCTGGACTGCACCTTGGGATCATGGGACCCCTTCTTCTGGGCCTCCCTGAGAAAAAGTAAGGCAGCCTGGTCCAAGGGTGCATCGGGATGGATTTTGTTTGCTGTTCTGGGCTGGCCTCAAACTCACGGAGATCTGTCTGCCTCTGCCTCCCGAGTGCTGGGGTTAAAGGCGAGCGCCACCACTGCCCGTTCCTGTCTTTCAGAGACCTTGACCCAAAGGGTATCACAGCCATTGGTGAGAGAGATGAAATTTGGAGCCATGGCTGTTGGGGCTTAAAGAAATCAGCTAAAAACTTAATGTCAAAAAAAATTCCTTTTTAAAACCAGCTCTGACTGGGACTGGGGGATTCGGCGCTAAAACTGTGGAACTGGGGTTCGATTCCCGGCATCCCCATGGTGTTTGTGACATCATCTCTGGGTTCTGGTGATCCCTTCTGGACTCTGAGGGCGCTGCGTGCACTTGGTCAGTGTGTGCATGTGCGCGCCTATGTGCATGGGCGTGCATCTGCATGTGCACGAGTGTGCGCATGTGTGTAAGAGGTTTCCTCGTGTGCCCCTCGGTGGCCCGTAGAGTGGATGACAGGGATCATCACGACACTGCTTTCTGAGTGGTCACAGAAACCAGAGCTGCAGCGTCCTCTCCTTCCCACACCGAGTGATCTCTGGAACAAGAGTGGCTCTTGCGAGCTCCGGGCGTTGAGTGGGTGTGGCTGAGGTCTTGTGTAGCATCCTCCCTGTGGCCCCGTGTCTCACCCTGGGGGACCCTCTGTGGTCTGGCCCGGAGCGTGGAAGGACTGGGGTCTGTCTCAGTGATGGCCGGGGTGTCCTGCCCCAACCAGCCCCTTTTCCCTGTGGACTCTCTCTGCCCTTGCGTGACAAAGATGGGAAGTGGTCACAGGGTCCTTGTCGGTCCCGGGTCATCCGTTGGCCGTTGGGGTCCTGGAGTCACTGTGACTAGACTGAGTCAGGACGACCTCGGGGACCCACAGAGCTGTCTGGGGACGCGGGACAGAGTGGACGCTGCTCAACTCCCTCAGGGAACCAGCTCGAGACCCCTAAGAGGACCCTAAGTTATTATTGAAAATTCGGGACTTGCTCCTTCACCATGAGCCCCAGGCGTGTGTCTCTGCCCCCCCCCCCCTGCCCCCGCTTTCCGGTTTCTGGGGCCAGCTGCTCTCCCTCTGCACTCAGCATGCGCCTCAGCTCCTCCAACGACTTAGTGTCCAGCTTGGGTGTGAGCACGTGTGCAACTCTCAGTTGCCTGGGTTCGTGTGAAGTGGCTGGGGTCGTCCCCGTGGATGGACGTGTTGCTCCAGCCGGGGCTCGGTGCAAACAGGATTCTAGCCGCTTCCTGCAGCGGCGCTGCCACCTGCAGGCGGCAGCCAGGATTGCAGCTGCATTTGCAAAACCAAAAACCTCAGAAAGGTACTTGGGTAGAGCGCTCTCCCAGCATGCACCAGGCCCGGGGCACCGCATAAGCCAGCTGAGGCTACATAGTGAGTGAGGACAGCCTGGGCTCAAGAGACCCCGTCTCAAGAGGGAGAAAGATAATATTTTAGGGCTGGAGATAAGAGCACTGACTGCTCTTCCAGAGGTCCTGAGTTCAATTCCCAGTGCCCACATGGTGGCTCACAGTCATCTGTAATGAGTTTGGTGTCCTCTTCTGGCCTGCAGGCATACATGTAGACAGAATACTGTCTACATAACAAATAAATCTAAAAAAAGATAATATTTTAAAAAGGGTTTATAGCCTAGCATGTGATCTCAAGCACTGAACTAGCAGAGGCAGGAGGATTGTGAGTTTGAAGTCAAATATATAGTGAAATCTTGAATCAAATAACATAATATAAAATAAAGTAAGGGCGGGCTAGAGGGCTCAGCAGATAAAGGAGCTTGCTGTCAAGCCTGAGGTTATGAGTTCGAGCCCTAGAACCCACAAGATGGAGACACACACACACACACACACACACACACACTGAATAAGTCTTTGGGGGGTTAAGGTTGGGAAATAGCACAGAAGTGCCCTTCTTTCCCCATGAATCATGCTGGTCAAGTCCAGCATTTATTAAGCTCCCACTGTATACAAACGCTTTCTAGAAATGCCCTGGTGTGACCCTCAGGAGAGGCGCACGGGGACCTGGGAGGTTGGCCACCACCCTCTGATGGGCAGTCCCCTGCCTCCATTCTGCAGACGACTGTCTCTGACCCGTCCATGCCCACCCGCCACTTCCCTTTCAAATGCGCAGTAGGTGAATTATGAACTCAGCCTCATTCTTTCGGTAAATTGCTGTTCCCATCCGGCCCGCGCAGGCCGAACCCCCGACCTGACACCCGCGGTGCCAAATTAACGCCCAGTGTTTCTCTTCCAGGGAGCGAAGGCTTCTGGTTGGAACCTCGGTGCTGGGACGGTGGACTCGGTACAGGTAGGTGCTGTGCTCGGTGCCTTGTTCGGCTTTGAAGCCTGGGTGGGAGTGAGGAGTCCTGCGGGACAGGATCCGCAAGGACGGGGAAGGGTGCCATGGTGCTGTGGGGTGACCTCGGCCCCAGACAGCCATGTTCTCTCCACCCCAGAGTTTGCCAGACGCTTTGGTGCTGCACCCCGTTTCAAGCACCCCATTTCTCACATCCCATTTCCTGTACCCCATTTCCCATGCTTACGTTTCCTGCACCCCTGTTTTCCTACCCCCTTTCCCAGCCTTTGTTTTGTCTCCCGTACCCCTTTCCCATACTGTTTCCTGCACCCCAATATCCCGCACCTCTCTCTCCACCCCTGTTTCTCTCACGCCTGTCTTCTGCATCCTGTCCCGCACCCCGTTTTTTACACCCCATTTCCCACACCCCTATATTCTGCACCCTATCCCGCACCCCGTTTCCTACACCCCCTTTCCCACAAACCCGTTTCCACACACCTGTTTCCTGCACCCTATCCCGCACCCCATTTCTCACACCCCGTTTCCCGCTGCCATTTCCTCATCTCCAGGGTCATGGTTTTGGGGGTTGACTTTGCTTTCTGCACCTGTTCCGTACCATGCCGGCACCCCGCTCCGCCCGGTTAGCTCCCGGTCCTGAGGCTGGGGTGCGCTGTCGGGAAAGGGGGTCTCCGGACGTGGCCATGGTTTGAGACAGGGTCTCATTATAGAGCACGGGCGCCACCTTCCGGCCTCCGCAGGTACTGCACATACGGGGTATAATCCCGTGCCTGTACCTCTTCCTAATTTAGGGGTACATTAGAAGACAGCGCTGTATTGACCGTGTGACTCATACCATTTGAAATGTAACCGCATGTGCCTGTCCCCTGACACCGGGAAGGAGGAGGCTGGAGGGAACATGGTCAGCCTCAGCCATGTAGTGAATTTGAGGCCAGCCTGGACTACCTTTCTCTCTAAAATTAAAATAAGATAAAATTTAAAAAGTAAGTCCGGCATGACACCTATAATCCCAGCACTCGGGAGGCAGAGGCAGGCGGATCTCGGTGAGTTCGAGGCCAGCCTGGTCTACAAAGCGAGTTCTAGGTCAGCCAAAGATACACAGAAGGACACAGAGAAACCCTGTCTCAACAAACAAAGATTAAAAAGATGCATTTATGTTGTCAAGGACCCTATGTGATATCAGGGAACGCTCGTGGCGGCCATAACTGGGGAAACCCTGGCATGGAGCGGCCAGAGGTTGCTGGGGGTACCCAGGGCTGTGTGCCCCACAGAGAAGCCTCAGCCCTGTCAGTCACGCCGGGGTCCTGAGGGTGGGGATACAATACTGACTTGAGTCTTTCTCTCATGAGCCCCTTGAAGAGTGGGGTGCTCCCTAACTTCCGACTTTTTCTTTCCTTTTTTTTTTTTTTGATTTTTCGAGACAGGGTTTCTCAGTGGCTTTGGAGCCTGTCCTGGAACTAGCTCTGTAGACCAGGCTGGTCTTGAACACACAGAGATCCGCCTGCCTCTGCCTCCCGAGTGCTGGGATTAATCCTTTTTTTTTTTAAAGTAACTTTATTTTTATTTTATGTGCACTGGTGTTTTGCTGTCTGTGTGAGGGCCGCTGGGCCCCCAGAAATGGAGTCACAGGTGGTTGTGAACCCCATGTGGGTGCTGGCAATTGAACCTAGGTCTTTTGCAGGAGCAGATGGTGCTCTAACCACTGAGTGTCCCTCCAGTCCAGTATGGACCCTTCTAAAAATAATTACATGTATTTATATTTGCACATGTGTGTGGGTGGGTGCGTGCATGTGTGTGCTCACATGTGGAGGACAGCGGACAATTTGAAGGAGCCGGGTCTCTTTCTTTCCACGGTCGGGAATTGAACTTGGTTCCTCAGACTCGGAGGCCATCCATCTCCTGAGACATTTTGTACTTTTTCCGGATTGGTAGCAGCGCCTGCCATTACCACACATGACCACCAGGGGTCAGCAGAGGCCCGTGAGGTTCTGCACCAGGGGACTCTCGGGGAGCTTGGATAAGAGAAGGTGGGAGGTTCAGCTGTTGGCCATGCTGGGTGACAATCATCCCCTTGGAAGAAGTGATGCCTGAGAAAATTAGGCCACCCAAAGTACAGAGGGTGGAGGCGAGATTGAGGGCCGGGGTGATTAACAGGGCTGCAGGGTATCAGGGAAGCCAGTCTCCATAAAATCAATCTCCGGTCTTGACGCTCTGAGGATCCACATACAGCAAGAGCCCCGGGCGGCCCCAGCACAAGGGTTTTCTCTTCACGGTTCCTTCTTTCTTGCAGTCTGGGAGCATTTCTGCTGGGAATGTGCGGGCGGGGGGCGGGAAGGACGGGCACGTGACAGGGGCTGCCCTGGCGCAGGTGGCTCAGACTCTGGCTCTTGCACACACACACACACACACACACACACACACACACACACAAGTCTGGGTTGACTGCCCTCTGGGTTTGTTCCCGGCCTGTTGGAATTGTGGTATTATCAGGTCTCTGTGGACAGACCATCCTGCTCGGCCCACAAGGTCCCAGCAGCCCCCCAGAACACCAGACACACCCGTGTGTTGTTGTGGGGCTTCACCCGGAGACTTGCCAGATGCGCTCCTGCTGTGCCCAGGGTGCCTAGAACCTTCTCCTTGCCCAGTATGTAGCTGAGGATGCAGGAAACTTCTCACAGCCTCAGCTTCCAGGATGTGTTACCATTATCCTACCCCCGCCCTCCAGGGCATCCTGGGTGACACACTGGGGTGCTCCTGGCATTGTTGGCCGAGACTGTGGAAGCTGCTGTGCCCCGTAGAGCCAAGGGCACCCCACAGGGAACAGCCCTGAACAGTGTCCCCAGCACCCGGCGCGCTATGCTGCTTAAACCTCTCCTGCTGGGGTAGGTCCTGTCACCAGGTTTCCATGTGGGTAGAGTCCCAGGACCTCAGTGGGGACAGGTGGCTGGGTGACACTGTCTCCTGGGGTCCCTGAAGCAGGGCATCTCCACTGAGAACGATCTTCCCCTAAGATACCGCTGGCCTCTCAGGTCAGTTATTGAATGGCTAATGAAGACCCTGACCAAGAACGACCTGGCCCCAGATGGGGTCTCATGTAGCCAAGGCTAGCTTCAGATACCCCTAATATAGCTAATAATGACACCGGGCTCCTGATTCTCTGGTCTGCACCTCCTACGTGCTACATGACAGGTGTGTGCTACCTACCACACGCTAGAAATAGAGCCCAGGGCTTCCCGAATGCCGGGCAGCTGAGCTATAGGACTCTGCTAACAGAGTTGCAGGCACCCTACCCACTATGCTACATCCTCATCCCAGGATCATCCCTTTTAGTCTCTGCGGTGTCCTTTGGTCCCCGCCAAGCCCTAATGAGCAGCTCTCTCTTCAAAAGCCAGTCCACCCAGAAAGAGCTAGAGCCTTCCGTTGCCGCGAGTGTTGTTGTTAGGCAACCGCTTTTAGCATCCGCTTCCCCCAGAGTGGTGCTGATGCAGGGATAGGTCATTCCCGGGTTTGCTGGGCCTCAGCCTCCACGGACTCAATGCACGTGGGGTGACAGTCACGTATGTATGTGGCAGGGGTGGTGGGGACGTGGGGCAGCTGTCAGAGGCTGGACACTGCCCACAGCGGTGGGTCCGGATTTAAGGTCACCTTTATGTGTGTGGGAGAAAGGGTGTAGAGAGCCCATGGTGGCCAGAATGGGGTGCCAGGTTTCCTGGTACTGTAGTCACAGTTGGTCGTGAACGTGAGTGCTGGATCGGTCCCCAGCCCGTCCGGGTGGACCCATGACATGAGGGTGCTGTGTTGAGCGCTGTAGCCTTGCAGAGGACCCAAGTCTGACTCCCGTGCTCTGCCCTCTGAACTCAGACCCCAGCCCCTTCCTTCCCTTTTAAATACTCATCTTTGTGCATGAAGGATCTCTCCACTTGGAGTGCCAACGTGCATGCGTGCGTGTGTGTCTGCGTGCACAGAGGGGTGTGTGTGCGTGCATGCTGTGTGTGTGCACAGAGGGGTGTGTGTGTGTGTGTGTGTATGCGTGCCGTGTGTGTGCGTGCACGTGTGTGTGCACAGAGGGGTGTGTGCGCGCATGTGTGTGTGCGTGTGTGTGCATGCGTGCCGTGTGTGTGCATGTGTGTGTGTGCATGCACGTGTGTGTGTGTGTGCATTTAAATGTTTTTAATTAAAATATAATTACATTGCCAGGAGGCGGTGGTGGCGCAGCCTTTAACCCCAGCACTCGTGAGGCAGAGACAGACGGGTCTCTGTGAGTTCGAGGCCAGTCTGGTCTACAGAGCGAATTCCAGGACAGCCAGAGGGGCCGATCTCATTTGACACACAGGAGGACATTGTCTCCTTGCCGTAGTTGTTAGCTGTCTGTGACTCTTTGTGTAGAATGGACCCGTGAAATCTGCCCACACATTAACATTTGTTCCAGTCTTGGCTGTGCAGCCATTTCTAGGAGAAATGCCTTTCACTGAACACCAGG
The DNA here is from genome assembly GCF_018167655.1 of Microtus oregoni. NCBI lineage: Eukaryota > Metazoa > Chordata > Mammalia > Rodentia > Cricetidae > Microtus > Microtus oregoni. The sequence continues at coordinate 4,210,952 of NW_024543078.1, read as the reverse complement.
ACTCCTTCTGAGGCCTGGCCACCCACCCTTTCTCCACATTGTCCCCAGGGAAGCAACTGAGCACAGATGGTCCAGCCTGCAGCCTAAGTGACGCCTCCTGCATCCTAGCCCAGGCTAGAGTGTTTGTGCGTGTGTGTATTCGTGTGTGCGCGTGTGTGTATGAGCGTGTGCGTGTATTCGTGTGTGTACGAGTGTGTGCGTGCATGCGTGTGTATGAGTGTGTGTGTATGCGTGCGTGTATGCGTGTGTGTATGAGTGTGTGTGTGACCGTGGTGGGTGGGGGCTGTGCGCGTGTGTGTACGAGTGTGTGCTTGTATGCGTGTGTGTACGAGTATGTGTGTGTATGAGTGTGTATGAGTGTGTGTGTATGAGTGTGTGTGTATGAGTGTGTATGAGTGTGTGTATGAGTGTGTGTGTATGAGTGTGTGCGTGTATGAGTGTGTGTATGAGTGTGTGTGTATGAGTGTGTGTGTATGAGTGTGTGTGTATGAGTGTGTGTATGAGTGTGTGTATGAGTGTGTGTGTATGAGTGTGTGTGTATGAGTGTGTGCGTGTATGCATGTGTATGAGTGTGTGTATGAGTGTGTGTGTATGAGTGTGTATGAGTGTGTGCGTGTATGCGTGTGTACGAGTGTGGGTGTCTGTGTGTGAATGTGTGTGTTGTGTGAGTGTGGTGGGGGCTGTGCGCGTGTGTGTACGAGTGTGTCTGTACAGCTATCCACTCCATTGCTCTGCTTGGTTCCGGTGAGCCAGAGTCTCCCACAGCTGGAGTGGTGCTGGTTAAAGGGACCTGCACTGAGCTGCCGACTCTTACACCAGGTTACCCTGAGGTAGGAATTAGTGGCCAGGCTGGGGATGGTCCTCACTAAGTATAAAACACTGACTGCCACTGGAACCTGTGATCCCAGCCCTCACTGGGGAGGTGGAGGCAGGAGAATGCCTGGGACCCCTGGCCAGACAGTCTAGCTTAACCGATGAACTCAGAATTCCCTGAGACCATCTCAAGCAAGATGCAGAGTGAGGGAGGTCGCAGACGAGGTGGAGAGAGGCTGGGGTCGACTTCACGTGGCCTGCTGGCCAGGACCTAGGGACAGTATGGACAGCATGCCTGTCATGCCAGAGGACAGTAATGATCTCATGTGGCCTCAGGCTGAGTCAGCTGGGAGCCTCCTGGGATGCCACACCCTGTCCCTGTCCCCAGCACCCTGACACATTGTGCTAAATCAGCTGTGCAGGGCATAGGTGACAGCAGCAGCAGCAGCAGCAGGACAGAGAATGGTGTGGGGGTGGCCTGGGTGGGGAACACAGGGGGGCCATGAAGCCAGGGAAACTGACCACCTTGCTCAGAGGTGGGAAGAATGGCAGCGTGGGCCACCCCTAGGGACTCCTAGGGTCCCTTGTACCACAGCGCCCATTCTGGGGCAAGAATGGCTCCTCACAGTCACTGTGGTCAGGATGTCCTCACCCTCCGCAGCTCCATGCTAGGCGCCCCTCCAGTGTGGCAGTCATGTGTCCCCAGACGTCCCACAGGACCCCCGGTAGGCGGAGTCACCCCGTCAGACACCAGAAATTCAAGATGATCTTCTTGGAGGAAGTGACAGTTAACATCCTGGTCCCATGGTGACAAAAATCCCAGAAGTCCAACCTTCCTGACTGAGAAACCAGGAAACCGAGGCTCGGAGAGGGTGGGTGCCACGGCCGCCAGAGGACGTGTTTAGCGCTGGGTCAGGGGACAGTGCTGGAGCTGATGGCATACACCCCAGAATGACACACTAATGTCTTGGTCCTCATGCCAGCCTGGGCTCTGTATGGGAAGGTGGAGGTAGTGTCCCCACAAGCAGCTTCCCCCATCTTCCTCACCTCGAACTCGGCACCCACTCTCCACCAGTCCTCCCTCTTCACCACAAGGGGGCTCCCCATAACTGCAGCAGGCTGGGTTCATAGACGACTATCTGTAGCACTTAGCAGGTAGGAGACTTTCTGGAGACTGGGAACCAAACACGCCCACCTCAGCCTCCACAATGGGTACATCCTTTCACTTTGACCCCACAGGAGTCTGCTGGATAATGTGGGGGGAGTGAGGGGTGTGGGGGTACGGGGGATGTGGGGACGAGTGTGGGGTACTGAATCAGCAGCCAGGGTCCATTTGTCTCTCTTTTTAAAAGGTTGTTTATCTATTTATTTGTACTGTATTTTATGTGCATTGGTATTTTGCCTGCTGGGGAGGCAGAGGCAGGTGGATCTCTGAGTTCAAGGCCAACTGGTCTACAGAGTGAGTTCCCGGACAGCCAGGACTACACAGAGAAACCCTGCTCTGAAAAATTAAACCAAACCACCGTCATGTACACAGAACACGTAGTTTCCCATGTTAACCATGTCTCGCTTGGCAGCCCCCGGCTCGCTTGTCCTTACGTCTGTCCCCACTGTCACCCGACAGCCAAGCTCTGTCCCATGTCACACACTGCATCTTCTCCCACCCCACCATGCAGCTTCCTGTCCCCGAATCTGACAATTCCAGTGACACCTCGGGAGCAGATCCCAGGGTACATGGCTCTGTGTCCGGCTTGTGCCACCGTGCGCTCGGGGCCTCTCCATAAACAGTTGTCACCGTGGCTTTTCCTTGTGACCGTGACGTGACCAGTGGGATCTGTTGGTGCATACTTGGCTCTGCTTTCTGTCTTCTAGGAACCACATTGCTATAGATAGGAGTCCCTGCCTCTGGGACAGTAGATTGCTCGGCACTTTTTTCTGGTCTTGATACCTACTTCCCTCTCCAGGCCCTCAACCGGTGGCTGAGACTCAGAACACAATGGTGCCCAAGCTTCCGCTCACCCCTACCCCCACCCCGCTAGCCACACAGTTGTGGGAAGACTGGAGAAGGTCACACTTCAGTAGCTGCACCTGGGGTGTGAAGCCTCAGGGGCTTGTGTGACCAGGGAACTGTCAGCTCCTCAGAGCCACCAGCCTGGCTGTGGGCTCCCTTCCCAGAATCTACCATGGGGGGCTTTTCCCAAATATGTGCTCAGTTCTTGGTGGGTGTCCCCACCCTGCTCCCACCAGACAGGGTTTCTCTGTGTAGCCCTGGCTGTCTGGGAACTCTCTCTGTAGACCAGGCTGACCTCTAACGCACAGAGATCCGCCTGCCTCTGCCTTTTGAATGCGGGGTGTGAAGGAATGAATGACCATGGCCCTTGCACGACCATTGCCCAGCTTTTCTCCCGTGGCTTGTAGATGATGCTAAATTCCAGGTCCTTCTGCCTCTGCTTCCCCGCTGCTGGGATGGGGATGGCCGGTGAGAGACAGTGTTTGGTTTACGCTGGGGCCCTGTGCTTGCTGGGGGAGCCCCGGCTCTCTGTCCCTGGAGCATCAGCCACAGCCAGACCCTGTGTCTTCTTCAGGCCGTGGTCCAGCCCTGCTAAGGACGAATCCTCTGAGAGTTAGCTTTCTGATGCTAGAATTAAAGGTCAATAAAATGAGTAAGAAAACGAAAGGCAGTCTCCAGGCACGAGGCCTACAGAACTTTGCCCCAGCTCGGCTCGGCTCGTTTCTGTGTCTGGTGCACCTGCCCCCCGCCCCCGTGGACATCACAGCTGGGAGCTAGGACACCTGCGGCTGTGAGAACCACTCAATCCACCAGATCAACAGGATGTGAAAAATGACAATTGAGAGCTGTGGCCTGCACTCGGTGGGCAGAGGGTGCCCTCCTGGTATGGGGAGCCCTGGGTTCCACCCCAGCACGGCAGAAACCAGGGCAGCTCAGGGTCATCCTCCGCTGCACGAGGAGTTCAAATCCAGCCTGGGCCACATGAAACCCTGTCTCAGAGGAAAACCATATGGACAGATGTCACCATGGCAGGCAACCTTCTCAGTCTGTGTGGCAGCCTCTGGGACCCTAGTGCTGAGCAAAGGCCCAGGCTCCCCACCGCAGCAGCCGGCTGTGCACAAAGCAGACTTCCTTGTTGAAACCTGGCAACCTTCCTGTTCCTGTAGCTTTGGGTAACCCAGGCCTGACTGCCGGTTTCTCCCCCTTCCTTCATTGCAGTGGGTAGAGAGATCCCTTATTCTGCTGGAGGCCTTGGTTCCGTCCCCAGAGCCATCTAAACCATGTCTTAGAGCACATGCCTGTCATCCCAGCATGGGGAGGCTGGGAGCAGGAGGATCAGGGGTTCATTGGACGATTAACCCCAACTATACGAGACCCTATCGCAGAAAAGCACAGACAGGCAGACAGGCCTTGGCTTGCAGGACCATTGTTTCTGAGATCTCAGAAGGGTCAGATGTGGTCTGACCAATCCCACGCAGTGAAGCCACGGCTGGTTGGTCTTTGTAAGCAGTGTGAGGTGAATGGGGCCATAGATTCTCTTAGGGTGAAAGGGACCCCCAGCCAATGGGAGGTCATTTGGGGTAATTCACTTCTTGAAGGACTGTGGGTGACATATGGGGACACGTGGCTGTCACACTTGGGGAGCTCAGCACGGAGTGGGTCCAGCACCCTGCAGAACCCAGGATGCCCCACAGAGAATGACCAGGCCCACTGTCCACAGTGCCAAGAGAAAGGTCAGCCTGGTTATAGGGCAGAGATGTTCTTATTCTTGTTACTCTGTGTGCAGTGATGCACACACTCGTTTGCATGTGCAGAGGTGAGCAGGACACAGGAGTCCTGCTCCCTCACCCTCCAGCCCAGGCTGTCCTGGAACTCACTCTGTAGATCAGGTTGGCTTACAGAGATCCGCCTGCCTCTGCCTCCCGAGTGCTGGGATTAAAGGCGTGCGCCACCACCACCTGGCAAGCCGGGGTCTCTCATTGAGAGCCTCTGTGCCCACAGCGCTAGGATTACAGGTGCCACAGTCTGCTTTTGTTTCTTGTGTGGAGTGTGGTGCAGGCTCCCATGAATACAATGCCACACCTGTAGAGATCGTTGGCCAAGTCCAAGGAGCCACGCTTCACCTACCCTGTGGGTCCCAAGAGTGGAGCCTGGGTTCTTGTGTTGGTGGCAAGCACCTTTAGCAGCTGAGCCGTGTCTCCAGTCCCACCTCTGGATTCTGGCTGGGTGCAGTGCTCAGCAAGCACTCATTCCCCAAACCACCTTTTCTCGTTTGTCTTTCTTTGAGACAGGGTCTCGCGTAGCACAGGCTATCCTCCTGTAGCACAGGCTACCTCAGCATACTGAAGGCTGACCTTGAGTCCTGATCCTCCTGCCCCCACCCGGGGTGATGGGTGTGCAAGGCAGGACTGGTTTATACAATGATGCTGGGCCTGGAACTCTGGGCCTCTTGCATGCTGGACAAGCTGGAGCTCTACAAACTGATCGAGGGACCCATATTGTTTTTATGTTTCATCATTAAATTATGAAATACATGGAGTTTTTCTCCTTCAAGGATACTCTCTGGTGGGCTCCACACAGGCTGAGAGCCTCTCAAATTGTGATCAGCATGAAGCCCGTATGTGGCCACCAGGGGGCAGCACATGCCGCCACCGGCCCCGCTCCCGCCAGGTCCCTGCAGCCCGCAGTCTAGACGCTGGCTGGGCGGAATTCCTCTGCCCTGAAGTCAGCCGGCCCTGTCATCCGTCCCAGCCTGCTGTCTGGTTGGCCAGGGCCTTGGGTCCCGCCATGTATGGGCTCAGGAGGGTTGGGGAGCATTCCGGGAGACTTCAGGACGGGTGCCCGCCTTCTGCTCGTCTCTGGAGGGGGATGTGGCCGGGTTGACCTGCTGGCTCCCTCACTAGCTACAGGGCTGGGGACAGGCTTTGCGTTTCTGTCCTGACTTCAGAAGCAGGTATTTGTGGGCACCCTGACCGGCCAGAAACCGAGCCTGGGAGTCACATCCCACAGCCACCTTGGGCCCTGAGCCATGCAAAAGGGAAGGAAAAAGAAGATAGTGCTTGGTTTGGGAGGTGCTGGGATGCAGCCTCATAGTGACTGCGGCCAATTGTGTGCTCCCAACCCCAACGCTGTGAAATCAGAAAAAATGAAAGAAAGGAAAACGTTGACCTTTTTTCTGGTTTTTCGAGACAGGGTTTCTCTGTAGCTTTGGAGCCTGTCCTGGAACTAGCTCTTGTAGACCAGGCTGGCCTTGAACTCCCAGATATACACCTGCTTCTGCGGGGATTAAAGGCATTCGCTATCACTGCCCAGCACGTTGATTTTTCTTTTCTGGTCCTGGAGGTGAGGAAAGATCTTGCATTAGGACCGTCCCTCCCCCTCCCCCTCCGCCAACTGGTGGGGGGGGGATTCTAGGCGGGGTTCCACCTGACCACGCCCCCAGCCCTCTTTGTCTCTGAGACAAAGTATTACTTTGTAGCACAGTGGGAACTTGGGCCCCCCCCCCCCACCTCCAATGCCCTTGGGTGCAGTAAACTAAGGACCTGGGAATCAGAGCGTTCATGTAAGAGGGACATCAGGCTGTAGCACCTGAGTCAGGGTGTTCTTTGTGTCCTCCTGTCCTCCCATCTGTGAACTGTCCCTGTGCAGGAGGCAGAGGCAGACAGCCCAGGCTGTGGCCCTCGGCCAGATGGGGCAAAGGGCCAAGCTCACTGGTGCCAGCCTAAGGAATCTGTCCCTGAAGACTTGTGGGAACCCCACAGGGTCAAAAATTCCTCAAGAGGGCTCTGCTAAGTTTCAGGGAGCCCAGGGGTCTCCCTACCTCTCTTCCCTTCCTAGTCATGTCGAGGGGGAGCCAGGCCTGCAGGTACACACTTGTGGCTGGAACACTAGAGACAAGGAGGCAGGAGGACCTTAGCTCAGGATTGGTCTTAGCTACGTGGGGACCTGAAGGCCAGCCTGGGCTATGTAGAACCGTGACATCATCATCATCACCATCATCAAACAGCAGACTCCAATAAGATTCGTCTCCCTCTGTGGTCCTCTTAGCCTGGCTTTGGAAGGGCCAGGGTCCTGGGAGGCTCACCCACCGGGTCATACCCAGACCATCAACTGCATGGTGGGGGAAGCCGTTCACAGATGCTGCTTGCACCCCATGGTTTTACTGAGCCATGAGCAGGAGGCTCTGATAACAACACAGCCACCGTGAAGTTAGAGACACAGTGCTGGGGCAAGGAACATTTTTTTTTGGGGGGGGGGGATATGATGGAATGTTCTGGGACCAGAGCTTGCACAATGTAGGGAATGTACTTAAATACCACTGGTTTGTGCGCTTCAAATGGTTCAGTTTGAACTCTGCAATCTAAAGCCCAAACCGAAACAACAACAACAAAAAAACTTGTGTTTGGGGTTGGCCCGGGCCAGGCCTCCTGACCTGGTGGCTGAGTCGCCAGAGGGACTCTGAGTTCTGACCCTCCCTGGGGCGACAGCGCCCAGCCCTGCAGGTGTGGCCCGGAGCCAGCGTCCACCAGCCCAAGAGCGTGGGGACGGCTTCAAAGTCCTCGCTGGTGCACCTGGTCCGCCACACGTGAGCCAGCTGTCGCTGGATTAATGCACCTGCGTCACCCAAGGGGCGAGTCACAGGTCGCGCCGGGGCTGTGAGGTACAGGCAGGCGCAGCCGCATCCCGGGTGCGTGTGCATCGGGAAACTGCTATGGCTTCAGATGCTGGGTCCTGGGGGAAGACGAACCTCGCGCGGGTTGGGGGACGGGGGAGGGCCGGGAGTCACCTGGTCCAGCTGGGGGCTGAATGAAATTTGCTGAGTCACTGGGGACTCCGGGTTTTTCCGGCTCAGGCTCCACCTCCGTGCACCCGAGGAACGAATTTGCCCTTTGCCAGGTGCTTGTCACGCACGGGTGGCAACAGAAAGGCTCCCCCACCGCCCCCTCCACCTCACAGCCACTGCTGCAGCTCCTGGAGCCCAGCCGGCCTGCCCACTCCCTTCCCGCTTGTGGGTGACATTTGAAAGGAAGAAGTGAGCTCTGAAAGCGATCCGGGGATTCCCCGCGCACCCCAAGGCTGCCTTGACTTTCCTGGTGACTCTCCGGCTCACCTGAGCTCAGTTCTCAGCACCCACGTCCGGGGTTGGGGGTGCAGAACCGCCTGGGACCCTTGGTGTCTCTGGAGGTGTCACACTCATGTGCACAAAGACACACAGGCTTATTTCTGCAGTTTCTAAAAAGCACCCTAAATTACACCATTATTTCTTTAGTGTGTGCGCGGAAGTCAGAGAGCAGCCCAGGAACCAGTTCCCCCTCCCACGATGTGGGTCTCTTCCTTAGGGTTGTCAGGCTCAGCCACAGTGGCCCTGGCCCCCTCAGCCACCTCACCGGTCTGGTCCCAGAACCAGCGTTTTAAATTCAGGTTTGGGGGCTGGGGATCTAACGGACCCAGTATTGCAGGGCTTGATTTCCATGAAGCCACCTCCCCAACTCGTAGATTTGTGTTTCTAGGGCAGGGTCTGGTGTATACCCCAATATGGGCCATACTTGCTGCAATTCCCTGCCTCAGCGTCTTAAGTTCTAGGAAGGCAGGGAGGGGGAGCACTCTGCTCACCTTCTAGAACTTCCTCATGCCTAAAACGTTTGTAACACACCCTTGAAAGATTCATGGCCGTGCAACCCTGGCAGGTAGGTCCTCTGGTAGGGGGTCTGTTGGGGTTCCTCCAGCAGGGTCACACTCCAAAGACCCCAGAGTCAAAAGAATGGGCCCCCTCCCATGTCTCTGCAGCCACCTTCAGGGCGAATTGGAGCCACATGGTAAGTTCCAAGCTAGTCACCCTGCGTAGCCCTGGGAGTTCCTGTCCTGGAACTGGCTCTGTAGACCAGGCTGGCCTCAAACTCACAGAGATCCTCCTGCCTCTGCCTCTCGAGTGCTGGGATGGATGGCTGGCTCACCAGGTCCCACTTCGGGCAGCTTTATCGAGACAGTTCATGTGCTCTTACATCACTGTTGTCTGTTTTCAAATAGTCCAACACCCCAAAGTAAGGCCCGCCCCACAGTCTGTCACCCACTGCCAGCCCCAGCTCTCTGAAATCCACTTCCTGTCTCTGCTTTCCCCGGTGCACAAGATTTCCTGTCGTGGAGCCCACGTGGTGTGACTCTTGTGTCTGATTAAGACCCTCCATGCTGTGGTAGGAGCTGGATGGCATTTTTAATGGCCAAGACAGATGTGCTGTCATGCCCAGTGTGGTGTCCCCATACTAAGCATGGGCTTCACCACAAGGGGGCGGAGCAGGGGTGGAACCGGGGCGGAGCTGAGGCCTGAGCCTTTTGAGAAGATGCATGAATGTGGGACCCCAGGGTTGGTGGCCATCACTACACCTAAACAACCAGACAACCAGATTCCCTCCTCCCCCCCAAAAAAGTCAAAAGGCCATGCCACGGGGTAGCCATGAAAGAGAAACCACTTCCCCGGGAAGGTGATACATTTTGCCACGCATCGCGTGGACAACAGACCTGGGCTAAACACGGAAAACTCAGATGGCTGCTGGTGCCTTACCCAGGCCACCGCGTGGGCTGGTCACCCTAAACTTACGTTCCCACAGGAATGTTGTGTTCCCAAGGAGGGCCACGTCATCAGAGGGCCAAGGTTAACAGAGAAAAAAGAAATACAGTCCCTGACTTGAGAAAGTTCCAGAGGGCCGGAGTCCAGCCGCGGCCACCCTGGGCTCTGGCCCCTTTTCCCAGCACAGGGGACAGGCCCTTTGACTGCCAGGCCAGGACCCTTGCAAACTGCCCAGATGTACCTGTGCCCTCCAGGGAGACCGGGTTGTTTTGATCTCTATGTGACGTTGTAATCTGATGTCCTTTCTTCCTTCTCAAGGGACCTGATTAGTATGCAAAAGATTGTCGCAGTGAAGGCAGGCCAGACACACACCCAGAGCCACCTCCCAGTGACCCAGTGGGGCCCAGCCTGCCATCTTGCCTCTTGCATTGTTGACTGTAACTCTGTACCACGGATTTTCGCTTCCAAGAGGCCTTTAGCTGTCAGTCATCGGCTGTCCTGTCTGCTGTCCCCATCGCCCGATTACACCAGCTGGAACGATCAGAACAGCCCTAACAGAAGTGGTGAAGGCTGGGTTCCTTAGGTCACCAGACAACCACAAGCACCTGTGGAGTCCTCGCTGGCTCTGTGGCCTCTGCCTGGCAGGAATCTGTTACAGATTCCCTGGGCCGGCGGTGGGGGCTGGGGCTGGTGATGGAACCCCGGGCCACAGCTACCTATCTGGGCCTCTGGGTTTGGATATCCTGGCAAGCCGTGGCATTCTAGGCCTCTGTTGGCAGGGCCTTGGAGCGCCTGTCACACCTACTGTGGTGTGAACACCGCTCGGTCTCACCCAGCCCCAGGTCTTCACAGCTCTCCTTGACTTGCCTTCTGCACCCAGTGAAGGGTCAAGTCTTCCTTTCTCTTTTTCTTTTCTAAGTTTTTGTTAGGGTTTGGTGACAGGGTGTTACTCCAGTCCTCTGTGTGTGCGTGTGTGTGCACAGCACGGGCGGTTTGGTAGCCCATCCTATTCCACTGAGCTAGGGTCTCCATGACCCCGGAGCTCAGGGCAGCAAGTCACAGCCATCCTCCTGTCTCCTCCCACAGTGTGTGGGGGTGTCAAGCATATACAGCCAGACAGCTTTGTGTAGCCACTGGGGATTTGACCTCAGGTCCTCGTGTTTGAACAACAGTGCACTGACCCCTGAGCCATTTCTCTAGCTCTTGGTCCTTCTTGACTCCAACCTAGGGGCCAAGCCAGTCACCACAGAGGAGACCACCTCATTAGGGTTTCACACGAAGTTTGGGGGTTCTGTATTTGGAGGCTGTATGCCCACGGTGTACATAGTTGTGGTATGGGGAGGCCCATGCTGTCCTCGTGTGACATTTGCTTGGCTGCAGACTTTGACACCCAGGATGCAGAGACACGCCTGGGCTTTAATTGTTCCTGTACATCCTTTGCTGACGATCGGTAACTTAGTCGGTAACTTAGGGGAGGAGACTCTGAGCATGCGTGGGCTCCAGCACTGAACTTTCTCTCCTGCTGACTGTTAATGATTTCCTAACTTCAGTTTCCTCCGGAAGTCTCCGCTGGCCGTCTGCTGCAAGGAAGAATATCTCCTGTCTTTCATTCATGCTCAGATATGTAGATATTTGCATAACATTTATGCTCTGATTGTCTTCAGTGTGTCCAGGGGTTATTCTTGTGTTGACTTAGGTTTCTGTCCTGCCTGGTTTCCGCAATCATTAAGTTCCAAAGAATCACACAGAGGTCTACATTAATTATAAACTGATTGGCCTAGTAGCTCAGGCTTCTTACTAACTCTTATAACGTACATTAGCCCATAATTCTTGTCTGTGTTAGCCACGTGGCTTGGTACCTTTTTCGGCTAGGCAGTCACATCTTGCTTCCTCTGTGACTGAGTGACGACTGCAGACTGAATCTTTACTCTTCCCAGAATTCTCAGGTCTTCTCCTTCCTTCCTCAGCCTCTTAGGCTTGGAATTTACAAAACAAACTAAACAAAGCTCCCCTGCAGGAGGAATGGCAGAATAATTAGACCTTTATTAGGAAGGGAAACCCTTAAGAGAATTATACTTCAATATTCAAGTCTCCTTTCCTACAAGGAAGATACTGATAAACAGCCTCGGCCACTCAAGAGACTCCCAGAATTCTCATTGCCCCGCCCTTACTCTTGCCTTGTTGCCCCGCCTCTACTTCCTGCCTGGCTACTGACCAATCAGTGTTTATTTAAAATACAAGAAGGTACAGACCATTGTCCTACAGCAGTCCGACCTTGTGGATTTTTTTTTGCTGTGATGAGGATGGACTTACAACCTCTCATATCCTAAGAAAGAGTACCACCCTGGCCACGCCCCCAGCCCTTCACTAGGGATTCTAGGCGGGGCTCCACCCTGGCCACGCCCCCAGCCCCTCACTGGTGATTCTAGGTGGGGCTCCACCCTGACCACCCCCTCAACACTCCCAGGCCCTCACTGAGGATTCTAGGTGGGGCTCCACCCCTGACCACAGCCCAGTATTGTCATTTTTATGAGCTCTGTTACTGTCTGGCAGTCTCCTGTGCCAGCCCTGGAGGAGTTCTACAGACACTTAGTTATTGACAGGCTTCAGTCCCGTGCACTATGAAGTGTCTACATGGATGGACATACACACATGCATGTCATTTTTTTAAAATATTTATTTGTTTGTTTATTTATTTATTATGTATACTATATTCTGTCTGCATGTATGCCTACAGGCCAGAAGATGGCACCAGATCTCATTACAGATGGTTGTGAGCCACCATGTGGTTGCTGGGAATTGAACTCAGGACCTTTGGAAGACGAGGCAATGCTCTTAACCACTGAGCCATCTCTCCAGCCCCCCATGCATGTCATTTTTCACAGTAAAGCCAACATCTCTGGCTGCAGCATCTCCTGTGTCAACCCTGTGTCTTAGATATTCCCACATAGACAGACAGGCCTGAGGTGGTATGTCACTGGGTGTGCTGTGTTTTCATGGATGAAGATAATTTTTATTTGATTTATGTTTTTGTTTTTCAAGGCAGAGTTTGTCTGTGTAGCCCCAGCTGTCCTGGAACTCGCTCTGCAGACCAGGCTGGCCTCAAACTCAGAGTTCCTTCTGTGTCTGCCTCCTGAGTGCAGGGATTTAAGGTGTGCACCATCACTTGGGTGTTTGGTTTCTTCTTGAGACAGGGCTTCACTAAGTAGCCCAGCTGAGGTTTGAAGTTGATCCTTTGCTTCAGCCTCTTTGCTGGGATCACAGACTGGGTCCACTGCTGGGCTGGTTATGACTAAACCTGAGGTGCCCAGAGGGTGCTGGGCAACAGCCGTGTGGAGGTCCTTCCGTTCACGAACTTCCTTTCTCACTGCCTGTTGCAAGTGTGGAAAGGGACCAGTGACCATCTAAGAGTATATGTTTGTGTGCTTGTGTGTGAGGGGCGTGTGTTTGTGTGTGTGTATGTGATTATGCATGTGTGTATGAGGTCTGTGTTTTGTGTGAAGGTGGCACTCAGAAGACAAGCTGTGTGGGAGACGGAGCTCTTTATTCTGTGGGTCCACAGTTAAGCTCAGGGAGCCAGGCTTGGCAGCAAACCCCTTCATCCACTGAGCCCTCTTGCCTGCACTATCCTGTATCAGGATGGTCACTCAGACTGTCAGCCCAGCAGAAGTGACCCTGCCAGGTGACTACTAGGAAAACACACCTGGGATATGGAGCTCCACAGTGGCTGCCATTTGGGGAGCAAGGGCAGCTGGGCTTGAGTTCAAGTCTCCTGACTGATTGGCCACCTAGGACTGCTGAGTGTCCCCAACACTTGCCACCTGGGCCCTGGGAGTCCTCTCTGTGTTTAGAAAAGATCATGAAGAGGGTGGGGATGGGGGGGACCGCAGAGGCCAAGTGAAGCTGTGACGACGCATGGTGTGTGTGCATGGCATATGTGTGTGTTCATGGTGTGTGTGCATGGCATATGTGTGTGTTCATGGTGTGTGTGCATGGCATATGTGTGTGTTTATGGTGTGTGTGCATGGCATGTGTGTTCGTGGTGTGTGTGCATGGCATGTGTGTGTTCATGGTGTGTGTGCATGGCATATGTGTGTGTTTATGGTGTGTGTGCATGGCATATGTGTGTGTTTATGGTGTGTGTGCATGGCATATGTGTGTGTTTATGGTGTGTGTGCATGGCATATGTGTGTGTTCATGGTGTGTGTGCATGGCATGTGTGTGTGTTTATGGTGTGTGTGCATGGCATGTGTGTGTGTTTATGGTGTGTGTGCATGGCATGTGTGTGTGTGTTTATGGTGTGTGTGCATGGCATGTGTGTGTGTTTATGGTGTGTGTGCATGGCATGTGTGTTCGTGGTGTGTGTGCATGGCATGTGTGTGTGTTCGTAGTATGTGTGCATGATATGCATGTGTGTTCGTGGTGTGTGTGCATGGCATGTGTGTGTGTTCGTAGTGTGTGTGCATGATATGCGTGTGTGTTCGTGGTGTGTGTGCATGGCATATGTGTGTGTTCGTGGTGTGTGTGCATGATATGCATGTGTGTTCGTGGTGTGTGTGCATGATATGCATGTGTGTTCGTGGTGTCTATGCATGGCATGTGCATATACGTGTGAGTGGTATGTGCATGGTATATTAGTGTGTGTGTACATGGTGTGTGCATGCCTGCACATGCTGGTGTTAAAATGCACATACTCCCATCTGACGCTTACCCATCAGAGCTGTTCCAAGTCCATTCTGATGGTCAGGGTAAGGGTCCCACCCACTGCATACTTCAGTTAAAGCAAGCCTCACAGCAGCCAGCCTCCAGGAAGGGGTCCCAGCGCTAATGACTAGTGGGCAATGATGTTTCAAAACAACAAGGGCCTCTGCCTGGGCCTGAGTGTGAATCCTGCAGGTGCCTGGCTGGAGCCAGGGCTTAGGGAGCAGCTGAAGCTCGCAGCGGGGCGCCAGACGGCAGAGGAGAGATTTGCGTTCTTGGGATGTTGTTTCCTTAACAGTGGCAGCCACTCACAGCCGTTTCCTGACTTCTGGCAGACGAGCCACAGACGGAAGGGGACACTGGCTCGGTCCTGGAGCTTTTCCGTACGTGGGAGTCAGTCCAGGGCGTGAATGCTCCCACCCCGCCTGTACGTAAACGGTGGTAACTCAGAACGCCCCTACCTAGCTGCCTGACCCAACCCTTTCATGTGCATTTGAGGACGGTGGAGCTTCTGGCGTGGATGGGGCTGCTCAGTGCTCTGCAGGGCCCAGAACACCCCGCAGAGAAGGACCCGACTAATGTCCCCAGGGCGCCTGGACCGGTGTGTAGGAGCTGATTTCACACACCTGTGGTGGGAACCGGGCATGCCCGGTAGAGAGGGTCTGTGTAGCTCTGTTGACTTTAGGCTGCCGTGTTCTGTGTCCCGATTCACCCAGACTGCAGGTCCCCTCAGACAGTACACACCTGCAACACCAGCATTTTGGAGGAAGTGATAAGAGGACTGCAAGTTCAATGTCAGCCCAGACACTTTAGCGAGTCCCTGTTTCAAAATTAAAAATTAAAGGTGTGGTGGCGCACCCCTTTAATCCCTGTGCTTGTGCTCGGCATGCTGAGGCAGGAGGATGTCTGTGAGTTTGAAGTTACCCTGGTCTACACGGCAAGATCATAACAGCAAGAGCAACAGAATGGGACTCTTTTTCAAAAAATGGTTGGTTTGAGTGCAGGGTCAGGGTGAAGCCCCGGCTAGAATCCCCAGTGAGGGGCTGGGGGCGCGGTCAGGGTGGAGCCCCGGCTAGAATCCCCAGTGAGGGGCTGGGGGCGCAGTCAGGGATAGATTTTGTGAGCCGGACAGGCTCTGGCTTCCACCTATCACTGGTTAGTAAAAACCTCCCTGCTGACCTGTCCTGAGGTTTCTCACCTGTGAGATGACACCAAAGCTTTCAGGTTTTTCTACTCTTTGGGCCTTGGTTACTTTGCCGAATATGTGAATTATATCCGCGCTGTGAAAATGTGTGGGGACAACAGGTGTCCTGGGGCTTTGCATGAGGCCCGGTCCCGTCCTCCTTGGGTTGTGGCACCCCGCGTGGACCCTCAGCCGTGGGCCTGGGTCAGGTGGTGGCCTAGGCTGTAACTGCCTAGGCAGCCCTGGGGCCCATCGCTGGAGCCTGTGGGCGGGACTCTGTCCGGCAGTCCCTCTGCAGCGAGAGCACGTATGCGGGAGCACGTATGTGTGACAGACAGACATGAGCAACTGCGTGTCGCTGCGTGTGCACACGGCAGTTCGTTTTCCAGAAGCCTTCCAGATGCATCCTAGAGGCCAAACGAACATAAATCAGAGACGCTGTCGCTGCCTGTAGCCTGACAGCCTGCAGTCGGCTGTTGTCCTACTTCAGCAAGATCGAGCGATTTTGCACAGAGGCTCAGGCACCCCACCCCCACCCCACCCCCTTATCAGAAGAGGGTACTGGGCTGAGGTGAACCCGGAGGGCCTGCAGGGCCGTGAACCACACAGCTTCACATCCATGACACAGACAGAAGGGAAACCGGCTGTCTCAGTGAGTAACCACAGGACTCCTAGGATGCCCAGTTCCACCCTGAAGTGTACCCTCTCCAGGGCAGGGAGAGACGCTTGCACACGTGCGTTCACAGCGGTGTGATCCATGAACTGAAAGGCTGAAACAACATGTCTGAGGGTGGGATATTGCTCAGCCGTGTAAAGGGAGGGACGTTCTGACGCCTGCTCCTGCGTGGATGGCCCTTGAGGGGACAGGCAAGGTGGGAGCCACACCTGTCACCTGGTTTCCCGGATTCAGGGGCAGGAGGATCAGGAGTTCAGGGTCATCCTCAGCTACATGGTGAATTCCAGGCCAGCCTGGGCTACAGGAGACCCTGTCTCAAAAGCCAAAGTTAATTTTTCTGAACTGAGCATCCCACACTTAGGAGGTTGGTGCAGAAAGGTTGCTATGATTTTGAGGCCAGCCCATCTGTCTATGAGAGTTGAATCTTTTTATTGATGTTTATTTCACTGTTTGTGAATGGAAGCACTCTTTGGTCTAAGGTAGCTTGGACTTACTCTGTAGCCCAGGCTGTTCTCCAGCTCCTGGTAATCCCCTTGCCTCGGCTTCCCAGTGCTCGGATATCAGGTGTATGCCACCACACCTAGCTTAGTTGAGTCTGCTCATGAAGATGAGGCCTGTTTGGGGGTTATGGAATGTTCTGGGGTTAGTCAAAAGTTGTTCAGTTCTGCCAAGGTGCTTTGTATGGCAGCTGGGGAGGCAGGCATGAACGGCAAGTAGTTCCATATCGATGAAGCTGCCTTCTTTTATTACATGGCCCCATTTCTGAGGCTCCATGGGCAGAGGCCCTAGGCTCCATCCCTAGCACCACACAAACTAGGCATGGGCGTGGCACCTGTGACCCAGCACTCCTGAGGTGGAGACAGGAGGACATCCTCAGCCTCACAGTGTGTTTCGGATCAGCCTGGGCTACACGACATGAGGGAGTGCGGCCACTCTGGGTTCTGTGAATCCGGTGCCCAGCCCCGAAAGTCCTTCTGAGAAGACAGAGAATACGGTCTGGGGGATTACCCAGGGCTCCCCGAGCTGCCCAGACCGAGGCTGTGACTGATGGGAAGAAAAGGAGAAGCGGGGACTCTCTGTTTTCAGATCCTTCCAGGAGGCAACAGAGTGACATTTTGGAGTCTGGGCTCTTGACTGAGAGGGTAGCAAGCGGGAGGCACCCTGGAAATGTCACCCAGGGCACATGTGAGCCCCGCCCCCACCCACTGCAAGCCAGGAGCTTTCCCAGGGCAGTGTCCACAAGCACTCACACAAATCACACTAGACACACGAGTGCATACTCACACTCACACACATCTACTCACATGTGCATATACGTGTATACACAGACACATGTACTCACATGCACACACACAGACACATGTACTCAGGTGTGCACACACAGACACATGTACTCACATGTGCACACACGCAGACACATGTACTCAGGTGTGCACACACAGACACATGTACTCACATGTGCACACACAGACACATGTACTCACGTGTGCACACACAGACACATGTACTCACGTGTGCACACACAGACACATGTACTCACACGTGCATACATACACAGACACATGTACTCACGTGTGCACACACAGACACATGTACTCACGTGTGCACACACAGACACATGTACTCACATGTGCATACATACACAGACACATGTACTACGTGTGCACACACAGACACATGTACTCACATGCGCACACACAGACACATGTACTCACGTGTGCATGCACAGACACATGTACTCATGTGTGCATACACAGACACACGTACTCACATGTGCAGACACACGCACACACACATGCGAGCTCACACATACATGCATGTCCCCAGGTTTTACCCAGGCTGCTTAGGGCCACAGCACTAGTGGGCTGTTTGCCCCCACCCGGTTAGGCAGAGTGGGTCAGCACAACAGAGTTTTGGTGGTGAAGAAGCCGGAGGCCCCAGGGCCCTGGAATCTTCCCGTCCATTGTTTGAGGAGGAGCAAGGAACCTGGCACCGTGGTGCCCGGCTGACACTCGGGCCATGGGGGAGGGGAGGCTCTTAGATCCCAGCCCAGCTTGGGCTCTGCATGAGACCCGGGGTGGTCTGCTGTGACCAGTCTGCCCTGGCAAAGGGTCTTTCTGCCCAGCATTTCCCCGGTATCTGCTGCCTTCCCCGTAGTCACCTCCTAAGCCCTGTGTTTGTTAGGTCAGCTGCCTGGAAGCTTGCGTGAGGTAACTCTCACTTCCTCTTCCGTACTTGCTGGCTTTTCTACAGTAGGATAGCTTTATTCTGAAGCCCAGGCTCGTTTCAAACTCACGGCCATCCTCCTGCCTCAGCTTCTGAAGTGCTGGAATGGCAGGCGGGAGCCCCATGCAGGACACTGCTTACTTTCCTGAACAATCACCACAGGAGCGGAGATGAGGCAACTTTGCCACAGTTGGGGCGAACTCTGTGTCTCTTGTGAGTGGTTGTAACGCCTGGCTCGGTTTTCCTTTTCACACTGTCCCGAGTGTGTGATTAGCACATTAAACTGTGTCAGAGGTCTGTGTGAGCAGGAGACAGCGTCGTGGACATAGGGTTCTGAGCTATCTGAGATTCCAAGGAATCGAGGGTCTTGGGATGCTTCTGGGGACTAAGGGGATCTACTACACCAGTGGGGATTATAACATTAACATCCTGGTGCATTGGAGCTGCAGGAGATGGGCAGTGTATGCACACATGTGTGCAGATGCACACATCTGGAGCTCGGAGAATGTCGACCCCGCCCCCCTGACACCCTGAGTCAGGGTACCTCACTGAATCTGAACCTGGCCTGGCCTCCTGCGAGGCAGTCATGCCTGCTGTGTGGGGCCTCTCTGGTCTGCGTGCTTCATGCACTTACTGAACCATCACCCCAGCCCAGGAACTGCACGTCTTCCATGCTGGTGACTGGGACGCAGATTTGTGCACCTTTAAAATGTGCAGGTGCCAGTGGAGAGGCGGTGGCACACGCCTTTAATTCCACCACTTGGGTGGGGGGCAGAGGCAGGCGGATCTCTGTGAGTTCGAGGCCAGCCTGGTCTACAAGAGCTAGTTCCAGGACAGGCTCTACAAGACAGCCAGGGCTACACCAGAAAATAAAATTATATATATCATGGTGATGTAAGATTCGGTGCTCAGAGCTGGGCAGTGGTGGCGCGTGCCTTTAATCCCAGCACTCGGGAGGCAGAGGCAGGTAGATCTCTGTGAGTTCGAGGCCAGCCTGGTCTAGAAGAGCTAGTTCCAGGACAGGAACCAAAACCAAAAAGCTACAGAGAAACCCTGTCTTGAAAATAAAAAATAAAAAGAAATAAAAAAAAATTCGGTGCTCAGGAGGTGGGAGCAGGAGCTCAACAGTTTAGGGTTGCTCTTAGCACCCTGCCGAAGACCTGGGGGTGTGGGATGAAAAGCTGCCTCTAAAGTATGGTAGCCAATGTCCCAGAGACTCAGCAGCAAGTGCCGGATTCTGTGGGATTTCGGATACCTAAGCGATGTCCGAAGATACACATGTAGCTGTCCCAACTGTGGAAACTGTGACGGAGTGAATGGAAGTTGGGAAAACCAGTCAACACCCTGAGGGGCCCAGCATGTTCCAGGGAGATGCATCTAGGCCTCAGGCCTCCTCCAAAGTCAGGCTGCTAGCTCCAGTCTCCCACTGTGAGTGGAAAACCCCAGCTGGTTTGTGGGAACATCTAATGTGTTTGAAGGAAGAGGGGCTAGGGTGGCTGGCAGGGACCACAAGGGCACAGCCTCTGGGCACGTGAGCCACTGGCCCAACCTGGACAGGAAGTCAGGCCTGGGTTGACCTCATGGGGACAGCCCACTGCAGAAGGAGCATTGAGGGTAGGGATGGACCCACTGGCTACGAACTACCCAGTCTCACCAAGTACCCTAGCTTACATCGTCATGAAAGTTGCCAGTTGAGGCCTGAGAAGGGGGGACAGGACCTAATTCCCTTGGTGTCTGTCCCCTCTCTATTCACCCAGCTGCTCAGGAGATGGGGGCAGGAGGGTTCTGGGCTGCAGAGAGGGTTCAAAGCCAGCCCAGGGACCTGAGCTCGGTCACCCAGGTAACACAGAGCTGAGGATGTGGGCACAGCAGAACCCTTAGAACTTGCTGGCTACTCAACCTAACCCACTGTTTGAATGGACAAGGGGCCGGCCGGCAAGGAGTGACCCAGGGATGTTCTCTGGGATCTGTGTGCATGTGCCAGCTGGGACCGCAGAGCAAGACCGTTTCTAAACAAGAAATGAGGAGCCAGCTGGAGAGGTGGCCAGTAGTATGGGCCCCTGGTACCCTGGCAAAGGAGCTGGGTTTGAGTCCCAGCACCCACAGAGCGGCTCACAACTGCCTGTAGCTCCTTCTGGCCTCCACAGGCACCCACATACCCTTGACATACTGAGATACCAAACATACATCTTTTTTTTCTCCCAAGTCAGGGTTCCTCTGTGCATCCCTGACTATTCTGGAACCCACTCTGTAGACCAGGCTGACCTCGAACTCACAGAGATTCACCTGCCTCTGCCTCCCGAGCGCTGGGATTACAGGCGTGCGCCACCACCGCCTGGCTATTCATACATTTTAAGGAAATAACTTAAAAAAGAAAAAGTAAATGGGGCGTGGGGATATGATCAGGAGTGAGGAGTTTTTCCACGCTGGTTTGCTGTCTCTGGGTTCCATTCCTAATACTGTGTGTGTGTGTGTGTGTGTGTGTGTGTGTGTGTGTGTGTGTGTCCTAGCCCCTTGCCAGACAGCTGGCCCACAGTCTGCCCTCCCGCTAATGCCGTCTCGTGCCCCGTTTCCCTTCCTCTTGGCCCAGCCTGCTCTGGCATCAGATTCCTGCTCTCCAGCCCCCAGTCACCTGTCAGCAGTCTGTCCCCAGTCACAGGGCTTAACCTAACGTCTGGTTCTCCACCCTCCCGGCACGTGGCTCACATCAAAGAAACCGAAGCTGGAACATAGCAACCCTCCCAAATGTTCCATGTAATCACCCGGACTTTTGTTTTCCTTCATCTGGTGCATGCACCTCTGTGCACTTTGACCTTGCCTAGGGGGCTGCATGCCCTGACATGGAATAATACAAATTGGAAGATAAAATGAGAGTTTTAGCAGTGTCCCCATCTACGGGAGGAAGCCACTTCTCTTTAATCTCACTAATTTATTTGAGTGCCTTATTTTCTTTGCTCATGTGGTCTAGGTTGGGCTGGACCTCATGACCTCACCCAGCTGCTCTGCAGGGCCAGCGACTCTGAACCCCCAAACTGGAGACAGAGGTGGGGTTTTGAGTCTTGTCTGTGACTGGTAATATTTCCACCAAAACTTTCTTTAAAAAACAGCATTGGAGGCAGAGGTGGCACACGCCTTTAACCCCAGCACTTGGGAGGCAGAGGCAGGCGGATCTCTGTGCGTTCAAAGCCAGCCTGGTCTACAGAGTGAGTTCCAAGACAGCCAGGGCTCATAGGATAACTGTCTCATTCAGTCATTTGTATGTTTTTAATAACTGGTGCCATGTCTTTTAGGCTGTCTAACTTACTTGTATACTGTTATACCGATCTCCCTCCACCCCCAGACAGGATTTCTCTGTGTACCCCTGGTTGTCCTGGAACTTGCTCTATAGATCAGGCTGGCCTCGAGCTCCCAGAGATACACCTGCCTCTGCCTCCCAAACTGCTGGGATTAAAGGTATGCGCCACCACTGCCCAGCTATACCAATCTTTTTCGAAAAATTATTTCATGTATATTTTGTCTGCGCATCTGTCTGTGCATCAAGTGTGTGCAGTGCCCTCAGAGGCCATAAAGGGGCGTCAGGTCGCCGGAACTGGAGTCACAGAGGGTTGTGAACCCCATGTGGGTTCAGGGAACCGGTGCATTAACCGCTGAGCGTCTCTCCAGCCCTGTCCATTCTAAAGAACGTTTGCTGTGTATGTGTGAGTGTGTTGGGGAGGTGTGCATGGGCGGGTTCAGCTGTACCAGTGAAGTCCATGTTTTCTGAGGCAGGGCCACTGAGTCAGGAACTCAGACCAGGGAACTCCAGGGACCCTCCTGTCTCTGAGCCCCAGCTCCAGCCACAGGCGTGCCCCACTGTGCTTGTGTGGCACTGGGGTTCGAACTCACGGCTGCTCACACGCACAGCAAGCATTTTACCCCGCTGAGCTCCTTGCGCCTCTGTCTCTCTATTTATTGTAGTATTAAGTTCTGAACCCAGGGTCTTGCTTGTGCTGGACAAGGCCTCGCTGGGCCACAGCTTATGAGTCTGTGAGGGGCCCGGGAGGGACTTCCATGTGCAGAGCGGGAGCAGCCACTGGAGTTCCAGCTTATAGAACGTGCTGGGCATGGGGAGCCCTGTAAACACCCAAACAGAGAGCACGCAAGCCTGGGAATGCATGTCACCTCCCGCAGCAGGGGCTGCAAGCTGAACCGGGGACTGCCCTGAATCACAGAGTCCTCCTCAAGGGGACACACAGGGGCTGGAGGCAGAGAGACTCAGAGACTCTGTGCTGATGGCTCTGATGAGAGCAGAAGGGGCCACAAGCCCTCTAGTCAGTGCACCAGGCAGGAACCACTGTCACCCGGGGAAGCTGCGCCAGGCTCTTGTCCCCAGCACCGAAACTACAGTGCAGTTGTATAAGAGTGGTAGTCAAGAGGACTGAGAGAGATTTCAAAGGGACGTGTAGGAGTCCGTCAAGCCCCCAGGACAGCCCTGTTGTTTCTCCAAGACGACCTCCCTCCCTTCCGCTCAGGAGCTACAGGCCCATGAGACAAGCGCCGCACTGTGCCCTGGCACGGGTCCAGGGTGACAGCATTTCCTCAGTGCCGGGAAACACAGAGTGGTTAACAGGAGCCACCGGGCTCTGTGTCCTGCCCCAGCCCTCATTCCCAAGCTTACAAACACTCACATGATCAGGACCCTCCGCGCGCGCGCGCACACACACACAGAGCCGAGGGGATCAAAGGCCGCCCCCCGCCACTCCCCCAAGGCCAGATGGGTACACAGTGGTCCTTTCTCTCCTGCTCCTGTCTCCGAGGTGGCAGACCCATCCGTGACTGGGTCAGCCTTGGTCATCACCAGTCATTCTGGGGCTCTGTGCTGGCAGTGGGGACCTGCCTGGCCAATCTGCTTCTGCCTCTTGTGGACATTTTACTCATGCCTATTCTTTCTAAAAATAGCCACACAGGGACCCATTTAGTGTGCGAACAAAGCGATCACGGCTACAGCGGGTCACAAGATGCTGTTTTTCATCTGGGTCACTGGTTTCCTTTGGAAATACATCCCCCGAGTGTCCTCACATGGCCAACCCGCCCTGCTTCCATGTGACCAAGTGACCCCGAGAAGCTGCAGATTCCCCCCCCCCCCCCCCCCGGACAGCTCGCCAGGGAGCCCCAACACGTGCTTTCCCGTGGGTGACATTCAGGTGCCTGCCCCTGTCCCTGGTCTGTGTTGTGTCTTAGTCCTCTCTCATGTCTGGTGCAATGTGAGAGCTTCTGGGAATGGGAAAGTGGTGAGGGTTCCATCGCTGCACAGAGGAGCTGTCTGCCAGGGCTCTGTCTCTGTCGGCTACTCTACGGGACTTGCTCCAGGAGGTCCCTGACTGTCAGCCACGGGTCCCCAGAGTTCCCCCGAGGGCCATGGTCACCCCCTGTGGGAGCCCCTAGGTCTGGGCCAGGAGAAGCCACTTCCCCTCCTGCCTGAAGGAGCCGTGCTGACAGTTGCAAAACTAAATTAGAAAAACATTCTAGCTTCACTTGGGTGAAGAGGGGAGACATTACAGCTGCCGCAGAAAGCAGTTTGGCAATTTCTGGAAAAGAAAAGAAACAAAACAAGCAAGTCTATCACATGACCCAGAACCTTGAAATCATCTCTAGGTGCCCCAATCCTGGATTCTTTGTGCAAGAGGCAGGCAGTCATTGCCAAGGTCCTGCTGTATATAGTTGGTATGCAATTGTATGAAGACGCTTGTGTATACAGTGGTGTGCAGTCGAGGCTGAGGCCTGTGTATACAGTGGTGTGCAGTCGTGGCTGAGGCCTGTGTATACAGTGGTGAGCAGTCAATGCTGAGGCCTGTGTATACAGTGGTGTGCAGTCGAGGCTGAGGCCTGTGTATACAGTGGTGTGCAGTCAATGCTGAGGCCTGTGTATACAGTGGTGTGCAGTCGTTTCTGAGGCCTGTGTATACAGTGGTGTGCAGTCAATGCTGAGGCCTGTGTATACAGTGGTGTGCAGTCAATGCTGAGGCCTGTGTATACAGTGGTGTGCAGTCGAGGCTGAGGCCTGTGTATACAGTGGTTGTGCAGTCGTGGCTGAGGCCTGTGTATACAGTGGTGTGCAGTCAATGCTGAGGCCTGTGTATACAGTGGTGTGCAGTCGTGGCTGAGGCCTGTGTATACAGTGGTGTGCAGTCGAGGCTGAGGCCTGTGTATACAGTGGTGTGCAGTCGTGGCTGAGGCCTGTGTATACAGTGGTGTGCAGTCGTGGCTGAGGCCTGTGTATACAGTGGTGTGCAGTCGTGGCTGAGGCCTGTGTATACAGTGGTGTGCAGTCGTGGCTGAGGCCTGTGTATACAGTGGTGTGCAGTCGTGGCTGAGGCCTGTGTATACACTGGTGCCCCATGGGCCGCACGGGTGCAGGGACTGGAGCTCAGCTCTCTGCCAGTTTGTTTGTCTCCTGATCCGGGCTCTGAACCTCACGTGCTGGGAGTGGACAGAGGTCTGTGCTGCCTCCTGGCCACATGCTCGCTGTTTTGTTATGTTTTATGTCTGTTTTCCACTTATTACCTAACTTTTTTTTTTTTTTTTTTTGGCAGGCAGGACGAGAAAACGGGGAGGGAAAATTAGCCATATTCCTGGATGTTGACAGGAGACAGAAGCGAGACAGGAGCAAGAGCCTGCCACCTGGTATAGGAGGCTGAGAAGGAGCAGAATTCCGGGCCAGACTGGGCAGTTCAGGGAAGGCTTGATCAAAGCAGAAAGTAAAAGGAAGACGGGGCGTGGTCAGGGTGCGACCCCGCCCAGAATCCCCAGGGAGGGTCTGGGAGCGCGGCCCCTTTTTAGAATCCGCTCAGCTGGTTGTTCCGAGGTCCCCCCAGTCTAATCCAAATGTTTTCTTTTTTAAAGATTTATTTATTTATGTGTACAGTGGTCTGCCTGCATATGTGCCTGGCTGCCCGAAGGCCCTGCCAGATCTCATAGAATGTTGTGAGCCCCCGTGTGGGTGCTGGGAATTGAACTCAGGACCTCTGGAAGGGTAGCCAGTGCTCTTAACCTCTGAGCCATCTTTTCCATCTCTAATTTTTCTTTTTAAATTAGATAGAATCCAGTTTTTTTTTTTATAAGCGGGGTCTCATGTAGCCCAGGCTAGCCTCTAAATTGGTCACCAGGCTTGACTTCTGTGCTGCAGGGTGCAATTGGGTCCCAGCTCCATTCTTCTCACCCTCACATGTGGGTGGGGGTAGCACTGGGCACCTGGAAGCCCCTGGGACCACACCAGCCCAGGGCTGTGATCTTAAAGAATCCCTTAGTCCCTTCTGGGATCCTTTTCTGGAAAGTGACCGGCACAGACTCAGAGCCAGAGCCAGTTCCCTTCTGCGGCGAGGGAGGCCGCCTTTTTCGGCTTCTTCCCCCACCTGGCAGGTCCCCCCCCCTCCCCCCGCATTCCCCACATTCCCGTCTCCTGACTCAGGAGTCTGAGCGGCCGGGGCTTTCTCAGCAGGAGAAGACGGGAGGGGCGCCCGTGCTTTCCCGGCCCAGGGCAGTGGCCGAGTCCCAACTATGAGAGCTATGCCTGGCATCCACAGGTTCCCCGGCATTTTTGGGTCTGAATGTCATTGTTTCCTAAGGTAGATGGCGGGGTGAGGGGTGGGGGGAGGTGGAGAAGAAACTGTCGTGGCCTCTGGAGTCTGAAGTGGAGCCGCACTGGCCTGGACAGGCGGTCCAGCAGTTAGTGCAGTAGAGTCTTAGCCTCGCCGTCCCAGGTCAGGAGGCTCAGGAGGCAGAGGCAGAGGCGGTCAGGTTGCGGTGAGTTTCAGCCAGCCAGGACCACATAGGACATTACTCGGGTTCACTCAGCTTCTTGATTTAATTCTCATTTCGTTTTTCTTAATTTTTTAAACTTTATTTTGTGTTTATTTTTGGTCGTTTTTCTTTTGAGTCTTGGTCTCAACTGATGACCCCAGGCCGGCCCCAGCGTTGGAGCGACAGATAGGCAGAGTTGCTTGTGGCTGGGGCTGACTGTCATACTGAAGCCCTGGGGTCCATGTCAGCAGGGCCATTTTCAGCTTTAGCCGGCGTGAAGCGTGCCTGGGTTACCTGAGACCTGGAAAGAGAGGGAAGAAAACTGAGATGCCTCCGTGGAGAAGGAGCTTGCTGCCACGCCTGGCGACCAGAGTCCAGTCAGGACCCACGTGAGCAGAGAGAACGGACTAGGGAGTCTGAGCTAGGTCCTTTGAGCTCACACACGTGCACACAGAAAAATAAATACACGTGAAGACATCTAAGAATTATTTCTTGTGTATACAGTGTTCTGCCTATGTACACCTGCCCTCCAGAAGAGGGCGCCAGATCTCATCACAGATGGTTGTGAGCCACCATGTGGTTGCTGAGAATTGAACTCAGGTCCTCTGGAAGAGCAGCCAGTGCTCTTAACCTCTGAGCCATCTCACCAACCCTGACTTTTATATTTTAATTTGCTTAAAAGTCAAGCATGGGGCTGGAGAGATGGCTCAGAGGTTAAGAGCATTGCCTGCTCTTCCAAAGGTCCTGAGTTCAATTCCCAGCAACCACATGGTGGCTCACAACCATCTGTAATGACATCTGGTGCCCTCAGAATATTGTATACATAATAAATAAATAAATATTAAAAAGTCAAGCATGGTGGACACACCTGTCCCCTCAGCCTCAGGAGGAATGTCACCATGGGCTCAAGGCTGGCCCAGGCTCCAGACTGAGGCAGTCTCTACAAATGCACACAGGCAAACCGGCCTCGCAAGCCAACAGTGCATGCAAAGGAATCCAAGCTGCTTGGGAAGCCGAGGCCAAAAGATTACTTCAGCACAGAAATTTTCACCACTCTAGAATATTCCCTCAGTATATTTATTATTATTATTATTATTATTATTATTATTATTATTAATTTGATCCAGGGTCTCATGTAGCCCAGGTTTGCCTCAAACTCCTTATGTTCCTTATGTAGACAAGGATGACCTTGAACTTCAGATCCTTCTGCTCCTGTCTGTCCCCATGTCCCATGCTGGAGATGGATCAGGGCTTTGTGCACACTGGGTGAGCTCTTCCACCAGCTAAGCTACGAGCACTATGCTGGCTGAGCCCCCATCCTCATACCCTGGCCGGAAGCTTTTTATCATATTACCCCCCCCCCCCCCGTCTAGCAAATCCCAGCACACGTTTCCATTCTCTGTCCCCAAATAGTGACCTCATTATCTGACTATGGTTGTGCAAGGTGACAGTCTCCAGGTATTTCCCTCCAAAGTCCATATGCCTCAGAAAGAGGTCACAGCTGTGGGGCTCCTGTCTTAGAGGTGCAGGAGGACAAACAGGGACCTGTCGCCCCATCTCAGAACAACTCTTCTCTGGGTAGAGAAGGTGAGACTCGAATCCAGGGCATGGGGAAGAGGGGGAACCTCCGTCTTCCCAGAGCTGCAGCAGGGCCGGGTCCCTGGCGGTGACCTCATCACGCTTTGGGACTCTGCCTCAGAGATATGCTTCTGGGCTTCTGGGGAAGAAGATTGTATTGATCCATATGCAGTCAGTAGGTTCACAGAAAGAACATGTAGCCCAGGCTGGCCCTGAATGCTAATCCTCCTGCCTCCACCTCCCTACAGGTATAGGCACTGCTGTGGCTTCAGTTATATAGGTGAGCTCATTTGACAACTGAGTTCTGATCACTCTCTGGCACTCCCCTCCCCCAGCTACAGGCCCCTGCCCAGCGGGCTGCACCTGGGCCCTGAATTTTACAGGTACCCCTGGAGGGCACGTGGAGGTGATGCCTGCATCCCCCACGGCCTCTGGACAGGAGGGGAGGAGCCCTAGGCTGTAATGGTTTCTCAACAGAGTGCAGCACACCAGCCTCGCCACATTCGCAGGTCGCCCTGGTCCTGGCCGCCTCTGCCCATGCTGTGTGTGTGTTTGACTCTTGACCTGGATCTGGACGCAGTGGCCACAGCTGCTCAGCGTCCCTGGTCCCCTCCCCCTCCACAGATCTCCTGGCTCCCCTTGATGTTCAGAGGTCGTCATGTTCTTTCTCTTACTATTTATGTCTGTGGGGACCAAGTCTCATGTAGCACAGGCTAGCCTTAAACTGTCTATTTAGCTGAGGGTAGTCTTGAACTCTTGACCCTTTGCTAGGTGTGCTCCACTATGGCCAGTCTCTGTGGTGCTCTGATGGGACCCAGGGCCTCCTGCGTGCTGGACGAGCACCCCTACCAGCTGAGCCACAAGCACTGTGCTGACAGGGTCGGTCCCCTTGGTGTTGATGAAACTAAACTTGAGTATCGGCAGCATTGATCCCGGAGTTCTGGGAGCTGTGGTGTCGCCAGAGTTCCCGTGTTTTCATTTTACCTACAGACCTGCTGGGGTCACAGGGTTCTCCTGATAAGAGAGACCTCGCTCCAGGGGACAAATGCCGTGTCACCAGGGCGCAAGGCCCTGGAGCCAGGTCAGGGCGCTCTGCACCAGCAGGACCCATGCCCCGGCTGTCCTGTTGACCCTCCCCAAGCACACCGAGGCCCTGACGCCCTCTGCCACTTGCCTGGGCCGCCCGTGAGCCTGTCACCAGTGGGGAATGCAGCTCAGGGCGTGGTCAGGTTCCACTGTTTT
Organism: Microtus oregoni; assembly: GCF_018167655.1. Lineage (NCBI taxonomy): Eukaryota > Metazoa > Chordata > Mammalia > Rodentia > Cricetidae > Microtus > Microtus oregoni. The sequence continues at coordinate 4,182,178 of NW_024543078.1, read as the reverse complement.
GCTCTGTCCAGGCCGTGTGCTCTCTGAGAATGCCTGTGAGTCTGTAACTGAAAGCAAAATATCACAGCAAGCACATGCTATTGTCCTAACTGCAGAGCTGAGGCAGGGGCATTGGGGCATCCCCGGCTACACGGCCGCGTTGGGGGCAGTGACAGCCCGGTGAGGCCTGTTCCCAAAACAAATACACAAAACAGGCGCTGGAGATGATGTGCGCATGCGCGCATGAGTGCACGGCAGCCTGCGTGGGGAGCCCAGGCAGCTTCAGGAAATCTGCCCTCACCGTCTGCCCTGTGGGTCCGAGGGCTTGGCGCCAGCACCCTTACCCACGAGTCATCTCTACCCCGTGCCTTCTGTCTTTGGTGGAGTATTACTCACCCATGAGAAAGAACGAAGGGCCCAAGTAGGTGAATCGTGCTGATGTCACGCGGGAGAAAGGCCAGGCCATTTACAATGTGAGATTCCCGTCCTAGGACTTTCGACCCCAGCTACCATACACAGTGAGGAAGTCGGTGACAGGAACGGCCTGTGTCCTGGTGGTGGTTACATGGCCGTATGTACTTTTAAAGCTTCTGTCTATTAGGGTTCACTGTGAACCCCAAAGGGTTTCAGTGTGTGTGTAGGACCCTTAACAGAAGCCATGTCATTAAATGAAATCCTTAAGAAGGCTCACTGTCGCAAGGTGGGGCGCACGCCTTTAATCCCTGCACTCAAGCGGTGGGGTAAGGCGGGGTATGTATCTATGATGTATGCATGTATCTATGATGTATGCATGTATGTATCTATGATGTATGTATGTATCTATGATGTATGTATGTATGTATGTATGTATCTATGATGTATGTATTATGGGTTTTGAGGCACGGTCTCGCTGTGCACCCGTGACTGTCCTAGAACTAGCCATGTAGACCAGGTTGGCCTCTGGATCTAGTGTTGGGGTGAAAGGTGTGCGTCTCCACACCTGGGCCTCTTCTTTGATCTTTGAGTTTCTGTGTGTCTGTCAGTGCGGGCTGAGGGACTCTTGTCTCCCCCTCTGCCTCTGATGGCCCCGTCTTGCCCAGCTGTCTGTTAGTCTTGCGCCTTTGGAATCTCAGTTGAACAGGGGGGCTGGGGTCGGATGGGTTATATGAGGCTAGGGACGTGACAGCCACACAGAACCATCCCGGGAGCCCAGGCACCCTAGACCTCAACTTCTGGGACCTCTTTTCCTCTCCTCCCAGCACCATGTAGGCCACCTCCAAGGGCCTCAGCAGGGTCAGTGACCAGGGACACAGGGTCTCTTGTAGTCCATGGACCCAAAAAGAGAGTAACTTGGCCCCTTGGGCTCCAGGTAACACCAGGGACATATGTGGCTGTCATGTGGGGAGCTCCTGACCGGGAGCCGGCAGAGGCCAAGTGTCGTGAACAGTTTCCACGAGCCTCTGTCTCCTCCGAGCTTGGTTGCCATGCCCCAGCACACCCAAGGTGTAATTATATCTCACCCACAAGGAGAGCTAAAACCTAACCCTGCCTTCCCGGCCTTTGAATCCGGTTCTGGAAGCTCTCCCAAGGCTGTTCTGAAAGGCCATCATCCCAAGTCACCCCAAGTGATGTCCCGAATTCTCGAGGGCCACCAGGAGCCCGGTGCTGCAGTCACCGAGGCCACAGCCAGGAGCTCTGCGGGCTTCTGTCCACCCCCGGGGCTGCCACGTGCCAAGCCTTGTGGCCAGCTGCCTGTAAAGAACGAGCCCAGCTGACTCAGCAGCCTGCATGTTTGGCTGTTGTTGGCTTACTGTTGTGTGTGTGGGGGGCGGGGGGCATGACTGGGCGGTGAGTCAGGGACTGACTGGTGACACATGCTTCTGCCAGGACAACAGGGGACAGCCTGCAGAGGTGCAGCGGACAGCTGTGTACCAGGATAAGCATGGAGCACAAAACATGTCCAGATGTGTTTGTGGGTAAACGCAGTCATGTACATACCGAGGTACACAGATGTGTCCAGATGTGTTTGTGGATAAACGCAGTCATGTACATACTGAGATACACAGAAGGGTGTGTGTGTGTGTGTGCGCGTGCGCGCGTGTGAGCAGTATCAGCCGAGAATCCCCCAGAGAGGGGCTAGTGGCGGGGCTCCTGAGTGGAGCCCTGACTGAGCATGCACAAAGCCAAGCAAGCACACAAGCCCATGCCGTCCATGCACCAGCCTCCAGAGATCCCCGTGCACACACAGCACACACTTGAAGACTGGGCACACTGATCTCCACACACACCCTCACTCAAACACATTCTTACATGTATGTGCACACACGTGTGCTGAGCCGGACTGCCCCCAACTTCTACTCCCCAGCCCTCTGCTCCCCAGCTTCCCAAGAAAACACACAGCTAGGCCTGCCCTTCTTCTCTGAGAAATCTCAGGTTGGAGTCCACGTGGTTTCTGTGTCCTGCCTTGAAAGTCCTGAGGAGCGATTTCTCTGCAGCCACAGGAGTGGTGCTGGATATGTGCCCACACCCAGGCAGGGCCAGAGATGATGATGATGATTAATTGAAATCAGATTAAAAACATTGTTAAACTGCATGTAGTAGCCTGTCAACTCAGCATAAGAAACTGAGGCAGGAGAATGGCCAAGAGTTCAGGTCAGCATATATGGAGACTCTATCTCAGAACAAAACAAACAAAAATTACTGCCTGTTCATGTCTAGCTGTAACAAAAAAACCCATAAATCAATTCCATTGACATTTGATAAAACTATCGGCAAGGTCTGACAACAGGGCTCAGCTGGGAAAGGTGATTGCAGCCAAGACTGACAACGTGTGTTCAATCCCAGAGAAACCACACGCTGTCTCCTACCTCAGTGTGGATACTCTAACACATGCGAAAGAACTCACACATACAAACAGGTGTGCGGTGTGCATACACAGATATTTTTTTTTTTTTTTTTTAGTTTTTCGAGACAGGGTTTCACTGTGGTTTTGGAGCCTGTCCTGGAACTAGCTCTTGTAGACCAGGCTGGCCTCGAACTCACAGAGATCCGCCTGCCTCTGCCTCCCAAGTGCTGGGATTAAAGGCGTGCGCCACTACCGCCCGGCTTATACACAGATATTTTTAAACAATAAAAAGTTAGGGGCCTTAACCAGGCCGTGGTGGCGCACACCTTTAATCCCAGCACTCGGGAGGCAGAGGAAGGCGGATCTCTGTGAGTTCAAGGCCAGCTCGGGACAGTCTTCAGCTGAATTATCATCAGCCCCAGCCTGGGCCATGCCGGTCACACCTCAGGACCCGTTCAAGTGAATGAACGACTATGTGAGAGGCTGGAGTCACCAGACCCGGATTCTATCCCCTACCATGTGGGGCATGGGCCAGTGACTGCTGGCTTCTACCATACCACTGGCAGGGATGGACTGTCCTCTGAAGGGTCGGCGGGGTCGCGGGGTCTGATCAGCAGGTTCACACCCATCCCTCCTTGCTTTCAGCTCTCTGGACAGTGGGGTCCAGGCTGATGGCTGATGATGTCAGGGACTAACAACGTTGCCCAGGCCCGGAAGCTGGTGGAGCAGCTGCGCATTGAAGCCGGGATTGAGCGCATCAAGGTGAGCGGGCCGGGGCGGAGGGAGACCTGGAGTGGCTCCTCTGCGTGGGTTCTGGCTGTGTGAACTTGGGACACTCACAGGGCTCTCTGAAGCGCTCAGCAGAAGGAGACAGCCGTTGCATGTGGCTGAGAAACGCCAAGTGCTCCATTGGCTGTGGCTCGGCTTCCCGCGGGCGCTTTTTCTTACCGGTGGCCCTCTTCTCCACAGTGCTGTCTTTCTCTTTGGTGACCATGATGAGAGCAGGAGCCACAGACAACTATTCATGGTTTTTGTTTTGTTTTGCTTTGTTTTAGTTTTGATTTTTCGAGACAGGGTTTCTCTGTGTAGCCCTCATTCGGGAACTCGTTCTGAGATCTGCCTGCCTCTGCCTCCCAAGTGCTGGGATTAAAGGCATGTGCCACCACTGCCCAGCTCAGATTTTCATTTCTTGCAATAAGACTGGTTTGTGTACTTTAAAAGGACTGGGGTGTGGTCAGGGTGGAACCCCGTCTAGAATCCCCCAGTGAGGGGCTGGGGCGTGGTCTGAGGACTTCAGGCTTTCCTAGCAAGAGTTCGCCTGATGCTCCATGCCCAGCACCATCAAACCTTAGTGTTTGACTAATCAACATGGTCCCATACAAATTCATTCAGATCTTCATTCACTGGGCCCCAGTTTCAGTCGGGGATGATCTGAGCACGTTCCTGGAGATATGTAGTCTCAAATGGGCTTGATCCCACGTGACCCCAGCTCTCTGGCCAGGCTGGGCCGAGGACACCTCAGAGGAGGCCCGTGGGCCCCAGCTGAAGGTCTCTGGCAGACCTGGGTAGTCAAAGCATTCCTTGGGGCGGGGCACAGAACAAGGTCCTTGTTGAAGCAGTTTTGTGTCTAAGCTGGTGCCAACCCCCAGCCCGAGCGGAGAGCGCTCTGTGATTCATCAGGGCCTTTTTGAAGTCGGGAAGAGCACCCCCCCCACCCCCCACCCCACCCCCACCCCCCGGCAGCCAGTCCAGTCTGCGGGTGGCATGGGGTGTTATTAGCCTGGTCACCCTCGCAGGCACTCTGGGCTTCTGCACCTCTTGCGAAGTCACCATCAGAATCATAGAGGCCTGGGAGGACTCTGGAAGGGGACCTGAGTGCCCTGCTCCCAAACCAGCTTTTTCAAGGTCTCTCAGGCTATTCTTGGAATCACAGAGGATGAATTTCCAAGTAGGAGTCTACGTCCGAATGTTCAAGGGCAGCAGCCCACAGGCTCTGAGAGGCGATTGTCCCTGTCCCCAGGGCCCAGCAGCTTGGCCGAGCCAGGTTCCCAGTGTCTCCAACACACCCAGGTAACTGGGGTTTCAACTAAGCGGCCTGGAAGATGGCTGTGGTAGTGAACGCCTGTCACTCCAGACTCAGAGGAGCTCCAGGCCAACCCGGGCAACAAAGTGAGACCCCATCTCTGTAACAAAAGACCTGTGGGTGACTTAGCATAGGGTGTTTAGCTGAGTTGGCAGGGTGCAGCAGACAATGGTGGTGCAAGACTGTGGTCATCCTCAGCTACAGGCGCGGCCAGAGAGCAAGGGGCGTGGCCAGAGCGCAGTGGGCGTGGCCAGCGAGTGACAGCAGCCAACTTTCTGAGGAGGATGTCACAGGTGAGCTGATGCCTGGGCTGCAGCTGAGGGGTCAGTGAGACCCCGGAAAGCTGTGACAGAGGGACCCCAGGGGCCAGCTGGGGTGTGAGGCATCAGACTGACCTGGTCAGATGACAGGCAAGGCTTTTCCTAGGCACCTATCTTGAGTGGATCTAATGCGGAAGGAATCCAGGCACTGCTTGCTTAAATGCTAGCAACTTGTGCTGGAGAGCATTCAAAGTCCCATTCCTCTCTTTGCTTCTTTTGCATGTGGGGGATGGAACCCAGAGGTTCACAGGAACTAGAACATTGGACCTCTAAGCCACCCCCCCAGCCCCTCACGGGGGGGGGGAGAATTCTAGGCGGGGCTCCACCCTGACCACGCCCCTAGCCCCCCTCACTGGGGATTCTGGGCGTGAGTCCATCCTGACCACGCCCCCAGCCCCTCACTGGGCGGGTTCTAGGCAGGAGCTCCACCCTGACCATGCCCTCACTCCCGTTCAGTAGTATCTTTTTATTTTATTTTTGTTTTTTTTCGAGACAGGGTTTCTCTGTGTAGCTTTGGAATCAGTCCTGGAACTCTCTGTAGACCAGGTTGGGCCTTCCAAATGTTAGGGTTAAAGGCGTGCGCCACCACTGCCCAGCCTGTGAGTGGTATCTTACTCAAAGCCTGTTTCAGGAGGCATCGTTTTCCCCATCTCCATCCCCTAGCGACCATGTAGCCACTTCCTGTCTCTGGATCATGGAGTCCACACTACGTGACCTTCTGAGTCTGATTCTATCACCAAGCACAATGTCCTCAAGTCCTCCGTGATGCAGCCCGCTTCAGTCAGTGCGGTGGGTGCGGAGGGCGGCTCTCCTGTCTGACCTCCCTTTTCTCCTGTGCCACACAGGTCTCCAAAGCCTCGTCAGAACTGATGAATTACTGCGAGCAGCATGCCAGGAGCGACCCCTTGCTGGTCGGCGTGCCAGCCTCTGAGAACCCGTTCAAAGACAAAAAACCCTGCATAATTCTCTAGTTCTCTCTCTCTCTCTCTCTTTCTCTCTCTTTCTCTCTGCCCTTCCTGCCCTCCCACGTATTGTCCAGTTTTTACTGTGAGAAAAATATCTGAGTTTCTCACACTTTGATTTCTGAAGAAACGGAAACTAACTGAAGTAGGTCCTCCTGAGTAAGGTGGGCTTTGCGACCCCACCGTGGGCCTCTGCGCGCCCAGATGTTACCGCCCCCACCCCCTCGTGTCAAGCACCGCTGGGAACCTGAGTGATGGGACTGTGTTATAAAACTCCCCTTAGCTGGCGCTGGGGATATGGCTCAGCGCGTGAGATGCATGTCTTACCAGCATGAGGACCTGAGTTCTGATCCCACACACAAAGCCCAAGTGCAGGGGGGCATGCCTGCGCCCCAGCCCTGAGGGACAGAAGGAAGGTTCCCTAGGGCGCTGAACTCCAGTGAGGGACCCTGCCTCAGAACCAGAGAAATATAGCCAGCATCCACAAGGCACCCTGTGCTGCCCGGTGTCCCTCCTGAGTGTGGTCCTGTCATATCCGCGGTGATGTCCTTTCTCTGGGGACCCAGCCCCTTTCAGAAACAGACTTCTAGGCCCCCACACAGAGCAAGCTATTGCTGGTATGACTGAGTGGGTGATTTGTTTTTTCTTAAGCCTGAGACCCATGTGGTCACTGGCAGCTCCTTTACCAAGGCCCTGTGAGGGCAGAAACGCAGGGTTAATTCTTTTGAAGTGATTGAGAAAGAGTCACAGAGATGGGGTCCTGCATCCCACATAGGGGTGGTGACTGTGACTCCGGATCCCCCTTCCCTCTCCTTGGATCAAATCACTTTCCAACTGGCTGGAATAGGAGACCCTCAGTGTGAGGACTGTGGACCACTGAAAGATCCTAGGCGGGGCTCCACCCTGACCACGCCCCCAGCCCCTCACGGGGGAGGGGGTTTCCAGGCGGGGCTCCACCCTGACCACGCCCCCTGTCCCTCACTAGGGATTTTAGGCAGGGCTCCGTCCTGACCACGCCCCCAGCCCCTCACTGGGGATTCTGGGCGGGGCTCTACCCGACCACGCCCCTAGTGAATCACTGGGGATCCAAGGCGGGGCTCCGTCTTGACCACGCCCCCAGCCCCCTCACTGGGGGATTTTAGGCAAGATCTCCACTTTCTATTTTGTGAGAATAGTCTGTCATCCAGGCTGGCCCGGAACTGGAGCTCTTCCTGCCTCTGCCTCCAGAGTACATGTATGACTGGCCTCTGCTTCCTTGCCTGGCATAGAGTTGGATTCGAAGAGACCTGGCCTGTATAGGTAGCAGTGACAGCAGCAGGTTGCAGGAGGAAAAGGCTTGGCTGTGCCAACCCTCCCTTGCAGGCATCGTCAGCATCAGGATGGCCATGGATTCAGGAGTGTCCCGCGGTCTCAGGCCCTCGCGGGAAAACCAGTGCAGGCGCAGACAGCAGAAATGAAACCAGTCCAGTTCTGTCCTGTGGCCCTGGTGAAAATCAGCTTCTAAGAACCTGAACCAGGCTGGTCCCTGGACAGTTGCCCTAATTGCCCGTGGGGAAAGTAAATGAGTCTAACTCAACCCACCTTACCTTCCAGCCCCTCCGGGCACAACCTACCTCCTAGGTAAGGTGGCACAGCCCCCAACTCATTCTGATGGGGCAAGGGAAAGACATTTGTGGTGAGAATAAGGGGAGACGTTGCGGGTGCTAAAAGGGGACCCCGTCCCCCCTCCCTGGGCTGGCTCCCAGAGGACACAGACTGAAGATCAGCCCCCTCCTGTGCATCAACTCCTCATTACTGGTCAAGGAAGATAGGAGCTTTGGGAAGACTCTGACTCCCTAAACCTGTGTTGGGATCAGAAAAGCCACTGTGTCTCCCCAAAACTATAGCCATCTTGCATTAGAGTGTGAACCAGAGCCCCGGGGTGTATGTACCCAGCCTCGCTGGCAAGGAGAGAGAAAAGTGGGAACACTCAGCTGGTGTGCCAGAACCTCGCTCGGGCTTCCATCCCCAGCTTGCTGAAGCCAGGCATGGGCACGCGGTAGAGGCAGATGCAGGAGGGACCACTCATTCTTTGCTACATAATGGACTCGAGGCTAGCCTGGGCTACATGAGACCATGTCTCAAAGAGAGGAAATTCAGTTCACTGGTCCATTATGCCCGCACCCCAGCCTCCCTCAGGCCTCAGGCGAGGCTGCTAGCAGCAGATGCCACGGCCAGTCCATGTGTGGTCACAGCAAGTTTTCCTTCCTCCACTCTGGGAAGAAAAGCTCAAATTATCATCTATGCCCGAATAAACCTCTCACTGCAGGCCAAGGGCAAAGTGACCTCTCACTTCCTGGGGAAAGGTGGACCTTGGGCCCCACAATAGTCTCCATGTCCCGTCTTAACCACCAGACCCCTGCCTCAGCTTGGAGAAGCCTGGACACAAGGGAGCCATCAGGAGCTGGGCTGTGGTGGCGCAGGCCTTTACCCTAGCATGCAGGAGGCAGAGGCAGGGGGATCTCTGTGAGTTCGAGGCCAGCCTGGTCTACAGAGCGAGTTCCAGGTCACCCAGGGCTATAGACACGGTCTAGGAAAAGGCAATGACACAAACAGTGAGATCTGCTTTAGCTTGAGCGCCCGAGGAGGGACTTCCAACCCAAGCAGAAGCTGCCAAACCGTCCCTTGTCCTGAGCAGAAGCCATGGGCATCCTCTCCGAGTGTCTGGGACACAATGGCCAGATAGGACATCACACAGCATTTCCCGTTTCCTGCGCCCCACTCCAGACCCGGCTCCCACCCCACTTTCTACCTGCATTGTGACATTGGTTGGTTTTCATTTCTGATTTTACGAAACTCTGTTGTGCCACACACGCGGGCCACGGCAGTGTGATTGCTGCGGAATAAAAGCCCCGTCTTCTCTACTCTGACTCTGGACTCTGTTTCTCTCCCCGGCCAGGATAACCAGGTGATGGGAGGGACAGCGGCCAACCATCCACATCCCCTTCCTTCAGGGATGAGCTTCAGCCCTGGCGGATCACAGATCTGAACATGGAAGTGTTTCATTGTTAGACAAGGGCCTTATGTAGCCCTGGCCAGCCCCGAACTTATTTTAGAGTAAAGGCTAGCCTTGAGCTCTGAGCCTGGATGACAGGTATGGTTGCCCTGCCTGCTTCATGCAGCTCTGCAGGTGGAAGCCAGGGCTTGCTTTTTTGCTTATGCTGGGTGAGTGCCCCACCCACTGAGCTTCTCCCAGCCTTTCGGTTTTATTCTGAGACTGGCATACTGTATACCTGCTTAGAGTTGCCCAGTAAAGGGCTCAGAACTTGGCTTTGTGAAAGAAAACTCACATCATACGTGCAAAGGCCCTGGGTTACATCCCAGCACCGTAAAAACAAACAAATAAATAAATGCCCTTTTATCCCTAAGCAGTTGTGGGGTCAGAGGTTCACCACGGGCATCTCTTACCTACACTTCAGGCCTGCAGTGCAGTTCCAGGGGATACCACCATCTACTCCATCACAGCATCTAGAGCGCCTGTGTCCCTTCATCCCTTGGCTTGCAGGATCATCCTCCTCCAGAGGCAGCAGGGCACGGTCTCCAGTCTTTCACCCACCTGCCTCCCTCCGAAGACCTGATGGATAACACAGTATGATCCCCTGCTCAGGGTCCTCAGCTTAATCCATTTGCAAAGTTTCTCTGCTCTGGTAGAAGACATGTTGCAGGCCTAGAAGGGCAAATGAGGAGGTCTTTGGGGCTGGCTCCCAGGGAAGCCTAGCACGAGGCAGACAGTTATCTGCTGTTGCTCACATTCAGCCTTGTGACCCGAGGTTCACAGGTGAACTTGAGACAGCGAGGTGAGAAGGGAGAGCAGGCTGGAAGAGTTTGTGTTGTTCACTCCCTCAACCACTTAATGTGGCCTGTGATTGCCTCTGAGGGGCCGTGGCCTTGTGAACTCACCTGGACGGCGTTCTTAGGGTCCAGCCAAAGAGGAGGGAGGATCGATTTTCTGGCTCCCACTCTGCTTTGTGTAAGCAATGAGGCTCCCCTGTGCAGGATCTCACACTGTGACATCAGCCATGATCCCCCCATCCACCCCCAGTCAGCCATCCCAGGCTGGTGAAGTGGACAGGAATTGCAGGAAGTTTGGTGGGGCGGGGGGGGGGGGGGGGAGGCAGCCTCATGCCAGAAAGACTCAGGACAAAGAGAACAGGGCTCATTTCCAGAAGGGTCTGATGCTTATGAGACAAAGACAGCCGCACCACTGAGCCAAGTGAGCGAGCTGGTGAGTCACAAGTCACACACCCACGGGTGCATACTCTCTCCAAAACAACCTCTCAGAGACTCTAAGGGTTCTAAATGGCTTTGTTTGGGTTTTCCCATGCCAGAGGGGGACCACAGCCACATGAAGGAATGAGACACAGAAGCAGCACTTGGGAGACTGAGGCAGGAGGATCTGGAGTTCCAGGCTAGCCTGGGCTACAGAATGGAACCCTGGTGCTGGAGAGATGGGTTAGTGATCAGAACATTGACTGCTTTTGCAGAGGACCAGGTTCAGTTTCCAGCACAACACGGTGGCTCACAACCACCTGCAACTCCAGTCCCAGTGCATCTGACGCCTTCTTCTGGCCACCCTGGGCACTGCACGCACCTGGTATGCAGACAGACATATATACAGAAAACATCCATCCACATGAAATGAATAAAATTAAGCCGGCCGTGGTAGCGCATGCCTTTAATCCCAGAACTAAGGAGGCAGAGGCCTGTGGATCTCTGTGAGTTCGAGGCCAGCCTGGTCTACAGAGTGAGTTCCAGGACAGCCAGGGCTACAGAGAAACCCTGTCTTGTGTCAAAAATAAATAAATAAATAAATAAACAAGCAAACAAACAAATAAAATTTAAAAAGGAAGAACGGAACCCTGTCTAGATGGATGGATAGATAATAAAGAGATAGATGTTGGATAGACCATAGGCAGGTAGGTATATAGCAGATGATGGATAGATAGATATGGATAATAGAAAAACAGAACGATAGATGGCAGATGGATCAATAGGGAGGTAAAGCCTTCCCCCATGTCAGCCTGACTAGGTGACTTTAGAGCTGTACTGTGGGTGGCACTGGGATGCTGTAGCCCCTGCGTCTGGAGAAAGTTCAGCCTTGCCTCAACTCCCACTGATTCCTCAGTCCACAGCTCTGCTCACCCAGGAGAAATAAAATCACACACGGCATCAACTCCTGGCAAAACAAAGTCTTGGGAGGAAAGTCAGACATTTTCCCATGACCTCAGAATTCAGGAATTAGTGTGCTGGAGACTTCCAGGCCAGCCTGGGCTTCACAGTTAGACCCCCGTGTCAAGAACAAGCAATTCAACAAATGAACGAATATGGAAAGATATGGTCAGGGCAGGAGGGATGGCCGAGAAGATCACAGCTCTTGATATTCTTGCCGAAGATCTGGGTTTGGTTCTCAGCACCCATTTGAGGGCTCACAACTGCCTATGATGCCAGCTCCAAGGGACCCGATGCCCACTTCTGGCCTCTATGCATACTACACTCACATATACATACACGCAGACACACAAGTACTACACATAACTAAAAGCAAGATTAATCTTGTTTCTTTTTCTTTTTTTTTTAAAGAAAGAAAGGAATGTTCTGAGCTGCTCTGGTCCTGAGACAAAAGCAGGAAGCATCTCAGGCATTCAGCTACAAGTGAATAGAGAAAGAGCACATGCCCATACCATAGGGTGCCACTCAGCCATGGAAAGGGACATGGCGCTGGTACAGGGTGACTCAGGGAAACTCTGTGCTGAGTGAAACAAACTTGACACAGAGGGAAACCGTGGGAGTCTACAGAAAGCAGATGAGCCTTGGGTGAGGGCTGTAGTCACCAGGCAACAGCCCCAAAGATGCCCATATCTGAACGGAAGAGCCTGGAGCTCAATGGCCTTGTGTAGAATCAAAGAACCTTGTTCGAAGGTCCTGAGCATTCTAAAATCTCCAGGACCGGGCTGAGAGATGGCTCAGAGGTTAAGAGTATTTGTTGCTCTTGCAGAGGACCCAGAAGCCACCTGGAACTCCAGCTCCAGGGGAATCCAACGCCCTCTTCTGGCCTCTGTGAGCACAGAAGGCACATGGTGCACAGACAAGCAACACACACACATTAAAGACACAGAGAGGGAGAGAGTCAAGTGTGTATCACCGAGACAGGACACACACGGACCAAAGACAGCTTCCATCCAGAACAGCTTTGCAAACCAATGATGCTTTAAAATCTTCAAAATTATTTTCCTGAAGGTATTTTATCTATATCTATATCTATCATCTATCTATCTATCTATCTATCTATCTATCTATCTATCTATCATCTATCTATCTATCTATCAATCATCTATCAATCTATCTATCATCTATCTGTCTATCTATCATCTATCTATTAATCTATTTATCTACTATCTATCTATCTATCTATCTATCTATTTTTATTTTGAGACAGAACCTCTCTGTCTAACCCTGGCTATCTTGGGACTTACTGTAGCTCAGGCTGGCCTCAATCCTCCTGCCTCTGCAGTACAGGGATGACGGTCCATGTAGAGCTACATACATCTCACATGGTCCAGCGAGTCCCTTGGAATTCCTCACAGGGGCATAGGCTACTCAGGCAGCTGGCCCACAAAGCAGTCCCACCCCCGTGTCATAGCCAATGCATGGACAGTTGGGTCACCAGAGTCCCAACCTCAAGGCAGCAGTGTTCCTCTCGTGCACCCTGCACACCAAGAGTGGTGTAGAGAGGGTGTCCAGTGCCATAGATGAAGACCTCACAAGAACTCAGGGGAGTAAGGGCTTGCATGCAAGCATACAGACCTGAGCCTGAATCCCCAACACCCAAGTTAAAGGCCAGACATAGTGATACACAATGTACCTCAGCGAGAGCTAGGGGATGGAGAAGAGGAACCCTGGGGCTCACTGATCAGCAGTCTAGCAATCAGTGAGCTCTGGAGAGGTGGAGAGACTGAGGAACACAGCTGCTCTCAGCCTCTGGCCTCCACACAGAACACACGTGGCAAAGGGAGCTACGAGCCATGCAGCCCCACCCCCTGCCTCTGAATATCTACTCGGGGAGGGCATAATGGCCTCCACAATTGGACTGAAATAAGACACCCCCCCCCAGAAAAAGTAAAAGCTTTCCCCCAAATCTGACAATATCCATTCGTCATCAAGTTGTCTCTTGGAAGGTCAGAAGGCTGGAGGTGGAGCCGGTGTTTCCAGTTCTCCAGTTCCTCTCTGAGAGGAGGGGTGGGCTCTTACAGGGAGCTCTAAGAAAATTGCACCCCATACTCCTGTGTGTCTTGAAGGACACTCACAAAGCCCAGGCTCAGGATGGTGAGATGAGGCCACCCCTATACCCAAGCAAGACTACTTTGGCGAGTTATCACCCATGCCCATATGGGCTGTCAGGTTGCCTGATCCCCAAATACTCCCGTAAGTAGCCCCAATATGTTGATTTGGTCTCTACACAAATAAACAAATAAATAATGTAATAAGCGGTGGTGGCGCAGCCTTTAACCCCAGCAGTGGGGGGCAGAGGCAGACGGATCTCTGTGAGATTGAGGTCAGCTTGGTCTACAAGAGTGAGTTTTAGGACAGACTTCAAAACTACAGAGAAACCCTGTCTGGAAAAACAAACAAAAACAAACAAAACAAACAGACAAACAGAACCCTGCAGTGATGGACTGGAACCCGGACCCTGTCTGCTGCCTTTTCTCGGGATCATTTATCACAGTGGCAGCAAGGGAATTAATACACTGGCCAAGGATACAGGCTGATGACTAAGGTCCAAAGAGATGAGAAAAAAAACCCTTCCTGTTGAAGGGCAGGGTCATGTGTGTGTGTGTGGGGGGGCGGGTGTCCTCGGGCGGGGGTGGGTTCCGCTCTCTGCAGGACACACAGGGCCCTCACTTCGGAGCCAGTGGGATGTGCTGTGGAAAGAGTGACGGAGCGCTGCTCTGGCTGACGGCCTGAGAATGCACCCACTCACTTTCGCCGGAATTTATCATTCTGGGAAGAACTCCAACTTCTAGGTGGCAAAAAAACTCTCCCTTGTTCATGTCAGGCTATACCAGGCCAGAAGCGTGTGTGAGGTGTGAGCTGGGCCTGCCAACAGGTGTCTAGGGTTGGAACCCGTCTCTTCTTACCTCACCGACTGAGCCACCCTGACCTTTCTTCACGCCCAAAGAAAATCTCACCCATTAGGGGTACAGCCTTTAAGGGTTTGTTTGGTTTTGTTGTTGTTGTTGCTTGTTTTGGTTTTTGGTTTTTTGTACCTCAAGGGATGGATGGTCTTGTGCATGCAATGTGGGGGAACTCTACCCCAGACCACGCCTACAGCCCCTCACTAGAGATTCTAGGCGGGGCTCCACTGACCACGCCCCAACCCCTTACTGAGGAGTCTAGGCAGGGCTCCACTGACCACGCCCCCAGCCCGTTACTGGGGGATTCCAGGTGGGCTCCTCTCTTGGCAGGTGCCCTCTGTGGTCACAGACACTGGATTATTATTCCCTGGAGCTTGAGTGAGTGCTTGGAATAAAAACTGTGTCCTCTCTTGCAGTGACCAGTGCGGTTCACTGTGTTGAACACGGTGAACCCCCCCATCATTTTTCACCTCCCTACACCCTGCTGGCTCACTGTCCTCACAATGGTCCTGAGGTGGAGGCAGGAGGACAAGGAATCTGAGGTCATCCTCAGATTCAGTGTGAGCTTGAGGCCAGCCTGTTTGAGGTGGACCAGAGCTGACTTCCGCATCTGGCTTCCTCTACACTTCCGGTAGTTTTCTCTGAAGATGCGCGGTCTGGGGCCCTGCCAGGGCTGCGCAAGGTGCTGGTTTCCTTTCTCCGAAGCCCCTGCCCTGGTAGGGATGGCAGCCGGGCCTTGGCGCCACAAACTCCCTCCAGATCCTGCTTCGCGGGAGCCAGGCTCTTTGCAACTGAGGAGCAACTTCAGGGGTCTGGGTACACTCACGACCTGGGGGCTGCTCAGGAGACAGGCTAGGGACATTCTCAGAAGGCAGGGCAGATTCGCCAAGGAGCATCCTGGCGTTACAGGCGTGTGTTGCTGCACCCGGCTTTTTATGTGGGTGCTGGGGTCCGAACTCACAAAGCAGTGGCTTTAATGGACTCAGCCATATTCCTGCCCTCCCCATATTCTGTTATTTTCACGGGATCATGGTGGTGCCCTTGTCATCCAAGCACCCTGGAGGTAGAAGCAGGAGGCTGGCCACAAGTTCCAGGGTACACATGCTCTCTCCTCCCCCCGGGGCTACACGCACTCTGCCCCCCACCCCCACCCCACTACAGAGCAAGACTGTCTCGAAATAAAGCAAACCGGCAGTTCTGCGCATGAACACTGAGGACGGGTCCATCACTTACGGCAGAGTGAGCTGGTGGCCACGGGCCTCTGCTAAACAAGACGGCATGGCTACAGAATGACCAGGACAGCCTGTCATATGGTGTAGGTCACCACCAAGGGCCATCCAGGAGCATGTGCTGGCCTGTGTGTCACCAGTCATGAGACCCTAGGAGCCAATTCCAGGGCCTCAGCTTCCTGTTCTGTGATATGGGCTTGCTTCCATCAGCCTCACAGGTTAGTGAGGCTGGGGAACCCCCAGTGATTCCCTCATAGGAGCTTCAGGTCTAGGTACTTGGGCACCGGAACTCAGCTGCACTTCCTAACTACATCCTGCCTAAGCCTCTGGCTCAGCCCTCCCTGTGAATCCCATCCTAAGAGAGTCACTGACAAAATGAGGTCATATCCTGAAAAGAGGCCCAGAGAGGTGAAGAACCTATCAAGGTACAGCGTTTAGAAGTAGGGTGTGTGGAGATAAAAATTATACCCCCTGCCCCATCCCCCAGCTTCCTCTATGCCTCAGTTTACCCTCACCATGAGCCCACCTATAGGGACAAGGTATCCCCAAGCCAAAGGAGATGTTGGGCATTCTTAACAACCCCAGAATTAGGTGAAAGGTTAGAGCCAGGGGAGCCCCGCCCTGTCCTGGAGGCGGATTTTAGGTGTGGGGTGTCACAGATTCCTGGAGGCTGGAAGGCCTTGCTCACTAGGATCCTGGGCCTGACCCCCCCCCCCCCCCAGAACAGCATGATGTCCCTTCCCTGAGGCTGGCAGCAGGGCAGTGGGGCTGTGAGACTAACCTCGGGTCAGCTGGCTAGGCGAGGAGGAGGAGTCATCAGCCAGGCTGGGTGGAGGAATCCCCAAAGAAGCTAAAAATAGCCATGGGAAGTACTACGTGTCTCCAAATAGAAAGAACCAGCCTGGCCCAGCAGAAGGCCAGGGCAGGCTGGAGAGAGGTGCCTAGGGGAACCTTCCACCAAGGCTCTCCCTCACCTTCTCCATCCTCCAGTCCTCCCCAGAACCGGCTGTCCCCAAGCCTGCACAGAGTTTAGGCACCTCAGAAAATGAAGCAAACCTCCCTTCCCCCAGGTCCTGGCTGGCCTCAAGACTGCTGACCTGGGAACTGGGAGGGCCCAAGCCGCCCGGTCTAAAAGTAGCTCTCACCTCCTCCCAGGCTATATTTAGAGTCAGCAGGAGCCAGTGGGCACACCCACCCGACCAGGCCAGCCAGGCATTCTGGCTCCCATGTGGGCACGGCCTCAGGCCACAGCAGAGGCCAGCAATCAAGAGCAGTCAACACTGGGTTACAGGTTTGACACTGGTTGTGGTGTGCGGAGCTGTGTCCCCCAAAGACCCTCTCCGAGCCAACTTGTGCAGAATGCAGGATGGAAGGGAGGGGCCGGCTTGCAGAGAGCATTAGTGTGGTCCTTTGTAGCCCAGGCTGACCTCAAACTCACTGGGTAGCCAGCCGAGGATGGCCTTGAACTCCTAACCCTTCTCACTCTCCCAAGTGCTGGACGGCAAGCTTGTGCCACTTCCCCCGGTTATGTGGGGTGCTTGGACAGAACCCCGGGCCCTGTACACTGCACTTCAACCTCAGCCCTGGCTTTTTGTTTTCTTTTGTTTTGTGTTTTTGAGACAGGGTCCCCTATGTAGTTCCAGGTGGTTTTAAGCTCATAGCAATTCTCCTGTTTCAGCCTCCTGAGCTGTTTGCGTGAGAGTCATGCATCACTATGCCAGCAGGTTTATGCTTGCTGAGGGTGGAACCCAGATTTCTTCAGCCAGGAAGGCGCTGTACTCACGGAGCCCGGCCCAGTCCCACCTGCTTTGGAATAAAGATAATTCCAGCAGGAAATAAGTCTGGATCAGGTGCCAAGACCCCAGTCTGCAACTCTGTTGCACAGAGATGAGCTGCTAAGGCAGGCAGGACAAGCCTCGTTTTTCCCATATGTAAAATAAGGATCACATAGCATAAGGCCACAACCAGACCCATCTTACGTACTCGAATGCACAAATTCACACAAAAAACACAAAGGCAAACCCAGGGATACTTTTTATTTCTTTTCCATGAGCCCGGCCTGCGCAGAATCAAACGTAGGGCTGATGTCATCCGAGCCTGGGTCCAGCGTGGCCCACGCAAGCCGGCGCCACCTCCACTGGCGTTCTTGGCCAGGGAATCCCCGCCCGGGTGGAAACCCGTGACGCCCGCGCATATCTTCCGGCTCCTGGCGCGGCGACCGTGGCCATTGGCCGGGGCGTGGCCTCGTTCTCTAACAGCTGCAAAGCGGGTGCCCTGGTGCCTGCATGCCCCGGGGTGAGTTCAAGCACCCGTGGGTTTGTGGCATCCCCGAAACTCCCACGGGCTGTGATCCCGCGTGGAATGCACTGTGGAATTAAGAGTTTGTGCACCCGCAGGCTGTGCGAGACCCGAGCCAGGGCTCAGTCGATACTAAGCTCTGAGTACCGCCCTCAGTACCACCACATAAACCGAGCCCGGTGCGTGCCTGTCGTCGTCGTTGTCCCAGCACACGAGTACTGTGCAGGAGGGTTAGGAGTTCAAGGTCATCCTAAGCTGTACAGTGAGTTTGAGGCCAGCTTGGTCTAAGTGAGACCTTTCCAAGACCTAGTCTGATTCTTCAAGACCTTTAAGGGGGGCAAGAATGGAGAGGAGGTCCCCCAAAGTATCCCCTCCCCTGACTGGATACGTGCGTGCACACACCCTGCAGGTGCTCCAGGCCTGTGGGCGTGGGGCCACCACTATGACTGGCAAGCTGTTCACTGTCTCCCCACCAGTCTGGGATCTAATTACGGTCAGGGTGAGACGGACTGGCTGGAAAGATGAACACATCCCAGTATGTCTGCAGCCTGTCTGGGTCTCCCTGGCTCTTCAGAGTCAGTTTCCCGGGCTGTGGGGGAGAGGAGAGCTTGGGTGCGGCTGGAACGACCTTGGTGTGGTCACTTGGATGGTGGACCTTTCGTTTCTGTGTGGACCCTAGAAGGCGGGGCATCGCTGTCTGACCTGGGCTCTTTATCCACTGCGGGTGCACATCCCCGGCAGGCAGATGGAAGGAGCTCAGCATGTTCTTATTGATAGGAGAAAGCCAGAACCTGCTCCCACAAGTTAGTCCTCTGTCACCCACATATACGCAGTGACACCTGTGCATCCCGCCCGAAATAAATAGAATTAAAACCATTTTTAAGGAGAAAGGAAGACAAGATATACTTCTGGGTATGTGGATGGATGCCCCAGCTGGATCCTCTCAACTCCACGCTGGAGCTCAGCCTCCCCCTCCCCCAGGGTCTCACTGCTGTCCTCCCAGCAGGGTCCCTGCCAGTGGGAGAGGGAGACACTCCTCTCCTGGGGCCTCGTTTTCCCACTGTGAAATGAGAGGAGGCTTCTGAGGGTGGCTGGATGTCAGTTTCCCAAGACAATGATTGACCCCTAGCCCACTCTGCCACCACCATCCCCGCCCATGCTGGTTGTTCTTTTCTGGAATGTTCTGCTAGCAAATGAAATCTCAAACCATGAAAATACTTGTAGGGGTATAGGACTGACCACACCCTAGATGTCCCTCCAAACCCAGATCTGGGTGCCCCAGTGGCCTTGGAGAGAAGACCAGGGGAAGTGTGAGCCAGGAAGGTGAGGGATGGAGCATTGGAGAAGATGGAGCCTTGCGTGTCCCGGCTCTAGTTTCTGCCAGGAAGAGAGTTGAAGTGTAGGTAGGTGCTTACGTGCTCAGACTGTTCGTTCCAGAGATTTTTTTTTCTTGTTTGTGATGTACAAGTGCCGGTGCATAATTACTGTGCGTTTACAAACCGAAGTGTCTGCGTGTTCTGTACTGGTGCATTTAACAAATATGTACCGGGTGCTGGTAAGTCACCCAGAACTGGGGGACCTACTAGTTTCTTCCACATATACAGACGTCTCTGCCCGGGACCCACAGTTAGTGTACAGCTAGGGGTGGCATACACACTTGGGCATCAGCTTTAGGATGCAGCGCGTAGCCTTCCCACCCTGTGGACCCTGGAGTGTACACACGCAGGTCCAGCCTCTGTGTTTCTTGTGTAGACCTGCTCAGGCTGAGCACGGTGCCTCTTGGATGCCAGCCTGCCAGCCCCACCCATCTCCGAGAGTGCCCCGGGCCAGGTGGGGCTGGGCAGGCCCCGGAAACCTCTCCCAGCTGCTGTGCCCAGTTTCAGGGAAGCCAAGGACTGGCACCTTGCCCACGGAGACTGTTTGCCCTTGCACTTGCCTCTGGGGCTTCCTGGAAGAAGCCTGGAGGCCCAACCCCCACCCCACAGCCCAGCGTGCCCGACCCGTGGGGAAGTGGCGCCTCATTTCTAGCCACATCTCCAAGAGTAAGGCGCACCCCTCAAAGTTAGAACCAGACTCAAGCAAGGCAGAGCTCCCCAACGACAGAACACGGAAGTAAAGACACTACCGTTGTTTTTATTTTTTATTTTCCTAAGCTCAAGGGCGGCCTGTCTGTGCAAAGCCCATGTATGTTTCCTGCGCTACACCCCAGCCAGATGGGACATTTAAACTTAGGGACATCTCCAACTCGTGTCCTGGTTATTGCACGTGGTGCACACACTGCGAGTTTCACGCTGGCTCAGGCAGGGATTTTTGGCGATGTAGGAGGCTCTGCAGGTGGCTGTCTGGTTCTGCCATGCCCAGAAACAGAGCTTCTAGCTACGTGCCTGCTTTCTACTGGTGTTTGTATGTGTGGGTCCTGCACACCGTGTGTAGCCGGTCAGGGCATGCGCACAGTAGGAGCCGAGTGTGGCATATGGGTGGTTGCACACAGTAGGCTTCACGTGCACACCGAGGGCTCTGCATGCCCTCAAGTCATACACAACAGGCGAGTGTGTACACACAGGCAATGGGGCTGCACATACTAGATGCTGAATGTGCTCAGGGACTGCACACAGTAGGTTCTGCAATGCTCAGGGGGCCATACACAGTTTTTTCAGGAAGCAGAAGCTGAACACAGTAGACTGTACGTGAACGGGAGGGGGGAGGAGGCGGGCAGCACAAGGGTTTATCACTTTAGACATCCTCAGGAGTTAAACACAGCAGGCTCGGCAAGCATTCAGGGGCTGCACTCAGTAGGCCCTGCATTTGTTCAGGGGTTGCACAAAGTAGATTTTTGCATTCCGAATGCACTCAGGAGCGGCACACAGTAGGTTTTGCACTTTGGTTGCCTAGGGGCCTGCACACAGTAGGTTGTGCATTACACTCAGAGGCAGCACACAGTTCTGGACAAACTCAGAGACTCCACACAGTAGGCTCTCCAGGACGGCCCTGGGGCAAGCCAAGCTGCTGGGGCTGCGGCACACGGCCCAAGGCTGTTCCCTGCGCTGGCTCCCTGCCCGGCCGAGAGCGCCAGGCGGCTCAGGGAAGGCGCCGTTCACAAAGGGAGGGTCTGTGCGGACGCCCCGCCCTCCCGCCGCCGGGACGGACCCCCACCCCCGCGGGCCGCAGACACCCGGCCTGGCGGGCACCAGAGCGAGGCTGGCACCGGCGCGCTCTGGAGGAGGTCGGCGGCGTGCACCTAGGGCGCACCCGAGACGGGCTCTGGAGAGGGTCGGGGTGACCCCAGGTTGGGGAGCTAAGCGCCTGCACAGTCGCCCACTAGCACTATGACTCCAGCAACCGCCTCTGTCTCCAATTATCCAATTTAAGGACCAGGGAACCCGGACTCCTGCCTGCTGGGGAGGGAGGGAGGGACGTCTAGGGTCTGGGTCAGAGACCCACTCCACCCCCAGAATGTCTGGTGAGAGGGTGGGGTGGCTACAAGCTGTAATGAGCATTCTGGAAGCAACTCGGTTTTTTGCTGAACTCTCGGCAACCCACGGAGTTCACTTTAACACGTGGGAGGGCCCTTGCACTTTCCCTTTTATGGGTGGGGAAACTGAGTCACAGCTGGCTGGGCTCTCCTGGCTCTAGTAACCCATCAGATTGCGGCAAGAGTCAACTGGCCTTCTCCTCCTTTAGGGGTGCTGAGCTCTGCCATCTCGGAGCCAGCAGAGAATGGCGCGCCTGATGTGTACACGAATTCATAAACGTCACTCCCACGCACTCTACGCCGGGTGATCTCAAATTTGGCCTCTTAGGTGCATGCGTGCTTGCGTGCGTGCGTGCTCGGGCCTGGAGCGCGCACTCCACATGAGCACGAAGGGTCTTGGTTTCTGCCCCCAGAAGCTGCTGTCTCCACCCACTCCCAGGGTCCTGGGAACCGCAGAGTCGGAGAGGGGGTGGGGTGGGAACAGTGTAGGAAAAGAATAAGAATAGGGACAGCAGAGGGAGGAAACCCCCCTGTGGGTTCTGCAGATGTGGATTGGTGAGGGAGACCAAGCCTTTTCGGTCCGGGTGGAGGAGCCATTTCCAGGTTGTAGGCCGTGGGTTTGGGGGAGAGATGGCTTTGGGTCTTTGGAAGGAATCCTGGGTTGTCAGGGTCTCTGGGGAGACTGATACGGCTTTGGGCTGGAGGGTGTTTCCCAGTTTGAAGAACCCCAGTTGGCCCAAATCTATCTCTCTGAGCTCTTCTGCTTCCTGCTCCAGGGCTGGGTAACTCCTAGGGACCGGATGAACAATGAGGCCCCTCCAGTGGTGGGGTGCTAGGAGAGAATTGACCCCCTCTGTGGACCGGGTGGAGCCTAGGATGACGTTTCCAGAGCTGAGAGGCGGGAAGAAAGGTCAGAACTGTCTGGGGCGCAATGACATACAGCCCTGGGATCTCAGGATCTGCAGGGACTTTCAGGCCTGTCTGACTTTAGAGTGAGACAGTCATTAAAAACTGACAGTCAGCGTGGGAGACGGAGTTTAGAGGGTGAAGGGGCTTGTGGCCAAGCTTGAGCACCTGAGTTCAATCCCAGGACCCATAGCGAACCAACTCCCCAAAGTTGTCTTCTGATCTCCACATGCAAAAATAAATAGAATATATTTCTTTTTTTAAATATTTATTTATTATGTATACAATATTCTGTCTGTGTGTATGTCTGCAGGCCAGAAGAGGGCACCAGACCTCATTACAAATGGTTGTGAGCCACCATGTGGTTGCCGGGAATTGAACTTAGGACCTTTGGAAGAGCAGGCAATACTCTTAACCACTGAGCCATCTCTCCAGCCCCTAGAATATATTTCTTAAGAAAAAATAAAAAGCTAGTTTATGACGGCATAAGTGTGCCGTGCCAGCATTGGGGATCTCTGTGAGTTGGAGGCCAGCCTGACCTACACAGCAGGTTCCAGGTCGGCCAGGGCTACACAGAGAAACCCTGTCTCAAACACAAAATGAGGAGCTGGAGAGAATGCTCCACGTTAAAATCAGTTCCCGGCACCCACATGACAGCTCACAACCAGAGCACCGGGAACACGAGTGTTGGGCCTGAGGATCAGATTCTAGACAGGTTTAATTGGTCCTGAGACTCCCATGGGAAGCCCTGGGCTGAGGCCCGCCCCCTTTCTAGCCACGCCCCGCAGCCCTTTTGAGCTGAAAAAGGCAAATTGAACCTTGATGCTTCTTGCCTCTTTGCTAACTGCAGGTTCCCAGAAGGGCAGGAAAGGGCAGTCAGAGTTACATAAAACAAATGCAGATGACACAAAGAATCAAGTCACATCAAAGAAGAGTTTGACGCATAGGTGACTTTCTGTGTTCCAGCCTCGGGACAGACTGTTTTGTCCCTCGGGGATTCATGTTAGCCTGCAGCTTGTTGCGTCCTTGCCAAGTCTTGAGACACCACTCAGCTTCGGGAAACCCTGTACTGTGGAAGTGACCAGTCACAGGACCTTGGGCAGGTGGCTCCACCTTCTTGAATCGCTTCTCTGTGAAATAGGGACACTAATCATGATGCCCATCTCCTGGGGACGTCCAGAGCGGTCGGCTAATTAAAATTGAATAGGCTAGTTGGGCTGGGGGCGTGGTCAGGGTGGAGCCCCGCCTAGAATCCCCCAGTGAGGGGCTGGGGGCGTAGTCGGGGTGGAGCCCTGCCTAGAAAGTTCCAGTGATGGTCTGGAGGCGTGGCCAGTGAGTGGACCCCCCCCTCCACCCCTACCGCCCGGACGCCCCCAGTGAGGGTCAGGATGTAGCCCAGGGAGCAGATCATTTTCAGACACTGAATTCCTCTCCCTTCCATCCCTAGCACCAACCTCACCTCGGACCCTTCACCATGCAAGAACAAAATCAAATATAAAAGCAGCTGTGTCGTATTCTTTCACCCAATATCGCTGTGCATTCGATCTGCCCAGCACCTGCCCCAGCCTGCTCCTTCAGTACAGCTGAACGGGCGCACAGAGCCCTCATCACCTGTGCCTGGAAAGAGGGGCTTCAGGGAAAGAGCTAGAACCTCGTGTGCTACTGAGGTGTCACCAGAGGTCTGGGAGTTTCAAGGGATGTCGGCCAGGGTGAACACACACCTGTTTCTACAAACCCTTTACCTGCACGTCACGCAGGAGAGCCAACTCAGAGAGATGGAGCAACTCGGCCAAGAGGAACAGGAAGTGCCCAGGCGCAGGGGTTTGTGTTCCTATAACCGAGTCCGGGGACTGCGTGTGCAAGCGTGCGTGTGCGTGTGTGCCACGCCCATCTGCCTGCAGCCTGCATTGCCAAGTTTTTCCTGCTTAACGTCCAAGGAACACACCCACGTTTCCTGGCACACGATGGTATCCCTAAGGGGACCAACAGCCCAGAGCAGGACCGAAGCTCGGTGACCTGGGACAGCTTCTCTCTGTTGACTGAGGATGGCTCAGTCTCCCCTCAGCTGCCTAAAGTTTTCCTCTCATCCACCCATAATTCCAGATTCCAAGCCAGGTTGTGGCTTCTCCTCTTTTTCTGGGAACCAATGAGGCAGGGACAGTTTCGATCGTGGAATGAAGACCCTGGGCTGGTATGGCAGAATCAGGGGGCCAGGTATTCAAAGTGATTCTACACCAGGAAGACTTCAGAACCTTCAGGTCCTGGCTTGAGAGCGCAGTAACTCCTCCCTCAACTCACTCCTGCTGGTCTGGGGCCTGTCAGTCTTGTGGACACCTGGGTAGGGAACCCAAGAAGCCACCAGCTAAGGGACAGCAGGTTCCAGGTCCAAAGAGCAGAGCAACACAGACTTGCTAGGGGCCACTGCCTGCAGGCAAGACTGTGCCCCCCCCCCCAGTATTCCCAGGCCAGGGAAGCCTCACCCTGTGACCTCCCTGGCTCTCTGTCCCTCAGGTGCCATCTCAGGGCCCCATCTCCCTCCTACCCCTCCAATCTGTTTATTTCTCCACCCAAATGCTTCTGGGTGCCCCTGCCATGGTGACCTTCCTCCCCCGGGTGTGATCCAAAGACTGTTGAATCTATACCCTAACTCCTAATCCTCCCCACCTCACTGCATCTCCCCAAACCCGTGACAACCCTGGGCCCCTCGCGCCAGGGCTCTTCAGAGCCCAACACCTCAGCTCGTGACCTCTCATCCCGGACACTCTGCTCCCAGGTAGCCTTCCCCTCCCCCACCCCGGGGGACTCCCCTCCTGGTGCTCCCCCTCCTGCGTGTGACCCCCAGGGCGCCCCTGGGGATTTCCTCCACCCACCAGGTGCTCGGTGGAAAGGTCGCGGCTGCTGGGAACGGGTAAACTGAGGCCGACAGGGTAAAAGAGCCCTGGGAGGAGCCGTACGGTTTCGGGGTTTCGGTTTGGAGTGAGATGCAGAGAGTGCCAAGGCTTCCAGGGTGTTTTCCAGGTTGATTTTAGTTCAGGAGGGAATGAAAAAATATTCTTTTCCTTTTGTGCATCCACAGGGCCCATCCAAGGAAGGAGAGCTTTGGGGAGTCGCAAGGGAGGTGGGGGATCCCCCGCCCCCACAAGGACCCTTTGTGTGTGGCCTCAGGTGCCCTCGCAACCTCCCTGGTCTCCTGGCAGTGGCCGTCGTCGGCTGGGAGGGGTATTGCAGCCACTTCCCGGTGAGTAGAGACCCAGGGCCTCGGCTCCAGCTGCGGCTCCAGCACAGCGGGTAACAGGCGGGCTGGCCCGCCAGGTTTCGTAATAAACCCGCTTCTTAATTGCTGTGATGCAGCAGGACTTGGGTGGTGGCGCCTGCAGCAGAGCAGAGGTGTCTAGAGCTGTGGAGCTCAGAGCTCCTGACTAGGCTGGGTGGCCGTGGGGCGACATAGGGGGGCACCTGGAGGGACCGGTGGAAGGAGGGAAACACAACAAGAACCCGGAGGCTTAACAAGTTTATTTGACAGTCTCTGTACTAGAAACTTTTAAAAAATAAGCAAGCAAGCGACCTGTCTTGCTCAGCACAATAACAAAATAGATTTGTATCAGAGTAGCAGAGTCCCGGGCTCGTCCGGGCTCCCGCGGCAACGGTCGCCGCTCTTCGCTCTCCGTTGTGCACAGTTCACTGTCCTGCAGGGTCGGACACCTCGCAGACCCTATGGTGTCGAATCCAGACCCTCCGCGCTCCTGGCTGAGGCTGCCTGCAGAGCCTGGGCTGCAGGATTCCCAGGCCTGGACTCCAAGGTTCCATCTCTTCCGGCCCGGGCTCCCCTCCTTCCTGTCTCGGCGACCACCTGTGGTGCTGCTCCGGGTTCCACCGCCCCTGGGCGGGCAGGCGCACACTCCCCTCTCCTCTCGGTATCAGTGACTCCGCCCCTCCCGGAAGGTCTCACGGGTAGGGAGGCTTTTGAGGGATTGTTCTTGGGGATGGGGGGGGTCAAATATGTATTTTATTTAACTTTTTTTAGGGGACAGCAACTCAACAGCTGCTTTAGATGTTTGGAGAGGGCCTCAGCGTTCTTCTAAAGAGATATAGGGGACCCATTGGTTATTTCCCCTGCTCTCTTCACAGTAACTGGCCACCTCCACCAAGCCTTGGCTTTTCCAGGTATCTGTGTGACAGTTCTGTGAAGGGGGACAAAAAGGAAGGGTTTAGTGGGAGCTCTAGGAGTTTGGTAGGGAGCCTCCCTCCAACACCCTGGGGCCCCTTTGGGGGAACAAACAGGCTGGCTCAAAAATAGCTGCCAGGGTGACGAGGCAGCCCACGGGACATGCCGAGCATGACTGGGCAGTGAGCTGGTGACCGACTAGCCAGCCCGGTTATGTTGACAAACACGGTACCTAGGTGCCCGGGGCGGGCGGGGTCGGGCAATGAGACACACACACACATACATACACACACGGCTTACCGTGACCAGAAGACAGTGCAGGTCTCGGGCCTCAGTGGTGCCCAGTGTCTCTGCCGGTTCCCCCAGGAGTTGCGCCAGCCTCTGCATGCCGGATACCCTGACGATGTCAATGTCATTGTCACAGCAGAATGACTGGATCAGGGTGAAGTGGATCTGCAAGGCGATGTCGTCCTCCTCCTCTTCATCTATGGCGAGGAGGCACAAGACCACGCTGTCAGGGTCCCTGAAGGAGAGAGGGGGTGTCAGGGGGAAGCTAGACACGGAGGGGATGGCACCGTGCACGAGCTCGGGGACCACAGGCGGGAGAGAAGTGACAAGACCCACGGTGCACCAGGAGTGTGCAAGAACAAGTCCCCCCTCCCCTCAGCTGCACGGTTGCCGGGGAGGCCGACTATGCAAATGCTGATGGCCGTGGGGGAGGGGGCGCAGGGTTCAAAGTTAATGGGGTTGCCTTGTCAAAAGAAAAGCCACAAAACCTCAAACTTGCAATGTCAGGGTTCTGCAGCGAGTCTCCCCCCCCCAAAAAAAAATCTCAGAGAAATGTCACCCTCCACTCCCCAATACCGAGAGCACTGGGAAAGTCCCCCTAAGACCCGTGCCCTACTGGGGTGTTGGGAGCGCGCGTGCATCAGAGGGGCGCCCCCACCCACGCGCGAACAAGGGGGGTGCTGACTCACACATTCATCAGTTTGGCCGCCTCGTACACCCCCACGGTGAGGCGATCCTGACGCTGCGCGGCCACCAGCAGCTGCTCCACCGCGGCGGTCACCGCCTGCATCCTAAGAGGTCAAGGGAGAGGAGGCGATTAGCCAATGACAGAGGGCGGACTTCAGGCGGCGGGTGGTGAGACCTCGGGCCCCGTACTCACTTCTGAGCCGCGTTGTCGCTCGCCACCAGCTCTTCTAGCGTCATGGTGCAGTCACACTCCACGGCGAACCCTCACGGAAGATCCCCAAGGGCAAAAATATGCGTCCAGATCCGACTCAAGAGGAAAAATACCTTCCCAGGCGATCAGAAACGTCCAAAGTCTTCCAAAGGCAGTGGGACTTCCCTTCCCAAGAAAAAGGCAAGAGAAGAAAAAAAAAAGATTGCAAAACTCCTCACGAAAATTAATCCAAGAGTCCCGAGGGTAAGAGCAGGACGAAGGCTGTCGCGGAGTAAAAGCGCGGCCGCCGGGAGCCACGTATATAGACTCTCCGAGTGGGGCGTGGCCTCGAGGGGCCTGTACCGCTCTCCCATTGGTGGATACACAAAGAGACGAGTGGCTTGCGCTGCGATTGGCTGGTAGTGTAGAAAGGGCGGAGCTCAAGCGCCGGCTGTCCCACGTGGGGACTTGGGCTGGGAGGAGCGCGAACCCGGGAAGCCGCGAGTGCCAGAAAAGCAAGCAAGAAAAAAAAAAAAAAAAACCACACACACAGACCCAAAAAAACAGAAGTTTCTCTCCTGATTTCCCGGCAGCCGCGCTACGCAGGCCGCGCGCGGGGTTTCCAGCGCGCGAGGCTGGCCTGGACTTTCGGGGAGGGCTGTCTGGATTCCCCTCCCAGTCCCCGGGAGAGTCCCCAGCCTTTCCCAGGCTCAGCCCAGGGAAAGGCTGTGCAGGCGCCCGGGACCTCGGTCTGCAGCCCTAATCTTCCCAGGATGGCGACTTTTTGTGGGTGGGGAGGTCCTGCCCATCTTCAGAGACCCCAGACCTTGAGTAACCGAACTTCTCGCGTGAATGCAATCCCGGCCTTGGAGGGTTGTACAGTGTTCTAAATCAGTAAACGCTTAGTAACTTCGAGGACGCTGGGATTCTCACCGCAAAGTGAGAAATACCAAGGCACCCACCACCGCCACTGCGACGGTGCTTCGAGGACGCACTGCCCGCTCCCGGGGGGTGGGGGTGGGGATCTCACAGAAAGCTACAGCTACCCGGCGGTCTTTGTAGATGGCTTTGGGGTCTTCCCGGAGGCCACTGCTGCAGAGCACCAAGGGATTGCTGGGGGGAGATCAGGAACCCTTTCCCCCTCCCGGCACCCAGAGAGTTTCAGAGTGGGGTGCGCGTGGGAGGCACAGGTGAAGTGAGCTGCAGGCTCTGAGCTACGGCCCCGCCTCCTGCCTGACGGTCTAGCCTCGGACCGCTTCCCCACACCTGACCCTTGTGGTGGGACCGACGCAAAGCGAAAGTCAGCTGCCCCCAGGACAAGGTGTCTGGATGGCAGCCACTCTTTTGTCAATAGCATTTTTGCAGTGCGCAACATGAGCCGTAGATCCTTTCCGCCACGCATTTATCTCGTCCACCATTTGGCTAGCAAAGGGACTAATAATCTGCATTACACAAAAGGGAAACTGAGGCTTCCGAGGTCGTTAGTGGCTGCTGGGGGCAGAGTGAAACAGCAAGGACACGAGGCGGGCGCGCGGGCAGACCCCGCGTGGGGCTCTCCCACGGTCCACGGGGGCCCCTGGTGACTCACACTGCCTCCTCCACCAGCCTGGGTAGCCTGGCCCCGGCAGCGCAGCACGGTTCCCCCGGATTCCCAGCCCCCGGGTCCAGTGACGCACCGCGCCTCCTCCGCGCCGCCCACCGAGAGCGCGAATTGTCCCTGGCGTGAGAGGCGCGCCGGCGACACCTGGCGGCCTCAAGAGGTCTCTGCGCGCGCAGCTTCCGGAAAGGGAGGGGAAGAGAACACTTGCAATAGGTTTTTGGGTTTTGTTTTGTTTTGTTTTGTATTTTCCCGATGCTGGGAATGAATCCAGGGTTTCGTGATGCCAGGCATGCGCTCACCACCGATATCTGTATATACTAGATCCCAACCCAATATATGCTATACATACAATATTTTAAATATCAACCATGAAGGGCCGGGAAGATGGCAGTAGGGAAAGGAGCTCCTTGGCAGGCATGACTTTGATCCGCGGAACCCACAGGGTGGAAGAAGAGAACATCTGACCCCCATAAGTGCTCCAAGGCGTACTAGTGCCTGCACACACAAATGACTTTATTAGATGTTTGAATTGGCCTCCCTGCTGGGGTTGACAATACTGGGGACACAGAGGCAGAAGGATCAGTCAGCAGTTCAGAATCACCCAGGGCTATGCAGTAAGTCTGAGGCTAGCCTGGGCTTCGTGGGTTTCAAAGGGGGCGGGGCTGGAGAGGCAGTAGCTAAGAACACTTGCTGCTCTTCCGGAGGACCTGGGTTTTATTTATTTATTTATTTATTTATTATGTATACAATGTTCTGTCTGTGTATGTCTGCAGGCCAGAAGAGGGCACCAGACCTCATGTGAGCCACCATGTAGTTGCTGGGAATTGAACTCAGGACCTTTGGAAGAGCAGGCAATGCTCTTAACCACTGAGCCATCTCTCCAGCCCAAAAAGTTTGTTCTTTTTTTTTTTTTTCTTGGTTTTTCGAGACAGGGTTTCTCTGTGGTTTTGGAGCCTGTCCTGGAACTAGCTCTTCTAGACCAGAATGGTCTCGAACTCACAGAGATCCGCCTGCCTCTGCCTCCCAAGTGCTGGGATTAAAGGCGTGCGCCACTACCGCCCGGCTAGGATCTGGGTTTAGTTTCCAGCACCCACACTGTGACTCCAGTCCCAGGGAATTTGACTCCCTCTCCTGGCCTCTAAGGCTCCAGGCAAGCACCAGGTGCACAGGCGGTGCAAAGCCAATAAATGTACGATTTTTTTACTTAAAAAAAAGGAAAGTCAAAGTAGGGGTAGGTGACATGCGTTTAATCCCAGCAGTCATAAGGCAGAGACAGGCTGAACAGGAGTCCAGCCTGGTCTACAGAGTGAGTTCCAGACAGCCAGGGCTACACAGAGAAACCCTGTCTTGAAAAACAAAACAAACAAAAAGCCCAGGAAAACGCCTTGAATCGGAGCTGGGCCACACCA
The DNA here is from genome assembly GCF_018167655.1 of Microtus oregoni. Lineage (NCBI taxonomy): Eukaryota > Metazoa > Chordata > Mammalia > Rodentia > Cricetidae > Microtus > Microtus oregoni. Next base: position 4,151,595 of record NW_024543078.1, on the reverse strand, counting down.
AGTCCTAGCATTTGGGTTCTAGACAGAGAAGGATTGGGAGGGGCGACAGAGTCTGTGCGGGACTAAGTAGAGACCTGTGGGATGAGCAGGGCTCTCAAAGATCAGGACCAGCACCGGGCACTGGAAACTGCAGGCAAAGGCCAGGCTCCCGGAAGGGGCTGTTGTGGCTGCTGTCAGGAGGCACCAGGAAGGGCCTGGGCTCCTAGAAACATCATGGTGCTTCCCTGCTTTCCCTTCTCCTTCCTTCCTTTCTTTTCCTTTTCTTCCTGTTTGTTTCTTTCTTTCTTTGTGTTTGTTTGTTTGTTTGTTTTGAGACAGGACTCATGTAGCCCAGGCTGGCCTGAGCTCACTATGTAGTCCAGGGTAGCCATGGGCTCCTGACATTCCTGTCAACATGAGAGACCTGGGCCATCACAGCTGGCTTATGCCATGCTCCAGCACCTTGGGGACACTAGGCCAGCGTTCTACCAACTGAGGCCCAGTCAGGGTCCCCCACCTTTTTTTATCTTGTAAGGTGACAACCAGTGTTAACGTCAACCAGCAAACTCTAGAATCACCTGGCATACAGGGCTGTGGGGTTGCCTGTGGGAAATCCTCTTGTTTGCGTTAATTGATGTGGGGAGATGCCTCTTAACGTGGGGGCACCGTCCCCCAGCTGGGACCCTGGACTACAGGCCTACAGAAAGCAGGCAGGGCCACCTGGACTCTCCCACCAGGACTGGCCGTCTCTGGGCCTGTGAGCTCCCTTATTGCATGCCCAGGAGAGGACAAGACAGTGTGTGCACCAAAGAACAACCTCGCATGCTCTCCTGTGCGCTCCTTCCACATTCTGCTGGCAACAGTGCCTCACAGATCCCCCGGCTGGCCAGTGAGAGACAAGATCCCTGCTTCTGCCTCCCTTCTTCAGGGCCGGGGGCTGACAGGCTGGGGAGGACGGGCCCCCACACCGGGATGCTCAAAACTGCTTGTCACTCCAGCTCCTCTGGGCTCCGTGGGCAGTGCACTCACACATACATATACACACACAATTAAGATGTCTTTTCAGACAGGTTGTAGTGGTACAAGCCTCTAATCCCAGCCCTGCAGAGGCAGGGGGATCTCTGTGAGTTCAAGGTCAGCCTGGTCTACAGAGGGCAACATAAAGAAATTCTGTCTTAAAATTTTTTTTAAAAAATTATGGGTAGCCGGGCGATGGTGGCACACGCCTTTAATCCCAGCACTTGGGAGGCAGAGGCAGGCGGATCTCTGTGAGTTCGAGACCAGCCTGGTCTACAGAGCTAGTTCCAGGACAGGCTCCAAAGCCACAGAGAAACCCTGTCTCGAAAAACCAAAAAACTAAAAATAAAAATAAAAAAAAACAAAAATAAAAATTATGGGTAAGGATATGAGTCAATTGCTGAGTTCAATCCCAGGAACCCATATCATCAAATAAAAGAATCCTTAAAACCAGAAATCAGAAATAAAAGCCTGGTCTTAATTCCGGGCATGAAGTGGGCAAATTCCTTCTCTAAAAGGTCATATGCCAAAAAAAAAAAAAAAAAAAAAAAAAGGCCATGTTTGTGCAAAGGTCCTGCCACAAGGTGGGGAGTTATCAGCTGACCTTTGATACTCCTGTGGGTGATGAGGTCACGGCTTTGTCAAACGGTGCAGTCATGGTGGGCTCCCTTAAGGAGGTAGCATCTAAATTGAGCTTGGAAAATGAAAGCGCCAAGAAGACAGAGCAACCTGTGCAAAGGTCCTGTGCAGGCCAGAGTTTGGCGTGTTGGAAGCGCATCCAGGAGGTCTATGTGGTTAGAGCCGAGGGAGGAGGGAGGCAGAAGGAGGGGTAGCAGAAGGGAGGCAGAGACCATTCTGGGATCAGGGACTTGAACTCTGATCCAGAGGAAGGTGGCAGTCAGAGCCGAAGGGGAGACGTGGAGCCCGGCCTGCCGAGTGGCTCTGGATGACCCCGCCCCCACAGGAGGCCAGGAACTTGAGAGCGAGGCTCTGACATCACGTTTTCTCACAGGGTGTAACAGGACTCCGGTCCTGTCCCCAAGGAGAGTTTTCCGGGGCAGTGACTCAGGCTCTCATCCTCTGAGCGGCCAGACATTTGTAAGACAGGAAACAGCCGGCAGCAGGTGGGGTTGGCGCAGGTGCGGGCGACAAGGAGCACACAGAAGAGCTGGGCGCAGGAGGCCACTGTGTCTCCCTACTCGTGGTGACAGGACAGCTGATGGCTTCAGCTTCCCAACTCTGCCTGTCTCAATTTGGGAAGAGATTCCGGCCCTGCATCCTCAAGCGGCTGGCCTGATCTCTCTGAAAGTCTGTCTGCACCGAAAATCTTTTCTCAAAATGGTTACATAGGCTGGGCTTGCAACAAAACGCCATTCATCCCACACCTTCCCCACCTCACCTGCAGGACAGTCACCAGGTAGCCCTCCTTCCCCTTAAGCTTTATTTTTTTGCTTTGAGACAGGAATTCTGGACCCAAGATTGTTTCAAATGTATAATCCTAGTAATTCTGCATCTCAGATTCTAGGTTAGGCTGGACTATAGTGAGGTTAGCCTGGGTAATAAACGGACACACTGTCTCAAAAAGGTGTGTGTGGTTGATGTGTGAAAGTCTTTTCTAGAAGCCCATAGGGCTCATGGGTGGAGCACCCCCTAAAATCCCACAGGGAGGAGCTGGGAGCATGGTAGGATGGAGCCCCGCCTAGAATCCCCTAGTGAGGGGTCTGGGGGCGTGGTCAGGGTGGAGCCCCGCCTAGAATCCCCTAGTGAGGGACTGAGGGTGTGGCCAGGGATAAAGAACTTTTTATTGGGGGCTGGAGAAATTGCTCAGAGGTTAAGAGCATTGCCTGCTCTTCCAAAGCTCCTGAGTTCAATTCCCAGCAACCACACGGTGGCTCACAACCATCTGTAATGGGGTCTGGTGCCCTCTTCTGGCCTGTGGTCATACACACAGACAGAATATTGTATACATAATAAATAAATAAATAAATACTTTTTTTAAAAAAAGAACTTTTTATTATGCTCCAGGCTTTGGGTTTTATCTCCAGTAGTGGGAAAACAAAATAAGGGAGGACAAGGCTTAGTGGTTAGGTGCTGGCTGTGGAAGACTGAAGAACTGCAGCACTGGCTCCACAGAACGGACCCACGTAAAGATGGAAGGAGATGAAGTTACCCTCTGATCCTCCACCAAGGTCATGGCAAGGGGCTCTTGCATTAGCCCATACTGTTGTAGGAGCCTACCGCTGCTTGTTGGCCCCGGCCGGCTGCCCAGAACCAAAATAACCTCACAGAAACTTTATTTAAAACACTGTTTGGCCATTAGCTCTTACTTCTTATTGGCTAACTTTCACATCTTAATTTAACCCATTTTTATTAATCTATGTATTGCCACGTGGCTGTGGCTTATCATCTAAAATTCTGTCTGGCTCCGGAGGGACTACATGGCTTTTCTCTTTTTTCACCTCCCTTTTCCCAGCATTTTGTTTAGTTTTCCCCGCCTAGTTCTGTTCTTTTGCCCCATCAGGCAAGCCAGTTTTCTTTATTAATTAACCAATCGTATTCACAGCATACAAAGGGGAATCCCACATCAGCACAGCTCGTGTAGAATGCACACGTGTACACACACAAAGAAAGATACAATTAAAACAAAATTGCAGTTAAGCTTTGACGCTGCCCCCATGCTGAAGGAAAATGAATTTCTGATCTGGGTGCACTGATGCAGCACCGGAACCGACTCTGCTGCACAGTACAACTTTCCTACACGTATGAAGTTAGATTAATTTCTAGGGCTGGTGCCATGGCTCAAAGGATAAGGGGGCTTGCTGCCAAGCTTGTTTATCTGACTGAATTCAATCCCAGGATCTGAACAGTGGAAGGCAAAGACAAAGAGGCTCCCTCTGTCTTCCAACCCTCACTGTTACACGGGTACAACACCTATGCATATTAAAATAATTTCAGATGTAACAAAAAATGTAGTTTAGGGGGCTGGAGAGATGGCTCAGCGGTTAAGAGCACTGACTGCTCTTCCAAAGGTTCTGAGTTAAATTCCCAGCAACCACAGGCAGAATATTGTATATATAATAAATTTAAAAAATATTTTTTAAAGATTTATTTATTTGTTTATTTATTTATTATGTGTACAGCATTCTCAGTACTCTGCCTGCATGTATGCCTGGAGGCCAGAAGAGGGTACCAGGACTCAATACAGATGGTTGTGAGCCACCATGTGGTTGCTGGGAATAGAACTCCCCAAATTCTGGGAGTGAGCTTGGCACAGCTCCAGAATCGAAATTCCTAAATAGGCCTCCCTCAAATACAGAATTCAGTACCCAGTCCCCCCCCCCCCCCCCCCCCCCCCCAGTCCAGAAGACAGTTTACACTCCAGATTCCTGAATCTAGGATCTGGAAATGCAGAATTCCACAATTTGGAACCCAAGCTCAGGACCCAAATCTTCCTGAAATCCAGACTCCGAATTTCACCTTCTCCAGAGATCCAAGCTCCGGAATTTCGAATACAGCCCAATGGGCTAGAAGCCAGCGGCGGCGTCCTTTGGAATGCAATTTATTTATTTTTATTATTATTTAAAACTGGCGCCAAAATCCAGCCTAGGCGGGGACAGTGGCACAGAGCAGTGAGTGGGCTGAGGGTCCAGAGGTCCGGATTTCCTGTTCAACAGCCCTGTACCCCCAAAGGAGACAGCAAGCAGCCACTTTGTAGCTCCCCAGGCACGAGGGGCGGGGATAGTCCCAGCTCCGTCTTATGCTGTTGGAGGGGTATTTTCCAGGCCAGTCCTTGATTATCGTGGGTCTCAGTTTTCGCTCCTGGAACCGCGGGTTCTCTACTCCCCATCCTCTGTTTTGAGAGCCGGTGGGATGGGTAAGCCAGCAGGTCCGTGCAGTGAGGGGGACACCTCGGCTGCAGCTGTCACTGCAGCTGTCACCGCCCCATCCGCTCAGCGCCAAAATTTGAAAATCGCAGGACAGCTTCCAAAGTGCACGTGGGAGGAGAGGGTCCCGCCCCATCCAAGGCACCGCGGGGTTTTCTGGGACTTAGAGTCCAGAAGTGCAGGGGTGGGGTGACCCAAGAACCCCGCCCCGTGCTGAGAGAAGGGGGCAGGAAGTCAACCGCAAGCCTTGGCTTTGCAGAGTACAGCATGCCAACAAGTGGGGGGAAACACACTTAGGAGGGAACACTAGCAACAAGCCCCGAAGCTCAGAGTACAGCAAGGGCCGAAAGGGGTGAGGGCACAGTAAAGAAACGGAAACGGCCACTTTGTGGACAGAAAAGGAAAAGTTTATTCCAAACTGTTTCTTGGGCTGTCACCCAAAGAAAGCATAGAGGCGCGACAGGGGGAATAGATCTGGAGGATTACAAAGAGAAGGGTTACCTGGAGAGGAGAGGTACCAGTGAGCTCGTGGAGGAGATGAGGGTGCTTGGAAATGTGAGTGGAGCCTGGGAGAGTCTAGAGGCCATTGTGGACTTGGATGTGTTGATAGGCGGCTCCACGGGTAGGTATTAACTGGAGAGCCACATGTCCCTTCTGCCAGAGACAAGGAAAATGGGAACAGGCTGCAGAAGTTCCCGAGAGATGCTGGCTTTTCATCTAACTGCCAGAAATCCCTCTATAGCTCAGGGTGAGCTGGGCCTAGACTCAATTTCGAGTCAATGGGCCTGTCCTTTTATTGGAGCGGAGAGTTGGGTTGCCATTCCCTTTGGGTCTGAGAAGAGGAAATGCATGCAGACCAGTGGAAACCAGATAGGAAAAGAAAATGTTTTGCCCTCCAGGAGATGAAACCTAGAGCCGGTTGCTCTGTTTTTGCTTTGCTTTTTCTCTTTTCTTTCCTTCCTTCCTTTCTTTTCTTTCTCTCTCTCTCTCTCTCTCTCTCTCTCTTTCTTTCCTTTCTTCCTTTTTTTTTTTCTTTTTGAGACAGGGTTTCTCTGTAGCTTTGGAATCTCTCACTAGAACTTGCTTTGTAGACCAGGCTGGCCTGGAACTCACAGAGATCTGCCTGTCTCTCCCTCTTGAGTGCTGGGATTAAAGGGGTGAGCCACCACCGCCCGGAGGGCCTACTGCTCTTTAGGTAAACTCTCATCTACACTGGGGCATTCTAGGAGAGGCTTTACCCTGACCACGACCACTCCCCCAACCCATTTTTTTTAATGTTTTATCTATTTATTTTTATGTGGATTGATGTTTTGTATGTGTGAGGGTGTTGGATCTTCAGGAGGGAGTTGTGAGCTGCCACGTGGGTGCTGGGAATTGAACCCAGGACCTCTTGGAAGAGCAACCAGGGCCCTTAACTCCTGAACCTCTCCAGGTCCTCCCCTAGTTACATTTTGCAAACTAGTAACTTTAATTGTAAGAAAATGAAAAACAGTAGCAGGTCCTTTGATACTAAGTAACTCTTAGGCTAGGTGAACTCAGGGCTAGTTCTTCCCGTCCTGACTTCGGGGTCTGGCTGCAGCTGAGCCTTCTAGAGGTGCACAGAAACAGGCTGAGTTCCTGATGGTGCCCTCCAGGGGACAGTAGGACTGTTTGGAGAAGAGCTGTACCAACTGAGTCACATTCATAGCCTTGCTATGCTGTCTTCAATCCTCCTGTCTCAACCTTCCCACTGTTGGGAAGACAGTGGATATTTGCTTTGAAATGATTCTTTCAATTTTTTAAAAATCCCATTTATTTGTGTTTCTGTACGTGTGGAGGTCGGGGTACAACTTTTGTGAGTCAGTTTTCTTCTAAGTAGACCGAGGGATTGAACTTTGATCATAGACTTGGCAGCATGTTCCTAACTTCTGAGACATTTCGCCCGCCCTTGCTGTCTTTTTGTTTGATTACTTTGTATTTATTTAATTTACCATTTATTTCTGTGTGTACGTGTTACATGCGCTCATGTGGAAGTCATAACTCTGAACCCATCCCCTACAAGGAACTGAACCCGGAGGCGAGGCGGCCGGACCCTAGAAACTACATCTCCTGGCATGCTTCGCACGCTGCTTTCATGGACTACCTCTCCCTACGTGCTCCGTGCCCGGGAGAAGACTACAAGTCCCGGCAAACCACGCGCGGCGGGCAGCGGCGCCATCTTCCGCGGCGCGGATTGAATGAGCGCGCCGCACCGGGGCAGCCGAGGGGATCCGCGCGCCGCCGCCTCCGCCATGGCGTCCCTGCCGCCCCGCGCAGGGCCCGCCACGCCGCTTTCGCCCGCGCGCCTGTCTCGGCTGCAGGAGAAGGAGGAGCTGCGCGAGCTCAACGACCGCCTGGCGCACTACATTGACCGCGTCCGCGCTCTCGAGCTGGAGAACGATCGGCTGCTGCTACGGATCTCCGAGAAGGAGGAGGTGACCACGCGCGAGGTACGTGGGTCGGCACCGGGGACGCGGGGAGCCGACAGACGGATTCCGGTGACAGGTGCAATAAGCTGAGCCCTGCCCAATGAGAACCCTGCGGCAAGGTGCATAGGGCTGAGCCTTGCCCACCAGAGACCCCAGGGACTGGTGCATACCGCTGAGCCCTGCCCACCGGGAACCCCAGGGACGGGTGCATAGGGCTGAGCCCTGGCCACCGGAGACCTCAGGGACGGACGCGCAGGGCTGAGCCCTGCCCACTGGGGACCCCAGGGACCGGTGCATAGGGCTGAGCCCTGCCCACTGGGGACCCCAGGGACCGGTGCATAGGGCTGAGCCCTGCCCACTGGGGACCCCAGGGACGGACGCATAGGGCTGAGCCCCGCCCACTGGAGACCTGAGAGCCAGGGCCAGATATCTGAGACTTGACCAATGCAGATCCCCTGGGGCAGGTGCAGACGGCCAAGCTTTGCCCACCAGAGGACCCCAGGGACAGGTGCATAGGGCCTGTCCATCAGGAGACCCCCCAAGCTCCGCCCACCGGGAGTTGGGATGGAGTCGCCTCTCTCACAGGTGCAAACAACTAAGCCCCACCCACCAAGGGACCTCCCAGGAACTGGTGCAGACCGCTAAGTCCCGCCCACTAGGAAATCATCAACAAGTGCAAACAGCATAGCCATGCCCACTGGGGTGGGGGAGTGGGGTATCGGGGCTGAGGTGGGTGTGGGGTGCAGATGGGTTCAAGTCCCTCTCAACTGAGGGGCATTAGGGACTGTTGACAGACAGGTGTAAACAAAATTAATCCCCGCCCCCTGAAGCTCCATCCACCCTGGGACTATTGGGGGACAGGTGCTGATGGAATTAATCCATCCGCTCTCCCCGGGTACCCCGAAGGACAAGTGTAGACTGAGCTAAGACTCCCAATAAGGGGTCAAGAGATTTAGGGGAATGCTCCGCAGGTGGCCTCAAGGACCTTGGGACCCCTTCACAGTACATGAAGTCAGGAAAGCCCCGCCCACCCAGGGTCTTAGGTTTAAAGGACCCTGGCTGATTCCTAGGACTCCCCAGATATATATGCAGAGACTGATCAAGTCCCCCCGAATTAGGGGCTCATGAGACCCTTGGGGACCCTAAGTCAGTGCTGACTGGAAGCTGTCCTGGGGGCCTTTGGGAGAATCCTTTAGGGACAAACTCCAACTACTGAGGAGTTCACAGGTCTCGGGGACCCCCAGTAAGGGATTAGCTGTAGATTGTTCTGGGAACCTCTGATGAACAATTCCACTTTAGGCAAGGTTAGCCTTAATTGGAGTGTGAGATTCTGGGCCCCCGGAGGAGGGGTGCAGACTAAGTGAAGTCTCATCCAAGAGATCCTGGGAGGGAGTTTTGATGAGGGACCCTGAAAAAGAAGTGTCGGTCAGGGGTCATCCTTCAGAGGAATTCAGACTTTTGGGGACCAACTGGGTAAGAGCACATTAGGCGCAGTTCTGGGAGACCCCTGAGGAGTGCATGTTGAGGGGCTGTCTGGGGGACCTTTAGGTTCTAGAGTTTGAGTGAGTGATGGAGCTGTTGCTCGGGGTCACCATTGGGCAGGATCCACCCACTGCAGAGTTCAAGGATATCTTGGGGTGCCCCTGATGAAACGTCCAGCAATGAATGGCACAGAGTGAGCCACTCAGAGTTGCTAGGGTATTTGAAGGCACTACAAGGGGAAGTATGGGAACCAGTGGCTGAGGGTCATGATGGGAGGACTAGGTTTGCCTCAGCAGTGAAATGTCTCCCACCTACAGGGATGGGGGGGATGAATATGGGGATGGTCTCTTGTCCTTGTGTAGGGTAGGAAACTCAAGTCCACTAAGAGGGGGTGAGGGGTCTTGTTGGGGTGTCTCTCAGGCAAATCATGGATGGGTCCCAGATGGTCAGGGATATAACTGGGGTAGGACAGGAACCGCTGTGTCCCTCCAAAGTCTGGGGTGAGGGTCTGAGAAGACATTCTCATGTCTTAGGAGTTAACTGGATGCCCAGAATGGGGGTGCTTGGGCTGGTGTGCTGTTTGCCACGTAGGCTCCAGATGTGGGGGCGTGTTGTATAAAATCTACTAGGTATTGGGGACCCTGGAAGCCCCCAGGACTTCACTCGCTCAAGGGACAGGAGGATGTGTCATCAGGACCCCTGGTGGGTGCTTGGACCTGGGGATAGGACCCTAGCCTCAGATAAGAACTTCTAGTAGTCAGGGTGGAGCTCCACCTAGAATCCCCAGTGAGGGGTTGGGGGCGTGGTCAGGGTGGAGCTCCACCTAGAATCCCCAGTGAAGGGCTGGGAGCGTGGTCAGGGTGGAGCCCGCCTAGAGGTTTTGTCATCTATGCAGTGGAACAGCAGCATGGTCACCCTTAAGAGTGTCACCTGCCTGGACAGCTCTCAGCATTCTAGGATTGGGATGGTTGATTGGTGCGTGCGTGTGTGTGTGTGTGTGTGTGTGTGTGTGTGTGTGTGGAGACCAGAGGTCAATTTTGGGTGTCTCCTTCAGTCATTCTTTTTTGTTTTTGAAGATCTACTTATTTTAGTTCTTTGAAACAGGATTTCTCTTTGTAGCCCAGGCTGTCCCAGAACTCACAGAGATCCGCCTGCCTCTGCCTCCAGAGTGACAGTATGCCTGGCTTCTTCCCGGTTTTGTTTTGTTTTTAAACACAGCTCAGTGACCTAGAGCTGGCTGATTCAGCCTTGTCGGCTATCTCGCCTAGCCATCCAGCAAGTTCCAGCCGTCCTCCTTCTTCTGGCATTGCATTGCTGAGATTAGAAGCGTGTGCCACCACATCCGATTTTTTTTTTTTTAAAGATTTATTTATTTATGTATACAACATTCAGCCTCCGTGTATGCATGCCAGAAGAGGGCACCAGATCTTATTACAGATGGTTGTGAGTCACCATGTGGTTGCTGGGAATTGAACTCAGGTCCTCTGGAAGAGCAACCAGTGCTCTTAACCACTGAGCCATCTCTCCAGCCCCCACATCCGATTTTTTTATGTTGGTGCCGGGGATCAGAATGCTGGTCCTCAGACTTGTGTGGCAGACGCTATTCACTGAGCCATCTCCCCGGCTCTGGCTGTTTGTCCCACAGACATCTGGAGCTCCCGGGATCTGCGAGCATGTGCGGTGCCCGCCCTAGTAGATGCCACCTGTCCACACATGCCACTTCAGTTCCTCGGTTTTGCAAACATGGTCGGAACACAGGGCTGATTTTGGACTTAAGTGTGAGCCAGCATGGTAGCAGCAAGTATCAGGCACACTGCCCTTCTGGAAGCCAGCCTGCCTAGTTTCACCGTGTCGTGTAGCCTGAGGACAGCTGGCTGGGTGGCCGAGCTACAGGGAGTGGGGGAGGAGTGGTTACAAAGGACGCCACCCAGGCAGCGCAGGCCCACCTGTCAGGGTTGTCTTCTGGGCAGCTTGGCAAGGGCAGGGACAGCTGCAGTTGGAGACACCACTGGCACTTAGTGGGCGTGCCCGGCGGGGCAGGCACAGAGATGGGGGATGGCGGGCATGCAAGGAAGGCTTTTGAAGGTGCCACTGAGGGCTGGTAGCTGCTGCCTGCTGGGCACAAGGTGGCCTTGGCCTTCCTGCCCCACTTAGGCCATGCAGGCTAACTGGGGCCACGTGTGGCGACATTGGTGCCTGTGGGGCCGTGACAGTGCGGTGGTGGGTGGGTGGGGGACACTGAGTTGGCTGTCCAGGGAGGTGGTGCTTGGAGAAAGGTTGAAGATGGAGGAGGACACAGGGAGGCTGCACCGTGGCCTCTGGAGGCTGGGGTATAAAGTTCCCCACAAGGAAACTCAACCTCACTAACTTCCTGCCCGGTGTCCTGTTGCTGGGCTAGTGTGTCTTGGGGACAGGGAGCCCTGGAGGGGCCAAGCTCTCCCATCCGGGCACCGAGGTGATGGCAGATGTGTGTCGGAGTCCGTGGCTGGGCACCACAGCGTCCCCACAGGCCCAGTCTTCCTGCTCTCCAGGCACATGGCCTCCAGATGAGCAGGGGTGGGAGGCAGCGTTGAAAATGCTGTCGGGATAGGCCGCACACCCCAGCCCTGTTCAGACACTTCCAGATCTAGAAACTGCCTTCAATCCCAGTCATAGGAGGCAGAGGCAGGCAGAGCTCTGTGAGTTCCAGGACAGCTGGGGCTGCACAGAGAAACTTTGTCTCAAAAATAAAAAACACAAATGCAGAAGCCATCTTAGATAGGTAGTAGGCTCAGCAAGGGTTGCAGGCCTAGAGGAGACCAGGCTGGGCCACCATGGGGTCCAAGTGAAACAAGGCGTGGAGCAGCCCCGTGTTGCATGCTTTTGTCCAACTCCCCAGTGTCCTTCCTGCCCCAGAGCCCATCCAGGAGCCAGCAGGATTTCAGCTGGCGCACAGGCATCTGGGTGTGAACTAATCCTCCTGCCTCAGCCCCTGAAGCACGCGTCACTGTCACCTCACCCACCCATTTCTCCTTTGACACATGTGGCAGCCCAGTGGTCACTTCTGGGGCTAGCTTCATGGAGCTGTTGTATTCTGCTCCCCTGGGAGCCTAGCGAGTGCGCACCTTGTAAGGGGTGACCTGGCAGTAGGCGGGGTTTAGGGCCGCGCGTGTGTGCATATCTGTATGTGCACACATGACTGTATGTGTGAGCATGTATGTCTGTGTGCATGTCTGTGTGTGCGCACACATGACTGTGTGTGTGAGCATGTATGCCTGTGTGCATGTCTGTGTGTGCGTACACATGACTGTGTGTGAGCATGTATGCCTGTGTGCCTGTCTGTGTGTGCGCACATGACTGTGTGTGTGAGCATGTATGTCTGTGTGTGTGCATGTATGTGTGTGTGCGCGTGCGCGTGTGTGTTGTCTATAACACCTCTGCACCTGCATCCATTGTAGAAAATCTGGAATGCACACTTGTGAAGATGGAAGATTTATCTGGGCTGGAAGTCTTGGCTTTGGCCTGAGGTTGATTTGGGATGTTGGGGTGCAGAAGGGTCACATCTCAAGCTGTCTCCTTCAAGGGCACTCCTCACACTAGGCCCTACCTATCCGTTCTGGGGTGAGGGGAGGTGGCAAGCACAGCCCAGAAGAGAGGGTGCATTTTATTACCCCCACACCCTCCTCACCCCAGCCCGAGTGGCAGACTTTACCCAATGTTCAGAGTCCAGGGCAGGGGCCGCCATAGGATCACTTGCACAACACGTGCATCCCACTGTGCTCTGTGCCCCGAGTCCCACCTCCACTCGGCCATCTCTGGATCACTTTGGACATTTCCTGTCTGTCTGGATCCCCCAACTGTCACGTCAGGGTTGGTAATAGTCCAGCTAAAGGGCGACTGGTAGCTTGTGCTATCCTTTGCCTGAGTGCTGGGGACGCTGGGCTGCCCCCTAGTGTCGGGGCTGGTGGCACTGTGCACGTTGTACGGATTTCCATGGGAAGTGTGGTGCTGGGTCAGGCAGTGTCCCTTGCTGCCTTGGGAGGCCCTGTGATGCCGGGGTCATGGGAGGTCCCTCCTGACCTGCTTGTCCCTCTGACATCCTCAGGTGTAAAGAGCTGCCTCCCTGCCGTCTGTCCCCACGTGTCATTAAACACATTAAGCTCATAGGACAATAGGAGGGAGGAGGGCCAGGGAGAAATCAGACTCTTGAGACCCCCTGATGTGTCCTGGGCAGCTCTGGGTGGCATGTGGGCAGCAGGTGGCAACCGTCTTCACAGCGGGGTCAGTGGAGAGGCCAAAGCACATGTGCACCAAAGAGCTCTTGCTAGGGATGTTGGGGGTGACCCCTGCGGGTGGGTGAGGGGGTGACCCCTGTGGATGTGGGGGGTGGCCCCTGCGGATGGGTGACGGGGGTGACCCCTGTGGATGTGGGGGGTGGCCCCTGCGGATGGGTGAGGGGGTGACCCCTGTGGATGTGGGGGAGTGACCCCTGTGGATGGGTGAGGGGGGTGACCCCTGTGGATGAAGGGGAGTGACCCCTGCGGATGGGTGAGGGGGTGACCCCTGTGGATGAAGGGGAGTGACCCCTGCGGATGGGTGAGGGGGGTGACCCCTGTGGATGTGTCTGTGTGGACAGCTAGAGGGCCTTCGTCTCCCAGCCTTTGTCCTCATGGTGCTGATGGATAGAAGGCAGATTCAGGGGCTCCAAAATTGCCATAATAGGGACAGGAGTGTGACCCTTCAGAGTCCTAGGGAGGCCCCTGTGACCACATGTGAAATGATCAGTACTAAAGAGGCCACGGCTGTGGCATTGGGCTCAGTGGGGAAAGTCCCTGCCTGACACTGGGCACCTGTCATCTCAGAACTGGGCCATTAGGGCAACGAGAACACATTCAACCAGGAATTCTAGCCTGGGTCATGGGGTTCCGTGTGCCTGCTGACCCTAGTGAGGCAGGGTTGTCCCGTAACAGAATCCTCTGGCCCCGAGCCGATGGTGCCCAGTGGGCTAGCTGGCTTTGGCTAGATGTTCCCATCCAGGCTCAAGGGTCCCTGGCCTGTCCTTGCCATCCTGATAGGCTAAGCTATGGAGAAGGGAAGATGACTCCTTCTGGAAAGAGCCCGGACTCCTCTGAATACGTAAGACGATGACATGGGGTGGACAAGGGCAGTTCTGTCTCCACTGTCACCCCCGCCCTGTCTCTCCAGGTGAGTGGCATCAAGGCCCTGTATGAGTCGGAGCTGGCTGACGCCCGGCGCGTGCTGGATGAGACAGCCCGGGAGCGTGCGCGGCTGCAGATTGAGATAGGGAAGCTGCAGGCTGAACTGGACGAGGCCAGGAAGAGGTGGGTGTTTGACCGGGGGACCCGGCTTGGTGGCTGAAGTGCTTGTCCTACAGGAGTGGGATGAGTCTGGATCCTCACAACCCACTGGCAATGCCAGCACTGGGGATGGGTGAACCTGGGGCGCGACTGAGGAAGGACCCCATGCACACGCATGTAAACATGAGAACACACATCAGAGGACACTAGAGAGGTCAATGGTCATGCCTCGGGTACACAGGTCCAGTAGACCTGGCCCACAGCGGCCAGGGATGGGATGACTGGGGTCAAAATGGAGCCCCATGGCCGCCAGCCTGGAGCTGCTGCAGATGGCCTGGCATGGGCACACACGTTTTCAGACTGGGCGCCTCGGGACAGGTGAAACCCCTCTGAGGCTCTTGAGCCTTCACAGACATGCTGCTCAGGGACAGCGGGCTCAAGCCTCTCTGCTCTACTTAGCCTGTGTGATTGTCCCCTGGGGTCCCAAGTGTGTCCCTCACCAGAAGCCCTCCTCTTCCCTGTGCCCGGCAGCCCCTGGCACTCCACACCAGGGACTGGAGTTTCACCCAGTGGCACAAGGATGAATTGCAGCCAGTGTTCTATGGCTGAGTGGCTTCCTGGGCCCCACCCAGAGCTGGCTTCTGTAGGCAGCTAGGCAAGGTGTGGGCACCTTCAGCCCTGACAAACACGGCTGGTGTAGCCCACTGTGTATGGCCAGTGCTTCGGTAGGGTTAGGTTTGGTGTGAGTTTGCTAGTTTTGTTGTTTTTGAGACAAGGTCACACTCTGTAGACCAGGATGGTCTCAAACTTGAAGCCATCCTCCTGCCTCAGCCTCCCAGTCCGCCTGTAGTAACTGACAGGGACTGTGGTGATGTTACACTTGGCCTCCCTGGAGCTTCTGACCGCTCACCCTCCTTTCAGTGCCAAGAAGCGGGAAGGTGAACTCACGGTGGCCCAGGGCCGCGTGAAGGACCTGGAGTCCCTGTTCCACCGGAGCGAGGCAGAGCTGGCCTCAGCCCTCAGTGACAAACATGGGCTGGAGACAGATGTAGCTGAGCTCCGAGCACAGCTGGCGAAGGTGAGTCTGGCAATGCTGATGTCCTGCTTCCCGGTTGACATGGAGAAGCCCAGGTGGCAGCCGAGCCAGGTGGCCGTCCCCTCAGCTCGCTGCCCTGTGTCTCCCAGGCAGAGGATGGTCACGCCGTGGCCAAGAAGCAGCTGGAGAAGGAGACGCTGATGCGTGTGGACCTGGAGAACCGCTGCCAAAGCCTGCAGGAGGAGCTGGGCTTCAGCAAGAGCGTGTTCGAGGAGGTAAGCATGCGTCAGCTGGACAGACACCCTCCCCAGCTCCTGGAAACCACCCCTTCCACAGGGCCACCTCTTGGCGTCTGCTCCAGTGCTTCCTGTCCCCTGCAGCTTCTTACGGATTCCCTCTTTTGGGTTTTATTTGGTTGTTTTTGTGTTTCTTTGTTTCCTCTGGGGTGGGAGGAGGGCTCATGTAGCCAGAATAACTCAGGCCTTCAGATTTGGAGCAGCCACCTTCACCTGAGGGATCATCTTGCCAGCCTTGGGTCTCTCTTGACATTGGTCACTGGATTTCCAGGCCGTCTGAGTCATTGAGAATCTCGTATCAAAAATGTGAAACTTAGTTGGGTACAGTATCGCAGTCTTTAGTCCCAGCATGAGGGCAGAGGGCAGAGGCATGCAGGTCTACTGGTCTACACGGGGAGTTCCAAGACAGCCAGGGCTCTTGAAAGACTAAACAAACAAACAGACCAAATCCAGCTTAAATTGGGTCAGCAAGATGGCTCAGTGGTTAAAGGCGTGTGCTGCCAAGACTCACAACCTCAGATGAACCCCCAGAAACCACATAGTAGAAGAAAACTGACCCCACAAATTGTCCTCTGATCTCCACAGCCGTATCCTGGCACAATAACACTCCCACAAATACACACTCATAAAAATCAATGTCAAAAGAACCTTAACTTAGCCTGTCTACTTAAGGTCACCATCCCAGGTCTGAGGAACAGGAAGTGACCTTGATTTATGGAGACCTCATTCAGCCAACGTTGGGGTCTCCCCCTAACCCTCTAGCACTCTGGGGTGCTGAGCGTGGCTGGAGTGACCAAGCCTAGATGCAGCTCTGCCCCACAGGCTCCCAGGGACCCAGCCATCACACTGCCCATTGTGTCATCACAGCCCAGAGCAGTGGCCCCGGTCCTGCCTGTGGTCACTGCTGAGGAAGAGCCTGGACAGGAGACAGGCCTGTGGAGATGTGGGGCCACAGGCAGTTCTAGCCAGGGCCAACCAGAGGGGCCGCTGCCCTGCCATCCCCGGAGGCCATGTGAGCTTCAGTGTAGAGCCCTATGAGGGGAGCCCCGAGGGACCCTGACCTCAGGAAGGAACCCACAAAGAGACCTGTGCAGGACTTGAGCCTGTGGGAGAACTGATTCTGGGGAGAGTCCTGTTTGAGACTGTAAACCATGAGGGGAGCTGGAGAGGGACCTCCGAGGGTGTTCACAGACCAAGGCCCTGTGACGGAACCCAGGAGGCAGACCCAGCCTGCAGATGGCCCTAAGAGGAACTGCCTGATGGCAGCCAGGCCTTTGAAGGAGACTGTAGAGGGTTGTGGGAGGGAGCTCAGCCCAAGACCACTGAGGGGGTGCGTGAGGCAGAGCCTGAGGGGGCTTGTAAGGACCCCTGGGAAGACACTCTCAGAAGGAGCCCTAGGGGCTCCCAGGACTTGGAAGAGACACCTCCAGGTCCCTGCGAGAAGGCAGATGAGGGGTGCACAGCCAGGAGCCGCCTCTCGAGCAGCTGTTCGGGGCACCAGGAAGGTATGTGTTCTGTCTTGAGAAGCTTGTGGGAGGCCACTCCATCCTAGATCCCTGTGCTAGAGTCGGTTTTGTAGGGAAACTAAGATCCAGTCAGGGGGTGGTGGTCACACCTTTAATCCCAGTCATTGGGAGGCAGAGGCAGGCGGATCTCCATGAGTTCCAGGATAGCCAGGGCCCTGTGTCAAAAAAAAAAAAAAAAAAAAACAAGAAACAAAACAGAGTTCCATCCAAGTTGATCCCCACCTTCTCACATTAGCCGTCTTCCTGTAGACGCTGCTGTCATGGCCACGCCTCCCCACTGTCCTGCTGTCTGGGGCTGCTCTGCTCCCAGCTGTATCTGGAACTCCAGGCACCTGGGTAGGCTCTGTCAGTGGCTACCTTAGATGTCTTGTTATTGTTTGGAGGCAGGGTCTCACTATGTAGCCCTGGTTAATCTGAAACTTAGCGTGTAGACCAGGCTGGCCTGGAACTCGTGAAGGTCCGCCTGCCTCTGCCTCCCGAGTGCTGGGATTAAAGGTGTGCTCCCTCACCACCCAGCTCCTGGCATTCTTTAAAATTTTTTAAGATAGGCTCTGCCTATGACTATGAGCCCAGGCTGGCATTGAGGTTGCAGCCATCTCTTGTCTTTGGCTCGCGAGTGCTGGGATCTCGTGACCTTTCATGCCCGGTTCTCTCAGCACGACCCATTTCATCAGGGTTCCTCCGTGCTGTAGACTGTATCAGAGCCTCGCTCCTGTTCGTGCCCGTATACTCTTCCAGTGTGTTCACGGCCCAGGCTGTTGTCCATCGTGGCTGGGGCATCCACACACTTGATCATTGGTGAGTTGCAGCCTGGCACAGCTGGGTCATTGCCTTCCTGCTCATAGGAGGTGCGGGAGACCCGGCGGAGGCATGAGAGGCGCTTGGTGGAGGTGGACAGCAGCCGGCAGCAGGAGTACGACTTCAAGATGGCGCAGGCCCTGGAGGAGCTGCGCAGCCAGCATGATGAGCAAGTGCGGTTGTATCGGCTAGAGCTGGAGCAGACCTACCAGGCCAAGGTGCAGCCATGGAGGAGAGGGAAGGGGAGCCCGATTCTCTGCCACCTGTGCTCATACTCCCCAACTTCTCTAGCTGGACAATGCCAAGCTGAGCTCAGACCAGAATGACAAGGCGGCCAGTGCCGCCCGTGAGGAGCTCAAGGAAGCCCGCATGCGCATGGAATCCCTCAGCTACCAGCTCTCAGGCCTCCAAAAGAAGGTGATGGAACCTAGCCCTGCCTGCCAAGGCCTCTGCCCGGCCTCTGTGACTCCAAGACTCTAGTCCTCCCCCATCCTGCCCATCCCACCCCTCCACCCACCCTTCTGGTCCCTCACATCTGAGGCTGCAGAGGCCACACTGTGACCCTGCCACACCCTCCCCAGGCCAGCGCTGCAGAGGACAGGATCCGCGAGCTGGAGGAGGCCATGGCTGGGGAGCGCGACAAGTTCCGCAAGATGCTGGACGCTAAGGAGCAGGAGATGACAGAGGTGCGCAACGCCATGCAGCAGCAGCTGGCTGAGTACCAGGAGCTGCTGGACATCAAGCTGGCCCTGGACATGGAGATCAGCGCCTACCGCAAGCTACTGGAGGGCGAGGAGGAGAGGTGTGTGGGGCCAGGGGCCTGGAGATGAGGGAGGGCCCAGGAGAGTGGTGGAGTTCCTGAAAACTGGGGGCGGGTCTGGGTGTCTGGTGGTCAAGGCCTGGAAGTGGGCAGGGCTCCTCAGGCCAGGCCATGCCTTGCCTCCTGGCTACTCTCACACTTCCCTCCCTGCAGACTGAAGCTGTCCCCTAGCCCGTCTTCCCGGGTCACCATCTCTCAGGCCACCTCAAGCAGCAGCAGCAGCAGCAGCGGGGTTGGCATGTCCGTGGGGCGGGGCCGGGGCAAGCGCCGACGGCTGGAAACTGAGGACACCCAGGGTTCACGCAGCAGTGCCTCTGGCTCAGGCATGGGCGTGGGCAGTGGCTCCCGCCTGGCACAGCAGGCCTCAGTCACAGGTGTTGTGAGCATTGACGAGGTGGACCTGGAGGGCAGGTTCGTGCGACTCAAGAACTCCTCAGACAAAGTGAGTGAGGGGCTGGGTGGCTAGGGCCCACGCTCCTATCCTGGAGGCGGGGGTCAAGAACATGCCTGGGTTTCAGGACCAGTCTTTAGGGAACTGGAGGATCAAGAGACAGGTCCTGGAGGGTGAGGACATCGCCTACAAGTTCACGCCCAAGTATGTCTTGCGGGCCGGCCAGACAGTCACGGTAGGTGCCAGGGAATTTGGGGCTTGGGTGGTTCCCAACACTGAGTCCCAAGGTGGGAGGCATTATGTGGACTCCCTGTTCTGAGACCAGCCCGGTGGCCACTAGCTGCCATGTATGACTGCCACACCCCTCAGGGTACCTTACTGTCCAGATGGTATCCTGTGTCTGAGGCCTGGCAGTTCAGTTCAGGGTGGAACATCTGGGCCCCAAGGTACTTGGGATTGCAGTATGGTTCCGCAGCCGAGTGTCTGGGCCACTGTGAACCTGTCTGTCTGTCCACGTCCTGGGCCACTCTGAATCTGTCTCTCTGTCCACGTCCTGGGCCACTCTGAACCTGTCTGTCTGTCCACGTCCTGGGCCACTCTGAATCTGTCTCTCTGTCCACGTCCTGGGCCACTGTGAACCTGTCTGTCTGTCCACGTCCTGGGCCACTGTGAACCTATCTCTGTCCACGCCCTGGGCCACTGTGAACCTGTCTCTCTGTCCATCCATGTCCTGGGGCCACTGTGAACCTGTCTCTCTGTGCACATCCTAGGGCCACTGTGAACCTGTCTCTCTGTCCATCCATGTCCTAGGGCCACTGTGAACCTGTCTCTCTGTCCATCCATGTCCTGGGGCCACTGTGAACCTGTCTCTCTGTCCATCCATGTCCTGGGGCCACTGTGAACCTGTCTCTCTGTCCATCCATGTCCTAGGGCCACTGTGAACCTGTCTCTCTGCACATCCTAGGGCCACTGTGAACCTGTCTCTCTGTGCACATCCTGGGCTACTGTGAACCTATCTCTCTGTCCACGTCCGGGGTCACTGTGAACCTGTCTGTCTGTCCACGTCCTGGGGCCATCCTGCAGGGACAAACCCACTGAAGGGCTTCATTGTGGACAGCCATTGGCTGGCCCAGGCCCTGAGGTGTCTGACAAGGGCCATCTTGGGTCCTCAGGTATGGGCAGCTGGCTCAGGGGTCACCCACAGTCCCCCATCAACCCTTGTGTGGAAAAGCCAGAGCAGCTGGGGCTCTGGGGAGAGCTTCCGCACTGTGCTGGTCAACGCAGATGGAGAGGTACGAACATGGTGGGGTGAGCTCGGTCCCAGGGTCTCCTTTCCCTCACGGCAGCTGTGACTGAGCTGAAGCCGGGGGTGACCCCTAGTGGGGGTATCCAGCACATGGCAACCCTTTTGTGTAGGAGGTGGCTGTGCAGGCCGTGAAGCAGGCATCTGTTCCAGTGAGTGAGAACGGGGAGGAGGAGGAGGAAGAGGAGGCGGAATTCGGTGAGGAGGACCTTTTCCACCAGCAGGTAAGGCGTGCGGCATCACACCTAGTGGGGCTTCAGGTCTGGGTCCCACAGTCCTGCCTCAGACAGCCAGGACACCCTCTCCTCGGCTGGGGGAGAGGAGACTCCAGCTGAGTCTGTGCTGGGGACAAAGCGTGTGGGGACCTGTCTTCTTGCTTGGGAGCAGGCTGCCTAACTCCAGCCCTCATCTTTGCAGGGGGACCCGAGGACTACCTCGAGGGGTTGTCGGCTGATGTGAGACCTGCCCCACGGTCACCAAGGTCCCCACAAATGTCCCTGAAATTATTTTTTATAGTCAGCTCTCATAGTCCTTGGTCCATTTCTAGATGACTGTTGAGCGGCCATGAGAATGTGGGGGGCTCTCCCTGCAGGCTTCACCCCTCCTGTGTCACCTGGTTGATATAGAGGCCTGGGTTAGAAGCCTGCAGGCTGAGGGCCTTGGGCCTGTGGCTGATGCGGGAGGGTCAGGAGCATGGCTGCCTGTTGAGGGTGGACCTTGTGATGCTGCAGTGATTCACTAGTTGAGTTTTCTTTGAAGCTTTTTAAATCAAATCAAATCAAATCAAATCAGGTTGCAGAGGGCTATGGTGATCACCAGCAGCCTATCAGGACGCGGTAGCTCTTCAGACACAGGGCAGTCCCTCTACTCCTGGGGTTGGTCAGAGGGGCTCCAGCTCTGCCCTGAGCCAGCCTCAGGGCATCGGGTCCCTTCTAAAGGTGAGGACCAAGAAGGAGGAAATCCACAGAGGATTGCCACTCCAGTAGACCAAAGGGGACAGATGATGGATGCCCCAGCCAGTGTCTACTCACACGAGTGTAGCCAAACCAGCTGTGTTCATAGTCCCCCGTGTATACACACTGCATGGCCCCTCTGTGACCCCCACCCTGCGGGCTTGGCCTGGACGCTCGCTGTGGTAGAACATAGTTCCACAAGCTCCTGGTGCCAGCTGTCACCTGTCACCTTCACCTCCCCATCACAGACACACGGTATTTTTTTAACGGATGTTTATTTTTTTACATTAGTAATGCAGCTCACTGGGACGCTGCTCTGGGGGTTTTCAGGCCCAAGGCTGCCAGGAATGGAGATCACTGGCGTTCAGCTTCCTTGACTGAGCCGGGAGTCGGGTGGGGGTGTGTGCTGTCTGTCTGCGGGCCCAGCAGGTGGTAGTAGTAGTTCAGGCCCAGACTCCCCAAGGCAAGATCTCTAGGCCATGGGATGCCACTACTGCCCCCGACCCCTCAGAAGATAGCTCCGTTTTCTTTGTGACAAGTGTGGGATCCTGGACTGTGTGTCTAGTTGGTTTCAGGAGTGTGGGCAGGTTGTGGTCTCCACGCAGCTGCACCTGCCCAGGTGCCCTCTGCTGCACCCGGCTGGAGATGTCTTCCATCTGTTTGCAAGCTGGGCTGGAGTAACCCTCAACCCCACAGGGGTCCTGTTTTGGTGCCAGCAGGCGAGGCGGTTACAGGGGTGGCACTGCAGCTGGGGAGCAGCCTGCACTACGCACATCGCTCAGCTTTACAGGTTCTGTTTCTTTTCTAAGATGCATGCCAAACATGTGTTTCGCCTTTTTCTTCCCCCTCCTATCATTTGTAATATCCATTTTACGACTGGAAACTTTTGTACACTCAAATAAAAATTTTGATTTTAACCACAGCCTCTGAGTTGATTTTTCTGGCCCCCACAGCGCCGAGCGCCTGCGAGAATTTCATGTGCGGGTGCTTGGGCGACACGTGCACATGCGCGGCGGTGACTTGATAAAGTCATTTTGCGCCTGCAAGAAAATGTACAACCACAACCGGCTGTACAACCGGGGCTGGAGAGATGGCTCAGAGGTTAAGAGCATTGCCTGCTCTTCCAAAGGTCCTGAGTTCAATTCCCAGCAACCACATGGTGGCTCACAACCATCTGTAATGGGGTCTGGTGCCCTCTTCTGGCCTGCAGGCATACACACAGACAGAATATTGTATACATAATAAGTAAATAAAATAAACATTTAAAAAAAAAAAATTTAAAAAAAAAAAAAAAAAAAAGAAAATGTACAACCTTTTGGGAGTTGTAGTCTAGGTTTCATTATCTGCGATAACCCAATGGACACTCTGGGTTTTTCCTAGGGACGGCGCGCAAAGTCTTGTGGGAACTGTAGTTTGAACTTTACCACAGCACCGCGGACAATCGCTTGTCGGGGCGCGCTCGGAATTGTGGGAGATGTAGTTTGGTTCGTTTCCATGGTGACTCGGACCACAGCTTCCTATGGGACTGGTAACGTGGCGCGCAGCCTTATGGGAACCGACGCGGCCTCCGTTTCCCGTGGTGCCCCGGCTTCCGGCGTCTGCGGGTCGGCGCGCGCTGCCGCGGCCCGGTTGACTGCGCAGCCATGGAGAGCGGCTTCGGTTCGGACTTCGGCGGCTCGGGCAGCGGGAAGCTGGACCCAGGGGTCATCATGGAGCAGGTGAAAGTGCAGATCGCCGTGGCCAACGCGCAGGAACTGCTGCAGGTGCGGGGCGCGCCGGGATTGGTGATGGGATCCCCCCGGGTGGGTCCCCGCTGAGGCCTCGCGTGTGTCCACAGAGGATGACGGACAAATGTTTCCGGAAGTGCATCGGGAAGCCCGGGGGCTCCTTGGATAACTCGGAGCAGGTGAGACTCCCCGGGAACGGCGGGATGTTGAGGGGCGCGGGGTCACGAACTGCAGGGAGTGAGGGACTTGGCGCGTGCGCAACCCGGAGCCGCAGCCTGGCTAGGAGTTCTGCGCGTGCGCAGGAGTGAGGACAAAGGCTTCTGTGCATGTGTAATTATAGTCCTAGTGGGTGATTAATTCCGGGTCATGTGACCCTACCTCAAGCTGGAGTCTCCTCCACTGCAGAAATGCATCGCCATGTGCATGGACCGCTACATGGACGCCTGGAACACCGTGTCCCGCGCCTACAACTCTAGACTGCAGCGGGAACGAGCCAACATGTGACCGGCACCTGTTCCTCGGGACACCGTGTGCTTGCCCACGGTCGGAACTGTTTCCCTACCCGCAAGGGCAGCTTGTGTCCGGTGACCCCAAGTTGTCAGCATGGAGGGCTCGGAGATCGAGGCCTCTCCTGAGCTGCGCTGCCTAGCTCGGTCTCAGAAGAGAGAGAGGACCAGTTTGAGCGCGGGGATCTGGCTGCCCCCACCTGAGCTGTGCTGAGAGCAGGCCAATAAATGGTGACTGGGGCAGAGAAGCTGGAGTGTCATTCTGGTGCTCAGGTCCCCTCTGCATAACATAGTAGGCCTCCCAGGGTATTTTCCCCTCGGTGTCCGTGGCCTGAAAACTCTCAGGGAAGGCATTGCCCCCCCACAAGAAACAAGAAAGGAGCGGCCTTGTGCGGGACTGAGCGTGGCCTCAAGTGCCCATCATCTGGGTTGGGAACTAGGCTGGGATACAGAGCATGGTTCCCTGGCTCTGTAGAGCCATGCATGAGCCATCCCTGGCTCTGCATAAACCAAGGGTGGTGCACGCCTGTCATCCCAGCGGGGGTGGGGAGTGTGACAGCGACGGACCAACAGGACAGAAGGATGAAATTTGAGGTTAGCCTTGGGTACATAAGACTGTCTCCCACAAAAACAAAGGTACCAGTGGGCCGTCCAGAGACATGCTCTTGCCAAGACACAGGTCCTGAGCCAGAGCTAGGGAGAGGAGCTCTTTATTGGAACAACATACACAGCCACGGGTAGTTCCCATGAGACCCCTGTGCCTTCCGGCACCAGCTCCCCCGGTAGGTTGAGTGTCCAGTCCAGGCTTGGGTCGCCAGCCGCACGGTGGTCACTCCTGGATGTTCTGGCCTATCCATCCCAGCACGGCAGCCACTCGAGTGTAGACACCCGGGAAGTGGGGCCTGCCGCAGCCATAGCCCCAGCTGGTGACTCCTGTCAGCACCCACTGGCCAGATGGCTCCCTGCAGGCCAAGGGTCCCCCTGCATCGCCCTGAAGGAAAAAGCACTCTCAGACCGGCATCCCTCTGGGACCAGGGAAGACCCCACATGAGAAAATGCCAAGGTGCCTCACTTTTGCCATGTGCGGAATGGGTTCGGTGCTAGTGTCCGGGTCCCCGGGACCCAGTGTGTGTGCTGTGCCCATGAAAGCCAGAGTCAGGTGTTAGGTGTATTCTCGCCACTCCATTGCGTTTAGATGGGGACTTTCTGTGACCCTGGGAGTAGTCCCGGACATCTTCTGTTTACTGGGGGTCTGAGCTCAGGTCCTCATCTCCCTGTACTTGAGAGGGAGCTATGTGTATGTGTTGTCAGTGAGGCCGGCTCTGGCCTCAAACTCACAGTAATCCTCAGTCTCCCAACTTTGAGCTACTTAGCCCGGTCAGGACCCTCCCTCCAGTAGGATGCAGGGGTTGGGAAGCCCGCATATTGTCTTTGAACAAGCAGTTGTAACAAGTGATGTCCCCAGAGTCAAGGGTGGCTGGGCCGGAGAGACTCTTGGGCAGTCTCGATAGGAAGGTGTTTGTCACACAAGCCTGAGGACCTGAATTAAATCCCAGAACCCAGGTGAAAATCCCTAGCTCGGGCGGAGACAGGAGGGTTCCTGGGACTTAGGGATTCTCCTGGTGCTTTGAGACCCTGCCTCAAAAGACCATAGTATTGCAAGACTTAGGCCGGCCTGGGCTATGGAGAGAGCCCTGGGCCCCACCCACTCACCGAGCAGCTGTCCACACCCCCCTGCGGGAAGCCTGCACACAGCATGCGGCTGCTTATCTGTACCGGGTAGAAGCGGCGACAAGTCTGCTCGCTGAGGACGCGTACTGCGGCCTTCTGCAGCTGTCGAGCCATGGATCCTGCGGCAGCAAGGGAGGGAATGGAGTCGTGCCCGCATGTCCCCCTCCACCACCACCCCCTCCCAGCGCGCACTTACCTCCCTCCCTTAGCGAGCCCCAGCCGGTGATGACACAGCGCGCGCCTTCTGGGGGCCGCGCGGGCCCCGGCAGGCAGATTGGTCGCACCAGGCGGCTGCGGCGCACTGGACCTGCCAGCTCCAGCAGTGCCACGTCGTAGTCCAGCGTGTAGAGGTTGTAGAACGGGTGGCGGTGGATGCGCGCCACGCGCTCCAGCTGGCCCTCGGCGCTGCTCAGGAACGGGGTGCCCAGAAAGGCTGCCCACTGCATAGGGTCCCCGTAACTGCAGGGTGCGTGTGGGCAGTCACTGTCCCAGTGGAAATGGGTCGCTCTGTCCCCCTACCCAATTCGGGTTCACACAGCCACGAGGTGTGTCCCTCTGAGGGAACACCCATGAGCTGGCACCATATCCAGCGCTGAGGATGGTCCCCCCACCATTCCTGCCCTCCAAACCCTCTAGAGACCTGACACAAGGCTCTTGACCCCTCTCAGCCACCCAGTAGAAATGGGGCTGCTGTGTGTGTTCACACGCGCCCGCGCACACACACACCACAGTCCGACCAGTACAGAACCGAGGGAATACCTCCAGCCTCCATGGCGCTCAGCCCTCTAGAGTGGAGCCTGCTAGCTAGCACCTCAGACACAGCATGGGAACGTGTCCCTTTCGCCCTGTGCCCCACAAGCACATGAGCGCTCGATGGGAGTTCCCTTTAGGAAATACACCCTCTACGTCTAGAGCCCTGCCGGGGAGATGATGCCTTCTGTCCGGTGGCCTTGGTGGGCTGGGAACGGGCAGATGAACACCTCATCGAGGCAGGACTCACACGTCAAAGCAGTGTGCCGCGGACAGAAGCCACCTCTCGGCCACTAGTACGGCCCCGCAGCGGTGCTCCCTGCGCCGCAACCACAGACTCACTTGCCAGGGCCACTCCCCACGCGAGGCCGAGGTGCCGCCCACGATCCGGGTCAGAGCCCCTGGGGGTGCCAGGCCACAGTCTGCGGAGAGCAGGGACCCTGTGAGCTCCGGGCAGAGGGTCTTCTCCCGCTCTGTGACCCCGAGTGACCTGCCCCAGCTCTCCCATACCCACTGGCCTCTCAACAAATCCAGCACAGAGCTGTCCCCAGTGTCCTGTGGGAGGGGCAGAGGGTGGCTTCATGTCCCCCCCAGCTGGCTCCTCTTTCCCAGAGCTGGACCAGCCTCAACGAATTTAAAAGGAGCCCAGGGAAATGTAGATCCACCGGCCCCAGAGGAGCTCCAGGCAAGACGTAGGAGGCAGACTGAGTCCCTCAGCCCTCGCAGCCTCCGAAGCAACCGCCTTCCCATAGCGAGTGGCCAGCGCTGGGGTCCCCCTTGGGGCTTCCCAGGTCTCCAGCCAAGGCGCTTAAAGGCCACTGTATTGTCAGGTTTAAGGTCAGATTGAGTTGAAGGCAGTGTGGAATCACCTGAGCTGTGACTGTTCCCTAATTCCAAAAGGTGGGACCGTCACCTTCACCAGGGGTCCTGAGGCACAGGGAGCGCTTCTGGTAAAAGCCCTGTTGTGACCCCAATGACCTACCCCTTCTGCACGTGACCCCAACCCTGCCCTTGTAGAAATGTCACAGTGGAGTTAGGAGCAGCACCCCAGCCATAGCTGGAGTTAGAATAGGACGTGCTTGGAACCAATGAGGTCTCCCCCAGGACCTTCCAGAACCCAGCCTGAGCCAGTGCCCCAGCAGGGAGCCATGGCTGAGAAGGCTAGCCGAGGGGGAACTTGGAGGACTGGAACTCTGCGAGAAGTAGAAACAAACATGGCCCCCTTACCAGTTGGTAACTTGTCCAGGGACCCAAGGAAGGGGACCCTGGGCTCTAGATCAGGGTTTCTCAATCTGTGGGTCGACCCCTTTGGGAGTCTACTGACCCTTCCACAGGTGACCATCAGAAGACACAGATGATACATTCCGACCATAAGAGTAGGGAAATGACAGTTATAAAGTAGCAATGGAAATAATTTCATGGCTGGGGTCACCACAGCCTGAGGACCTGCTCTGAGTGCTCATGCCACCCACGCAAGAGCTAGGGCGGGAGGGACCACAGAGCGGACGCCGGCCATGCTGTGCTCTGCACTGGGTCTTTTTCCAGCCTCTGTTTAAAAGGTGGGGTAGCCTCTCCTGCCTCTGCCTCCCAAGAGCTCAGACTACAGGTTTGTGGCACCACACCCTTATCTACAAAAGCTTAACTGAACCATCATCCCTCTCCAGCCCTCTTCTTTTTCCTTCTGGAACTTGCTTGCTCTCTCCTCTTTCTCTCTTTTTATTTTATTTGAACATTCCTAGCCATGATGAAGGCCATAGACTCCAGCACCCTGACCACGCCCCCAGCCCCTCACTGGGGGGTTCTAGGCGGGGCTCCACCTCCAAACCAAGCCTTCATCCTTCTTGCTGGCCAGTCGCCCACACTAGCCTTCAATGCCCCTCATAGCCCAGGCTGGCTTTGGATGCTACCGTCAGGTGACTGAGACAACAGGTGTTTCCAACAGGCCCAATCTGATGTTTTCTTTCTTTCTTTCTTTCTTTCTTTCTTTCTTTTTTTTTGAGACAGGGTTTCTCTGTGACTTTGGAGCCTGTCGTGGAACTAGCTCTTGTAGACCAGGCTGGGCTTGAACTCACAGAGATCCGCCTGCCTCGGCCTCCTAAGTGCTGGGATTAAAGGCGTGTGCTACCACCGCCCGGCTGCCTGATGTTTTCTTATCAGGACAGTTTACACTGGGGAACCTACTTCAGGGACCTCTTTTTACCAAAATGCCTATGTATAGACTGTCTTCAAACAGTCACGTTCTGCGGTCTTGGGGGTTGAATAAATCTGGGTCATGTGACAGCCCTTGTAGGTCTGACAAGTGAAATGAGTATTGGATCCTACCACTGCTACCAGGGCCCTGGGGCTGGCAAGAGCCCTGGTGGGTGGAGAGGCCTCCTCCATGGCATTTCCTGTCAGCGCTGCCTCTTTTGGGGAGTTGGAGGAGTTCAGGATGCAAGCTCCTGATGACAAACTGCAGTAGGTCAGGACTGACAGAGGGGTGGAAGCGGACATTGGGCTCATGGGTCCCCAGTGGCTCTAACTCCAGACCTAAGAGGTGCGTGCAGCAGCTTTGACCAAAAGCGGTGGCCACAGTAGTGCTGGCGCACGGTGGCCCCGTAGCCTTTTTCTCGGCAGAGGGTGATTTTATCACCTTCCAACTCTGCAGCTCTGCCACATTGGAGCTGAAATCCAAGTCCCCCACTGCAGGCCCATCCACAGAGCTCCATCTGACCATGACCCCAGGGTGTGGCTCAGCAGGAGGGTACCCCCCAATGCCCGCCAGGCCCTGGGTTTTGTGCCCTGTGCTAACAGAATGAAGAGAGAGAGAGAGAGAGAGAGAGAGAGAGAGAGAGAGAAGGAGAGTGGTAGCCTGGTGTGAAAGCA
This sequence comes from Microtus oregoni, assembly GCF_018167655.1. Taxonomy (NCBI): domain Eukaryota; kingdom Metazoa; phylum Chordata; class Mammalia; order Rodentia; family Cricetidae; genus Microtus; species Microtus oregoni. The sequence goes on along the minus strand of NW_024543078.1, from coordinate 4,122,787 downwards.
GTGCAAGCAGTCACCTCAAGACTCAGGAGTTCAAGGTCAGCCTTGATAAACAAGAGTTGTTTGATCCTGCACAAGCCTCTGACCCCAGCACGGAAGGCAGCAGAGACAGGAGGATGGCTGGGACTCGTCTGCTGCAGCTGAAGCCCAGAAGCTCCATGCTCAATGAGATACCTAGCCTCTTTGGTGGAGGGGGATACAGACGCCCCCCTTTGGCCTCAGCATGCACACACGTGTGCGCACACAAATGGACACAAGACATCTTCACACAGGCATACACAGTGGGACGTGGGGAAAGTGCCCTCTGAAGGCCTGGCAGGCAGCCACAGGGCTCTGGAATTTGGGACAATATGTCTTCAGTGCCATCATGTCTAACCCCAGCTGTGCCAGGGACCCGCCGGCATTACACCACGTGGTGTCACCGTACCTGGCAGCTGGGAATGTGTGGTGGCGTCCAGAACACTCAGATCTGGCGTCTGTGCCCTGGTGGTGGTGCTCCTGGCAGACAGTGTTGTGTTGGGTGTTCGAGTGGTCACCCTGTTGGTGGCCCTGGGGGTTGCAGGTCTGCTGGTGGTAGCCTCTTGGAGAGTGAGGCCAGCCGTTCTGGGGGGCTGGTTTGGGATCAGCCATGTGCTGGAGGTGTGGGGGCGAGGTGTGGAGCTGGGGCCTGAGGACATGGCCTTCAGGATCCAGTCCTTGAGGCGCGTGATACGTGCGTAGACACCGGGCTTCTTAGCTTGGGCGCAGCCAATGCCCCAGCTCACGATGCCCGCCAGGTAAAAGACACCGGGTGTCTCCTCACATGCCAGGGGGCCACCAGAGTCACCCTGCAGGAGAAGGACACCACCAGGCCTTTGTGGGACACCCATCCAAGGAATAGCAAGGCTCCACTCCCATCGGACTTCAGGCTTTGCTGGGTGACCTTAGACCCCGCCCCCCCCCCAAGCCTTTATCATTCAACTCTTGCTTTTCTTTTTTTGAGTGCCGGGGATAGGATCCTGGGCCTCACACATGCTAGGCAAGTACTCATCACTGAGCTGTACCCCACCTAAGAGGGAGCTTGGGGTATCCCTGTGCCACCCACCTGGCAGGAGTCAACTCTGCCCTCCAGGAAGCCAGCACAGAGCATGCGGTCCGTGAGGGAGAAGTTGTACAGGGCACCACACATCTTCTGCTCTATGATGCCCACAGACGCCTTCTGCAGGATGTCGGGCTTGGTGGCTGCCAGGAAAGAGAGCTCAGAATACCATCTGTGACTCCTCCCAAGCAGGGCCATCAGGTGCTGGCCCTGTCCCGGAAGCAATGACCATATCCTACAAGAATGTTTGCTTGAGACAGGGTCTCACTGTGTAGCTCTGGCTGTCCCAGAACTCACAGTGATCCTCCTGCCTCTGCTTCCCAGGTGCTGGGATTGAAGGAGTGTGCCACCACCGCCCGGCTATCATTTTCTCCTTGTGGGGCTTTGCATATGCTAGGTGAGTGCTAACATATTAGGTCAGTACACGCCTAACTCTTGGGGTTTTGAGGGTCTCAGTGTGTAGCTCAGGTTGGCCTTAACTCGGTGATGCCTCGGCTCTGCCTCCTGAGGACTGGGAAGACAGCTGCACGCCACCATTCCCATTCTGACACAACTGTTTCACAGAGGGTTAGAGCAACAGTCCTCACCCCACGGGTCATGACCCCTTTGGGGGGGTCCCATAGCAGACATTTACATTTACGATTTATAACAGTAGCAAAATTATACTTATGAAGTAGCAACAAAGTAACTTCACGGTTGGGGTCACACAACATGAGCAACTGTGTTAAAGGTCGCAGCACGAGGAGGGTTGAGAACCACGGATCTAGAGCATAAATATTTTCAGCCTATTCTGTTAGTGGATGGAGGTGCAGGGAGCCACGTGACAATAAAGCTTTATTCATACCCAGTCATGTGGCCTCTGGTCTAGCAAGAGGCTAGTGGTTCCACTCTGTGGCCAATGCGTCAGCACAGATATTTTTTTGCAGTCATGGACACCCGGTCGATGAATATGTAAATTTATTTTTGCTTTTTTGAGACAGGGTCTCTCTATGTAGCCCTGACTGTCCTAGAACTCAATATGTAGACTAGGCTAGCCTTGAACTCAGAGATCTGCCTGCCTCTGCCTCCCTAATACTGGGATTAAAGGCTTGAGCCACCACTGCTTGGTGAATGTGTCAATAAAATGTTATTTATGTGCAGAAATGAGGGTCCATATGTAGCCCCTAGGAGATACCGAGTGCCTCTTAGGATATGGGATCAGCAGAGCCAAACCCCACCCTTCCTAGGCCCTGGGGAATACAGCTGTCATTTCCCTCCGGTCCCTGCTCACCGTTTCCCTCCTGCATGTTGCCCCAGCCTGAGATCATGCACTTCCGGCCCACAGGGAACTTGTGGATGGCCAGAGGGAGACAGATGGGCTGGATGTATTTGTTGAAGACCAGTGGCCGGGCCAACTCCAGCAAGGCAACATCAAAGTCCAGGATGCCTGGGTTGTAGCGGGGATGCAGGACCACCCTTCGCAGCCCCAGCTTCACGGGGCTCCCGCCAACACCCAGCAGGGACGTGGTGCCCAGGTGAGCCTGCACCTGTTCTGCCTTGGTGCTGTAGAGACAGGACCTCAAGATGCCTGCCCTGCCCGCTCCCAGCCCACACCCGCACCCCATGGAGGGTCCCTAGGAAGGAGACCCGATGGAGCGTGCACCCTTAGGGCTTTGCTTTTTGTCACTTTGGCCATGACCCTAGCAATTTCTTTGTTCTGCTTTTCCAGACAGGGCTTCTCTATAGCTTCGGAGTCTGTCCTGGAACTTGCTCTATAGACCAGGCTGGCTCAAACTCACAGAGATCTGCCTGTCCCTGCCTCCTGAGTGCTGGGATTAAAAGTGTGCACCACCACTGCCCGGTTGACCCTAGCAGCTTAATCGGTGTCATAGGTCAGACTACAGAGCCCAGAGGGCACAGTTGTGGGCTTGAGACACACCGTGTAATTCAGGCAGTCAGGAGTAACGGCTTCCTGATTTGGGTCTGTTTGGTGGTTTATTCTGAGACAGAGTGTCTGCTATCAGGGCTCTAGGGACACCTTACTGATTAAAACAGTGGGCAGCAGAGAGTAGCCAGTGGTCTCCCACCACGGTGGCCCCACAGAAATGTTTGGATCCTTCCTTCAGGCTGGCCTGCCAGGGCACCTCCCCAGACACGGCGCTGAGCCCACCCACAATCCGAGTGGGCTTGTCCATCGCGGGTCTGGCCCCACACTCTGCAAGAGAGGAGAGAGGAGAATGGGGCCACCCATTCTGGCCCCTGAGAGACCTACATACAGACATACAGACAGACAGACATACATCAGCCTGGTCACCCAGGGTGACGGGGCTTGGGGTATACAAGGGAAACAGGACAACACCCTGCGGTAGTCACAGGACCCACAGAGTCAGTCACATCTACATGGTGGCATATGCCTGTCATCCCAGCACTCAGAAGCTGAGGCAGGAGGATTGTTCTGAGTTTGCTGTTCAAGAAGGGAGGGAAGGAGAAAAGAGAGGGAAATGGGGCTGGCTGGGGTAAGGGAGAGTCACAGGCTGCTGAAAAACAGGAACAAACCACAGGAGAAATCCTGACCATGAAGGAGGCAGAACTCACAGTCCGAGGACACCAGGCCCGGGTCCCCACCGCCCAGCACCACAGAATAGACACACACACACACACACACACACACACACACTGATGAAACCAGGAGAGGCATATAGGGACGGTGCCCAGCAGGGCCACACTGGTCACTTCTTGCTGGCCCTGTGGGTCACTCTGACTATGTTGTCTTTGCAACTTCATTTTCAAATGCACCTACATTACACTTTCAAAACATTGAAAATGAAGCCAAGAATGGTAGTGGAGGCCTTTAATCCCAGCACCTGGAGACTGACTGAGGCAAAGTCAGCTTGGTCTATAAAGTGAGCTCCAGGTCAGCCAGGGCTACATAGTGAGGCCCTGCCTCAAAAAAAAAAAAAATTAAATTTAAATTTAAAATGTATGCCTGAAGAATGGCCACCCTACAGGCTGTGCTCTTGACAGACATCAGCAATCAATTGCCAATCCAAACATCCGGGAGGAGTTGCTCCAGACACTACTAACACAGGCGCAATTGATGAAAAAGCAAGAGGATTTTTATTCTGTCATGACAGGGCCCTTCAGGTTCGGGATATGAAAGACATCCAATAGCTGTTACAGTCCATCTTTTAAAGCAAAAAAACCACAGACACAAGCCGGGGGAGGGGGGACCTGTAGGTTGTTTTCCAACTTATTGGATTGGCTTATTCAAAGGGTTCCTAGCAGTGATTGGTCTATTCCAGGGCAGGAGAATAGCTGCATAATCGGGTGAAATAAGGGAGAGCATCTGTGGTCCATCCTGACTTTGTTCTGGTGACTAAATCAATACATCAGGAACTGAGTCAACATCTGTGGGTTGTCGTTGCCTCAGTTCCCAGAATGGAGTTATGTTTGAAGATCATTCTCAAGGACACAGGAGGATGAGCAGTCTAGCATGTGTCTACTAGCATGTGAGGCGACTGTCCAGTTTTCACATGTTAAGATGCTTCAGAAAATGTCTTTAGAGCTGAGAGGCCTCAGAAATGCATTCAGAGTCTTTTAATGGCAGATGTCAATAACCAGTCACCATTTCCCTCCCAGTCTCAAGACTGATACCAATAATAAATCGTTTATCTCCCATCAAGCACTTTCACGGCAGACACCAATATTCAGTCACCAATTTCTCACTGAGGACTCAAGGCAGGCATTGTCAATCATTCGCCAAACCTACATCTAAGGCACTAGCCATCAAACCTGATAAATTTTGCTGAGTTCAATTCCCTGGAACCCGAGCAGTGCAAGGAGAGAGCCAATTCCTTCAAGTTGTCCTCCGACCTCCACAGGCACTCCCCCTTTTCCCCTCAAAAGAAACCAGTAACCAGCTGCCAATCTCCCACAGTGTGAAACCAGACGTCAGCAGCTGATCACAGCTGGGCCTGATGGTGCACGCCTTCAATCTCAGTCAGAGACAGGCACATCTCTATGAGTTCAAAGCCATCCTTGCACACGAAGAGTTCCAGAGCAGCCAGGGTTACACAGAGAGACCCTGTCTCAATTCCATCAAAAATATCACCAATTACTTGCTGTCTATCATGACAGACGTTGGCAGTCGATTACCTACCCCTCACCTGGTGCCTCAAGATGGGCGCTTAAGCGCCCATCAGACATCGATAGTCAATTACAGACCTCCCTAATTTATGCAACCCCTCCTGGGAGGGGCATGCCGCCCCGTAGTACCTTGTGGCTTGGGCGCGGTGCTGGGGTGTCGTGGTGCTGTGCTGGGGGCAGCCGTGGGTTTGACAGAGGTGCTGGGCACCGGACTCTCGGGGCTGGTCTGCCAGGGAGAGCTGGGGGTGACGGGCGCAGGGGCCGCCGTGGGACCCACAGCCGTGCTGGTCACCTCCAAGATCCAGTCCCGCAGCCGGGTGACGCGGGTGTAGACCCCCGGCCGCCGAGCTTCCGCGCAGCCGATCCCCCAGCTCACGATGCCAGCAAGGAAGAATCTTCCAGAAGGCTCCTCGCAGACCAGAGGTCCCCCAGAGTCACCCTGGAAAACAGGGGTACGCTCTCAGCATGGATGGGTGGGGGTCCACGAGGGTCGCCAGTGCACACACAAGCCAGAGGCACGGCGCCAGGGCTGAGGCTGCGCCCACACGGGCCACGCACGGCGACACCGGCTCTATGGCCCGCAGTGGGGACTCCCGGCAGAACCACAGTTGCAGTTCTCCACGTAGAGCAAGGACAACGAAAGTAAAGTCGCCATCGTTCTGCCGGGTGCCGTGCACACCTTTATTGATTCATTTATTTAGATATTTGATGCATGAATATTTCATCTGCCTGTCTGTGCACCGCCTTTGTGCCTGGTGCCCTCAGACGCCAGAAGGCATCATATCCCCTAAAACTTTTAACCAGGGAGTCGTCCCTCCAGGAGGCAGAGGCAGGAGGATCTCTGTGAGTTTGAGGCTAGCCTGGGCTACAGAGCAACGCCAGCCAGAACTGCGCAGAGAAAAACTACGGTAAAAACATACAGTGACTTCCATTTTCTTTTCTTTTTTTTTTTTTTTTTTGGTTTTTCGAGACAGGGTTTCTCTGTGGTTTTGGAGCCTGTCCTGGAACTAGCTCTTGTAGACCAGGCTGGTTTCGAACTCACAGAGATCCGCCTGCCTCTGCCTCCCAAGTGCTGGGATTAAAGGCGTGCGCCACCACCGCCCGGCAGTGACTTCCATTTTCATAATACACAGTCAGCCACAAGAGTTCAGGCAGGGAATTGCATATTTTTTTTTCTTTTTGAGACAGAGCCTCAAGTAGCTCAGGCTGGCCTCAAACTCCTGGTGTAGTTCAGGATGACCCTGATGGTTCTTGCGAGCTAGGGGACAGAGGGTAACAGAAGGCCTGGCAGCCCACCTGACACGAGTCCACCTTCCCGTCCAGGTAGCCGGCACACACCATCCTGTCGGTGAGCGAGGGGCCGTACAGACTGGCACACAGGCTCTGGTCCAGCAACTCCACCGTGGCTTTCTGAAGGACCTCTGGCTTCACCACTACCCAGATGGTGACAGAGAAAAGCAGGCTGAGAACTCGGGACCCCTGCAGGCTTTCTGAGCCCGGAGACTGGAGACCGCTTCCTGTTGGCTTTCCCAAGCTTCCCGGGGCCACCCGCTCCTCACCCAGATGGCAGCGTCCACCCGAGGATTGGGCTCCTCATCACTTCTCCCCACCAGTGCTCTCTGCTCACGTGACATCTGCTTCCTCCTGCCGCGCCCTCAACTCCGACTTACCCAAGGGAGAACTCACTCTCAGCCCCAGTAAAGGGCACTCATTCTTGTTCTCCTGGCTATAAGCTTTTTTTTTTTTTAATTTTTTTGTTTTCTTTATGAGATGCGGTCTCTTGTAGCCCAGGCTGACCTTGAACTCACTTCCTAGCCAGAGTGACCTTGGACTTCATCTTCCTGATTTAAATTCTTAAATTCGGGGATGACAGTTGTGTGCTTTACAGAATTTCTTTTTTCTTTTTACACACTTCCACGTGGTAGATAGCTACCCTGACCACGCCCCCAGCCCCTCACTGGGGATTCTAGGCGGGGCTCCACCCTGACCACGCCCCACCATGCTTTTAGTTTTCTTTCTCAAGGTCTTGCTGGCCGGATCCCTCTGCCTCAGGCCCACAATCTTTATGGACTCAGAGGCTGGAGCCGCCATTGCCGGGCCACAAGCTCCTACTTCAGGGCTGGACAGTGGCAGTAGGGGGTGGAAGGATGCACGAGGTCTTACGGAAGTCCTCCTTCAGGTAACCCCAGCCCGAGATCAGGCACTTCTTGCGTGGCGGGAAGACGTGAGTGGCGGCCGGGAGGCATGCGGGCTGTACGTAGCGACCGAAGGGTAGCGGGCGAGCCAGCTCCAGCACCGCCACGTCGAAGTCCGCGGTGTCCGCGTCGTAGGCAGGATGCTTGGAGATGTGGAGCACGCGCGCGCGCACGGTGCTGGCCTCCGAGCCGCTAAGGTGCACGCTACCCGCCTGGGCCGCCCACTGCGCAGGGTCCTGGAATCTGGGGAGTTCGAGGGGTGCGGCTTAAATGAGGGGGGAGCTCAGAGCAGTCGGCAAGGAAAGACAGTAAAGGATGCGGGACTGCGATTGCGGACATCTCTGTCCTCAGCCCAATATCAGGATACAACGACTAGCCAGAGGCCTCCGTGTGCACAGACGCTTACGGCCAAGCCTGTCGGCCTGAGCTCAATTCCACATTGGGTGGAAGAAACGAATCAGCTACTGCAAGTTGTCCTCTTATACACACACACACACACACACACACGCATACAGACAAAAAAAACAAACAAATGAAAAGCTGAGTAGGATTGCACACGCCCTTGATGCCAGGACCTGGGAGCAGAGCAGGCGGATCTCTGAGCTCAGGGACAGCCTGGTCTACAGAATGAGTTCCCCGACAGTTACATAGTGAGACCCTGCCTCAAAATTAAATAAGTAATAAATGAAAACGAGCGCAGACTGGGATATGGGTGGGTACCTGTAACCCCAGCACTCAGGAAGCTGAGGCAGGAGGATTATGAACTCCTGGGAAACCTAGTGGGCCTTGTCTTTTTTTTCTTTCTCAAGACAGGGTTTCTCTGTGTAAGAGTCCAGGAACTCACTCTGTAGACCAGGCTGGCCCTGAACTCAGAGATCCACCTGCCTCTGCCTCCTGAGTGCAGGGATTAAAGGTTTGTGCCTCCACCACCTGAGGTCTTTCAAAATTAATTAATTAATCAAAAAAAGAAAAGAGGACCTGGAGAGACTCCTGAGTGGTTAGCACACCAGTTGCTCCTGCAGAGACCTGCTGTTCAATTCTCACAACCACCTGTAACTCCAGTTCTAGGGGATCCAACGCCCCCTTCTGGCCTCTGAGCATCAGAATGCACATGGTGCACAGACAGACTGACAGGCAAAACGTCCAAACGCTTAAAAATAGATAAACCAGGGGGCTGGAGAGATGGCTCGGAGGTTAAGGGCACTGGCTGCTCTTCCAGAGGTCCCGAGTTCAATTCCCAGCAACGAAATGGTGGCTCACAACCATCTGTACTGAGATCTGGCGCCCTGCTCTGGCGTGCAGGCATACATCGAGGCAAAATGTTGCATACATAATAAATAAATAAATCTTAAAAAAATAGATAAACGAGAAGAGGAGGGGAGGGAATGGTAGGAGGAGTGGACTTTGAAAAAAAGGAGGCTGTGAGGGGAGGAGCGAGGAGGGGGAGAAGCAAATGGGCAGGGCTGAGCGGTGAGACTCACTCATTGAAGCAGTGGGCAGCAGACACCAGCCACCTGGCCCCGATGATGGTGGCCCCACAGAAGTGTTCATGGTTCTCGCGAAGGCTGACCTGCCAGGGGAACTCCCCGGGGGCTGCCTCTACACCACCCACGATCCTGCCAGCCGACCTCCAGGCAGGCTGCCAGCCACAGTCTGCAAGACACAAGGCCACTAACTGTAGCCCTGGCTGTCCTGGAACTCGCCTCGAACTCATAGAGATCCGCCTGCCTCTACCTCCCGAGTGCTGGGATTAAAGGCGTATGCCACCACCGCCCAACATAATGTCTTTCTTTTAAAACAGACTCTTTCCAGCCCAAGCGTCCTTGATGCTCTTCCCTCTGCTCCTGAGAGCGGGATGACCATGTCTGCACCACCAAGCACCATGGGGCACTTTCTTGACTCCAGCTGTTGATGCTGGAGGACTGAGCCTTTTATCGCAGCGGAAGGGAGCAGACTAGAACGCCGCTGTCGTCTTCATGCACAGGCTGAAATTGCCAGACTCAGTGACGACCACATAGCATTTTCTCCACTCCTTGCTCAGATCGGACCAGTGCTTGTTCCTGGCACCATAGAGCTCCAGGCTGCCTATACCTGCTTGAATCTGAGGTTGGTCCCCTCTGGACAGCCGTGCTTAGCTAGCGGGTGGCTTCCTGCCCTCTACGTCGCCAGCCTTTCCTTTGCCCCTCCCATTCAGCGCGAGCCCAGAGCGCCCCAGGCCCCGGGCACGATGCACTCACTAACCGCAATGAGCCTCGTCAGACCGGTCGGAGCAGTCCACTCTGTCATCACACTCCGGGTTCTCTCGGCTCACGCACTGACTGTTTGCACAGGAGAAGGTGTTGGCGGGGCAGCGGCCTGGGGACAAAGAACCCAGCTGGCGGCAGCAACTCACAGTGTCCACTGGGAACCCCCACGGCGGGAAAACCTCTGAGCTCTCTGCTTATCTCTGGGGACAGGGCATGGCTAGACACCACGGCTGGGTGTGAGCCCTGAGCGATTTGTGTGAGGCTTGTAGACCAGGCTAGTCCTGAACCTGCTACATAGACCAGGCTGGCCCGGAACTCAGAGACCTGCCTGCCTCTGCCTCCTGAGTGCTGGGATAGAAGATGTATGCCACCATGCCAGGCTAGGGCCACCTCTCTCTGTTTCCTGACTGCAGACTCAATGTGACCAGCTCCCTGCCACTGTGCCCTCCCTGCCGTGATGGACGGTGCTAACTGTAGCCAGAGCAAACCCCTCCTCCCTTAAGCCACTTATGTCACCATAACAGACCAGTGACAGAGACAACTTTCAAAACAAATACTGGCTGGGCATGGGGGTGCACATTTAACCTGAGCACTCAGGGGGCAGAGGCAGAGCTCTGTGTTTGGGGTCAGCCTGGGCTACAGAGTGAGACCCTGCCTTTAGAAATAAAGCAATAGCATTCGCTGAGGCAGGGCAGGACAATGCTTCCTACCTCGCTAAAGTCAGCCCCTCCCGGCCCATGCCTGCGATGTTACCCGGGCCCCCAGAAAGCAGGGGCCCGCAGAGGTCACACGCAGGATTACTGGAGAGAAGTTTTAGGGATCTTCACGGGAAATGGAGCTGCGGGCAGAGGCCAGTCCTACCTGACTTTAAGTCCCTCTCGGTCACCTGACTGTCACACCTTCCTGAAGCAGAACAGACAAAATCAAGTGAGAGCCAGGCTGAGGCAGGAGGACTGTGCCTTTTAGTTAGCCTGGGCTATATGTGAAGTTCCTGTCCAACTTCCCCTCCCTCGGAGGTCAGCTGTGTTAGTGCAGCTGGCAGCAGTCACCTAAGCTCCAACACTAAGTCTGGCCTCAGCCTGGCTGGTCCGGCACTAAAGAGCCACACGAGACTGGTGGCCACCCTCCTAGTGGGGAACACGCTGTCACTGAGGAATGTTCTAGAAGATGGCACTGAGTTGGTGGTCACCAAGACCCCTGTGATCATGTCAGGGCCAGGGGACAGTAAGGTCTAGGTGACGAGCGTCTCTAATTGACTCTCCCCTTCTTTTTTGTTTGTTTTTGCTTTTTGAGACAGGGTTTCTCTGTGTACTCTGGCTGTCCTGGAACTCACTCTGTAGACCAGGCTGGCCTCAAACTCACAGAGATCCTCCTGTCTCAGGCTCCTGATTGCTGGGGTTAAAGACATGAAGCCATCATGCCCAGTTAATTCTGGAGCTTTCTGTGTGTCTTTGACAATTACAAACCAAGGATGAGTAAACCAGGGATGTGAGGGGGCTCTTACTGCCAGCAGCAGGGGTCACAAAAGTAAGATGTTTACAGTCTGACCCTCTACCTCCAAGGGTGTGGGAAGCCAGGTGTTTTCCCTCCTAACATCAGAGGGGGAGATTTTTTTAAAAAAAAAATTATGACAATTATGCAATTTGAGCTGCACCTCACAGACACACCCCTCCCCCGCACACTTTTATCTCCCAGAAAGGGGCTGCCACCCACTTACCTGTCAGCTCCACTGACACAATGGTGCCGTAGGCAGCAAGGGAAAGACCGTGGCCCTGCAGCCTTGCCTGGATGCCTTTTTGCAAGATGTCCTCTTCCTGGTCCAGGCTCAGTGGTTGGAAGGCTCGGAACAAAAAGTGGAGCCGGAAATGCACAAAGATGCTGGAATTTCCATCCCTGAAAGCACGACAGGGCCTTGGAAGCAGAATGCATGCTTGCTGCTAGAGTTTTCCAGAATCTTCTGGGATCTTCTAGACGGTTCTAGAATTATCTAGAATCTCCATAGTGTCCACAAAGCTTGCTTTGCCCTCACAGAAGGCCTGACTCACCTGTAGCTGAGCACAGTGCAGCCTGTGCAGCTCGACTCTAACTCTGTTTCGTGGAAACTGCTCACAAACTGCAACAGACAAGAGCAGGGATGCTGAGCCACGGTGAACTGGGGCCAGAGAGCCAGGAGTGGGGATGCTGAGCCACGGTGAACCGGGGCCACAGAGCCAAGAGTGGGGATGCTGAGCCATGGTGAACTGGGGCCACAGAGCCAAGAGTGGGGATGCTGAGCCACGGTGAACCGGGGCCACAGCGCCACCTACAGGGTGGGGAGGAGCACTGGGAAGGTAGTCATGAGGAAACACTCTTCCATCAATAAATTAACAAACCCACACAGTGCAGTCAATGCACACAATTGAGTATTACTCAGCCCTGGAAAAGAATATAAGACTATACACCACTTCCATGTTATAAGTTCAAAGATTGAAAGCAACGACTCAATTACAGACACCCCATAGCTGCACAGGACCAGCTGCATATCTGTGTCCACAGAGATGGGTTGATGTGATGGATGGATGGGTGGATGGATGGATGGATGGATGGACGGACGGATGGTGGATTGGGTGGATGGATGGGTGGGTGGATGGGTGGGTGGGTGGGTGGGTGGGTGGGTGGATGGGTGGGTGGGTGGATGGGTGGAGAGTGCATGGTAGATACACAACATGGTCCATTCCCACACTAAACTGTCATGCAGCCATGAACCGATCAAGGCTGACACATGATACGGCATGTTAGAGATCCACACAGCGTGGACTCCATGACAGGAAATGTCTCGGCAGAAGCACTGCATGTGACACATGACCACAGAATTTAGCAGATGGAGTCTGAGCATTTTTCCTCCCTGTCCATCCCACAGACTGACCTCCCCTGTCGCACACCCACCCAGCTGCCTCCTTCTCTGTCCCGGCTGCACTCACCAGTGTCTGCAGAGCAGGCGTCAGGAGACGGTAGTAGTCTGAGGTCTCCTGCTGGAGAGAGCTGCTGAAATGGATTCCATGCAGCTGCGCGGTGTGCTCCACGTGCACCCCCTGTGCAGAGAGGAAGGCTACGGGCGAGAGGGACCCCCTGTGAGCCTCACCTGCTCGAGCCTCCACACACAGGAGACCTGACCACACCAGTGTGCCTTTCCCGAAGGACTCTGGGAGACCTCTCCTGGAACCCCAGATGTAGCACAATGCTTATAGAAGCCAAGGGACCTCAGGTGCCCCAAAGTCAATGACAGGATAGTTGATGGTCCCACAGGAGGCCTTGCAGTGTATCCCGACCGCTTTCCTAGGGTGGCACAGCAATCACTGTGAAGCACAGAGCAAATCAAGGGCCCTCGGGACCTCTGCCCTGTTCATCCGTGGCCACACTCCCGATGCCTGCCTTCTTTGATGACAGTCACGTGTGTGAACGTCAGTCCGCCAGCTGACTGGTTCTCTCAGTCCTCATCTTATTCTGAGGTGGGGTCTCTTACTGAACACAGGGCTCACGGATTCTCCTGTGTGTTCCCGCTACCCCAGCTCCGAGACTGCAAGAGCCTGTCAGTACAGCGTGCTTTTTCCGTGATGGCTGTAGATTGGAACTCAGTGTCTTGCAAGGCAGACAGTCTACAGACCTAGCAATCTCTGTTCCCTCTGACTTGAATTATTACTGTCTTCCCGTCACAGCCGTCCCTGCCTATGTCACCATGCTTCCTAAATGGAGTGTCTAACTGTGACTTACACCAAATAAAAAGAAGTAAAGCACAACACAACTGGAGGAGGTGCGGGTGCGCCTGTGTGGCAGCCTTTCTGGAGGCTCACAACCTCCTGCAACTCCAGTTCTAGGGGCTGACCTCTCTTCTGGCCTCTGTAGGCACTGTACATTCATGGTGTATACACACACACACATGCAGGCAAAACCCTCACACACGGTCCCGGGTTCCAACAGTCTCAAAATTCTTGCAGTCAGGGAGCCCGGCAGCCAGGCACAAGGGCACACACAAGGACAAGGCGAGAGATAGGCCCAGCCACTAGAGGGCAGAAGTCAGCATGTCTGGCTGCAATAACCCAGAAGGACCAGAAAAGTTTAGGAAATACTATATATAATTGGAGAGCAGTTAGTTTATTCTTTTGCCACACAAGAAGGTATCACACTCACACAGAATAACCGTTTTAATAGACTGTGGCTGAGCCTTGCCCTAGGCAGGGACTGCATCCTGACCACGCCCCCAGCCCTCTCTGGGGATTCTAGGCAGGGCTCCACCCTGACCACGCCCCCAGCCCCTCACTGGAAGTCTTCAGGTGGGAGTTCGACCCCTAAACCACACCTTTGTTGCCCTGACTGACCAGGAACTCAGGATCCTTCTGTCGCGGCCTCTCTAGTTCTGCCACCCCAAGCAGCTGTCACGACTTACACACACCCATTCATACTCCATTTGCCCCCAATTCTGACCACTTCTGGATTCCTTCCAGGTGGGAAAACATCGCCCACTGCCACTTCTCACTCATCCAGCACAGCACATTTTTTTGTTTTGGTTTTGGTTTGGTTTTGGTTTTTCCAGACAGGGTTTCTCTGTGGTTTTGGAGCCTGTCCTGGAACTAGCTCTTGTAGACCAGGCTGGTCTCGAACTCACAGAGAGATCCGCCTGCCTCTGCCTCCCAAGTGCTGGGATTAAAGGCGTGCGCCACCGCCGCCCCGCTACCCAGCACATTCTTGGACTTCGGAGTCTGTCCTTGCCGGCTGCTGGCTCTGGCTGGATGCTCAGGACACTTAGGATTGTCCTTTGGAGCGTCCCCTACTCCAAGGACCCAGCCTTCCTCCTGCTACTTACCCAAAAGAACTCCTAGGGAGAGGACAACCATAGTGATGGCCACGGCTGTGGTGACAGCCATCCGACGGCAGCCAGAGTACGGAGCAGGGACAGGAACTTGCTTCATCATCTCCGACACAAGTTGTAAGTCGGGTGCAGTGGGCTCCATGGCTCAGCAAACTCAGGGCTCCAGCTAGACGCCTGCAAAAAGTGGATGGAGCCACCCTTGGTTTGTGCCTATTGGGAGGCCAGGGACAGGACAGGCCCATCCTAGCCACTGTAGCCCAGTGAAGCCAGGGAGGAGAGATGGAAGACACACCCAGAAAAACGTGCCAATTATTTGGGGGTGCAAGAGATATCAGATGGCTGTGCTCTCAGAGGAAGGGCGTTCAGTTCCCAGCATGCACAAGGAAGCTCACAACTGTCTGTAACTCCGGTTCCGGAGGGTCCGATGCCCCCTTCTGGCCTCTGCGGAAACTGCACCCGTGCACACAGACACATTAAAACAGACTAAATGTTGGTTAATGTCTCACTTACTGTCCAGGTGAGTGTGGCTGTCACATGCAGCAGACACAGCTCTGCAGGTGAACTTTGTCCTGCAGTGCATCCGCACCTGTATCAGACTCTCATGAGGCTGTGGGGACTTTTCTTTTTGGTCAAAAATTACTCTAGCTGGTTTCATCCCAGTGTTTAGAGGCCGAGGCAAGAGGATCTCTGTGCGTTCAAGGCCAACCTGGTCTACAAAGAGAGTTCCAGGACAACCAGCGCTACACAGAGAAACCCGTCTCAAAAGAAAAAATAAAAGGAAAAAAAAGAAAAGAAAGAAAAAAATTCCTGTAGAAATTGTATTATAGGGGGCTGGAGAGATGGCTCAGAGGTTAAGAGCACTGGTTGCTTTTCCAGAGTTCCTGAGTTCAATTCCCAGCAACCACATGGTGGCTAACAACCATCTATGAGATCTGGGGCCCTCTGCTGGTGGGCAGGCATACACGCAGAGCGAACATTGTATACATAATAAATAATTTTTTAAAAAAAGAAATTATTTTTTAAAAAAATTGTATTATACCACACGCCTGTGATTTCAACACTCCACAGGCAGTGGCCAGAGGATGGTTGTGTGTCTGGGCTACAGGATGAAATCTGTTTCTTGTCATCAAAAGAACAACCCCCCCCCCCCTTTTAAAGACAGGGTTTCTTTGTGTAGCCCTGGCTGTCCTGGAACTCATTCTGTTGACCAGGCTGGCCTCAAAGTCAGAGATCCTCCTGCCTCTGCCTCCTGAGTGCTGGGATTAAAGGCGTGCACCACCACCACCTGGCCAAAACAACAAACTTAATAAAACAAATAAACACATGAATACTCCTTTCTTAAAGACATAAAAGGGCTGTCAAGTTTCATCCCAAGACCCTCGTGGTGGAGGGAGAGCGCGGACTCTTGTCCTCTGAGCCCTGATACTCACAGTAAAGAAACAAATGGCATCTCTCCCAGAGGAGCGGCACTTGGGCCCCAGTGTCCCCCAGTCTTCTGGAAAAATGGACACCCACTCGGGGAATTGTCCTATCTTCTCTTTCTGAGTGCCTCTCTTTCATGTACCTCATGCTGGCCTCAAACTCACAATCCCAGCACTCAGAGGTAGAGGCAGGCAGACCTCTGTGAGCTCCAGGCTAGCAAGGATTCTACTGGGAGATTCCACCACAAAAGAAAAGAAGAGAATTAATCACTTCATTTCGAGTCAGGGTCTCATCTAACGCATGTTGACAGAAGTTTCTGTCCCACCTGGTCCTGCAGCTGTTCAGTCATAGAAACACACAGAGGTCTACATTAATCATAAACCGGTTGACCTTTTAGCTCAGGCTTCTTATTAATTCTTACATCCTACATTAACGCATTAGTTACGTCTGTGTTACCCACGTGGCTTGGCTATCAGTAAGGCATTCTCATCTTGCTTCCTCTGTGTCTGGGTGATAACTGCAGACTGAACCTTTCCTCTTGCCAGAATTCTCCTATTCTGGTCACCCCACCTATACTTCCTGCCTGGATACTGGCCAATCAGTATTTTATTAAACCAGTCCTACTGACAAACCTTTACAGGGTACAAGACCCTTGTCCCACAGCAAGTGCAGGCTCCCCTTGGGATCTTGATTGTCCTGATTCTACCTCCAGAGTGCTGGAAAGACAGGAGCACCCCTTCTGATCCTGCCATCTCCAGGCTGAAGCCCATCCTTAAGGGACCCTGTCTCTGATGCCTGGCAGAGGGCACAGGGCAGCAGCCTGGCTGTGGCAATACTTACATCTTCACATTTAAACCACACTGCTTATGGAGGAGAAAACACTATCTCTGTAAATCTCTGGATAAAGTGGAGAGGAACAAAAGCTACAGAGAAGCCCTGAGCAGCGATGCTGCAACCTTGGATTACTGGAGAAATTGTCGATGATTCTAACACCCATGCATTCATGCATGCACCTGTACACACACACACACACACGTACACATGCATGCACATACATACACAAACATAGGCATGCATGCTTGCAAGCACACATACACCAACACAGTCACACATGCACGCACACACACGCACACACAGACTGTGCTGTGCTCACCTGTCCCGTCCCTACGGCCTCCACACAGTCCTGCCAACAGTGGCCCCGCTCACAGAGGACTTGCTGCCATTGAGCACTCTGTTTTCGTGGTAATTACCGCGGGGCCACCCTGGGTGCAAAACACACGGCCCAGAAAGGGGCAGATCAAACTGTGAACCTTGGGAAACCTGGGCCGGGGAGACTAGGCTACCAGGCTCCACAAAGACAGGTGACGTGATGCACATCTGTCATCCCATCACTCAGGAAGCTGAGGTGGGGGATTGCTGTAAATTCAAGGCTAGCCTGGGCTACATAGCAAGATCAAGGCTAACATGAGACACCCCTTTCAAACAACACTACCCAGCCATGGCGACACACGTCTGTACCCCTGTACTTGGATGAAGGAGATCGTCAACAAGAAATTCAAAGTCATCCTTGAGTGAGTTCCAGGCTAGTTCCAAGCATGGGCCACCAAGTGAGGCATTGTCACTAAGAATGAGGGGAATAAATAAATAAAACTTAATTTTTTTGTTTTGTTTGTTTGTTTGTTTTGTTTTTCAAGACAGGGTTTCTCTGTGTAGCCCTGGCTGTGCTGGAACTCACTCTTTAGACCAGGCTGGCCTTGAACTCTCAGATCCGCCTCCCTTTGCCTCCCGAGGATTAAAGGCTACGCTATTATTGCCTGGCAAAATATAAGATTGCGAACAAGTACAGCTGGTAGGGTGGCTTGGGGGCGAGGGACTTGCCGTCAAGACTGGCGTGTTCCATCCTGGAACCCACATGGCGGGGCCACTGCTGTACATTTTCCTTTGACCACACGGCCTCAGTGGCACACACACACACACACACACGGATAAACACACGGCCTCAGTGGCACACACACACACACACACACACACACGGATAAACACACGGCCTCAGTGGCACACACACACACACACACACGGATAAACACACGGCCTCAGTGGCACACACACACGCACACACACACACACGGATAAACACATGGCCTCAGTGGCACACACACACACACACACACACACACACACACGGATAAACACACGGCTTCAGTGGCACACACACACACACACACGGATAAACACACGGCCTCAGTGGCACACACACACACACACACACACACGGATAAACACACGGCCTCAGTGGCACACACACACACACACACACGGATAAACACACGGCCTCAGTGGCACACACACACACACACACGGATAAACACACACACACGGATAAACACACGGCCTCAGTGGCACACACACACACACACACACACACACACACACACGGATAAACACACGGCCTCAGTGGCACACACACACACACACACACACGGATAAACACACGGCCTCAGTGGCACACTCCCACACAAACACACACGGAAAAAAAACATAGAATCAAAACAAAATAAAAATGTAAAAGCCAGCCGTGGTGGCACACATACTCAATCCCGGCACTCGGGAGACGGAGGCAGGAGGATTGGGAGTTCTAGGACGGCCTCAGCCACAAAGTAAGTTTAGAGATAGCTTCAGTTACATGAGACCCTCATCTCAAAATGC
Organism: Microtus oregoni; assembly: GCF_018167655.1. Taxonomy (NCBI): domain Eukaryota; kingdom Metazoa; phylum Chordata; class Mammalia; order Rodentia; family Cricetidae; genus Microtus; species Microtus oregoni. Next base: position 4,104,172 of record NW_024543078.1, on the reverse strand, counting down.
AAAACGATTTTTAAAAAGCCAAAAAAAGGGGGGGGGGGGACAAGGTGCAGACTCACAGGCACCAGGGACTGCACTCTGAAGAGACGGAGTGGCAGAAGGTGACATGAGGCCCAGGACCAACAGTCACCTCACTGTGGGGCACGCCTAGCTTGTTTCCACCCATGGGGTGCCCAGAGCAGCGAGCGGGCACGGCTTGCACCAGAGCTGCTTCAGGCCTCACATTTTCTGTGAGGCTCCAACAGACAAAACAGCGTGTGACTGCTCTGGCCAAATCCGGCCAGGGCCTTTTGGAGGGCATGGAAATGGCCTCCCAGAAGCCACGAGACTTGGCACAGAGGGGGCAAAAATCCAGCTAGCCTCACCTCTGCTTGAACCAGAGATGATAGGAGAAGCCAGAAGCTCCCAGCAAACCCTGCCCATGTGGGCCCTTGAATGGCATTTTTAGGGGTTTCGGGGGCTGTGGCCTCTGAAAATGTCTGCACTGGCTGTGCCCCAGTTCCCAGAGTCTGTGACTAAATCACCTCATGTGGGGAAAAACATCTCTGCCCATAGTTCTGGGTTGGTAACTTAGCTGGGAACCACCCTGCGTCATTAGGGATCTACTTTCACCATGAGGTCCTTAGAGCGAGGCAGGAGGGTGACCCAGCATTGGAGGAAGGGGCTTTAAGTCAAGAGGTGTGAGTCCCCTACCTGCTTCGATGGATGGGATCTGGGGACTTCCTGAGGCTCTGAGAGGGAGTGTCCCTGCCCCATGGGAAGTGGAGTGGGAGAGCCTGGTTCCTGGCAGAGCGCTTTTGGTTGTTGATTGGTTTTTGTTTTGTTTTGTATTTTGTTTTTGACAGACTCTAGGTCAGGGGCCTGGAGTTTGTGATTCTCCTGCCTCAGCCTCCTGACCATCGGGATCACAGGTCTATGTCAGCGCGCCCGGCTTAGCGTGGCTTTTGTTGTTGTTGAGACAGGTTTTCTCTGGGTAGCCCTGGCTGTCCCGGAACCCAGAGATCCACCTGCCTCTGCTTCCTGAGTGCCACCGGGATTAAAGACGTGTGCCGCCTCACCTTGTAAAACAGTTTTATGTTATATATATTTACTGAACATGGCGGTGCATATTTGGAGCCAACGAGATAGCTCAGTGGGTAAGGGCACCTGTGGCCAAGCCTGAAGCCTGAAGTCCACCCCCAGGGGAGAGCCACGTACCCAGGGCTGCCCCCTGACCTGCACACGTGCACTGTGGCACGCTTACAGCCACGCGTGTACAAGTAAAATAAATAAATATATTGGCAGAGCCGAGGGCAGCAAACAGCACCCTGCCGGTGGCCAGATCACCACTTCCACCCCTCTGGATGCATGGGGACAGGTCGTCTCTGCTAAGCTGGTGGTTTAGCTTCAGAGAAGGTTGCGAGACAGTCAGTGCTGCAAGAGTCTCGGCTGCAAAGATGTGCTCTAGAATGGGTTTTACTCTCACTGCTTTTCGAAGATTACGTGTGGGGCGGGAAATGAAAGATGGAGTGGGCGGTGGTGGCGCACACCTTTAATCCCAGCACTCGGGAGGCAGAGGCAGGCGGATCTCTGAGAGTTCGAGACCAGCCTGGTCTACAAGAGCTAGTTCCAGGACAGCTAGGACTGTTACATAGAGTAAACCAGAGAACCCCTGTCTCGGGGAAAAAAGTAGTGAAGAGGGAAGCCCTGGTCAGCAGCTCAGGGAGATGTGGAATACCCCAGACACACTGGCCCGCACATCAGCAGTTGGAGAAATCTCCCACAGGCCAAGAATGGCCACAAAAAGCATCCAGACGATTCCTCTAAGATTCCCACAATAACTAACCAGAGCACAGTCACAAGGGGTCAGATTGGTGTCTGAGCCTGCAGTGGACACCTTCTGGGAAGCAGAAGGGGCTCAGAGACTGAGGCAGGAGGATTGTGAGTTTGAGGCCTGCTAGGGCTGCGTAAGACCCTGGGGCTCAGTGCATTCAGTGCTCATCTTGCACACAGGAAGCCAGGGTTCCATTCCCAGCACCCCACAAGGCATGGGGTACATGTCTTCCCTATACTGGAGGCAGAGGATAAAGGAATCATTCTCAGCTACAAGGAGGCCAACCTGATCTCACATATGAGACCCTTTCTCAAGAAGAACTAAACAGGAGAGGAGGCTGACATTCCAGCCAGGCGCAGAAAACGACCAGTATTCACTGCTAGCTACCCAGGGTCTCGGAGCCGGGCCAGTCTGACTCTCCAAGCCAAGCTGGGACATCATCCGGCCGGCCTTTTCTTCACCTACCTGAACGGGTGAGTAGGGGTCAGGAATGAATCTGGGGTTCCCAGAATGTGCAAAGTGGGAGGGCTGTGGACAGGGCTGTGAGTGTTTCCAGACTCCTGGGCATGCCAGGGGAGTCTCAGTTTCCATCCAGCTTGTCCTCAATGCCACCCTGATACTTGGCAGTGTCAGTTCTGCATAGACAGAGTAGAGGAAGCCACAAACAAGGAGCCGCAGGCTAGGCCTGGGCGGGATGGAAGGTGCTGCTCAGTCATTAAGACAGCAGATCCAGCAGGAGTGAGGGGCAGTACCCTATCCTGCAGTCTGTGGGCGTGGCAGCAGGGAGGTTTCCTAAAGTGTGCTCCCAGCCCCTCACTGGGGATTCTAGAAGGGGCTCCACCCTGACCACGCCCCCAGCCCCTCACTGGGGATTCTAGTTGGGGCTCTTTAGTGGAATATTGTGTTTTAATAAATAAAGCTTGCCTGAAGATCAGAGTGCAAAGCAGCCATACTAGTCAGCTGTAGAGGCTGGGCAGTGGTGCACACCTTTAATTCCAGCACTAGAGAGGAACTAAGACAGGAGGAGACAGGTCTCAGAGATAGACTCAGTCTGGGGATCCGTGGAGGAAGGGCCACACATTTCGGCCTGAGGTAGGGTAAGAGCCCACTGGCCACTTTGCCTTTCTGATCTTCAGCTTGAACCTGATATCTGTTTCTTGTTTTTATTATTTGTGCTGCATTTTTATTATACTGTGCTCCATCCTGCCCACACTGGAATTTTTTTTTTTTTTTTTTTGAGACAGGGTTTCTCTGTGGTTTTGGAGCCTGTCCTGGAACTAGCTCTTGTAGACCAGGCTGGTCTCAAACTCACAGAGATCCGCCTGCCTCTGCCTCCCGAGTGCTGGGATTAAAGGCGTGCGCCACCACCGCCCGGCATTTTATTATGCTGTGCCCCATCCTGCCCACACTGGGATTTTAAGTGGGGGCTCTGAGCACACTTCCAGCCCTGTTTTAACTTTTTACCTTGAGGCAGACTCTTGCTCTGGTCCATGAGGGCCTTGAACCCCCCATTCTGTTTGCCTTGGCTCCTTGAGGAGTCCAGCTGACAGGTCAGGCAGTGCACTCTTATCCTGCCCTGCTCTTTCCCAGCTCCACCCCCGTCCTGGCCCCAATCACGAAGTAAATCACTCAGCAAGCATAAAAGAAATGCAATAAGCTTGTTCTTTTTCTATCTCTCTTTTTGTCTCCAGCGTTTTTGTTAGCCTCGCAAGGGAAGAGATGTTTGGGAAAAAGACCATTGATGCGACCTCTGGAGCTCTTTCAGGACTGTAATGTGCTGGGAAGAAAGAAAAGCCACTGATGGTGTGGGAGGTGCAGGAAGCTGAGAAACAGGGCGGTGTCAAAGCTGGAGACTCAGCTGCCCAGGGCTCTCAGGGAAGGTGTTCACACAGACCTAAAGGCAGCAGGGGCTCACTGTCGGGGCATTAGTGAGACAGACTGTCACTTCACATCAGTTCTTTCTGTCTCTGTCCCTATCTCTCTCTCTGTACCTCTCTGTCTCTACTGACTCTATTTCTGTCTGTCTCTGTGTCTGTCTGTCCCAGGGTCTGTCTCTCTCTCTCTCTGCCTCTCTCTCTCTCTGTTCCCTCTACTCTCCACACTGAGCTCAGGAGGCTCACACATTCACAACAGCCCACCTGGTCCCAGAATCACAGCGAGGGGCCATCAGAGTCCTCCTGCTCTAGCTCCTGAGAGCCACAGGTGGGGCAGGCATGGATGGAACCTGGCAGCTCTGAGCCCTGCCACAATGCCCACATAATCCCCTTCCCCGGGTCAGCCCTGGGCAGACTTCCACACTTCTAGCTAGAGACACAAGTGTGTGTCCTCCATGGATCACACCACACCTGTGACCAGGAATGAATGGCCCTCACAGGCCTCGGCAGTCATGACACTCAGCCACCAAAGCCCCACACGGCTGTGCCCTGCGATCTACGGCCACTGATGCAGTCAGTCCCCATGGACACATGAGAAACACCACACACAGTCACCACACAGATCTCACCTGACCACGGAAGCGGTCACACAGCCACACACAGGAACACTCACAGAGCTGCCCGGAGCCTCCAGTGCACACCCTCAGTCAGTCTGGGCCACATGACATGGCCCAGTCTGGGGTGGCGTGTGGCACTTGGAGACCAGCAAGGAGGTGGCCAGCACTTGTCCCCTCAGCCGTCCTTCCTTGGAGTCTGCTTGGGCTGGGTTAGCCCTGAAGCACAGATCTACCCAGGCGGGATCTCGGAGCCTCGGTGTAACACGGGTGATGGGGGAAGGGAATGAGAGACCCCAAACCATCAGGGACCCTGGAGCATAGCCTTTGTCAGGCCCCCACAAGTGATTTCTGACCAGATCCACTGTGAACCACTGATCCCCAAACAGCCATCACACCAGCCCCCCCCCCCATCACACAACAAACAAAACATGAAAGACCCTACTTGGGGCACATAGGATCCCTTCAATGTCACACCTATGACTGCAACGTCCTTGCACACATACACACACCCCACCGCCGCCGCTGCCACCTCCCTCTCTCTCGACATAGGACCTCATTCTGTTGCCCTTGATTGCCTGCACACCAGGGGAGTCTTCACAGGGCACCCCCAGACTTTCTGCCCTTTACAATGCATCCCGCCAGATCAGACGATGCACCCTCACCCCCCAGAGCTTTTCAAACTGCATATTCCATCTTCCCAAGGGAAATCTGAGCCCTGAGGGGACCCCGGCTCACCAAGTTCCAGCCTTCCAGCCTAAGAGAGCTGAAGCTGCAGGAGACACCCAGACACCTGGGAGCCAGGGCTGAGCTGGGCCGGCAGGGAGGGTGGGGCTTACGACTGGTGGGAGTCACCCGAGCAGGGCACCACCCTCCCAAATGGCCACACACCCCAAGCCCCCTCTCCTGAGGTCAGTGACTGGAGATGGGCCCTGCCCACACCTGCGGGAAGGGTACCTGGGATCAAGAGGGGGTCCAACCACAAGGGAGGGTCCCTGATCAACTGTGGGGGGCTGCACGTGAGGGCGGCTCTGTAGGCAGCTGAGGCTCCTGGGCAGGGTAGGACAAAGACAGAGGAAGAAGTGGGCCTGAGCCTCTAGGGACTGAGTGTATACTTGTGATTCCTGGTTTGTGTGAGTTTGTCCTTCCCTCCCTCCCTCTCTCCCTCTCTCCCTCCCTTCTTCCCTTTCTTCTTCTCTTCTGATAGAATCTCACACAGCCCCAGTGGTCTTCAAACTCACTTTATAGCCAAGAATGATCCTGCTGCCTTGTGACAGGCATAGGACAGACACTGACTGAAGCTAGAACCTACGGTTTCCTGCAGGCAGTCAGCTCTCTGCCAAAGCAGCACTCTAAATTGGTTTTTCGTTTGCTTGCTTGCTTGTTTGAGATAGGATCTCATTATGTAGCCCTGGCTGTCCTGGAACTCACCTGTAGACCAGGCTGGCCTTGAACTCACAGAGATATCCGCCTGCCTCTGATTCCCATGTCCACCATGCCCAGGTTTTTCTGTGATTCTGTGTCAGTATCCATGGTGGCCAGAGGCATCGCATTACCGGGGAAGCTGGGCACTGGACTCAGGCCCTCTGCAAGAGCAGCAAGTGCTCTTAACCCTCACTCGTGTCTCTGACCTTGTCTCTGACCTGTTCACGCTGGGATTCGCTTCCAGGCTGTAAGTACAGCAAGGCAGCCATGTGCACAGCATTTATGTGGTCATTGTGCTTATACAGCATGAGTGCCTTGACTACTGGGCATCTCCCCTGCCTGGGACCATTTCCCAAGTGATTGGTGACGGCATGTTTGTGCCTTCTCTTGTGGTTTATCTGGGAGGAGTGGCTGCAAACCAGGGCTGGAGCAGGGGCATCCTCGAAGCCTCCCCTGACCTCCCAAACCCCCTGCTCAACTTGTGCCCCTGGCTCTGGCCTCACCCTACAGAAAGGTCCAGCGGATGGACGAGGTGCGGTGTGCACTGGGCAGGGCTCCCGATGACCCACCCATGGCACAATGGTGCTGCTCTTTCCAGGCAGGGCAGGTATGACCCAAGCTGGGCTCCAAACCTCACCACCCCGAGGGGCCTCCCGTCTGCAGGGAGGTGTCCACTCACTTCTCAGGGACTGTGTGCGCTACCCTGTGGCTACACTCCTCATTCTAGAACCCACTGCCTTGACTTCTTACAGCTCACTAGACTCTGTCAGGGGGAAATAAGTACCCTGACTCCCGCTGACCTTAAGGCTGCTGACACCCATCTTTCTTTTTTTTTTTTTTGGTTTTTTCGAGACAGGGTTTCTCTGTGGTTTTGGAGCCTGTCCTGGAACTAGCTCTTGTAGACCAGGCTGGTCTCGAACTCACTGAGATCCGCCTGCCTCTGCCTCCCGAGTGCTGGGATTAAAGGCGTGCGCCACCACCGCCCGGCGACACCCATCTTTCTAACTGGGCACCTGGCATTCAGACACTCCTCCCAGGTCACTTACACTTCAGGGACCTCACTCCAATGGTCACCTCCTCCAGACAGCCTGCCCTAACACTCCAGTCCCTCAGTTCAGAGCCAGTGACATCTCCAATGTGGAGCTGAAGTCTGGAGCAGCCCAGGGCCCTCGTCTGCTTCACTAGGCTGAGCTGTTTGGGACAGAAATGGGTCTAGGACTCACCCACGATACACCTGCAACCCTAGCGCTGCAGATGCTCCATGGGATGGTGCACGGAAGCACTGACGACGCTTGCAGGTGGATGAAGGACGGTGGGCAGATGGGAGGAGATGGGTCAGTAGGTGGTGGCGGTTGGGTGAATGTAGGTATGCATGGTAGTTATGCATCTGGCTGGTGAGGAAGGATGGAGGTCAACATGTGTGGTCTGGCTGTCTCAGTGAGGACATTCCTTCTCGGTCACTATTTTGTTCTTTGTACCTAACACTCACAGATACAGAAGTAGTTTCTCAACCCTGCAGTCGGTTCCCTTTTCTGCTTCCTCCTCCCTCCCCAGGCTGTCATCTGCCCACAGGCTCGCAGCCCATCTCAATGCCCCAGCTTGTCTCTGAGCACCAACAGCATTTCCAGGCACCTGCTAGATGCCTTTGTTAGCCTCGCTGCAGACTCAGATCACCGCCTCTGGCTTCAGCCTGCACCTCAAGGGCTGCTTTCTGCAGGTGCATTGCCTGCAGGAGGGAGGCTACGAGCTGAGCGAAAGGGCACACACTCCATCCTCAACATGGACGGAAGGTTAGCTTAAATACACATGCTGCAAAGATGCTTGCCACCACGCCTGAGTCTGACCTCCAAGTGGAGGGGCCCAAAGAACCTAAACCTACTTTGTTTGGTTTCTGAAGCAGTCTTATGTCGCCCGGGTGAATGGGAGGAGCTGCAGCTCCTGCCCCTCCTGGGCGGGGGCATGGCAGGTGTGTGCCAACACACCTATTCCTCCAGCGCTGGCAATGTGAGAGAGCTCTACGTGGTGCGGCACAACCTAGCTCCCACCGCCATAAGCCTCATGTCCCAAGCCCCAAAACTTCAACTTGGGCTGCTTCTTTTTTTTTAAGATTTTAATTATGGGGGCTGGGGAGATGGCTCAGTGGTTAAGAGTACTGGCTGCTCTTCCAGAGGTCCTGAGTTCAATTCCCAGCAACCATATGGTGGCTCACAACCATCTGTAATGAGGTCTGGCGCCCTCCTCTGGTGTACAGACATACATGGAGGCAGAATGTTGTATACATAATAAATAAATAAATCTTTAAAAAAACATTTTAATTATGGCCATTGTGACATCGGTCTTTAATCCCAGCACTCTGAAGGCAGATCCCAAGTGAGTTCAAGGCCAGCCTGATCTACAAAGTAAGTTCCAGAACAGCCATGGCTATTACAAAAAGAAGCCCCCCCCAAAAAAAACCCACAAAAATAAATGAAAAAAAGTACGTAAATGAATGAATAAATTTAATATTTAAGTTGTGTGTGCATGTCCGTGTGCAGGTTCCTCCAGAACTGCTTTCAGGCCATGCTGAGCCACATGCGTGCTGGTGACCCACCCAGACCCCCAGGAAGAGCTGGGAGTACTCCTAACTCCAGCCTCTAGGACTGTGTCCTTCTTTCTGTGTATTTTTTCTTTTTTAGGACAAGCTCTAACTCTAATACCCTGGCTGGACTGGAACCTGACAGACAGATGAGGCTGGCCCTGAACTCCTGATGCTCCTGCCTCTGCTGCCCGCCCAGCTAGGACTGTGCAGCTGGGCAGGGCAGCTCACTAGGAGTTTGGGGACCACACACATCTGGTTCCCACACAGCTAAGGCACGCCCTTCTTGCAAAGGGAACCAGGGCATCATGGGAACAAAGAGTGAGGAGAGTTGGACCATGGGTTCTGGCCATTCCACGCCTCTGTCAGGAGTGAGGAGAGTTGGACCATGGAGGTTCTGGCCATTCCATGCCCGTCAGGACCCAATGCTACTCGGGAATCTAAAGCAGGGCACTCAAGTGTCCAGGTTAGACCTCGCAGAATAGGAGGCCAAGGTGAGTATGAAAAGCTGTTTAATCCCCTGACAACCTAAAGTCAGGGCCCTCAGGTAGCACTGCCCAAAGCCCCTCTAACCAACTCAGAGACGGAAGAACTGTTTGGAAACCCAGTACAAAATGGCTTAAGTTAAGGCGTAGTCCAAGTGGCAGAAGCAGGTGGCTGGGCCCCCACGTTCATGCCTCTGTGCACTCTGGTAGGACAGGGGTGCCTTGGGAGATTCTTCCTCCCTCCCTCTTTCGGTCCCTCCCTCCCTCTGTCCCTCCCCAAAGCTCCAGGAGGACTGCCCAGGTGCTGCTGCCTGTCACCCTTTCCATGCAAGTGAGTGGACACAGGTCCCAGGCTCCATCGCGACATGCAGCATGTGCGGTAGCTCCCTGTAGGCAGACCGTGGTGGGGTCATGTGCGGTAGCTCCCTGCAGGCAGACCGTGGTGGGGTCATGTGCGGTCACTCCCTGCAGGCAGACTGTGGTGGGGTCCAGAGCCTGGCTGGTGAGGTAGAGGACAAATGCCTGGTCCAGAAGCCACTGTCGGGGCAGGGGCCGTGCGTGGCAGGGGCCATGACATGGAAGACTTGCAGGCCTGAGCTGGGGCTATTTGCTGGGGATGTGGACCATTTGGGCCTGGCCGGGCCCCACTATGCCACAAACTGCAGAACCTGGGGCAGGAGCCATTTACTGCTTGGAGCGATGAGCAGCATTCTCAACTCCATCTCGGCACGGACCTCCCGATGGCGTGTGGACTCCTCGTGCTGACCCAGGCCCTTGAGGTGTCTACATCTAGGCCCCATGCTGCTCCCAACACAGGAACCTGCGTGACAAGGATGTCGCTCCTGCCCCACAGAGCTCTGCCCTGTGGAAGGCGCAGCCGGCTGGCCGCAGGGTGAGTGCTGGCGAAGCACCAGAGGCGCAGCCTTGCATGGAGAGGGGGGCAAGCAAAGCTCACAGCCTGGTGCGAAGCAGAGCTGGGCGCCGGGCGCAGCTGTGGTAGGAAGACAAGCGCGAGGCCTCAGAGGGCTGAGCACCATGTTAAGGAGGGCACAGTGCAGGTCTGCCGCCCAGGAGGGTGGCAGCTGTCTGTTCCCTGCACGTCCCCGGTGGCCTGCATCTGTATGGCATGGAAGGCTGCAAGGGCCCAGCTCGTGCGCCTCCTCTTCCTAGGCCGAAGTCCCTGGCTGCACCACAGAGCTGGGCTGGACCTGGTCCCCATTTGTGGGGCTGGAAGTGCTAGCCATGGGGCTATGGTGATCCCCGGCAGAGTCTGCAACTCCTGCCTCCTCAGGCAGGGCTGCCTCCTCAGTGGGCAGGGGTCTCTTGGCTAGGTCTTCACCTGCAGGCTGCTGGGAGAGGGGGGCATCTGAGTCCGTGGGAGGTGCTGGAGCCCATGAGGTCTGAGGTACATCCTTCTGTAGAGAGGAGGAAGCTGTGATGCTGGGACCTCAATGGGGTGGAACCCAACACAAATACAGGATGCTTAGAGCACGCACCACCCAGCACCACCCAGCACACAGGCTGCAGGAGCCCAGTCCTGGGAGAGGCCGTGTGGGACCCTGCTCTCCTGCACCTTTCGCCTCCCTGACGCTCCTCCAGAGCCCAAGAGCAAGCTCACTCACTCCTATAGCCTGAGCATAAAGCTGGCCCTGGGCAGATCCCTGCCCACCCCAGCAGCTGCCTCAGTAACACCAAGGAAGTCCTGGGACACAGGGCCCACAGGAAGATGCATCCAAGAAGCAAGGCTCCTTTTGGGGAGCCACACGTCATCCACTGTCTGAGGCAGGGGCACCTCTCATTCCCTTACAGTCCTGCACTGTACCCCTCCACACTCTGGCTGGAACAGGGCCATGGGGGGAGGGCTTTGGCAAAGCAGCAGGAGTGTTCACAGCCTCAGGTCATACTCAGTGGGTCCCCACAGGGAACCACAAGCCCAAAGTGTGACCTTCCAGAAGCAAGGGGCCCGGGCCAGGGGCTCAGTGGGAGCACAGGAGGTTGAACTCAACTTGACCTGGTGGCCTTAGGGGTTATCACCGCAGTCATAGCAAACCGGTATTCACCGCAAAGCCGCTGCCCGTCCAGAAGGCACCCAGTTCCCGGCGCCACAGTGCCACGGTGCAGCTGGTCATCAATGTGCAGGGGACCAGGTAGAGCAGTGCGGGCTGGCCACGCTGCATGAGGACAAGCGCCACGAATGTCACCAGGAGACCCAGGCCGTAGGCTGCAGGAACACAGTGTCAGACAATGGCAGGGGCCACTGTGAACGATGGAGGGGACCAAGGACAGGGTTCAGGAAAGCATGAACTGTGGTAGCAGAGGCAGGAGGATTGCAAACTCCAGGCCAGCTGAGCAACATGAAGCACAGAAAGAGAGAGCCACAGGACTGTGCAGGTTGGGGAGGAAGACAGGAGGCCGTAGGAGCCTGTGTGGAAAGGTGCTACCACTAGCCCGGGGAACCTGGGTCAAGCACATGCCAGGCACCCGACTACTCATGCCTAGCCCTACTGAGTAGCATTTAAAATCAGCATGGGAGCAGAGGCACATGGGACTGGGGGCCTGTGGTGAGAGACAAAAGGCAGAGAAGGACAGGACAGCAGCACCGTCACCTACCAATGGTACAGGCCACGAAGTAGATCCTGGAAGACTGCACCTGGATGTCGAACCTGTGGCAGTAAGCCACCAGCAGCCCTGGGGTGCAGAGTCACCAAAGCTATGGCACAGCCATGGGAGCCCAGTGTGACAGGATGGCTACAGGGTTAATAAGGACCTGGAGGGTCCTGCCATGGTGTGGGGAGCACTTGGCAGGCGTGGCCACACAGCCATGCATCACCCAGGAGGCCATCTTGCTCCCAAACCCTTCCTGAACTCCAGGCATGGGCACCACGCCCCACAGCCCACCTGCTAGCCCCACCCCATGCGCTCAGTCCACACCTGGCACCAAGATGTCTCCAAAGCCCAGGAGGGAGAAGGGTCGGTCACACAGGGACAGTGGTGAGGTGTTCAGCCTGGGCACCTTCAGCACCATGGGCAGCTGGGGAGAAAGCAGGGCTTATGCTGGGGGCCAATGGCCACCACCCCTGCTGGGCTCTTTCTTAGTCTATGGCCCACATGGGGGAGCAGCGTACCTTCTCGTGAGTGGATGAGTTCGAGGGCCCAGTGGCCACCTCCACCATGATGCTGTTCCCACTCTGCACAAGACAGGCCTGTCAGCCAGGGTGGGGGTGGGGTGAGCAGCTGGGAGGGCAGAGGGGACCTACCTTGGTCAGAAAGGGGGTGATGAAGACAAAAAAGACATCGTAGATGAAGAGCACCAGCAGCAGCAGCGTGCAGGCCTGCAAAAGCCAGGGGCTGCATCCATGACCTGTGCCAGGACCAGTGCCCAACGAGGGGAGGGGCTCCTGTGCTCAGAGCCCAGCACCCTGGACCCATGCCTCCGCACCCAATCCTCAGACCTCCACCTGGGACTGCCTGCCATGCTCCCTGGCAGCCTCACCTTGAAGGTGGGCAGGCGGATGGTCTTCAGCATGTACAGGCAGAAGGCGATGCCCAGGATGTCCTGCAGGACCCAGGCCCACCTGGGAGAAAAGCGGTCAACAACTCGGAGCTCTGCCCGCCTCATCCTACATCAGGTGGCCACCGCGGGCCTGACATCAAACCACGAGCTGCACCCACCCCGCCCACAGTGGGCCTCAGACCCCAGAAGTGGCAGCATCATCAAGCGGTAGCAGGGCCCTGAAGCAAGGTCCATGCACTGGTCCCAAACAGATGTGGTGTGGGCTCCAGGTGAGTGCGAGGCAGAGGGATGGCTCCCGTACCATCTCAACTTTTCCAGACACACAGAGTAGAATTCAGGAGTCAGGACTGCACAGGTCGGGCTGTGCAGTCAGAGGACAGCAGGAGCTGCTGCTACAGCGACACAGCTCTACCGTTCCCCACACCACTGCAGCCACCGTGGGGATGTGTGCGGACAGCAGGGACAGGCGAGATCAGAGCCCCCGTCTCTCACACACATGACTTGGAGTACCCGCTCCTTCCCTACTGATGTCTGCTAGAGCACCGAGCTGCATGGAGGCCAGGGTGCCCGGATGCCCGGGGAGAGGCCTGGGCTGAGTCAGATTGGGGCCAGTGATGACTAGGAGCCAGGTGGGGACAGGCAGGCTGTCCTCTGGGCCACGGCGCCAGGCCTCTGCCTTAAAGGGGAGTGTACATGCATAAGAACCCTGTGGGAATTCAGTACAGGAGAAAATGGGGCCTCCCATCACCATGAGGGCAGATGGCAAGTGGCACCCAGGTATCAGGTGCTGCCTAAGCCTACACCAAGACAGTGGGTGACAAACAGTGGCTCTTGTCCAGCATGTCCCCTTCCCTGCTGAGGAGCTGAACGGAGGATGGCCAGCACCCTTATCTAGATTCCAATCAGGGTATGGGCTCTGGGCCAGGTCTGAATGAAATGGGAGACAGGGAGGTGGCAGCTGTGGTGTGCAGCCCTCCAGAGAGGTAGCAGTGGGCCAGGTGGGGCAGCGGGGGCACCCAAGGACAGCAGGGCCTAGAACACGGTAGCACTTACTGGTCCTCATTGCGGAAGATACCCCACACAACGGTGACAGTGACACAGAAGAGTGCCAGCAGCAGCATGCGGGCCTGGGGGCGCTTGTGGAAGTATGGCAGGTTGTTGTCGGGGACCCTGGAGGGGACCACCCGTCAGTGTCCCTCCTTTCCACATCGCCCTGAGCCATGGCTCCTGGCTTGTGCCTACCAGCCTCTCCTATCCTGGAGCAGAGACCCCTGACTGTGGCTGGGTTTCATTCTCATCGGCCAGGCCCCTCTGGTTTCCGGATAGCAGCCCCCAAAGGGTCCCCATCCTGTTACTGCTGGCCTGCAGTGCCCGGGGTCCTCATGTGGCCCACGTGGCTCTGAGCAGCAGTCAGTCCCCTGGGACCCCAGGGCTGGGAGACCCTTGGGGCTGCGGTGTTCTCACCACCCTTCCTATCTCCCCCTCACAGTCACCTCACTCCCTGGGCCCCAAGCCATGGCTCAGCTGGACAGGAAGAGGCACAGTGCACCCGCATGGTGAGCTCTTAGGGGGCATCTGCGGTCTCTCTGAATGTGCCAGCAGGAGAGGGATGGAAGGGCTCACCTGCAGGTGCAGAAGGGCAGCTTGCGCACACAGGGTGCCAAGCAGCTGTAGAGACCGGTGGAGGAGGCCAAACAAAAGATGCCGATGATCACATAGACTGTGGGACAGGGCAGGGTGGGGCCGGAAGGGGAAGAAGTCAGGAGAGCAGCTATGGGGGAGAGGCTCTGGCTGGGTGGGAGGGGCTCTGGCAGAGGGCGGGCAGCACACCCAGGTGGTCGTAGAAGTAGTAGAGCAGCACCAGCATGACGCAACACATGACGACAAACACGCAGATCATGACGGGCGTCACGTCCACCGCCTCGTCCTCCTGCTTTTCAGGCCCATCGTCTCGCTTATGCTTCATGTACCTTCTTAGAAAACCTTGGGGTCACCCAGGATCCGATCCCGGCCGCTCAGCCCCACCCACAGGGCCTGTAGTTAGCACTCACTTCTTCACGTCGCGGCTGCCAGCCCAGTAGCCACCGAGGGCGACGGTGCCCACGGCCATGACGAAGATGATAACCATGTTGTAGTCCATCGCTGGCTCGCCCGGCGCATACAGTGCCACCATCACCGCTCGGCCGAAGCGCTGTCCCCAAGAGGAGAGTGGACTCAGGGCGTGGAGCGCACTATGCCCAGCTTTACTCAGGACCCCATCTTGAACCAATACTTAGAACCAAGACCCTGAACCTGAACCTACAGCACCTACTCCTAGGACCCAGGGCGCAGACTCCAAGCCCTACTCACCTGCCATGCCCTGGTACCTACCCTGAAGATGTCTCGCAGGTCCCTGTGACTAAGCAGGGCCACGGGGATGCTTATTTCCTCATATTGTGTCTTGTTGCCTCCTGGAGGGACCTGCAGCAGACGAGAGACACAGGATCATATGGCCTTCTGGCAGGACAATGGCAATCCTCTTCCCAGAATCCCTTGTGCCCAGCTCTGCACCGGAGTGTGTGTGCAGGAGCGCAGGAAGGCCTGGAGTTCAGGTTGGCAGTGCCAAGCATCAAGCCCTGGGACTCATGGGTTCGGAAGGAGGGCAGGGTCTGGAGGCTCCTCTGAACTGGCCCAGCATGGTGGCCACTCTAAGGGTCCCCAACCCATTAGCTACTGGCCAGATCACAACTCACAAGCGAGGCCTCTAGAACTCAGTGCTAGGCTCCCGGACACTGTACCACCACCCCACAGGTGACGGGGATGGGGCACCCTACCAGCTTCTCCTTGCTGACAATCAGCAGCGCATGCGCCCCACTGCCCTGAGCCAGCCGCACTTTCTCGTAGAAGGTACAGTTGCCCCGGGCCACCAGCGCAATCTGGTTGGTGAGGTCTTCCACAGGAAGGTCAAGGTAGGAGCACAGCTGAGTTGAGCTTAAGTCTCGAAGCTTCAAAAGAGACTGCAGCAGGGGATGACATCAGGACCCCCAGTCCCACAGAAAACAGGGGGGAACACACGCTCATTATCCCTACAGGCTTCTTTTTTTTGTTTTTTTGTTGTTTTTTTCGAGACAGGGTTTCTCTGTGGCTTTGGAGCCTGTCCTAGAACTAGCTCTGTAGACCAGGCTGGTCTCGAACTCACAGAGATCCACCTGTCTCTGCCTCCCAAGTGCTGGGATTAAAGGCGTGCGCCACCATCGCCCGGCTCCTACAGGCTTCTTGAGGACCCTGTGAGGGACGCGTCCACACAGCATGCAAAGCCAGGAACCTGGGCCTGACAAAGCCCTCACCACACACAATGCATAGCCTCCAAATGCCTAGCAAGTGTCCTGGCCTCAGTGCTGGTCACAATGGCATGAGCATCACTCAAGGCTGAAAAGGCATGCGGGAACACCATGGGAAGAGGCATGCTGACCACGGTGGGCATGCGGGAACACCATGGGAAGAGGCATGCTGACCACGGTGGGCATGCGGGAACACCATGGGAAGAGGCATGCTGACCACGGTGGGCATGCGGGAACACCATGGGAAGAGGCATGCTGACCACGGTGGGCATGCGGGAACACCATGGGAAGAGGCATGCTGACCACGGTGGGCATGCGGGAACACCATGGGAAGAGGCAAGCTGACCACGGTGGGCATGCGGGAACACTATGGGAAGAGGCATGCTGACTGACAGCATGACTTTGGGCCTAGAGGCTGGGGCCACTCACACACACGCACAAAGTACACAGAAGTTCATGCACACACCATTAAGTGTAGATGTGATGGGGCGAAGGGGCCTACTTGGAGGACAGGCATCACCCTGGAACTAGCATTGGGGCACAAGTAGACATGGGGCCCTGCCTGACCAGGCTTCCCACAGCTCTCAGGCAGCATGAGAACCCAGGCTGGGGAGGTCCAGGTGAGTGGCAGGAGGTAGACTGCAGGACCCTTGTTGTCAGCAGGTCACAGGCACATGCACCACTCACCACTTTGCTGAGGTCGCGCGGCAGGTGGGCCCACTGCGGGTTGTAGAGGATGCAATAGTCCTTGCCCCGGATGCCACCGTTCTGGGAGACCACGCGCAGCAGGCCGAACTCACAGGCCACCTGAAATGACAAGGCAGGGTCAGAACACCCAGGGCAGAGGCAAGCACACCTCAGAAAGGGGTGCCCATGCCCTAGTCTTGGTGAAGACACCAGTGAGGAGGGCAGACAAGGACTGGGCACCTTCCTGAGCAAGGCATGCTGGGGCGCAGGCCTGTTATCCTGCACTCAGGGGGCCGAGGCAGGAGGATAGCCATGAGCTGGAAGCCAGCCTGGACTATAGGCACCCTGTCTCAATGAAGGGTGAGCTCCCTCCCTTCTGTCCTCCTGATGCTGGCCATGTCCCCAAGTGCAGCATGTCACAGAACGGTTCTACGGAAGGGACCTCTGAAGTAGGGAGCCACAGGGAGGTGGCCAATTCCAGAGCCGGCCATGTGGCCCCAGCACTTCATAGTGCCGTGGGGTGGTCTTTCTGTGCACTGGGAATAAGTATTGCTTCCGTTGGTTAATAATAAAAGGGCAAGGCAGGATACGGCTAGGTGGAGCAATCAAATTCAGTCACCAGAGGAAAAGACGCATTGGAGCATTGGTAAAGGCATGAGACACATGGAAAACTTAGGTTAATAACAAGAGCTAGTTAGCAATAAACTTGAGTTGTTCAGCCAGGCATTTGTAACTAATTGTAACTGCCTCTGAGTGATTCTTGAGAAGCAGCTGGGGGACAGGAAACCTCTGCTCACACACAGGTGCCCTGCAGCCCTCTCCTGCTCCCATCCACTTCCCCAGCTTCCAGTGATCAGCACCTATAACGATCACCTCCACCTGTCCCTAGGCTTGCTATTGGGGATGCACAGGGCCCCAAGGAAGCAGGCATCTCTCTGGGCTGCAGTAGAGATGGGGGAATCCCAGTAGAGAAGCAATGGCTGCTTGTATGCCCTAGACCCCCAGGCATGGTCTTAAGCTGGGTATGCCCTCGAAACCACACCTGGAGTTAAGGATGCACGCAACCCATAAGAGTAGCATATGGCATGGGATCAAAGGCGGCTGCAGTCAGCTGTTTGTCCAGAAGGAGGCCAATGCCCTGAGTAAGGCAGGAGTGGGGGAAGGGGAGAGCCTGGGCTAAGGAGTGCTTCCCAGGCTCCAAAGACGCAAACTCGTGGGAAGAAGCAGACAGTGGAGGGACGGGGGCTAGGAAAAAATGAGTGACGACACCCCAGGTCCACCCTTAACAGAGCATGTGGGGCTAGGCATGGTGGAACATGCCCTTACGCCCACCACTTGAGGTAGTGGCCAGCCTGGTCTACACAGGGAGTCCCACCATGGAGCCTGAGTGGGTCCAGGCTGGCCCGGCAGTCTCACAGCTGCAGCGCCAGGAATGAAGAGAAAGAGGCTCATGGGAACGACTGGGGTGGACGGCTGCACAGGCTGTCCCCATCCATGCTGCCGCACCCAGCCTTTCCCTCCTCAGGGGTCACCAGCTCTGAGCTTGGACCTGGCCAGTGTTTCCTGTTGATATCCTTCTAGCCACCCAAGCCCAGCTGGGAGAGAGTGAGCTCAGGCCCTGGGACCCACAGAGTAGGGGAGATGAGACTCCACGAGTCACAGCATGTGCGTGCAAACACACACCCAAACACAACAGGAATGTCCAAAAAAAAAAAGGAGTTTCAGGGGGCTGAGAAATGGCTCAGTGGTTAAGAGCACTGACTGCTCTTCCAGCAGACCCAGGTTCGATTCTCAGCACCCACATGGCAGCTCACAACTGTATGAAAATCCAGTTGCAGGGGATCTGACACCTTCACACCAATGCACATAAAATAAAGATAAATAAATCATAAAAAAAAATTTAAAAAGGAATTTTATCACATAATGCTAACCTTTCAGAGTCTGACAGAGTCCCACAGATCTGAAAAAGCACGCACAATAAAGTGTTATCACCACTGTGGCTGCTCTCACGCCACAGCGGGTCCTTGATGCCAGCAATGCTACAAACCGGCTGCAGAAGACAGAGACGTCAGGCTGGGGCTGGGGTGGCAGCCCACTCCCTGGGAGCTGGCTGAGGGGAAGACTTACCTCCCTGTGTACCACACTACAACACTCCATGGGGGCCAGGCTGGCACAGCAATGACAGGACTCTCGCAGGTGCCAACTTCAGGTTGGCGGTGCGCTGCCTACTTGTGCTGGGAGATCACAGTCCGCAGCAGGGACACAGCTGCTATTGTAGGCAGGGTGTCATGGCGCCCGGGATGATGTCAGATTCTTTGTAGCTGAGGATCGCCCTAACTTCTGATCTGACCTCCCGAGTGCTGGGACAACAAGCACATACCTGGCTTTGCGGTGCCAGAGACGAGATGTAGTCAGGGCTCTGTGCACACTGCGGTTCTGGGGAATGTCTGCAGAGTGCCCGTCAGGACACACACTGCGGTTCTGGGGAATGTCTGCGGAGTGCCCGTCAGGACACACACTGCGGTTCTGGGGAATGTCTGCGGAGTGCCCGTCAGGACGCCTTCTACACATCTGCGCTTCCATCTAAGGATCATGGCAGCTGGAGGTCTGGTCAGCCACAGAGGGAAACCAGCCAGGCTCCTGAGGAGAGCTGACCATGGCTGTGGCACAGTGGACCAATGGTCAGCCTTTACTGGAGAAAACACCACATTTAGCTCCTAGGGCTCAGGGCGTGTCACGGAAGAGGAAAGAGTGGAGGGTCTTGAGGTGTCTGAGGCTGGAACTCCGCCATAACTTTCCTAAATTCAGGGAGCGTAAGCTCACAGACCCGCTGCCAAGGCCACACACAGTACTTGCTGGGGGTAGACAGCCAGCCCAGTGCCACCAAGCCTGTCAAGAGTCAGCTTCTCAGTGACGAGCACCCCCACATCCTAAGGGCTCCCCACGAGTCCACTGCTTCACTACACTCAACCTGGGTGGAGTCATTTCTGTCGTTGGGTGATATATCTGGGGCACAGAGATTTGGTTTCTATCTCCCCACCAAGTCACTTAGCACCTGGGCTCTCAGAGCTCACTCCTCCTGGTGGCAGACTCCTCAGGGAGAGACTGGATGTCGCCAGAGGACCTGCCGTGAAAGCAGACGAGGAGCCAGGCTGGCCTCAAGTCATGGGTGGACAGTAGTTTGCAGCAGGACTGGCAGGGTCTGCACTAGGATGCCTGGGCCTCTCACACAGGCCTGGCCTGCCCCCTTTTAACTCAGCCTACACCCTGCAAGAGGCCCTGACCTCTAGGGAGCAGCATGGGGAAGCCCAGGCTGCCTCAGCCCTGGCTCCTGGAGGCCCTAGACAGAGGGCAAGCAGCGTGGGCCTTGTTTCCAAGCCAGCACCGTGGGGGCTAGTGTTGTCATCTCAGGAGAGCTGTGTCCTTGGCATCAACTGCCCACCCGTGGTCCCCACAATATCATCTCTGCTTCTCCAGGCTGCTGGGTGTGTCCAGCTCAGGGGAGGGAAGGGACAGAGAGCAGCAGAGTCCAGACTCCTCCTGCCATCTATGCTCAGAAAGCTGCATCGGCACACAGTAAGTCCATTCCTGTGTGGCAGCCACGGTTCCTCCCCGTCCCCGCAGCAGGGCAGCTGTGAGAGGGGCCAGCAGAGCCCTGCTCTGTGGGCTTGGGACGGGACTGTCTGTGAAAAGTGGCTTTTGTGAAAACCGGTGATCGAGAGAACTGCCTCTCCTCACAGCGGCCATTTATGACCACAAAGGCGCATTCATGGTCACCCGCTCCACAGCGCACAGGGCAACCTTTCTACTCCACCAGCACAGGAACAACATGGTGGCTCTTCTAAGAACCAGTTCCTAAGGCTCCGTGTCCCAGTGACACCTGAGTGCCGAAGCCCCGACAGCAAGTTTACTTAGAGACATCTGGGCACCATGAGCCCACCTCAGAGCGGGGGTCAACCAAGACAACGAGGAGTAGAACATCGGGGGCCTCAGGACACCAGAGGCCTGATGGGGAGCCGGGAGTGGGGCTCAGGGACAACAGAGCCTGCCACAGCGCCATGTAGTCTGTCTGCACACTCCTCTCCTGGTAATGGAGAGAGGGTATAACTGGGGACATCTGGTCTTTGAGTCAGAGTCACAAAACAGCAGGGGTCCAAGCCTGCCACCAAGCCACCTCCTGCTCAGAGAGCCAGCTTCACGACTGGCATCGGGAGCAAGCTGTTGTTACCTAGCCAAGAATGCCACCTCTGCCTGTTCCCCACCAAGATGTGGGAATGGCAGGGACAGCTGCTTTTGAGCAGGATAAAGTCCAGGTGACACCCATCGCCTGCCCAGGTAAAGTCCGCAGGTACACAGGTTCACTGTCCCAGGCCCCAGGCCCTTCTGCTCCACTGTCTCCAACCTTGAGAGGAAAGCTGGCCTCACCCTTTTGTCTAAACAGCTCCTCTGGGGGGAAGCACTCCCCAGGTGACAACTCCGGCTCATCCCCAGGGAAAATGCTATTTCTCACAGCCTGGCCAGCATCTGCTGCCCGCAGCACCCTTCCTTGCCCACCCCTGGCAAACTATTCACCCTTCAGAAGCTCCCAGTGTCACTGCGCCTGAAAAGCCCTCCATTGGGGAGAAGAGATCAGAAAGAAAGCAAGACTGGCCAAGGCAGGTCCAGTCATGGAGTCAAAGACAAGACGGGAAAAAGTAGAAAAGCCGCAGTGGGCATCACCTGCCCAAAGAGGGCTATTTCCAGAGGCAGGCCAGTTGCAGGCCCATACAATGTCTGGCGCTCTGAGGCACAACTGCCATTCCACACAGGTGGCTGCCCGGCTCTTTACAGTAAACAACCTGAGCGGCCTGAGCAATAGGCCAGAGTAAGCTAATGTCCTTCTGCTCCTTGCCTGGGGAAGAGGTGTTTTCAGGAGGCACACAGACAAAGACGTGACCTAAGTCACACACACCCCCCCCCCCAGAAAACAATTGCCAATGAAGTTTTTTGTTAAGCTTCCTGCTCAGTTTACCTTGATATAAAAGCTGTTTGGAAAATAAACGCAGGTGATTTCAGGATCTGAATTATCTCTGAAACTCCGGATACTGTGTGAATTGGAATTGTGTCTTCATTTATTCCCACGCCTCCACTCTGGTACAAGAAATGATTTATGTCTGGGCTGGTCCCTGACACCAGGAAAACATGGCACAGAGTCCCTGGACCACTGGCAGGACGCAGCAAGCCCTGACACACTTTCCAAAGCTCATGTCCAGCCAAGAGCTGGATGTGGGGATAGAACTGGCCAAAGGGAGATGTGGGCCCCATGGTGGAGCAGCTAGGAACCAGAGGCCTGGGGAATGCTTTAACTTCTTAGCCAATCATGGAAGGCTGGGGAGGCTGAGGCAGTTACAAGCCCAAAGCTAGCCTGGGCTATAAGGGGAGACTTGTCATAAAATTTTGTAATCTCAAAAAAAAAAAAAGGAAAGAAAGAAGAACTTAAAGAAACAACCCCAGAGTCCACGAGAGAAGAGGAACATATAGTATAATGTGCACTTAGGACAGTAGCACAGGCTACCCTGCGGGTCGTCCCCAATAGAACCCTGGAGCTGCCTCGTGTGCCTGAGGCTACAGCCCTCAAAGATCCACTGGGACTGGAGGCTGATGCCACAGCGACAAACACAAGGAATCTAACAAGCCAGGGGTGTGACACAGAGCTGTCATCCCGGCGCTCGGGATACTGAGTTCCAGGCTACAGTGAGTGCAAGGACAGCATGCCACCGCATCTCAGAAAGAAAGCACACCAAAAGCCAGGCTCCGGCCGAGGCTCATCCAGCGCACAACCTCAAGTCCCCACAGGTACCCCACGTTTTGCACTGACCCAGAGATGAGGACCCCCCCCGCCCAAGGTCACGGAGCAGAAGCCGGGGCACAGGGCTGCCAGCACCGGAGGAGGAGCGCGGGGACTCGCCCCATTCTACAGAAGGGGAAACTGAGGTTGGCAGGGGGCGGCGGTGGCAGTTGGGGCCCCGGGGCGCAGGGCGGGCTAAGCCCGGCCGGAAGTGTGCGGTGGCGAGAACAAGGGGACGACAGCAAGGTCACGGTCGCGAGTGGCGCGGCCGAGCCGACCCGCCGCAGCGCTCACCTGGGCCGCGAGCAGCAGCAGGGCCGCGGCCAGCCGCGCCGCCGCCATTTCCGCCGGTTCCACCGCACCTCTAGGCGGAAGGTTTCCCGGCAACGCCTTCGGGGCCGCGCGACGCGCAGGCGCCGACCCTGCGCGTGCGAGGACTGTCCCCTCGCGGTAAGGGGCGGGGCGGCGCCTGCGTAGAGCGGCGCGCGGCGGCAAGATGGCGGTGAGCGTAGCTGGATCGCGGGGGTAGCAGGGATCCGTGCACGAGGGATTGTGGAAGCGAGAGCCGGGAACACAGGAGGACCGATGAGAGGGCGGCGGACGCCCGAAGACGGACAGGGCGACAAGGACGCGGAGGAATGGGAATTACGTGGGATTGCAGACCGGACGACATGGGGATAACAGACCGAGCGTCGTGGGGATGCTGACGGGGGACATGGGGTGCAGACATGGAACATGAGATAACAGACCAAGCGTCGTGGGGATGCTGACGGGGGACATGGGATAACAGGCTGGGCGATATGTGGATGCAGACGTGGGCGGACTTGGGGATAGAGACAAGAGATGCAGACTCAGGGATGTGGAATTTAGGTAGGGGAAATGGGACATGGAAATGAGGGTGCATACGGGATTATGGAAGCTGTGGGGTGGTGGAAAGGAAGCCCTGGGTGCCAGGTCCAGGCAACAGAGATGTGGGAAGACTGCACCTCACTCTTGAACCCCGCCACTCTCCAGCAGGACAAAGAGAAAAAGAAGAAAGAAAGCATCTTGGACTTGTCTAAGTACATTGACAAGACCATCCGAGTGAAGTTCCAGGGTGGCCGGGAAGGTGAGTAGGTACAGCAGGCCCCTAAGATAGAATCAGTGTTGGCAAGCAAGGGAAGCCACACAGGGCAGACATTTTAACTCTTTTTTTTTTTTTTTTTTTTTTTGGTTTTTCGAGACAGGGTTTCTCTGTGGTTTTTTTTTTTTTAAATATTTATTTATTTATTTATTTATTTATTATGTATACAACATTCTGCCTTGATGTATGCCCGCACGCCAGAGCAGGGCACCAGATCTCAGTACAGATGGTTGTGAGCCACCATGTGGTTGCTGGGAATTGAACTCAGGACCTCTGGAAGAGCAGCCAGTACTCTTAACCTCTGAGCCATCTCTCCAGCCCTTCTCTGTGGTTTTGGAGCCTGTCCTGGAACTAGCTCTCGTAGACCAGGCTGGTCTCGAACTCACAGAGATCCGCCTGCCTCTGCCTCCCGAGTGCTGGGATTAAAGGCGTGCGCCACCACCGCCCGGCGACATTTTAACTCTTAACAAGGACTAAGCTTGGGCCACCCTGTAACATTGAGAGGTACCAGTCTGCCCCAATTGCGGGTTGGGAAACAGTCCCAGGGAAAGAGCCAGGTGGGGTAGCACCCAGACCATCATTGGTGATCCTTGTAGAAAGAGGAAGGAGTCCCTCCAAGAGCCTGGAGGTAGCAGCGACTCAAGAGGTTTCCAGTAGCAGGGGCATCAAAAGTTCCAGGCCAGTCTGAGCTGTGTATCAAGGCCCTGTCTTCCTGAAAATCAACTGGGTCGGAGGCTGTAGCTGAGCAGGTAGAGCACTGCTATAGTTGCCGTGGCACCAGGCGTGGTTGTGCAAGCCCTACTATTCCAACGCTAGGGAGTAAAGGGAGTTCAGGCTGTTTTTAGGCTACCCTGCGCAAATGAGACCCCCCCCCTCAAAAAAAATGAAATAAATATTGACACTTGACCCACCATGAACTCACTATCTGTGGCTCCTTCCACACTGAAAAGAAGAGGGTTGGAGTCACAGTCATCAGGCCACCACACAGGGACACATCTCCCCATGAGTTCTGTAGTGGCAGCTGTCTTTGAAGTGTCCCTATGCCTGGGTCTGCAGTGGAGGAAAGTGACAGCATCCTTCCCCATCTCTCTCCTCCCCATACTTCTCAAGCCAGCGGGATCCTGAAAGGGTTTGACCCACTGCTCAACCTGGTGCTGGACGGAACCATTGAGTACATGCGAGGTGAGCTTCTGTGGTTGCTGCAGGGATGCCACCAAGCCCTGCTCCTACCTCACACCTGTGGGATCACATTGCAGCAGGTGGTGACCTAAGGTTTCGGTCCCTCCCTGACTACCAGAGAGGTCACAAGCCTGCCATGATGGCCCCAGGCTTGAGACTTCAGCTCATTCCCATCAGCCGTCCTCTGGACTGTTAGCCTGTGTCAGTGGCTCCAGGGCCCATAAGATCTCCACTTTCTCCAGAACAATGGCTGCAGTGCTCGCAGAGTGCCCTCTCCCCAGCACCCATGACACTTTCTAACTGCGGTCTCCACCTCCTGTCCACACCCTCCCGGGCATTTGCATACTCTGCAGAGCACCCCTTGGTGTTCATGGGGTGATCATCTGCCCTTTAGGGTTCTTGTAGAATTCCAGGTGTCCATGTCCACAGTGAGCTCTGAGAGCCAAGCGCCCGGGTACTGTCTGTCCCTAAAGAGAGCTGTGTGAAACAGGATGGCCCCTCTGAGGTCCTGGTTGTGGCGTAGTAGGTGGAAGGACACCCTTCAGTTCCTCTTGCCTGTCACCCCCCAGACCCCGATGACCAGTACAAGCTGACGGAGGACACACGGCAGCTGGGACTCGTGGTGTGCCGCGGCACCTCGGTGGTGCTTATCTGCCCCCAGGACGGCATGGAGGCCATCCCCAACCCGTTCGTGCAGCAGCAGGATGCTTAGCAAGCGCAGGCAGCCTCACCCTGGGGCCCGCCCTTCCTGTGTGAGCTTCCGTTTGGTGTTTCAGTTTCTGTTTTTCTATTTTGTTTTTTAATAAAATTGCCGACTTGAGCATCCACATCTCCTACCCCTTCCGCTTTGTCACTTTGGTCTTCTGAGAAGCCAGGGGTTGGGTGGAGGACCATGTGCAGGGCAGAACACAGCACAACCCAAGACCAGCAAAGGGACTGGAGAAGCCTGGGTTTCTGAGGACACCTCCGCCAGCCTCATTTCACAGCCTTCTCTGATCCTTCCCCGCCCAGGGCAACAGAGGACCTGACACAGGAGGCTCATGGGGAGATGGAGGAGCAGCTGCTGAGCTCAATGGCTGGCAGTGAGCTCAGGGCCCTGGAAGGGACCAGGGCAGGTTCCACCTCAGGCAGACCAGCAGACTGCCCTGCAACTGGCATAAGGCAACCATAAATTAGCCCTCAGCCCTCATAGTCCCTTCTCATCACCCGAGCTGGAGCCCACGTCACAATCCCCAGAGACAATCAGCCATTCTTAAGTTTGGGGAGCCCAGGCAGCGGAAGCCTGGCTCCCTGAAGATGTGACCCAAGGCCAGAGTCAGCCATGGTCCCACTTCTCAGGGGTAAAAACAAGCCAGCCAGCCAGCCCTGCTTAGTGCCTCTGGAAGCGGTGAAGGAAATTACGTCAGTGCTGCTGGCCCTCCCCTAAGCTTCCCCAAAGTCAGCAAGCCTTGTCCCTGACACCCCTCGAAACAGCCACCTGTGCTCCACATGGCACTGGGGAGAAGAAGCCCACTCCCCCCACCCCTGCCGAGCTGTAGTCTTGAGAGAGTGTGGACCAGCAGCCCTGCCTGGCCACAAACAGCCCTGTGAGCTGGCCCTGGAGTTAGCGCTCAGAAACTGACATGCGATCAGTCACTTCACCTGAGAGCTGACTGGGCTGCCCCTCAGAGGCCGACCTGCACAAAGTGGGGTGTCCCCCACGAGTTCCCAGGCTACTTTCCGTTACAGACCTCATCCTGCAAGCGGTACCTGGGTCCTGACTGCCCTACACCACAGAAGTATGGTGGACTTCATGCCGGAAACAGTCTAGCTAGCAGAGGAACTCAGAGTCCCCTGCTGCCAGAGGGCCTGTAAGCCGCAACCCTGGATGTGTGTGGGTGGGGGAGACGGGGAGGGGGGGGGGCTGGCCTAGCACCTGTTGCCTGGGAAGCGCAGGCTACCTCCTCGGGGCCAGCAAGGCTAAGGCAAGGAGAGGTGGTTCATACCTATTAGTCCCGCCCCACCCGATGGCCCTGCCCACATCTATGAACAAGACTCGCCTCAATGGCACAAAAACAGAGCCAGTGAGAGGGAGGGGCCAGGAAAGGCCCTTGCCTTCAAGCCTGGTCCCCAGAACCTCCAGAGGGAGAAAACAACTGCAAGTTGCCCTCTGACCTCCAGACACACGCCATGGCACTTGTCCCCACATACCGGGTGGTGGTGGCGCAGGCCTTTCTCAGTACTCAGGAGACAGAAGCAGGAGGTTCTCTGTGAGTTTGAGGCTAAGTCAGGCTTTAAAGCTACGCAGAGAAACCCTGTCTGGAAAAAAAAAAAAAACAAGAAGGAAGAAAAACACAGTGGACAGCCTAGGTGAGATTTTCCACACACTCACCTGAAATAACAAGGGGCTTCATGTTACTATGTTTGGGAATGTTTGTTATGAAAGACCCTACAGACCCCCTCCTCAAAACCCGCAGCTAGCATGCTCCCGGGGGAACGTCCTGTTTGCTTAAAAAAAAATTCTCCGGATCAGCAGCCAGCCTGCTCCCTTAAGAACATCCCATGTGCCTGAGAGAGCAGGAGATAGAGATAGGAAGACTGCAAGGCAAGATGTCAATAAGATAGGATATCAACAAAGCAGGTTAGCTGTAAGATAGGAACAGGATGACTGTTGCCAGGCATCCATGCTGAGAAAGGAAACCATTCATGCCCCCGCCTCATTCCGATAACCACGCTTTTGCTTCTGTAAGCTTGCTTTTGCTCTCCCCTATAAAAAGACCTCCCCCCAGTCTGCAGGTGAGCAAGTCCTACGAAAGACTTGCTGCCCACAGGTACCTGTGTTTCCTCAATAAACCTCTTGCTAATTGCATCCTGTGGCCTGGTCTCGGAGTGTGCTGGTCCTGGGGTCTTCATCAGAGAGGAAAGGTCCTGTCTGAGGGTCTTTCAGTTACACAGTGTAACATCACAGAAACTTGCTGACACAGCCCTGGAACAATTGCAGAGTGAAGACTCACGTACACAGTATGTTTTGAAGAATCCTATTTGTGTTGAGTATTTTGATTTTTTTGTTGTTGTTGTTGTTTTTTTTTTTTTTTTTTTTTTTTGAGACAGGGTTTCTCTGTGTTGCCCTGCCTATCCTGGAACTCACTCTGTAGCCCAGGCTGGTCTTGACTCACAGAGAATCACCTGCCTCTGCCTCCTGAGTGCTGGGATCAAAGGTGTGCCCCACCGCTGCCCCTGATTTTTATTTTAAACGCTGTTTTGCATCTGGGTGACTGTCACAAAGTCAAAAGGGTGACTATGTCCGTAGAGTCCCTTGCCACCTTAGCGTGGGAGAAAATGGTCTAAGAATTTGGGGAGTCAAATCCAACTCTGGGTGTTTTAATATTTTAAAAAGGAGAAATTTAATATTTAATGTTTTCCCTTAATATTACACTGAAGATTTAATATTTCAGTAGGAGTCGGAGGGGAGAAAGGCAGACATGGACGGGGAGAGACGGAGCTTTAGAGAGATGAAGAGGTTGAGGGGGCGGGGACAGCAGGAGTAACCTGGCCACCAGCCACCCTGACACAGGATCCCTGCCTCCCGCCCCTCCACCGCTGCTCACCACGCCGACCAGCCGGCCCCTCACCCCGGCCCAGATCCCGCGCTTCCAGCTTCCCAGCCTGGGCCAGCGCAGCCCTGGGGGCTGCAGCCGGGGGCTCCGGCCATCTGCGCAGGGACCCGGCCTGTTGCACGTGCCCGTGCTCACCACGGCCTTCGGCTTCCAGGTCTTCGCGGAGAGGCCGCGTGTCTTGTGCCAAGAGGCCCCTCTCTGGGAGACCTTGCCTGGAGCCCCTGCGGATGGGGAACGGACCCCAGATCGGCAGGACATCCCTGAGACACCACCTCCTGGCAGCTTCCAGAAGCTTCCGAAAGTGGACCAGATCCTCTGGGTACTGAGGTCAACAGCAGCTCTGCCCCTCCCCCACCCCTCCACCCTTTGCTTTAGTCCCAGTTCCGCATTTTGACGACGCAGCCGAGGCCCACAGAGGGGAAGGAAGTTCCACAGGGTCCCACAGGTTGCTCAGATGCCCGTCCCTCTCTATTCTCCCTCTCCTCTGTAGCATCGAGCCCTTTTCTAACCACCCCATCCTCATGGTGCCACGATGGGAGGGGCGTCCGAGTGTAAAGGGCCTGGTGCTGTAGCTGGAAGGCAGGGTGCTTGCCTACGTGCCTCTGGCTCCGGGGTCCATTCCCGTCCCCACAAAAACAGCCTGTGCTAGTGTAGTCCTGTCTTTGCTGCACTGGGGGCGTGGAGGCAGGGGGATTAGAAGTTCAAGGTTGTCCCTGGCTTCAAGGGGGGGGGGGGGGTCAAGGACGTGGGAACCAGGGAAAAGAAACATCTCTCTCACTTGACAGGTTCATCCCAGACAGCCAAAGGGGGGCCGGAATGGCTCTGCTTAGAGCGGGACATTTAGTCACCCAGTCCCAACCAGCCTGCTCCTGAGACTGCTGCTCTCTGCTCAGACCACTGGACAGATGAGGCCTGAGCCTACCTGATGGAGAGAGGAGGATTCCTACAGGATCGATCCCGGGGCTGGTGGCAGCTGGAGAGCCCCGCCCCCCACCCCCACGAAGGGGCTGAGTTCAGACGCC
This sequence comes from Microtus oregoni, assembly GCF_018167655.1. Classification (NCBI taxonomy): domain Eukaryota; kingdom Metazoa; phylum Chordata; class Mammalia; order Rodentia; family Cricetidae; genus Microtus; species Microtus oregoni. The sequence goes on along the minus strand of NW_024543078.1, from coordinate 4,075,121 downwards.
CAGGGAATCCAGCCCCGCGTCACAATCGGAAGCTCCCCGGTCTCTCCGCAGCTCTTCCGGGGGGACCCAGTAACCTGCTCCCCATGGGCTCTCTAGCTGTCCCTATTAGAAAGGAGGAGACCCGGGTCTCTCCCACAATAAAGTCTCTAGTCTAGCGGGCGAGCACGCAGACTCTGGTCCCGAGTGCTTGCGTGCCTCTAGCCTTTGCTCGCTCCCATTTCCAGTAGGGTTGACCCTGAGCAGCCCAGACACAAATCTTCCAGGATCGAAGGCCCTATGGCCACCAACACCCTCATGCGAGGCAGAAACGTGGCTGTGAACCCAAAGGGACAGAGCAGAGAGCAAAGGCAGAAGGAGATGGCACGCCTCTGAGCCTAACTATGGGGTCACAGAGGCAGGGAGTCTGGGTTATATAGCAAATACAAAACATGGGCTGGCCGGATGGCCCAGGGGTTTGTGGCACTTGCTGACAAGCTGGTGGCGTGAGTCCCATCCCAGGACCCACACGGTGAAAGGACAGAACCGACTAACCGACTCGCACAAGTTGTCCTATGATCCGGACATGAGCACAGAGCCAGAAACCAGATCCACAACCACTTGGGGAACTTAGAATCAAACAAAGCCCCAGACAGATCCATACTCCCCCTTCTACCCAGTGCCTCCCTGACTGCAGCTGTCAAAAATAGGCCTGTGATTCAGCCATACCGTGGGCTACCTCACACCACTCACCCCTACTTCCACCCTCCAAGAGATGCAGAATCTACACCCACACAAGTGACATGGTGGGCTGGGGAAGTGGAGAGGATAGAGCTCCGCCCAGAAACCCCCAGTGAGGGGCTGGGGGGTGGTCAAGGTGGAGTCCCGCCTAGAATCCCCAGTGAGAGGCTGGGGGCGTGGTCAAGGTGGAGTCCCGCCTAGAATCCCCAGTGAGAGGCTGGGGGCGTGGTCATGGTGGAGTCCCGCCTAGAATCCCAGTAGGGGCAGGGCTCAGAGGTGAGGACTTATGCTCACTGTGCCAAGCCTTGGGTTCATCCCCAGCTCCATAAGCCGCAGAAATCGAATTTATCTGGAAGCTTCCCAGGAACGCAAGCCCCCAATTCTTCCAGAAACCAGAGGCAGAAGGAATATTTTCCAACTAGTTTCTGAGGCTGCCGGTCCCACTGGATGAGGAAGTGGTGGAGACAGAAGTCAGAGACTACGTCCCCTCCCCACCTGAGCAGACAGCCTTCACTTCTCCGGCAACTGACCCCAGCCCGGTGTGGAGGGATGCGGAAAGGGATGCCCGCGAGCCTGTGGTCCTGGCTCTTCAGATCACAGCAGGTGGAGGTCTGTCGTGATACAGTCTCAGGAAAAAAAAAAAAAAACTTTATTCTCAGGTTGCCAGGCCTAATGAACCCATCCTGGAGTCCCAGCGCGGCAGGAGGATGACAATCTGCAGGTTGGTTTGAGCTGCAAAGACAGATCCTGTCCAAACATGGGTAGTATTAAGAGTCTGTCCTTGCCATCCAGCCTGAAGGATTGAGTTCTGCCCTGGGACTCTCACAAATTGACCTCTGACCTCTGCATGTGCCAAGGGTGTACCACCCATACATAAAATAAATGTGTGCGGGCTGGAGAGATGACTCAGCAATTAAGAGCACTGACTGCTCTTCCAGAGGTCCTGAGTTCAATTCCCAGCACCTACATGGCGGATCACAACCATCTGTAATGAGATCTGGTGCCCTCTTCTGGTCTAAAGGCAGACATAAACACAGAACACTATATAAAATAAACAAATCTTAAGAAAAATACCTTTTTTAAAAAAAAGAGCCAGTTATGTTTTAAATTTTTTTAAATGTATGAAATATAGTTTTTAAAAACCTGATGCTGGTCGGTGGTGGTGCTCGCCTTTAATCTCAGCACTCTGGAGGCAGAGGCGGGCGGAGCTCTGTGAGTTCTTAGGCCAGTCTGGTCTACAGAGCTAGTTCCAGGACAGCCAGGAATACACAGGGAAACCCCGTCACAAAAAGAAAGTGTGTGTGTGTGTGTGTCCCAGCTTTTGAATTCTGGGGATTTGAACTCGGGTCCTCATACTTGAGAGCAGGCATCTTTACCTGCTGAGCTATCCGGTGGCCCTAGAGACCACTTCTTTTCTTTTCTTTGTATATAAGGGTGTGTTACCTACATGTCTGTCTGCATAGGTCAGACAGCAGCGTCGGGTCCCTGTAGTGGACAGTTATGAGCCGCCCCTGAGAGTGCTGGGAACTGAACCCAGGGCCCCTGTGGGAGCAGTCAGTACTCTAAACACTTGGCAGTCCCTCTAGAGCCAAGAGGCCTCCTTCTCTCTTCCTTCTGTTCTTTCTTTTGTGCTTTGAGACAGGGTCCCTATGTAGTCCTGGCTGACCTGGAGCAGAGGCCATTTTTAGATGATTTCTAGTCCCCTCTGGGAGCGGGAGTCCCCTTACCGAGGAGTACGAAGGATGCTCCCACAATCCCGGGCAAGCTGGACTGAAATCCCCTCTGCTTAGAACTCCTCTTAGGGAGTGTCCATGCCTTTTCCGATGTCACCACCTCCTGGAAGTGTCCAAACATTTGTTTTTGATCACTGGCAGCCGCGTAAACACCACATGTGCTCAAGACTGCAGGGGCCAGGGGCTGGAGAGATGGCTCAGTGGGGCTGGAGAGATGGCTCAGTGGTTGAGAGCACTGACTGCTCTTCCAGAGGTCCTGAGTTCAGTTCCCAGCAACCACATGGTGGCTCACAGCCATCTATAATGAGACCTGGCGCCCCCTTCTGGCATGCGGGCACACATGGAAGGCTGTACACATATTAAATAAATCAAAAATAAATAAATAAATATATTTAAAAAAAAAAGACTGCAGGGGCCATTAATGTGACTCATAATCTGCAGACAGAGGTATTAGGGTTCAGAGAGGGTTGTCATTGGCCTGAGGATGCACAGCGAAGCCTGCCAATCTGGGGTGAGGCTCAAGACACCTGGAACCCATGACTTCACATGTTAGTAATTGACAAGTCACCCTCTAGTTACCAGGGAGGCCCCTGGTCAGGAGTTGGGGGTACAGCTACCCTCACCTGCTTGGAAGGTGCCACACAACTGTGTCAGTCATAATCCAGAAAGGAAGAGACCTGAGGCATTTATTTCAAAATGCATTGCTGTGCTTCGGGGTTCCCACCAAGTTCATCATGGGATCCCCACGCTGTCCCCAGGCCACACTGAACTGAGCATCCCGCCCCTCCCAGGCAGTCACTCACACTCCTAACCACACCCACGCTCCTCCATCAGCGGGAGCCACCCTTGCCAACCAGGTGGCCCATCTCCATGGCAACGTCCTAGCCACAGGTGGTCGTAACCTTGGCAACCAGGTGCTCACCGGCCCACTGCTCGGAAGGCTGTGACCCTCCTGCGGCTCTCCCACACAGCCTCCCATCAGAGGCGGCTGTGAGAAGTTGTGGGGTGGGGGTGGAGGAACCTGCAGGGACGCCGAGCTCAGAGAGGGCAGCGGACTGCCCCTCAGCACCACAGACCTCAAACATGTCTGGTACCCATTAAGCATCAGCGGCATCCGTGGCTCAAGCGCGTCTCTGTCCTCAGCCGACTCCTACATGGGGCAGAGAGTGACACACTGCCTGGGGATGAGGGCAGAGAATGCCGTGGTCTCCGGAAACCCCCACTCTCTCCTCAGACCACCCCATCCAGTTCTCAGCCACCTATGTCGCTAGTTCAAGACGAGCCTATTGGCTGCTGGGTGCATGCACGGAGGCCGCGCTGCAGGGTAAAGGGGGAAGAGCAGACATAAATAGGAGGAATGAGTAAATTATAGGATATCTTAGGAAATTGCAGGGAGGCTGAGAACGGGGACAGAAGGCAGCCGGGTGGGGATGTGAGTCAGGAGGAAGCATGGGCGGGCGGGGCAGACAGCTGAGGAAGGCTCTCTACTGGGCAGGAGATCAGCACGTGCAAAGGTCCTGAGCTGGAACCAGTCCCATCTGCCGTGAGCTAGCCCTGCTCCCTCGCCACTCCAGAGCAATAAAAGGAAACTGGATAGAGCCCCCCAGCACCCTGGGGTCCCCCAGTCATTAGAGGTCTACAGCACTAGACACGGGAGCTCCCAGATCCTCAGATTTGAGTGCTAACCCTGGACTCGGACAAGTCCACGTGGCCATGAGCCCACATGGATCCACGTGTGGCTTTGGCACTAGCTCTCCCCACCCGTGGAAAGTCCAGTATACCATGTAGTTTTGTACACAGTAGGCACTCAATAAATCCCTCCCCCAGGAGTCCCCCGAATCAGGTTATCACAACCTTGGGGACTCAGAGCACATCAGTACACAAAACAGGGCAGACCTGGTGTGGAGTTGGGGCCTAAATCCAAAAATATTGGGGTGTCACTTTTTTTCTAGACCTTTGCATGGATTGGAAGAGAGCTTGTGGGGGGGGGGGGCTGGTCCATGGTCTCCCAGGATGCAGTTTCTGGGCCTCAGGCCAAGATGACAGTCTGGGAAAGGAGCCTGCTGGAGTCACAGGTGGCCAACGCCAGGCTGCCACTAACTGCTGGAGGACACAGAGGGCAGACAAGATGGGGGTTGAGGCGGACATGCACTCTGGCTCCCTCAGGTCACCCCTCACTGGGGACAAAGGCAGCTGAGTCAGAAGCAGCCAGCCCCTCTTCAGGATGAATGCCAACTGGGCCTCTGCTCTGGGGGACTGCCAGCCTCCTTCTCTCCTGTCACACGGGGGAGCCCTGGTTCCAGCTGACCACTCATCGGGCAGGGACGTGCACGCTCCTCACCCCTGTTTTGACAGATTGATCTTTTTTGTTTGTTTTTGTTTTTCGAGACAGAGTTTCTTTGTGGCTTTGGAGCCTGTCCTGCAACTAGCTCTGTAGACCAGGCTGGCCTCGAACTCACAGAGATCCGCCTGCCTCTGCCTCCTGAGTGCTGGGATTAAAGGCGTGTGTCACCACCGCCCGGCAGATTGATTTTATTTTTAACTCTGCATGTGTGCATACAAGAATCCACAGACCAGAAGGGGGCGTTGGGTCCCTGGAGCTGGAATTACAGCTGGTTGTGAGCTTCCATGCGGGTGCTGGGAATAAAAGCCCTGTCCTCTGAGAGAGCAGCCAGGGCTCTAACTTCTGTGCTATCTCTCTGACTCTCCCTCTTATCTCGAGGTTCTCTTCATGTTCCCCTATGTGTGCGTCGATCTACCTACACCAGGCTGTGCGTGCTGAGGTGCACAGCGCGGTCCCAGGCGCAGGGAAAGGCACCGGAAAGAAGGGGAGATGGTGGCAGCCATAGCTCTGAGTAGCAGGTGGAAGAAGGCTGGCAGGAGCGCAGTGGGGAGCTATGACAGGCTCTGAAACTCCCTGGGGGACAAGGCCACTCAGGGATGAGGCTTGACAAATCGGTCAAGTGTGTAGTGCAGTGCAGATGGTGGAGCACTGGTCTGACAGGGAGGGGATAGCGGAGGAGTTGGCGGTTTCCAGAAGGTTCCAGCGGGACAACTTGCCTTATCTGGGGAGCCCCCAAGCATTTCCGGGAACTCTGTCTGCAGAGGCCCCTAGGACCAGGAGGTGCCAGGCACGCGGAGTGCCCGGGGGCTGCGTCCCCATCTGCCCCCGACCTGCTCCAACACGTGTCGCGAGCGCCCTTTGCTGTTCGCGCGCGCCCTAGCCCAGCGCACGGGGATGCGCGGCGGGAACGCGCACGGCAGTGCCCGGGAGGCGGCGGTAGCGGCGGTGGCAGCGGTGGCGGCGGTGGCGGCGGCTCGTGGCTGCTCAGAGCGGCCCCCGCGCCCTGTCCGAGGCGGAGCCGCCCAGGTGAGTGGCATCACTGCAGCCCGGAGACCCCCCCCTCCGGACTCCCCTCGCAGGCTCCTCTTCAGCCGCTCTGCGCCCCCGGGAAACTTCGGGGTTGTCCCCGCCTCCGGGAATGCAGTCTAGGGGATTGAGGGGCGCATCTCGGGGAGCACCCTGGGGGACGCGGAACGGAGATGCGCACTGCGGCAGGGGGACACCCGGGATGGAGTCAAGGCTCGGCGCCCTGCAATCCCCCGCCAGCCAATGCAGGGTGAGGCGCGCGAGATAAATTGGGGGGTCTACACGCGTGACTCGCGCATATTTGAGGTCCCCGTGGGGAGGAAATGGGATGCTAGGCAGACCCCTGCACATACACTCTGCAGGCCTGTGTCCCAGTAGCAGCCACGGTGGTGGGGGCATCCGTCCATCCCATCTCAGAGGCCAGGCCTGGTGTCTCCTGGGTCCTGGGGCCTGGCCAGGGAGGCCACTGGGCCCCATTCAACAAGTTGGGAGACGCAGAGCTTGGGTTCCAGTTGGACACAGGTGCATGTTCCCACTCCATCTCACAAGTGAGTGCTCCCAACGCCAGAGTCCCCGAGACACAGGTGTCCCTCCTCCCAGTGGGGAGAACTCAGAACTTGGGGGTCTGATGCATTTGGGAACCTCTATTGGTGCCAGGCAGCTTCTTGTGGGGGGGGCTCAGAGCCCAGGCCAAGCCTGAGACTACCCCCCCTTATTTACAGTGGCACTGGGGAGGGGACATCCAGTGCCTGCCGGTTGATGACTGGGATGGGGTGACTGGGACTTGGAACCTGGTGGGGATTTTTAGCAAGAACAGATCTGTAAGAGCGAAGGCAACCTGAGAGGGCTCCCCGGAGGAAGCATCCAGCCCGCAAAGGCAGGTGTTAAGGGGTGAAGGACAGAAGGCAGGGCGGCTCCACTGGGAACAGAGGGTTTCAAAAGCTCAGTCCTGGTCCCTCTGAGCTCTAGCAGCTGTTTGGATGGTCTCAGGTGACCCCATGGGTGACCCCTCCACACAGACTCTCAATGAGGTGTGGGGTGGGGGACCCAGTGGGGCCCCCTTAGCCTCCTAATTGCTCTTCTGTCCCTTGTCCTTTCCTACAATTGACACTCTATCCGGGCAACCACTTCCCCCCAGGATCAAGCACTATGATGGGTATCATCAGCTCCCACCCGTGCAGCACGCATGCGCGGCCAGCCTCAGTGTTTCCATCTGTAGAGTGGGGGAGGCCGTTGCCATCCACCCCCAGATGCAGCCAGGCTGTGATCGCTCCTCAAAGGGTGGGAGCACACAAGGTCCCAAACCCGAGGTTTTTGTGCCTCTACCCACAGGGCTGTCACTCCCAGGCACTCATGAGTCACAAGCGACTCACCAGGTAGGAAGGTTTTTAGCAGAACTTCCCAGCAAGCTTCAGAATGAGAGGTGGGCAGCCCGGGCAAGCCGCCTACCACCTCTCCGGTCAATCTTGAGAACACCAAGGAGTCGGCTTTAGTAAAATCAGAGCTGGCTCAGGGGACCCCCGGTAACCTCCCCGCTCCCCAAATGCTGCCGTTTCTGCTTTCAGGGCAAGCGGTGAGCAGATACAGTATATACCGGGGGCTCAAGTGTTTGCCAGTCTAGAAGCTTCCTCAACTTTTCTGCTGCGACGGGTGGTGGGGAGTCCACTCCTCCCCTCAGGCACAGGCTACTAAAGAAATTGGGTCAGGAGGCCCCCCTGCCCCCCAAAACGGCGGACAGGGACCCATGGCAGATGGGAGGTTAATTAGGGCTTTAATGAATTGTCATGGATTAAAAGCCCCAGGAGGACCTAGATCTAGGACGGGAGAATGAACCAGTCCTAGAGGAGGGGGACTGGGAGAGTGTCCCCAAAAATGCACTCAGAGAGGAGTGTGCTCATGGGAGTGTATCAAGCCTGTCCTCACCCCACTTTACCCTATACTCTTATTGTGGTGAGAGGACCCAGGGGTGACAGACAGGAGCCTGTCTACCCCCAGCACTCAGCTTCACTTTTTCCCAGGATGGCCTCAGTGTCCTGTGGCCGAAGAGGGGATAAGGGACCCCGGATTACCAGCACACCTTGTCTTCTCTTGGACCGAACACTTTTTTGTTAAATTCCCTCAGAATCTGTAGGCAGAGAGAGTTGGGAGGGGTGGCAGGAGAGGCTCTGTTTCCCAGACTGCTCCTGGGGGCCCCCACAGCATGGCTCAGACAGATGTCAGACCCCAGGGTTGAGAGTCTCCATCCTCCAGCAATGGGAAACTCCCTGGCTGCCAGGCAGTCACATCCCAGTCCTCCTCCAAACCACGGTGGCCCTGGGTGAGAACCCCCCAGGCTGCTGGTGACCCCTGAAACCCCCCAGGCTGCTGGAGAAAGCCACCACCTGCCTCAGGGACACACGTCCTCCTCAGACCCAGAGAGCACGGAGGCCCCTTCCTCCCTCTGCCAGCCAGTGTCACAGAATCTTCCTGTTTTCCTGTCTGCCTCCTCTGACTATCTCGAGGTGACACCGGGTCACAGTGGATTCAGGACAGTCCCATAGGCAGGGCCCTGCTCTACAGGAGGTGACCTATCCTAGGCCCAGGATGGTCCTATTTCCATCGATTGAGGGCAGCCACTAAATGCTTGCTGAACGAGGGAGTGAGGGAGATCTTCTCCTAACCTAGGCAGCACCTGGTGGAAACTTCTAGAAGCAAGCCAGCCCAGGGGTTCTGCTTGGTCTTCAGGAAAATAGGGAACTGAGGCTCAAGGGAGATGAACAGGGATGTGGCTGAGCAGACCTCTGTATGTGCACATATGTGAACACACGTGTGGCAGTCAGGGACTCTGAGCTGGTACTTCCGACCATGCCTTCTCTTGCTCTGTATTCCTTGGCTCCCTATAGCCAGGAATGTTCCTCAGTCCACCTGGGCATTGGCACTGGGTGGCCCAATCGCATGGCGCTGCCCTTCCCTTCGCTGGCCCTGCAGCCTCCACTCCCCTCCTTCAGGAAGGTTCTCCAAACCTTCAGCTGATTTACTCACATTTTTTCTGTCCTTTCATCCTCAGCGAGCGACAGGAACAGGACACAGTCGACCATCAAGTGTGGGACTCGTGATAGGAAGTGTTCAGAACGGGGGAATTCGGAGACAGGACAAAGATTTGTGGGTACCCAGGGACTGAAGAAGGGAAAGGGGTGATGGAGGTTTAGTTGGAGGCGTTTTTAAATGTACTGAGAGGCCCTGGGAGTCCACTGGAAACCGTGGGCCTTCAGCTCAGGGGTGACGGGAGCCAAGGATTAGAAGGACGGTGACTGGGCAGGCTGGACCCCTTGCAGCCCGCCCAGGCTCCCAGGTCCTGCCAAGGCTGCAGCAGTGGCTTCTCATGCATATTAATGAGTCGTGTCCTTGAAGCCTTAGGTAGGGCTCTTCCTTGGGGGGCGGGGACGGGTATCCATATGGGGCTTGTCAGACCCTAAAGCCCCACGAGGGCTATCTCAAGGGTTCTACCATGGGGTAGGAGTGAGAGAGAGCCCAGAAGGTTCCAGATTTTGGTACAGGAGGCAGTTGTCTGCTCCTATTGTCTGGTGCAGAGCCTCAGAGGGGCCTTTGGGGACAAAACTGTCTTTTTGTTGATTCTTTATTTTTGCAGTGTTAGGAATGAAACCCAGGATCTCTCACGTGCTAGACCAGTGCCCCACCCCGACCACGCCCCCAGCCCCTCACTGGGGATTCTAGGCGGAGCTCCACCCGGAGTCACACTCTAGTCCTATTTTACATTTTTGGTTTTTTGGGTTTTTTTTTTGTTGTTGTTGTTTTGTTTTGGATTTTCGAGACAGGGTTTCTCCGTAGCTTTTTTTGGTTCTTGTTCTGGAACTAGCTCTTGTAGACCAGGCTGGCCTAGAACTCACAGAGATCCGCCTGCCTCTGCCTCCAGAGTGCTGGGATTAAAGGTGTGTGCCACCACCGCCCGGCTATTTTACATTTTTGATTGGTTTGTTTGCCTGTTTGTTTTTTGAGACAGGGTTTTCCTTTTTTTTTTTAAACATTTTTATTGATTTTTATTGAGCTCTACATTTTTCTCTGCTCTCCTCCCTGCCTCTCCCCTCCCCTTCAGCCCTCTCCCAAGATCCCCATGCTCCCAATTTATTCAAGAGATCTTGTCTTTTTCTACTTCCCATGTAGATTAGATCTATGTATGTCCTCTTCGGGTCGAGACAGGTTTTTTTGTGTGTGTGTAGCTCTGGCTGTGTTGGAACTCATTCTATAGGCCAGGTTGGCCTCGAACCCACAGAGATCTTCCTGCCTCTGCCTCCCAAGTGCTGGGGTTAAAGGAATGCACCGTCATGCTCGGCTAATTTTTCCCCAGATTTGTTTATTTTATATGTACAGTATGTTGCCTGTATGATGTCTGAATCGCTTGTGCCGAAGAGAGTTGGATCCCCTGGGAACAGTGAGCCCCTACATAGGTGCTGGGACCCAAACTCGGCGAGCATCTGGAACTAATCACTGAGCTATCTCTCTAGCCCTGACCCCTTTTTTATTTTGAGAGATGGTTGCACTAATTTACATCTTGTACTGAAATTCACAATCCTCCTGCCTCAGTTTTTGGGGCACTGGGCTAACAGGCCTGTGATACTGCTCCCAGTAGGTTTGGGATATCTTTATTTTTAGTTTTCTGACAGAGCTGCCAGCACCTGGTGGGGTGTCTGGCGGTTGAGCAAAGCACCCCCTTTTCTGCCTGTACTGCCAAGCGTGAGACTGGGGTGCCAGGCGCCAGTCTGGGAGACACCAGAGACTGGCCTCTGTCCCTGGAGTGGGATTGAGGGGAGCCTGGGTGACGCCCACAGGAGGGCAAGAGATGACCACTGAGCCAGTCCTACTGCTTCACTCCTGCCAGCACTCGAGACAGAGGCAGGATTGCTGACAGTCTGAGGCCTGCCGGGGCTCAAGTGGCTCAGAATCCACAGTCAGAACAAAAAGGCCACATAGTAGTTTAGTCCTCAGAAGGTGAGGGTCGCTCCAAGTGGACCCAGGACCTGGAACAGACGGTTTGTGGTGGCCCTCCCCAAGGCCACAGAACAGCTCAGGGCCCCAAGACCAAGCTCTCAGCACAAAGGAGATTCATTTTCCCCAGAGGGACAGAGGACAGGAGATGGAGGAAGGGACATTTGTCCCTGAGGGACAAAGGGCTGCCGCCTCTGGATAGAGGGGAGACAGGCATGGCCCATAGACAAATGGCGGTTTATAAAGGGAAAGGGGAAACCCCGCATTAGGGTGAGGTGGTCTGTACTGACTGGGCGTGCTAACTAGGTGAGAGGAGAGGGTGACTGCTCCCTGGCCCTTCTCCTCAGCCTCAGGGAGGGGGACAGACTTTGAGAGCTAGCTTTGGGAACTAAATCTAAGGGTTTAGCAAGGCAGAGGTGATGGAGGAAGGGCAAGGCCTGCCAGAGCCATGCTCCCCCTGCTCTGGAGGGCTAGTGAACCTTCAGAGGAGAAGAGAGGGAACAGAGAAACCAGCCCATCCAATGGCATCCTCCATGTACCTCACAACCCACTGCCCAGTGCCCTGGACCCCAGGGACCTCAGCCCAGAGGCCCAGGACCTGGAGCCGCCCTGGAATTCCAATTCCCCACTGTCATCAGGGACCAGGGATTGGCGCCTTCGGGCCCCAGCGGTAGGTTCAGGATTTCAGAGGCTCAGAGGGGGTTTCCTCTTGCCTGGGGCAGCCAGCATCCTCACTGGAGAGTGAGATGGGAAGGGGCTTCCGAAACCTGCAACTCCCTCTTACCTCCGCAAACGTCCAGAAAGGACAGTAAGTTCCTTCAGGCACCGAGTAATAAGGGGCAGGGTCCAGGCTGAAGAGCAGACGGTGGCTTCAGATAGCTGCCATTCACGCGCCCCGCCCCCCATGGCTTCTCTAACACACCCTGCGGAGATGACAGGGCCAGGCCTGCCGGGGAGGTTAGAGTTGAAAAACTAGGTCGTTCTTTGAGTGGCCCCTGCCGGGCTGGCTCAAGAGCCCTGCTGTCCCTGAGCGGTGGAGTAATTACAGAGAGAGCCCTCGCCTGCGCCCTGCTCGCCCGCGCCCTGCTCGCTTGCGCCCTGCTCGCTCGTGTCCTGGACGGATTTGGAGGCTGAGCTTTGAGAAGCCAGAAGCGGAGAGGGTGCAGGGGCCATCAGGGATTGCACAGTGAGGCTGTGGTTCAGTGGCTGCGACCAGAGACTCCGGACCTGTCAGTCCATGGCATTGTCTATGAGAACTGGAAGTTCTTTATTGAGAGGACGCAGAAACAATGAGCAGTAGGTGCTCAAGACCACCCACATAGACAGCTCCGGGCCGCCCTGAGCTACCTGAAGAGGTAATGGGGATGGCCCAGCCATGCCGTGCTCGTGGCATAAATCAGATCTGAGCTCAGATCCCCACCACCCTCATGAGAAGCTGGCACAAGGGCACACTTCTGCATCTCAGCGCTGAGAAGCAGGAGATCCTGGGGGCTTGTGGCTGGACCACCTACCTAGTCAGCAGACTTCGGATCCCCTGAGGGACCTTGTCTCAAAACACAAAGTGGAGAATGAATGCCTAGGACTGCATCCCACTCTGGGCTCCACATGTGTGAACACACACCACAGAAAGACAGCTGGAAAGAGAAGGCATGATTTTAGGCAAGGGCTGCACCCTGACCACGCCCCCAGCCCTTCACAGGGGGATTCTAGGCAAGGGCTCCACCCCATCACGCCCCCAGCCCTTCCCTGGGGGATTGGCAGGGGCTCCACCCTGACCATGCCTCCAGCCCCTCACTGGGGGATTCTAGGCGGGGGCTCTCCTTTGCACCTGTGCCTTCCAGTCTCTGTCCTCACAAGCCTGGCATACTCAGTCACCAGGGTTGCCAGTCTGCTCTGTGGAACACTGAGAAGACAGGAAGGCTGGCACAGAATGCTAGGTCTTGCCTGGGGGCTTCAGCTGCTAACATGCTATAAATAGTTGCCTGGCAGATGGGAAACTGTTGCAACAGAGGCCAGGCAGCCCTGGTCCAGCTGTCCCTTCCCCACCCTGACCCCTGGGTCTGGGCTACAGTCAGGCTGTCGGGGAAAACCCTGGTCTAGCCTAGGCAGGCTGGACCTACAGGAAGTCTCAGCATCTCACCCACTCTGGAGTCAGGGTCTTTGCCCTGGCCTCTCCCACAGCCATGGGGGTCATCATGAGTGACCAACTAGGTGTCCTCAGAGGGAGATATCCTCCGTCACAGTTCCAGACTTCAGATAGTCAAACCAGGGTGTCCACTAGGCCTGGCATACTTAGGTCCCCCACCCCAGGCCCTGGGCAAGGTCCTTCCCATCTCCCGTCTCTCTTAGGTTCTCAGGCTCAGGTATCACCCTGCTCTGCTTCATCTTCAAGGTTAGAGTCAACTGCTGGTGAGTTGGAGGCTGACCTGAGCTATAAAGGTGTTTGTTTTAACCTCATCTACTTGCGCCCGGTGTCGCACGGGGTCCTGCTGAGAGGGCTTGTGGGAGCTGGTCTTTCATTGAGCACAGCGCCCTCAACGGCCCTGCAGGCTGCAGGATATGTCAGAGCCTATTCCATGGCTGAGTTACACTCAGTGTGGATGGCCCATGCTGTGTTTCTGCTGCTTGGTCGTGGGCAGTGGGTTTCCGCCATGCATACTGTACCGTGGGTATCCGTCTGGACATCTCCTCGTTGTGCGGTCACAGGTCAGCATCTCTGGTCATGTCTGGCTGGGATAATGTCACACTCCCCCTTCCCATTTCAGGTGTCCTGGACGATGCTGGCGTGGCCCTAGGCCCAGACCCTACACCATGACCTGCTGGCTGCCTATGCTGGGCTTGCAACTGCTACTGTTGCCCATGGCGCCTCCTCTGGCCACTGGCTGCCCTGCCCGCTGTGAATGCTCCGCATCCACACGCACAGTGGCCTGTGGGCGCCGCCGGCTGACTGCCATCCCGGACGGCATCCCAGCCGAGACACGCCTGCTGGAGCTCAACCGCAACCGCATCCGCTGCCTGAACCCTGGGGACCTGGCCTCGCTGCCCAACCTGGAGGAGCTGGACCTCAACCACAACGTGATCGCACACGTGGAGCCTGGGGCGTTCGCCAACCTGCCCCGGCTGCGCATCCTGCGTCTCCGTGGCAACCAACTGAAGCTTATCCCACCCGGCGTGTTCACGCACCTGGACAGCCTCACGCTGCTGGACCTCAGCGAGAACAAGCTGGTCATCCTGTTGGATTTCAGCTTCCAGGACCTGCGCAGCCTCCGGCGGCTGGAGGTGGGCGACAATGACTTGGTGTTCATCTCCCGCAGGGCCTTCGCGGGGCTGCTGGGGCTGGCCGAGCTCACCCTGGAGCGCTGCAACCTCACGTCGCTGTCCCCGGAGTCGCTGGGCCACCTGCGGGGCCTGGGCGCTTTGCGCCTGCGCCACCTGGCCATCGCCGCCCTGGAGGACCAGAACTTCCAGAAGCTTCCGGGACTCCTGCATCTGGAGATCGACAACTGGCCGCTGCTGGAGGAGGTGGCCCCGGGCAGCCTCCGTGGGCTGAACCTCACGTCGCTGTCCATCACGCACACCAACATCACAGCCGTACCGGCCGCCGCGCTGCGACAGCAGGCCCACCTCACGTGCCTCAACCTGTCGCACAACCCCATCAGCACGGTGCCGCGGGGCTCCTTCCGGGACCTGGTGCGCCTGCGCGAGCTGCACCTAGCCGGGGCCCTGCTAGCAGTCATCGAGCCGCAGGCCTTCGTGGGGCTGCGACAGATCCGCCTGCTCAACCTCTCGGACAACCTGCTGTCCACGCTGGAGGAGAACACGTTCCACTCCGTGAACACGCTCGAGACGCTGCGCGTGGATGGCAACCCGCTGGCCTGTGACTGTCGCCTGCTGTGGATCGTGCAGAGGCGGAAGACCCTGAACTTCGACGGCAGGCTCCCCGCCTGCGCCACCCCGGCCGAGGTGCGTGGCGATGCCCTGCACAACCTCCCTGATTCCGTGCTCTTCGAGTACTTCGTGTGTCGCAAGCCCAAGATCCGGGAGAGGCGGCTGCAGCACGTAATGGCCACCGAGGGAGACGACGTGCGCTTCCTGTGCCGGGCCGAGGGAGAGCCCATGCCCACCGTGGCTTGGGTGACGCCCCAGCACCACACGGTGACGGCCGCCAGCCAGGGCCGCGCACGCGTGCTGCCTGGGGGCACGCTGGCAGTCGCGGACACGAGGCCCCAAGACAGTGGCACCTACACGTGCGTGGCCAGCAACGCCGGAGGCAATGACACGTATTTCGCCACCTTGACCGTCCAGCCAGCCGCCAACCGGACCCAGGGCAATGGGCTCAATGAAACCCAGGTGGGCGTCCGGTTTCCGCTGGACCTCACCACCATCCTGGTGTCCACCGCCATGGGGTGCATCACCTTCCTGGGCGTGGTCCTCTTCTGCTTCCTGCTGCTTTTTGTGTGGAGCCGCGGCCGAGGGCAGCACAAGAATAACTTCTCCGTGGAATATTCCTTCCGTAAGGTGGACGGTCCAGCAGCCGCGACCGGCCAGGGCGGCGCACGCAAGTTCAACATGAAGATGATCTGAGTCGGCCCCACAGTGGGCTGGTGGGGACCTCTCAGACCTCCATCCAGCCCCGGATAATTCCACCTATGCATATCTGTTTTCCAGGGGGTGAGCATGGAGGCCGAACGTCCTCGGTTTTTGTAGACATCTAGTGGACTGTTTTTGAGCAGATCACACACCTTTTGCAGTTCCTGGCTTGTTTTCTAATGGTTTCAACCTGTCTTTTCCACCCTCTGCTGTGGCTCCTGGGCTGAGACCCAAAGTGGCTGGGGACACTCAGGGTCCAAGGTTCCCCATGCAGGTGCAGGCTGTGGCCCAAAAGCCTCTACTCGGCAGTCAGGTTCCCCAGATGCCTATGGTGGGAGGCCCCTGGGGACACTGGACAGACATAGTGCTTACAGTGGATGCCTCTTTGGCTCACTGGCACACACAGGGCCCGAGGCTGCGGGGACCCTGGGAGGACAGGGTGTGCACTGGCTCCTGTTCACTGCTACTTGGCCAATGGCCAACCTGGGGCTGCCCCAGGCCCTGCTGAGTGGGAGCCCCATCCCCCACCAGAAACTTCTACCTGCCTGGAGAAGCCATGTCCCCTACAGGTCCCTCCATCCTGCCTTGCTGTATTCCTAGATACCTGCCCGCAAGAGTGGCTGCCCTGGGTCCTAGGAGAGCCTCTGCAGATGTAGTCCCCTTGGGGCAGCGTGAGCAGCAGGGGCTCAGAGAGCAGACCCAGTCACCTATCCCAACTAGGTTCCTCCCCCAGCATCCACCTCTGTCCCTTCAGTTAGGGACAACAGACTGCAGCTCTCCTCCTGCCCAGCTGTGACATCTGTGGTTTCCTGGGCCCTCGGTGTCTTTCTTTCTGGAACATATCTGAGCCTGCAGCCTTTGCCCAGAGAGTCCAGAGAGAAACACAACTTGATGCAATCAAAGCTCAGACCAAGCTTGGCTGGGAACATGGGGACCCTTTGGTCCTGCGCTCCCTCCTCAACCTCTGCATCACAAGACACACGGGACTGGGTGGAATGGCATCTCCAGACTCCATCCCTTTGGTCCTGGAGTATCCTCTTAGCCCCTGTTGCCATGGCAACCCTGAGGGCCCTCAAAACAACAACCAACGCTATCCAAGTGCCTTTAGAATCATTAAAAGACAGGAGGGTTACACTCCCGGCAGGGCTAGGGGTCACCAAGTGTCAGAACGTTACAGTGGGGTTCCCCATTCCCAACCTCTATCCTCACACACTGCGTTGAACTGAAATCCAATAAAACAAACTGATTTAATACAAAAGTCAGGTTTTTATTATTATTATTCCCATAGGGAGGTGAGACACAGAGCGGCTAGGTTCCTCCCTCAAGGTTAGGAAGCTGGGTGGCTCTGGCTGCAAGGGTGACCGAGATGGATGTTGGAGGTGGCAGAGACCATCGTGGTCTATACACCAGTCAACTCACTGAGGCGGTGGAGGCTGAGGCAGGAGGATCAGGTACTGTAACAAATTGCCTGTAGACCTCAGCGCTGTGCCTCACCTCACCTCCGACACATGGTGTCACCAGCAGCTGTGGGACGGCTCTGGCTCTCATCTCAGCAGGAGCTTCAGGAGCTCAAAGGCAGGTGGGCTGCAGGCGGAGACAGTTTCAATGATTGGGAAAGTGTAAGTGGCTGTGGCAGGATGTGAACAGAGATGGACAGTGGTTTTCCCCTGGCCACACAGCAGGCAGAATGTATAACAAATTCTAATTAGTCTTAATAAATAAAGCCCAGAGTCAGATATTAGGGGTGAAAGCTGAAGGATCAGAGGAGCAGTGAGGCCAGCCACTGACCTTTGACCTCTACCAATGCTCAGACAGAGGGGTGAACCTGTCCTCAGATTGCACTGAGCTCCTTTATTTTTATTATGTATAGTGATCTGTCTGTCTGAGGGCCAGAAGAGGGCACCAGATCTCATCACAGGTGGTTGTGAGCCACATGTAGCTGCTGGGAATTGAACTCAGGACCTCTGGAAGAGCAGCCAGTGCTCTTAACCTCTGAGCCATCTCTCCAGCCCACTGGGCTCCTCTTTCCGCCCAGCCATACACTCCTGTCTTCACCTACTTGTGCTGAGTGGGATTAAAGGTGTGGAATCCCAAGTGCTGGGATCTTTGTGTGAGCTGTTTCTCCTTTAGACCCTGTAGCTCAGGATGGCCTTAGAAGTAACAGAGATCCCTCTGCCTCTGTCCCCAAATCCAGGGATTAAAAGTGTGAGCCACCACTCCCTGGCCTCTAGTGGCTTAGCTCCGCATTCTGATCTGCAGGCCAGCTTTATTTGCTAAACCATAAACAAATATCACTCCAGCAGAACAGGGCTGGGAGAGTTCTCTGGCAGAGTTGGACAGTGACCCCACCGAGGAGGAGGACATGAGCCTCAGAGAAGGCCCCAGGATGTGCTGCCTGGTCTGTAGGTCTGTAGTCCCCCCTGAAGAGAAGTGTCTGTCCCAGCTCTTGGCTCTGAGACCCTAGCCTGTCTTTTTATAATTTATTCTTTATCTATTATTTAACAGAATCTCATGTAGCCCAGGTGGTTCTCATGAGTGCTACCTAGCTGAGGGTGACCTTGAATTTGGGATCTTCTGTCATTCCCCCCCCCCCCCCCAATGCTGGGAGAGCCGCCTGCTCATCTTTGAGCCTCCCTTAACCTACCCCAGGGCTTGCTCACTTCAGGGTCTCAATTCCTGGCTTCTGTCCTCGAGGGTGCTAGAGGTGAGGGGTATCCCTGGGAAGGAAAGCCCCTGCCCCACCCTGGCAGGGGCCAGGCCCATGTACTTTCTTCCCTTGTCAAGGGGTCCGGGCTAGCTTTGGGGGCTGAGTTCTTGGGGACTTACTACCTGTGTCCTCCTGATGTCCACTGGGCTGGACATTATCCCAGTGTCCTGGGAGATGACTGGCACATCTTATTTATTTTTAATATTTATTTATTATGTATACAATATTCTGTCTGTGTGTATGCAGGCCAGAAGAGGCCACCAGACCCCATTACAGATAGTTGTGAGCCACCATGTGGTTGCTGGGAATTGAACTCAGGACCTTGGGAAGAGCAGCCAGTGCTCTTAACCGCTGAGCCATCTCTCCAGCCCCAATGACACATCTTATTTCCTAGGGGAGAGGTAGTCCAGGGAAAACAAGCAGTCACAAGGACCACACAGCATCATTAAGGTGGGGTCACAGAACTAGACAGGTGTCACCTCCATCTCAGAGGGTCCTTAGAGCAAAAGGCTTCAGTTCCCTCATAAGGCACCCTACCTGTGCACATGCTCTCCCAACAAGTACCCCCAAATCGCCACAACAGCAAGAGTAACTCTAGTCACCCACTGGGGGCTGCTGAAGCAAGTGCTCTCACCTGGCAGCTCAACCCTCAGCAACCAGCCGCTGGGGTCTACTCAGGTCCAGGAAGAAACCACAGCCCAGAGGCTCCACACAGGGCACTTTAAGGTCCAAACAAAAAGAAAACATGTTCTCAACTTGTGGTCCAAGTCTGTGATTCCAGCTACTTGGGAGGCTGAGGCAGTATTATCTCAAGGCCAACTTGTGTATTGTGAAATCCTGCTTCAAAACAAAAGTGAAGGCAGCTGGAGAGATGGCTCAGAGGTAAAGAACACTGACTACTCTTCCAGAGGTCCTGAGTTCAGTTCCCAGCAACCACATGGTGGCTCACAACCATCTGTAATAAGATCTGGTGCCCTCTTCTGTACTGTAGGTAGGATACATGCAGGAAGAACCCTATATACATAAAAATAAATTTAAAAAAAAAAAGTGAAAATAGGCCTGGCTCGTGGGTGGAGGCCATGCCTAGAATCCCCAAGAAGGGGGCTGAAGGCGTGGTCATTGGCAAGCAGTTGCCTAGTGTATGAAACCCTAAGTCCATCCTCAGCAGGAGGGAGAGAGCTCAGTGGTTAAGAACATGCATGGGTTAACAGGATCTGGGTTTGACCCAGCACCCATGTTGGCTGGCTTACAATGGCATCTAACTCCAGTGAATCCAATGCCCACGGTCCCCTCAGGTAACCCCACATATGTGGTACACACATTCTTGCATATATAATTCAAACAAATAAAAGTAGTCAGGCATGGTGGCATTCACCTTTTAACCCCTGTAACGGAGAGGCAGAGGCAAGAGGAGCTTTGCAGCAGCCAGTTACAGTGAGATGCTGTCTCAACAGGGAAGGAAGTGCAATGGTCTCGGCCTTGCTGGAGAGGCCGGCTGTCACTGGAAGGCCTCCTGGCCCTGCCTGCTGGTAATTCGTGCACACATTTACTGTTTACCTCAGTAAAGCTACTTGGCACACCTGTGAGCACACCTTTATGGGAACAGACACCATGAATGTGTGGTGGTGGTGATTGTCTCCCCTCCTAAGGGGTTCCCCAAGGGAAAGGGGCTGTCAAGCTCGTGTGATACTTATGATACTGCCTTCTATTTTTGAGAGTGGCTCTGTAAACCAGGCCAGCTCGGACTTCCTCTGGGCAGTAGGAAGACAGGCATGGCCTCGTTGCTGTTTCCTAAGAAGGCTATGGTCAGGGAGAGTTGGCTCAGGGAAACAGGGAGCCTGGATCCAGATCCCATCCCACAAGGCCTGCACTATCAGGCCCTCAACTGGTAACACAACTCACCCCATCCCACCTCCCTCAGGGTGTGGGTGGTGGCAAATGTGCGGGTCACCCTGACACCACACTCTAAGCCTGGTGGCTCTCCCAGCTGAGTTCCTGAAACCCTGGAATGTACAATTAATGAAAACCCAGAGACAGATATTGGGGCTCTACCTGAAGGTCAGAAAAGCCTAACAGCCAGCCACTGGCTCTAACCTCTCAGTCTGAAGTGGCGATTCTGCCCCAGGAATCCTCAGAATGAGACTGTGACTGAGAGCTGTCTCCTCCCATTTTATATTCCTCTCTATGCCTGGTTTCTATGGCAAAGTAGTGTGGCCACTGGGACTGGAGGTGTCACCACTGCCTGCTGGCCTGCTAAGGCTGATGTGGGGCTGTTTTACTCTGACCTTCAGGCAAGTTATTAAAATACAAACAAAACATCACTACATTGGAAGCTCAAGAAAACTGCTTTTGGTGGTCCAGTGGGACATATGACCCCAGGACATGTGGCTCATTGTCATTAGCTGAATCTACCTGGGTCCTGAGGCAAACCATACATTCATACATCACTACTAGAACAAAACAAAGAACAAAATCGAGGACAGTAGCACGAGCCAGTCAGCCCCGAAGTCATGAGATGAGCAGCAAGACCATGAAATTCTAAGACATCCTTGGCTACATAGGGAGTTCAAGGCTGGCCTGGGCTATCAAAGACCCTACTTGAGAAATAACAGAATGGAATTATGTCGCTAGCGGGGGGAAATCAGGTCTCCATAAAGGCAGGCAGCTATTTCTGTGAGCTTGTGTAACCCCACAGCACCCTATTGCCCAAGAGGGGAAAGTATTTCAAGGATGGTTGATGCTGGAACGTGGGGCTGCCTGGCCACTGCCAAGGCCTAACCTTCCTCCCTGCAACCCCTGACCCTGCCATGAACACACTTTAGACCACCCACATTCACCTGCTGCACGGGTGCTGTTATTTTAACTCCTATGTCCTGTTTACAAACCACCCCCAACCCCACTCCAGTGGCAGGACACACAGCTCTGGCCCAGCCTGTTCCTCACACTCCACCATGGCCAGCAGGAGTCACTTCAGCCCTTTCAAAGTACACGGTAGTCACCTTTAGCCAGGTGCCTGAGGAGCAGTTAGACTCCACAGCTTCACAACTGCCTAGGACACCCCAGCCCCACCACCCACTTTGGGGTGGCTTAGTAGTGCCTGGAGAGCAGGACTTCAAAATTCCAGAGCCCTCCCTGGTTCTGTGCAAACACCACCCACAGTCACCCAGTAGACTGGAGCCCAACCAGGCCCCGGGGCAGGACACAGACACAAGACACTGAGCGAGATCACTTTATTGGATTTGAGCCAGGGAGGTGACACTATCTATTTCTGCCAGGATTCAAAGAAGACTGCTCTAGCACAGGGCACCTGATCACCTTAAACATCAATAAAAAAAGTAAAATAGAAACCTTTATTTAGAATTAAAGCCAACACTTGAGTGTGACAAACACAGCATTCAGTTCGAAGAAGCACCCCACTAGTGGAGTGAGTGTTTATTCTGCACAATCACGACATGTGGACAAACCCGGGAGAGAGCACAGGGACACTGGGCAGGGCTGGCACCTAGTCTTCCTCACCCGGGTCTTCTCTCTCCAGCGTGTAGACCATGAAGCAAGCATCGGGTCTCTTGGGGACGAGGGGATGCCCGGGTCTCACAATCTCAAAGCCAAGAAAGCTGAAGGTTCGGAGCAGGGTGGCTGTGGGGGACACACGGTCAGAGCCTGGGGTGCCAGAGCTTCCCTCCCTGGGGAGCCCACAGCAACACCCACCTCTGTCCTCACGGTTCTTGGGGAAGCAGATGAAAACATGGTCGGCCTGGAGCTGCTCCTCTGCGAACTCCAGAAGAGCTGTGAAACTGAGGGGAGCAGGTGGCCATTAGCCACCTGGGCCCAGACCCCAGATCCCCGATAGCCCCAGAGAGAAGTGGCCCACCTGTCCTTGCTGCCCTCAGGCAGGGGCCCAGCAGGGAGCTCGATGTAGAGGCCACCACCGTTCCACACTGCCCTCCAGGTGACCTGCTTGGTCTCCGTGAGTGTGGACTGGATGCTCAGGACCCTGGTCTTGTCGTTAGACGTTGGCTCCTCTGTCACATTCAGCCGCTCATCCTGGGGAAGCAGGGCTTTCAGGATGGCCAGCTCAGTATGCAGAGGCAGGCAGGCACCAGGGCTCCCCACGGGTACTCACAGAATAGAGGACGCTAGCTGAAAGACTGTGATCCCGCTGACCGTTCCCTCGCCCACCTGGGATCTTCAGGGGTGGGTGAGGGACATCAGGAGCACCACCGAGGCCCCGGACCCAGGTTACTACAGCAATGGAGGGCGACCCTAGAACTGCAGGAGACAGTGCCTAAGTGCTAGGAAGTGGTGGGATCCCCAGGCCTTTCCACTCAAAAAGTCACTGAGGACAGTGGTCCCAGCTCACTGACCCTCACCTCTGTGGCTCTGCCCCTTCTGGAGCAAAGTAGGGCCCCATCAGGGCCTCAGGCTGTGTCATCTCGGCACTGTGGTCCACAGCAGGGAGCTGGGCCACCCCCCTCCCCATGCTGCCAAGGCAACCCACCATATACCAGGCCACCTTGCTCCTTTCTGAAGCTCAGGCCTAGAGCTTCTTAAAGTCCCACTCTCCTCTGCAACTACCAGTAGTCCCTAAACTCCACCTCACTCAAGTCCCCTCCCCTTCCCACTGTCACCCAATAGGACCCCCATCACAGCCCATATCAGTTCAGTCACCCCAAAGCCCTCACTCCACTACCTACACCCTTCCCAAACTAGTTCCCATCCTGCACCCTTTAGGTGAGACCCCCACACACATCCCAACCAAGTCACTGCACAGACCAACTGCTAAGTGGGCCCAGAATCCACACACCCTGCCCAGAACCAGGCTCTTCCACCCGTTACCACCCCAACCACCCACTCCATGCCCCCCAAAACCTGGCCACTTTCAAGGCTCTCCCAAAACTGATCCAAGTCCATTCATAGTACCGGAATCCTCAACAGGCAAACACTAAATCCAACCTAAATCCTAAATCTAATCCCAACCTCTCCCCTACCTGCGACCCTCTAAACCCACACAAGCTCCTCCCCCAAACCCTACCACATCCCACACTCTCCCACCATGAGTCCTCGACGTGGAGTCAAATCTAACTCCAGTGCCTCCCCAACAGTACCCCAAATTCGAGTCTTCCGCAAACACCTTTCAAATGGGAACACAGACCCTCCCCTCTAGAGAACACATGACTTGTCAACCCACGTCCCCCAACCTAACCCCACACATCCTCCACCACCTGGCATTTGATCGGAAACGAAAATCTCAAAAAATCAAGTCTCCAATCCCCTTCGCGGATCCTCCCCAAATATTGGGCTCAGCTCGCAAACCCCGGAATGCGATTAGAACTCCAGATCTGACCCATCTTCGGGCAAATATTGACGCACCCCATTCTCCAACCAAACCAATCCCTAGTCCTCAACCTGAGACTCCCTAATCCCCCTCGAATCCCAAATCCGCATCCGTGACCCGCGCCTCTGGCCCCGCCCCGTCCCACCCCCGGCGCGGTTGTGGCCTCCACAAAGGGGCGGATCTCGCGCTGCCGAGACTTATCTGGCGCCCCGAGGCCGACTCCACTCCGGGCCTGCGCGTACTGCACCTCCCTTTAGGGCGTGCGCGGATGCCGCTTTTGGGAGCTTCGCCGTGGCGGGGACAAGGATCTCACCTTTCGCTGCTGCAGCCGCCGCGGCTGTACTGACTAAGAAGCGGCATGGTGCGGCTGGCGTGGAGCGTGGCGCTGCGTTTATCCCCTTCCTTCTCTCTGGCGAAGCAGTGGCTGTTGAGAATCCGCTGCAGGGAGGATTTCACCATCCGGCCGCTGGGGTCCGAAACCAGCAAAACCTCCGCAGCACTCTCCGCGCCGCCGCCGCTGCTCGCCGTTCGCAAAATGGCGCCGCCGCTGACGCCCGCATTTATATGCGTCGTCACCGGAGGCCACGCCCCTACACGCAGGCGTGAACGCGGCTGCGTGCGCTGCTGGAGGAACGGGGTGGGGCCATGACGGCCGCCGCGGAAAACCAACCGCGTCCCGCCTCCTCCGATCTCTGATTGGAGAAGATGGGAAAACAGACGGAAGGTTTCCGTTGATGATTAGCTGTCGCCCGGAGAATCCCGCCCTCGAGTGTTTGCGTCACTCTGCGGCAGGCAAGACAGAAAGAAGCAGACGTGTCCCGCCCCTGCAAGACTCTGATTGGTCAGTGTACGAAAATAGACAGAATTGGTCCCATTGAGTATTGGCTGGCACTCTAACGAGCCCGCCTCGAGCTTTTGTAACGTAAGGGGAGGAGCTTTGGTGACGCCACAAAGCCCCGCCCGCCCGGGCCCCACGGCTAGGCCGCTGGGAACCTAGGCCTTGCGCGGTGCGGTCCGCTCTTCCTCCATCTCTTACCGTGGTCGCTTCGCCCTGGGGACCCCCGCCCCAGAGTGTGTGGTTGACAACTCCCGAGGGTGTCTGAGGCTGAGATACCCACTG
The DNA here is from genome assembly GCF_018167655.1 of Microtus oregoni. Lineage (NCBI taxonomy): Eukaryota > Metazoa > Chordata > Mammalia > Rodentia > Cricetidae > Microtus > Microtus oregoni. The sequence continues at coordinate 4,050,566 of NW_024543078.1, read as the reverse complement.
GCTGGGCGCCCATTCCCCTACCCGATGGAATCATCTAATGACCTTGTAATAACGGATAATTACGTTCTAAATTGGGACTCGTTGTTTTGCAAACAATTTACAATTTAAAAGAAAATTAAGTTAAATATTTAAAAAGTTAAGATATTCCAAACTAGAGAAATATTTCAAGTCAAATTTAAGCAAAATTTTAAAGCAAAATTGGAAAAAATTAAAAAGTTCATAGATCCAATTTGAAGGGTTTTCCCTGTTTTCTTTCTTATTTTCATCTCCTTTCTGTCTTTCTTTCTCCCTTCTCCTCCTCCTCCCTCCCCCAGGATTTCTTTGTGTAGCCCTGGCTGTCTTGGAACTCGCTTTGTAGAGCAGTCTGGCCTTGAACTTGGAGATCCACCAGCCTCTGCCTCCCAACTGTTGGGATTAAAGACGTGCACCACCACCTTCCACTACTGTGTGTGTGTGTGTGTGTGTGTGTGTGTGAGAGAGAGAGAGAGAGAGAGAGAGAGAGAGAGAGAGAGAGAGAGAACAAATTACAGTGTGAGCCAGTTCAGGAAAAGTCTGTGGTAGTGATGTCCCAGCTGAGGTAAGAGGATTGCTGAGTTCCAAATAATCCTGTACTGAAAAAAATTCCACGTCTTTAAATGACCAGATAAAATCCAGGAAGCTGGGTAGTAGTGACTGTGCCTTTAACCCCAGTCCTCAGAAGGCAGAGGCAGGTGAATCTCTGTGAATTTCAGGCCAGCTTGGTCTACAGAGTGAGTTCCAGAATAGCCAGGGCTACACAGAGAGACCCTGTCTCAAAAAACAACCAAAATTCAGTCATTTCTAGAGATGACTTAGTGGCTGCTCATGTAAACTCAAGTTTGGTTCCCTGCGTCCCTGCAGTGAGCCAGCATCATTGTGGTCTTGCCTCTAAGAGTGCCTGCACACGCGTGTGCACACACACTTTTTTTTTTTTAATCAAATTGAAGAGGGGCTCACCAGAGAGTGCCTGCTGCTCCTGCAGGGGACCGAGTTCAGTTCCCAGCACCCACATCAGGTCAGCACTCTCCTGTCAGCTGAGCTCCTTCTTCTGTCTGCCTCAGACACCGACACGCCCAGGTGTGTACTCACACTCAGCCACACAAAGATAACTTATGAAAACGGGAAGGACTGGGTGCAGAGAGAAGCCCAGGAGCAGAGCTGGCTCTTCCAGAGGACCTGTATTCACATGCAGCTCACAGCTGACCGGAACTCCAGTTTTAGGAGATCTGACCCCCATTCTGACCTTTGTGGGCACCTGTACCCACATGGTGCCCAGACATGCATGCAGACAAAACATTTATTTATTATTTTTATTTTTCAAGACAGGATTTCTCTGTGTAGCCCCAGCTGTCCTGGAGTTTATTCAGTAGACCAGGTTAGCCTACTACTGTGTCTTTTGAGACTAAACTTGGTCAAATATAGCCTATTTGAACAGTACCTTGACTTAAACAGCCATATTTCACTTCCGGGTTAAAATCAGAATGAGGTTCATGTTTGGAATGCGTAGCTGTGGGAAGGAAAGTCAGTGGTCTCTGCTGGTCAGTGGGGACAGCTTTGGATGGAGTCCAAACCTCGTCCTCACCAAGCCAAAGACTCCCTCCACCCCGTGCCAAGTCAGTAACAGTCCGTTCTTCCTGTGGGGCTGCCTTTCACACTGACCAAACAAACGTGCACTTTCCTGTGGCCGGAGAAACGGCTCAGCGGTTGAGCAGTTACTGGTCTTGCAGAGGATGCAGGATCAGTTACCAGCATCCACAACAGTGACCTTCTAAGAGCACCTGCACCCGCATAGTGAACATAAACTCACACATGAAGAAGCTTAGACCACACTTCCTTGCACAGTTCTGTGATGCCGTGTGCTGGGGTTGAACAAAGGGTCTCATATACAGAAGTGTACTCCTGAGTGACGGCTTCAGTCAGAAGGTAACAGGTTTTCTTCAGACTCCTCTGTGGCAGGTTCAGGGGCGGAGCCATGCCCAGAATCCCCAGTGAGGGGCTGGGGGCGTGGTCAGGGTGGAGCCCCGCCTAGAATCTCCTGACCCTGGGTTCCCTACCCAGTACTCTAGAAGAATAAACCCACAGCAGTGGCCCTCTTGAGCTCTAATACAGACTCTCCCGGTCACAGAAGAAAAACTCAGGCCACAGGATTCTGCCCATTTTGTACTTACAAGTTGAGGCACTGTGATTATGAAAAACAAATCCTGCAGGAGAAACCAACCCAATTTCTGGTAAATGCTTCCTCTTTTCTGATGCCAATTTTAGCAGAGGCTCCCACCCCCCACAAGTAGCACGGAAGCCTTAACTAACTTCTGCGATACTCATTTAGGTTTCTTTTTTCTTTCTTTTTCTTTTTTTTGGTGAAACTAGAGCCTTTATTCACCGCTTAGGCAATCTGGGATTGTCCTCCCCTCCCTAGGATTCCAGGGTGACATCAGAACTGTTCTAGACCATAGCTGTCTTCTCCAGTGGGCTGAAGGCAGGGCTCTGTTCTCGGGATGGCCGCAAGCACCGTTTCTGGCTGTCCAGTGCTAGTGAACTTAGTGAATATAGTGACCCGAACGGTGCTAATAATCACCCAACCCTGCCATGGTTTCCAAAGTTGCCTCCAGAGACGGCTACTTAAACAACGGGGTCCCCGTATGTGCAGGCCTCCTCGATGGCCAGGCTGTAGCTGCCACCTGCGCCTCCCCAGTTGGCGCTGGTTAGGATCCTCATCCAGCCCCTCTCACCCCAGGGTTCGCCCCATGAATTACGTCAGTCACGGAAATGATGATGTCTGGTCCTGGTGCTGCTCAGCGTAGATGCCGCCAGTGTAGTTCACCGTCTTCTCCGTTGCCATTATCCCGCAGCCGATGGGACCGTTGGTGTAGGTCTCTGCTGTCATCTTCTCCCACCTGATAGGGAGCCATAGTCACCCACTCTCCAGAGGGTGTAATTCTGGGTGGGATGGCACTCTGAATTCGGTGCAGATCCCACACTGTTGTTGCAGGTCTCATCGGGGATGCCATGCTTACGGGCATATGCGGGTCGCACACTGGAAGGTCATTGCCACAGTTGATGAAGTCCTGCACTGAAAGCAGAGGGAGGGCCACATGTGATGTGGGAGTGTCATATATCAATCTGTTAATTTCATTGGTTGAGCAATAAAGAAACTGCTTGGCCCTCATAGGTTAAAACATAGGTGGGAGGAGTAAACAGGACAGAATGCTGGGAGAAAGAAGCTGAATCAGGAGTCGCCATGATTCTTCCACTCCAGGCAGATGCAGGTTAAGATCATTCCTGGTAAGCCAGCTCGTGGGCTACAGCAGATTATTAAAAATGGGCTAGTCCAGGTGCGAGAGCTAGCTTAGAAGAGGCTAGATAGAAATGGGCCAAGTGGTGATTAAAAGAATACGGTGTCCATGTAATTATTTAGGGTAAAGCTAGCCGTGGGGGCGGCCAGGTGCCGGGGACGCAGCCCGCCGCTCATACTACAACACACATGCCTAGCCTTTCTTCTTGATGTTGATGGGTCTGCCGTGGCACTGCTGCTACTGTCGGCCCAGCAGGAGCCACAGTACTGTGGGATGCGCTGGTTCCCGGTGACACTGATGTGGTTGACACTGTCCGCGCCGCACCATCAGCATCAACAGCACCAGCCACAGCTGCAGCAGCAACCAGACGAAGCCATGCTCCTGCTCCTCGGCCTGCTTGGATCCGGGATCATGCACCGGACCTTCGACCCCTTGACCTGACCATCGACCCACTCATTTGGGTTCCTTATTCTATTACATTTTATGTCTTTGTTGTCTGTACTGTGTGTGTCCATGTGCAGAGGTCAGTGGGCAATCAGCGATCAGTCTGTCCATCCACTATGTGGGTCCCTGAGATCAAATTCAGGTTGCCACCGTGGCCTGAAAGCACCTTTACCCACGAAGCCATCTTGCCAGCCCCCAAAAGAGGAGCGTGTGCCAATGTAACATACCTAGCTGGCTGGGACCAAACAGGAGTCTGACTGGGCCTGGGAGGTCAGAAGAGGGCGGCAGATCCCCCAGAATTGTGTTTACAGATGTTTGTGGAAAGCTATGTGGGTGCTGAAACTGAACCCCAGGCACAGTTTCAGCCCATCCTGGTCTACAAGATGAGTTCCAGGACAGCCAGGGCTACACAGAAAAGCCCTGTCTCTAAAAAACAAACCAAACAATACGAAAAAGAAAGAAAGAAAGAAAGAGAAAAAGAAAGAAGAGTTAGCACTCTGAAGCACCAAGCATCAGCTGAAATCTTGATCCTCTAGCTCAGATCACAGCTTGGGGTGTGAGCCATTTTACACGGTTGTGTATTCTGACCCCCTGATTTTGGTCATTGCTGTGGAGGGAATCCCGAGCTGCTGGTGTGCCAGACTGGCTTCTACCCACTTTGCTATTTATTAAATTTTTTTTGATACAGAGTCTCAAGTGTGGGGGAGTGTCCCTCAAACTCACTAAGTAGCCGAGAATGGCCTTAAATTACTAAACTTCTGTCACAGCCTCCCAAGTAGTAAGAGATTTAAAATTCTGAGTTTATTCTCTGCTGGGATTGGACCTTCCTGGTGGGGCTCCACCTGTGACCATGCACCCACGGCACACACCTGTGGGCGGTCAGAGGCGAGCTTGGGTGAGAGGTTCAGTTCTTACATCTGGTGGGCCCTGGGGCTAAACTCTAGCGAGAGCACCGTATCCACTGAGCCATCTTTTCTGCCTGTAGTTTGTGTTTTGAACGGGACTTGCTCTTGTGTCCAGGTTGGCTTGAAGATCTTTCTGCCTCAGCCCCCCAAAGGATCCACAATGCCCGGCTGCGGAGGAACCTTTGGGACCTGGTGTTCAGTATGTAGACTGCTGAGCTGAGAGTCTCTGTGTCCGTGTGTCAACAAGCAGGACTCCGGACGCAAAGGACAAGGGTCAGAAGCATAGAGGCTTGCTGCCAGGGTAGAAGGAGAAAACTGACTTCCAAAGTGGTCCTTTGACCCTCCAAGGGTGCCAATCCCCCACTCCCCCAATCCCCCACTCCCCCAACCCGCCAATCCCCCACTCCCCCGATCCCCCACTCCCCCATCCCCCAATCCCCCCTCCCCCGATCCCCCACTCCCCCATCCCCCAATCCCCCATCCCCCAATCCCCCGATTCCCCAATCCCCCGATCCCCCAATCCTCCATTCCCCCACTCCCCCAATCCCCCACTCCCCCAATCCCCCACTCCCCCAATCCCCCACTCCCCCATCCTCCACTCCCCGACAAGCACACACAGGACGAATAAAATGACATTTAAATTGTTAAGTGAATTTAAGAATAAGCAAGCATGATAGCACACAACTGTCACTCCAGTACTCAGGGAGCTGAGACAGGAGGATTGGTGTTTTTTTTTTTTTTTTGTTTTGTTTTTTTTTGGTTTTTTGAGACAGGGTTTCTCTGTGGCTTTGGAGCCTGTCCTGGAACTAGCTCTGTAGACCAGGCTGGTCTCGAACTCACAGAGATCCGCCTGCCTCTGCCTCCCGAGTGCACCACCATCGCCCGGCTAGGAGGATTGGTGTTAGAGTTTAGCCTGGGCTACAGTGTGGAACTGTCTGAAAACAACCAAGACAAGAGGCGGTTCATAATGGCACAGCCTTTAGTTCCAGCACTCAGGAGGCAGAGACAGGCAGATCTCTGTGAGTTCGAGGCCAGCCTGGGATACATAGGGAGTTCCAGGACAGCCAGGGCTACACAGAGAAACCCTGACTCAAATAACAGCAGCTGTTAGCATTCAGGCATTTATGCCGCCTGCTCTCAGGGACCTAGCGGGGCCCTCAGCAGCTGCAGTCGGCAACACTGTAGCTTCCACAGCCCCCAGGAGGAGTTCTTCCTATGCACGTGTGCGTGCAACATCCCGGTAGAACAAGCAAGCCCTTCTCCCCCCTCTGCTCTCCCTCAGAGACGGTCTCTGCACCCCCCAATGAACCTCCCTCATGAGCTCAGTTACATGGTGTGGTTTTGTAGCAGTCCCTTGGCTCCAACCTGCCAAAGTCGCCTTTTACTGCTAAACAATTACAACAACAACAAACATCAATAACTAACAAGTTTTAACAGGGGCAGGAAGGCCGGACAGATGGTTTAGCTGTTAAAGGCTAGACTCACAAACAACGTGGGGCTCCCCATCTCAGTGCTCCAGCGGGCCTGACTCAGCACGGCCGAAGCCTGCCAGAAAGCTCTTGTGGCCACGGTCTCCACCACAGCTGCTGCTCAGCGATAATGCCCAACCCCTGCCACTGCCCAGGGTTGGGCCAGGACAGCATACACAGGCAGGGAATGAGTCCTGTAGGGCCGTACTGAGCTGGCCGGTCTTAGCATGGGAGCTCTTTTCCAGCAGATACTGCTTCCTTTTTTATTTTTTTTAAGTATTTATATTAATGAACTACAGAAACGAACCCTGAAAGTATAGTCTTTATATTTATAATATTTTATTTAAAAATATGAATAGCCAGGGGCTGGAGAGATGGCTCAGAGGTTAAGAGCATTGCCTGCTCTTCCAAAGGTCCTGAGTTCAATTCCCAGCAACCACATGGTGGCTCACAACCATCTGTAACGGGGTCTGGTGCCCTCTTCTGGCCTGCGGGCATACACACAGACAGAATATTGTATACATAATAAATAAATATTTTTTTAAAAAAAAGAATAGCCAAGCCGGGCGATGGTGGCGCACGCCTTTAATCCCAGCACTCGGGAGGCAGAGGCAGGCGGATCTCTGTGAGTTCGAGACCAGCCTGGTCTACAGAGCTAGTTCCAGGACAGGCTCCAAAGCCACAGAGAAACCCTGTCTCGAAAAACAAAAAAAAGGGGTCGGGGCCATGGCGGTGGCAAATTCAAGTCCAGTCAATCCGGTGGTCTTCTTTGATGTCAGCATTGGCGGCCAGGAAGTTGGTCGCATGAAGATCGAGCTGTTTGCAGACGTGGTGCCTAAGACGGCAGAGAACTTTAGGCAATTCTGCACTGGAGAGTTCAGGAAAGATGGTGTTCCGATCGGATACAAAGGAAGCACCTTCCATAGGGTCATAAAGGATTTCATGATTCAGGGTGGAGATTTTGTTAATGGAGATGGTACTGGAGTCGCTAGCATTTACCGCGGTCCATTTGCAGACGAAAATTTTAAACTTAGACACTCGGCTCCAGGCCTGCTTTCCATGGCAAACAGTGGTCCCAGTACAAACGGCTGCCAGTTCTTTATCACATGTTCTAAGTGTGATTGGCTGGATGGGAAGCACGTAGTGTTTGGAAAAATCATTGATGGACTTCTGGTGATGAGAAAAATCGAGAATGTTCCCACGGGCCCTAACAATAAGCCCAAACTGCCAGTGGTAATCTCCCAGTGTGGGGAAATGTAATCTAGACCAAGACTGAACCAGGTCTTCAGTGTTGGATGACACTCCCCTTGAGTCTGACAAGCTGGACTGACCTCTGCCTCCACAGTGTGTGAACCAGGACCTGGAAGTCTCACAAATCAGAATCAAGATCTTGTTTAAATTTTGAACTGTAAATAAAGGATTTTTTTTTTAATGTTAAAAAAAAAAAAAAAAAAAAAAAAAAAAAAGAATAGCCAGGCAGAGAAACCCTTTAATCCCAGCGCTTGGGCAGCAGAGATCTCTGTGAGTTCCAGGACAGCCAGGCCAGGGCTACACAGAGAAACCCTGTCTCGAAACAAACAAAGAAAAAGAGAGAGAAAGGAGAACATTGCTGTTAGGGACAGAGATGGGTCAGTGGCTAGAGCACCGGCCACTCCTGCAGAGGACCTGGGTTCGATTCCCAGCACCCACGTTGCAGCTCACAATTAATTGCTGTAACTCCAGCTCCCTAGGATTGAACTCCTCACACAGACACATGTGTGGGTCAAACACCAACACATTTTAAAAATAGAAATAAGGCTGGGCGGTGGTGGTGCACCCTTTAATCCCAGCACTTGGGAAGCAGAGGTGGGCTGATCTCTGTGAGTTCAAGGCCAGCCTTGTCTACAAGAGTTAGTTCCAAGACAGGCTCCAAAGCTACAGAGAAACCCTGTCTCAAAAAAACAAAACAAAACAAAAATGATAATTAAAAATCGAAATAAAAGCAGGGTCTGGAGAGATGAGTGGTGGTTAGTAAAGGTCTGGGCCTTTTGGAATCAGAGGAGAGAAACAGGAGGTCTCTGGTCACTTCTCCGCAGTGTCTCGGATCATTCAGGTTCTTACCCCAATATTTGACTCCCGAGTTTTTATTAATGGTTGAAAATTCTAGATAAACTCATCTGGTGCCCAACACAGGAGAAGATCACAAGAAAGCTGCACACCTTCAGCTTAGTAGCCTCTGGAGTTAGACCCCGACCAGTGTCCACCTCTCCGGTCACGTGGGTTTCTCCCGCCTGTCCCCCTGCCTCCCGTCTGCTTTGTAGCCTCTGGAGTTACCACCCCAGACCCAGTGTCCTCCCCTCATGTGGGTTTCTCCCGCCTGTTCCCCTGCTTGCTCTCTCTCACCACGGGTTGCAAGCTTTCCCTGAACTGCCCTCCCTGGGCTGCACCCACCAGCACCTGCTCAGGTTTCTACCGCTTCCCCCTAGGCCACACACCCTCATCCCTGCCTGCAGGCAAGCTGCACAGGTGCCCTAGGCCAGGCCTGTGCAGTGCAGCGGCAGCGAGCTGCGACCCCCGCTCCTGCCTGCCTGACTGGTCACCCCCCCCAACCTAGAACTGCTGCTGCTGCCTCCATCCCTCCCACTGTTGGACTCTAGCGTCCAAACACCGAGAAGGAGTCGCCCCCAGAGACCATCTCACACACCACAGCCGATGCAAAAGCATGAGGATTTTATTAATTCTGTCATGACAGGGTCCCCCAGCATTCGGGAAGCCGAGGGACCCCGAATAGCGGGTATAGTCTACTTTTAAAGGGGCCACAGAAGCAAGGGGGGTTGTTCTTTGACTATTCTGATTGGCTTATTCGAAAGGGCTATTACCAATAATTGACTGGAGAGCTGTTGCCAGATCAGATGAGGTAAGAGGTCATTTTGACCCCGTTTCCCAGGGGACCGAACCAAAGCATACATATATGGGTAATTGTTCAGGAAATGAGTACGTGCGAGTGTAGCTGTTAGGTCCTTGGTTCCCAGGGGAGGAGGGGAAGCACTATGGCACAGAGGCTGAGAGGATTCAGAATTATCAAAAATGGCTTCAGGATTGTCTTACACCACCCTCCTGTGCAGCTCTGCTGTCGCCAGACAGGGTTTCTCTGTGGCTTTGGAGCCTGTCCTGGAACTAGCTCTGTAGACCAGGCTGGCCTTGAACTCACAGAGATCCGCCTGCCTCTGCCTCCCGAGTGCTGGGATTAAAGGCGTGTGCCGTCACTACCAGCAACACCTGAGAATTCTCAAGGAGGGAATTAGGTTTGTTTGTTTGTTTGTTTGGTGTGTGTGTGTGTGTGCTCTGAGTTCGATTCCCAGCAATGACTTGGTGGCTCACAAACATCTATATTGAGATTTGGTGTCCTCTTCTGACCTGCAGGTGTACATGTCTGAATACTTTATACATTTAAAAAAAGTTGTTTGATATTTGCACCAAGTATGAAAACTTGGCTGAGAAGATACAAGCCTTAGAAAGAACTGCGGACGAAACGGAGAAAGATTTTCACACGCAGAGGACTCCAGAGCAGAACCATTGCATGAAACTGGAGAGGAGCAGGCCAAGGTTATTAGAAGACCAACGTTGTTTCTTTTTTATAATTTATTTAATTTTATTTTATCTGCATTGGTGTGAAGGTGTCAGATCTCCTGGAATTGGAGCAACAGACAGTTATGAGCTGCCATGTGGTTCCTGGGAAGTGAACTCAGGTTCTCTGGAAGAGCAGCCAACTTTATTTATTTATTTATTTATTTATTTATTTATTTATTTTTCCAAGGCAGGGTTTCTCTGTAGCTCTGGAGCCTGTCCTGGAACTAGCTCTTGTAGACCAGGCTGGCCTTGAACTCACCTCAACCTCCCAGCTCCCAATTATTATTTTTGTTTGCTTTTTTTTTTTCAAGACAGGATTTCTTTGTGTAACAGCCCTTGCCATCCTGGAATCCACTCTGCAGACCAGGCTGGCCTCAAACTCACAGAGATCCACCTGCCTCTGCTTCTCAAGTGCTGGGATTAAAGGCGTGCGCCACCATCATCTGACAGAAAACCAATTTTATCCAATTAACATACAAGCAGGAGCACCAGCTGGATGGTGGTGGCTCACACCTTTAATCCCAGCACTAGGGAGGTAGAAGCAGAAAGGGATATGGCTGGGCAGAGAGAGGAATATAGGGCAGGAGAGACAGGATACCCCATTCGATCTGAGGAGGTCACAGGGGTGACAACTAGTGACTGGCTGCTCTGCTTCTCTGATCCTTCAGCTTTCACCCCCAATGTCTGACTCTGGGTTTTATTTATTTTTATTTATTTATTTATTTATTTATTTTTGGTTTTTTGAGACAGGGTTTCTCTGTGGTTTTTGGAGCCTGTCCTGGAACTAGCTCTTGTAGACCAGGCTGGTCTCGAACTCACAGAGATCCTCCTGCCTCTGCCTCCCGAATGCTGGGATTAAAGGTGTGCACCACCACCGCCCGGCCTCTGGGTTTTATTTTTAAGACCAATTAGAATTCACGCTACATAGGGTTGGGGCAGAGTTTTGTTTTTGTCTTTCCAGGAGAATAAAAGCATCCAACTAAGAAGACTACTGGACAAATGGGAGAGCGGAAGGAAAAGGACAAATCGTCCAGAGAAAATGTATATGACAGAGTAGACTGGCCTGTTGAGATATCACATTTCCAACAGGATAAACTTCCATAAATCTTTCCAACTGTTTGCTTCTGCTATTCTCCTCAGATGTGTAAGACAAGTGGGCTTCTTGTCGTCCCAATTCTATTGAAAATTAAAGCTGACTTTGGAGTTGGAGTGTAGTTCTCCTCTTCATTAAACCCAAGCTTGCATGTTAGAGGAAAATCCAGTCTCCGTCTCATGGCAGAAGAGTCGCCTAGCGTGAGACAGGAGAAAAACCAAGAACAAGGAACAATTCTGTTGCTACTAATTCATAGTCCTTTGGTTTTATTTTAAGGAATAAACATTATCTCAATTTTCTCAGCGTCCCCTACAGGTGCTGTTGCCTCCAGACAGTGGGAAGTAATTTTAAGACCACAATGCCCACATTCCCAAGAGGTTGGACGGGTGGGTTTTGGTTGGTTGGTGCATTATGGATGTTTAACATCATTTGTGGGGTTGGTTAAAAGTTGTTATTGTTCATGGTCAGGGAGAAAACTAAACAAAAGAGGTTAGATTTTTTAAGAAAAGAAGCCAGGCAGTGGTGGCGCACGCCTTTAATCCCAGCACTCGGGAGGCAGAGGCAGGCGGATCTCTGTGAGTTTGAGGCCAGCCTGGTCTACAAGAGCTAGTTCCAGGACAGGCTCCAAAGCTACAGAGAAACCCTGTCTCGAAAATCCAAAAACTTAATTAATTAATTAGATTTAATTAGATAAAAAAAGAAGAATCTCTTTCTAAGAAGATTTAAAAAGGGGGCTGGAAAGATGGCTCAGTGGTTAAGAGCATTGCCTGCTCTTCCAAAGGTCCTGAGTTCAATTCCCAGTAACCACATGGTGGCTCACAACCATCTGTAAAGAGGTCTGGCACCCTCTTCTGGCCTTCAGGCATACAGACAGAATATTGTATACATAATAAATAAATAAATAAATAAATAAGATTTAAAAAGGGGGAGAGATATAGGAATGATTGGATAAAAGTGTATATTATTGAATCTACTTTAAAACTAAACAGCAACTATTAATCTCAAATGTTTTATATTGGTATGAATTTTTATATATTGATACAAATTTAAGGGTTTTTCATTACAATATACTGTATATACGTTTTTACTCTTGTTTAAAATATTGCACCTATGCAGCTCATTTGAAACTGTAATGTAAAGTTCTAGGACTTGAAATCTATTATTACAAACTATTCAAGATAATTGAATGCAGGGTAGTAGTTAGTCATCTGTAGCAATCTAATTTATAGTCATGTTAGGTATGTTTTCAAGTCAAACAGATATATTTTAGGTAGACAGGTAGCCTTCAAGTACTTCAGAGACCTACAGAATATGGTATTTAAACTATTTTAATAACATAAGGCTTTGCATGACAGATATGTCTGTTCTTGGCAGCACCATTTTACTTCAAAAATGGATGCTAGGCATGAAAGAGCTTCCTTTCATTTGTAGAAAAGTTAGCTACTGGGCAAGAAAGTGCCCTTGCCTTGACTGCTGACAATATGCTGTACAAACTGGATAAGCAGGACACAAAGGAAAAAGGCTGCTGAACTTTACCAAAACAAGGTGGGGAAGTGCTTCAAAAATTCCTGTTTCACAGAAAAGTCTGTCAGATATTTTAGGCCTGTAGGTTGGAGACGGATGTGTCCAGGTAATCGGCTGTCTCTGTCATTTCTAAAGTTTTGAAAATTACTCGTTCTGCATTTCCTATTTACTCAGGCAATGTTATATTCTTCTGGGATCTTTGGTGAGATTGAAGAATAGATATTCATTGTTACAATTTTCCTTGTTACCAAAGTTGGAAAAGACACCCACAAAAGATATGTAAAGTTTATCAAGGTGAAGAGACATAAAGCTTCAATTGTTTATGAAAGAATATGTCTTAAGGTCTAGGTTGGAAATACAAGCTATGATAAAAAGTTAATTAGGTATAAAACTTTGACCTCACCAAGATAGAATAGATAACAGACCATTTTCTCCAAAATTGCCAAACACAAGTGGACTGGACATTTTTAATGTAATTGTACCTAATAATTTTTCTTATTATTTTTTTGTTTGTTTGTTTTGTTTTGTTTTTCAAGACAAGTTTCTCTGTGGCTTTGGAGCCTGTCCTGGAACTAGCTCTGTAGACCAGGCTGGTCTCGAACTCACAGAGATCCGCCTACCTCTGCCTCCCGAGTGCTGGGATTAAAGGCGTGCGCCACCATCGCCCGGCTAACTTAACCCATTTCTATTAATCTGTGTATCGCCACGTGGCTGTGGCTTACTGGCAAGGTTCTGGAATGTCTGTTCCTGGTGGTGGCTACATGGCATCTCCCTGACTCTGCCTTTTTTCTCTCAGCATTCAGTTTAGTTTTCCCCACCTAGCCCGGCGGTGGTGGCGCACGCCTTTAATCCCAGCACTTGGGAGGCAGAGGCAGGCGGATCTCTGAGTTTAAGACCAGCCTGGTCTACAAGAGCTAGTTCCAGGACAGGCTCCAAAACCACAGAGAAACCCTGTCTCAAAAAACCAAAAAAAAAAAATAGTTTTCCCCGCCTAGCTCTGTTTTGCCCTGCCAGGACCAAGACAGATTCTTTATTCATTAACCAATAAAAGCAGCACATATACAGGAGGACTTCCCACATCAATAAAAGTTTTGGATGACCCAAGATATAGAAAGAGATAAAGAGATGCAGGAAGCAGTAGCGAGGGCCTTAGAGAGTTTTGCAGGCCCTTTTGGATTGGGGAAGGAGAGAGAGAGGAGAACAATCAGGTTTTTTTGTTTTGTTTTGTTTTTGTTTTTGATTTTTGCTGGGTGGTGGTGGCGCACGCCTTTAATCCCAGCACTCAGAAGGCAGAAGCAGGCGGATCTCTGGGAGGTCGAAGTCAGCCTGGTCTACAGGAGATAGTTCCAGGACAGGCTCCAAAGCCACAGAGAAACCTGTCTCGAAAACCAAAACAATACAAAGAAAAAAAAAAAAAACAAGAATAGAAACAAACAAAAACCCCAGGGTTTTACTCAAATATTTCACTCCTGAGGTTTTTGGGTTTTTTGTTTGTTTATTTCTTTGTTTTTTAAGACAGGATTTCTTGGGGCTGGAGAGATGGCTCAGTGGTTAAGAGCATTGCCTATTCTTCCAAAGGTCCTGAGTTCAATTCCCAGCAACCACATGGTGCCTCACAACCATCTGTAATAAATTAATAATTAAATAATAAATTAAATATTTATTTATTATGTATACAATATTCTGTCTGTGTGTATCTCTGCAGGCCAGAAGAGGGCACCAGACCTCATTACAGATGGTTGTGAGCCACCATGTGGTTGCTGGGAATTGAACTCAGGACCTTTGGAAGAGCAGTCAGTGCTCTTAACCTCTGAGCCATCTCTCCAGCCCCTCCCCAGCCCCTTGTGAGGGGTTTATAAAGACAAAAACCACAAAGCAGTCACAAGATTACAGTCTCAAAATACAAAGTTCCTTATCCTGTATCACAATTGGCTAACGGTGAGGGAAAGCTCAGCTGTCGGTTCCTGATAGGCTGTTAGTATCTAAGGGGCTCGCACAGCACCCATTACGTCCTCACACATCTGCGGACCCTGTGCTAACCGCGGGGGCTGCTTGACATAGCCCAGCTGATGGGGGAAGTAGGGTGGGGCAGTGGGCTGCAGCCAGCTACTTTGTTTCTCTGTTCTCTGTTAGCTAATACTTCCCCTAAAGAGGCCCAGCACAGAAGTGGAATCTTTTCCAGCCTTTCACTTTACACCCTGTCCCAAAACAAAAGCTGGTGGCTATGCAACTGGAGAGGCAAAAGTGTCAGGTTCAAACTCAGCCTGGTTCCAGGTCATCCAGGATTATGGACTGCACCTGTCATCGAGCGTCTTTACCCAGTGACGCCCGATGACCTGAGTTCAGTCCACGTGGTGGGAGGCCAGAACCAGAGAACAGACCCTGCAAGCTCTGTAGTGTGGGTGCCTGCCTACACACACACCTACACAAAATAAATAATTGTAAAAAAAAAAAAAAGTAACATCTATAGTATTGATAACGGTAACAGTAATTTCCATATTGCTGGGGTGCGCTGCGCTGTGTTTGTTGACTAAGTGACTACATAGGCAGATAATAAAGTCATGGATAAAATGTGTCACCAATCGGATCCTCAGTCCGGGAGGCATTGCGATACAGAAATACAGGTCCCCCAGCAGGTGGCACTATTTCCGCTGGAGGAAATCGGTCTCTAAGGAAGTGATCCCGTTTCTATCTCAGTACCACCTAGAAAGAAATCTCACTTTGCACAGGAGGAAACCCAGGCTCTGGACCGGGTTGTTCCAGAATTAGGATTCCTCACAGAAGCACTGTAGGATGATTTCAGCTCAGGAGGTGTAGCCCTGACTCCAGTCCCTCATTCTTTGCTGTATTAGTGATGACATTTTCTGTCACTGTGCCCACAATATCTACCTAGAATCCCCAGTGAGGGGCTGGGGGCGTGATCAGGGTGAAGCCCCGCCCAGAGTTCCCCAGAGAGATTGAGGTCCTGGATTCAATCCTCATTACCACAAAAATAAATAAATTAAATTGAACAGTTTAAAAAGAAACCGGGAGCCACTGGAAAATAGTTGAGTCAGCCTAGAACTCAGGGCAGGGGTAAGCCGGCCACGCGTCAGAAACCTCAAAGTCACAGATGCGGCCACTGGGGCTGCGACCTAGGACATTAGAGCAGCAAACAAGGTCCCTGGGTTCATTGCAGGAGGCAGCTGTGGGTGGCAGGCCACCCTCCCAGTGACCCCGTGAAAAGCCCTCCTCCTGACTCCCTGGCGCTCTCCAATTGGTCCCCAGCAGCTGTCTCTGGCCATCTGTTGCTGTCCATCACTGACCACCGGTCTGTGTGCTTTCTTGTTTGTCAGGCCCAGCTCGGAGACTGTAGGGTAAGAGGGGCTGCGGGGAACCTGGATAGAGCTGTGGTTCCTAGAGCTTGGTAAGAGATCCCTGAGGTCCACTAGGGTCCCCTATTCCGATGACCACCCCCCCCATACAGGGAGGGGCCAAATTCCCTGCCTCACCTGTGTTTTGGTCCCTTCCCCCAAGAGGGGAAACTTCTATGGTTTTACTTATATTTCATTTTTAAATGATATTTTAAAATTTTTAGTTTTTGTAAGTGGACAAGTGAAGGTATGTGCTGAGGGGTACGCGTGGTCAGCAGAAGACAACCCGAGGACTCCAGCCTTGCCTTCCAGCTGAAGCTCCCGGCCGCGGCTAGCCTTTAATCCCAGCACTCAGGAGGCAGAAGCAGGCGGATCTCTGTGAGTTCGAGACCAGCCTGGTCTAGAGAGTGAGTTCCAGGACAGCCAGCGCTACACGGGGAAACCCTCTCTCCAAACCACGCCCCCCACAAAGGGAGGTGATTGGAGGATTGAATTCAGATCATCAGGTTTGGCTGCAAGCTCTCTTACCTGTTGAGCCTTCTTGCTGGCCCATACCCTCCCTGTTTTTAAAGTATTTCTGTTGGGGCGGGAGATACAGGGGGCAGCCAGTGGCCATGGATTGCCCCCCTTCTCCCCATAAACTAAACCTGTGTCTGGCATCCAGCTCAGTAGAGCCCCTGGTCCCAGTTTCTCTGTGTGCCCTATAAAAACAGGGGCAAGAAGGCTGGTGCCGTGACTGGAAACCCCTCACGATCCCGTCTGCCCCCCCCTCCGCTGTCACACTGAGGGCTAGACCAGGCGGGCTGTTGAGGCTTCAGCCCCCTGAATCCTGGGTCAGCTAGGGGGTTCAGCGCTAGGATGCCTACTCTGTTAGACTGGGAGCAAGAGTCTGGGGAGGGGTTGGGCTGCCAGACTGACCTCTCCTGCTGCCGTGAGACACCGATAAAAATAGTCTATGGCCTCAGAGAATTTGAGCTGGCTCTGCAGAGCAGGGCTCCAGCATGGGCCTTGGGTTCATTCCTGTGTAGCCCTGGGTGAGCTCTGGGCCTCTCGGGGCCTTGATTTTGTTCCTTGCTGTACTGATAGATTCTGGGTGTCTTCCCATAGTGGGAAGGGGTCCCAAGGAAATGCTGAAGTCATGCAAGAGTATGAATTTCTGCCCAGCATGTGGCTCACACCTTTAATCCTAGCACTCGGGAGGCAGAGGCAGGTGGATCTCTGTGAGTTTGAGATCAGCCTGGTCTACAGAACGAGTTCCAGGACAGCCAGGGCTACACAGAGAAACCCTGTTTCAAAAAAACAAAAACAAAAACAAAAACAAAAAACAAAATGAAAGGAGCATGAATTCCTCCTGTAGAGGCGAAGATTAGGTAAGACCATGCCCTGACTCCCTGCCCATCCTGCAGTCTTCATGACAGCCAGAGGCTTGGAGGATCTGGATGGGGGCCTGGGCAGCTGCCTCCCCAGCGATGATTTCTCGTTACTGGAGGAGCCAAGCTCAGGCCGACGGCCAGACGGCAAGGCACAAGGTACTGCAACTGATGCGAGAGCCTGGTGGCTCCGCTTTGGAGACCAACACTTAATCTCCCAGCCTGGGCTGAGGCAAGCGGCTAAGGGGGTTGGTTCCTGGGTTCTGGGTTGGAAACACTGCTGCATATCTCTGAGCCCCACGTCCCTTGTCATTTGCATAGGAAGCTGCAAATTGCCTTTCGGTGTGGGGGTGTGGGGGTGTGGGGTGGGATGGAGTTGGTCAGGGTGGTAAATACCCTGCTGTTTCGATTCTTCATCTGTTTCAACAACAGGGGCATCCAGGCTGGCGGACTCTAGTCGCTGGACACCCGTGAGTAGCTGGCCCCGCGATCGGGACAGCCAGCTAAAGGAATGGTGGTATCCCTCCCTCCCTCCCTTCCTCTCTCCCTTCCTCTCTCCCTTCTTTTCTCCCTCCCTCCCTCCCTTCCTTCTTTTCTCCCTCCCTCCCTTCCTTCTTTTTTTTTCCTTTTGTATTTAATTTTTATTTTTTTTTATGCGTTTTGCCTGCATACATGGGTATCTGATGAACTCAGAAACCAGAAGGGGGCATTGGATCCCCTGGAACTGGAGTTACAGATGATTGTGGGCTGCCCTGTGGGTGCTGGGTTCTCTGTGAGAACTGCCTGTACTGTAGCCACTGAGCCATCTCTCCAACTTCTAATGTATTTGTATATATATATGTGTGTGTGTGTGTGTATTTGTATATATGTATTTATATACATGTATTGTGTTTTTATATATTTGTATATATACACATGTATATATCTGTACTTATCTGCATGTCTATATATGCATACACACACACATATATAATTATTTATATGTGTATGTGAACATGTACAGCAAGGGATCAGAGGCCATCTTCCCTGAATCTGTTTTCACCTTTACCTTTACTTGGGGGGGGGGGGGTCCCAGGATCAAACGCAGGCTGTCAGGTTTGGAGGCAGGACCAGCACCCAGTGAGCTGCTTGCCTGGGCCCTACTTTTGAGTTTTAGACAGTCTTACTACGCAACCCAGGTCGGCATCCAACTGCAGACCCTCCTTATGTCTCGACCTCCTGGGTGTTGAGATTACAGAATGAGTCACTACAACCCGCCTCCTCCCCGGAAAATGTGAACTGATATCCCGCGTCTCTGACGCCCTACAGGTCCTCCAGGACCCAGTGACTGCCGGCACTGCGGAGAAAGAGCTCGTGGCCCAGGAGGGTCTGGGAACCAGCAAAGGGATTCCTAAAGCTGGGACAAGTGGGTTTGCACGGGGAGGGCGAGCGGGCGGGGATGGGAGGCAGGAGCCACAGGAGACCAAACGCTTGTCTCCGCAGGCCCCCGGAGCGTTCCCGCACGCAGAAAGTTGCAGGTTGCGCCTCCCCTGAAGCCCCCGCCGCCACCACCACCGCCCAGGGACGACCTGCCTTGGGGAGACCTGACGCTCAACAAGTGCCTGGTGCTGGCCTCACTGGTGGCACTGATGGGCTCAGCTGTCCAGCTCTGTCAGGGTGAGCGTTGCGGAGGAGGGATTGGCCTGCCGCAGGGGTAGGGACAATGAGAGTCCTCTCCAAAGGAGTGGGGTGCATTCCCTGCAATTCCCTGCAGCCCTGCGCAGGCAGTGACTCCACTGTTCCTACAAACACTGTGCTCCAGTCTCTCCCTACCCCAGGAATAGCCTGTGAGCCGCATGGTCACACCTAGGCTTCCAAGCCCGCCTTTGGGGTGCTCTTGGCTCAACTGGCATTCATTCATTCATTCATTTATTCATTTTGAGCCAGAGTCTCACTGTGTATCCCTGGCTGGCCTCTGTAGACTCCGAGAAATTCGCCTGCCTCTGCATCCCTCCCACGTTCTGGAATTAAAGGTGTGAGTCACCAGGCCCAGACTTTTTTTTTTTTTTTTGAGACAAAGTTTCATATAGTCCAGGCTGGCCTCAAGCTTTCTATATAGCCCAGGCTGGCCTCTGATCCCCCTGCTTTGAACTCCCAAGAGCTGAACCCAGGCTTTTTTGTTTGCTTTTGAGTTAAGGGCTCATTTTATATAACACAGATTAGCCTGGGTCTCATGGCAATCCTCCTGTCTCAGCATCCTCCAGCCAGGATGACGGGCATGTGAGACTGAACCTGGTTCCCACTCCTTCAGTAGAGAAGGGACCTACATAGTCCACCCCAAGCTAGATGCCCCCATGCAGAGAGAGGGGGGAGGGGAGGGGAGGGGAGGGGAGGGGAAAGGAGGAGAGAAGAGAAGAGAGGGAGAGACGAGAAGAGAGAGAGGAGAGGAGAGGAGAGACGAGACGAGACGAGAAGAGGAGAGGACAGAGAGAGAAAGGAAAGAGGAGAGGAGAGGAAAGAGAGGGGGAGAGAGGAGAGAAGAGAAGACAAGAGAAAAGGGGGGGTCTCTAGGAGGAGGGGGTATCCCAGCAGCAGGAGCGTGAGGTAGACTGCTGAAGTGGGTTGTTCTGGGGCTGAGTGGGAGGATGAGGAGGGTGCGCTCTGTCCTCCAACCCAGACTGACTGACTTTCAGACGTGGTGGCTGGGGAGGTGGCGGTGGAAGTCCCTCAGCAGTGGGTCCCGCCCAGTCCTCCACCCAAGAAACCAGAGGTGCCCGCGGTAAGCTTTCTTCCTGGGCCTTCACCTGATGGGTCTGATTCCCAGGGAAAAGGAGGTCGGGCCTGTGGGGAGATGGGCGCGGACCCCAAGACCCCACATTGTCTTTCTGCAGCCTAAGCCCCCACTCTTGGTGCCCCCATCCGGGCCTCCTGAGTCACCCGGACCCCAGGTACAGAAGCAGGAAAAGCCTGAGGCTGCAGAAGCAGAAACCCAGGGGGAGCCTGGCGGGTCCACCACAGAGGCCTCTGGAGAGGAGTGCGCACCCCTTGGTGGCCGAGGGTCCCAGGAGAGGCTAAGGGAGAAGTCAAAGAAAGGAGAGAAGCTGAAGAAGGAGAAGCTGAGGAGGGAGAAGCCCAGGAAGGAGGAGAGGCAGTGGGTCACCAGGGAGCCCCGCCAATCCCTGTCCCGGCGCTGGGAGGCGCACGAAGGAGGCCATCGGCCATGGACGCGGTCCTCCAGGGAACTCGAGCATGAGAAGCGGCAGGCCTGGGCTCCCCGGCGACGCCACGACCGTGACGACCGACCCAGACAGAAGCCTCCTGGGGGAAAGAGGCGCGATTGATCCTGCCCCTGTCCTCCTTGGTGAACCCCGTGTCCCTTCTCCCTGCAGGACCAGTAAATAAAGCTCGTGCTGCGACAGCCACGTTTTCTGCTCCTTTGTGCCTGGACCCCAAGGGTCGGCGAGATGGCAAAGTGGGTAAAGGTGCTTGCCGCTGAGCCTTTATCCTGGGACACACTCCCCTTCTTTATCCTGACCTCCATAAGCGTGCTGTGTGACGACTGCATAAGCCGTGCAGCCTGGCTTGCAGTTCTGACCCTCCTGTCTCCACCTCCAGACACACCTGCGCAGCCACATTTTCTTTTTCAGGTATGAGCCTGGGGTGAGGGGGTTGGGATGTGCAAGCGCCCTTTACAGCTGAGCTGTTTGTCTCGCTCCCCTTTTTTGGACTTTGTAACAGGGTTTTACTCTGTAGTTCAGGATGACTCAAAGCAATTCTCCTGCCTCAACCCTCCCCTCCACACATACAAATTAGTTAACTAATTTAAAAAGTGACATGGTCTGGGAATTTAATGCCAGCACTGGGGAGGTAGGGTCGGTCAGCTCTCTGTGAGTTCAAGGCCAGCCTGGTCTACATAGTAAGTTCCAGGATGGCCTGTATAACATAGAGAGACCCTGTCTTTAAAAAGTGATGGAGGGCGCCGGGCGGTGGTGGCGCACGCCTTTAATCCCAGCACTCGGGAGGCAGAGGCAGGCGGATCTCTGTGAGTTCGAGATCAGCCTGGTCTACAGAGCTAGTTCCAGGACAGGCTCCAAAACCACAGAGAAACCCTGTCTCGGAAAAACAAAACAAAAGAATAAAAAATGATGGAGATGGAGCGCATCCTCACGGACTGGATGGTGTGTGTATGTCTTGAGAAGGGAGGTGAGAGGCGGTCCCTCCACCCACAGACACCCCCACTGAGTGTTTGCTGATCTTTATTGGTATACTGTCTGGAGACAAAGCAGGCGTCAGCGGCAGCCGCACTCGGTGGCCACCATGTTAGGCACGTGGTGCGCACTGATGCGTTCCTCGGACAGGCTGATGAGCAGCTTGCCCGCGTATGCAGTGGGCACGCAGCAGGGTAGGCGCCCCAGGGCAGCCCCTCGAGCCTGCATCTTCAGCAGGAGCACCACGTGGTTCCCGTAGTGCGGGTTGCGGTCGGACTGTGGCCACACGCAGGCGCCTTGGCAGTTGTTGGCCTGGTAGGTCTCAGGGATGAGCACTGAGCGCTCTGCCCGCAGGTCCACGTTCAGCTCGCGCAGCCCGCACGGCCCTTCTGCAGCGGTCTCCACGCTGCGTCCCGCCCTCCCGCGCCCTTCCCTCCCACGCCACTCAGCACTCAGGCCCTGCAGTGCCTTTAGTAGAAGCAGCGCTCGCAGCGGGTCCCCAGGGCTGTTGGAGTTGTTGGGGCACAGCGCCAGCAGGCGCGACAGAAGAGGGGGCGCAGCGGGTGGCAGACCGGGAAGGCCACTCAGCTCTGAGGCCGCCGCCTGTAGCTCCACGGCCACCCTGCGTGCCAGGTCGGCTGTCCAGGGAGCAGAGGCGGGGCCCTGCAGCGACGTAGGGTCCCCCACGGTGGCTGCAGTGGGAGACAGCAGCTGTAGCAGGGGTTCCTCCCCATCGAGCAGGCATTCCAGGGCCGCGGGGTCCGACAGGTTAACCAGGCCCTGTGGGAAGTTGGCCAGCGCCCCAGGGTCCAGGGACAGACGCGTGTGAGAGGCTCGGGTTGGGGGTCCCCGCAAGGCACGCACCAAGCGGGTGAGAGCCTCTAGGAAGGGGTCGGCGCTGTGTGGCAGATCCTCCGGCTCCAGGGGCAGCCTGGAATAGAGGGCAGTGAGCCAACCTTGAGCACAAGAGGCTGTGGTGGGTGCATTTCCTCCTCCCCACATCTTCCCAGTTCCAACTCCAGCCCTGGCGTGCGCACACCTGGGCGGTGGGAAGGGCATGGTGTCCAGCTGGCCATGCGCTGGCTGCATGGATGACTGGGTAGGCGGCAGCAACAGCAGGGTAGGGGTCATGCGTGTGAAACAGCGAGAGTCAGAGCCAAACAGAAAAGCCTGCAGCTCGGCGATGCTCAGGGTGGCACCTGCGGGGGGGGGAGGGGGGGAGGAGGTGAGCACGTGGCTAGCTGAGGGGAAGGGCAAAGGGCAGCCTCTTTTCACACCGTCCCCTCCCCTCTGCCAGGACCTGGACCTACCTTCTCTGCGTGGCTGAAGAGTTAGGGCAAGGCCAGGGCCACTCCAGGCCCCCGCTGGGAAATCCACAACCAGCACCAAATAGCGGGTGTCCCGTGTAGGGCAGAGGTTCTGTAGACATCGGGACTCTGCTGGACTGAGGATGGCCAGGCTACCAGGCACACCCATCCCATACCGGGAGTAGATACCTTGTGTACTAGTGACCCCAGGAACCCTTCTATTAGGCAGATCTTTATACACCCCAACCAGACGGCTGTCGCGGGATGGCCCCATGCCACTCTCACGTACCTGTGTGCACTGCAGTCCAGTCCCTGTGACGGTGACCTGGGGGCCGGGCCCAGGGTATAGCACCAGCAGGGCCTGCTCCCAGCGGATGGCTCCCCCACGTGGAGGTTCTTGGAACTTCAGCAAGAGCGTGGGCTCCCATATCACTGTGGGCCGAATACTGGTTGACAACTGAGTCTGAAGCCACTAGTTTCCCTCCCTCAAGACCTGTCCTACAGAGTCCCTCAGCTGGAATCTAACTGGAGATCTCCTGTGGCCATGCAGGCCTGAAGGACCCTGACCCCAGCTGTGAAGTGAGGACCTTGCTTGAAGGGACTCCGTGACCCTTTGCCTGGGACGGAGTTGGGGTGTTGTGCTCCGCTATCAAGGCTGTGCCTGGCAGTCAAGCAATAGGACCTCCCCACAGCCTCCCCTGGGTCCTCGGGATGAGCCTCAGGTTGCACAAGGCACAGGGGTTCTGAACAGCGCCTATCACATACCTTCAGTCAGGTGCAGGACCAGCAACTGCTGCCCCCCAGGCTCCCCCAGCCAGGCCCCAAGGTGCTGCAGGACTGGCAGGGCAGCCTGGGCATCAGGAGTGCAGACTCCAAAGGTGGCCAGGTCTTGGGGTCCCCAGTGAGACTCCTGTACAGCCTCCAGGAAGGCATGCTCATAGCTGTCCAGGCCCCCTACTACCCTTAGCGGGATTCTGCTTCTGTTCCCCTCCGCTCTCAGCGTCACCAGGCACAAGGGCTCTGGGGGATCGCTGGGAGGCCAGACCCCATCCTCAAGGAAGATGAGGCCCCTGGTGCTGGAGGCTTTTTGGAACTCTTCTTTGAGAGTCTCCGCCTGTAACACAGCCCCCATGGTCACCAGCAGTAGCGCCAGCGGAGAGAGGGGTCGTCCCTGCATGGCGGTGCAACAAAGTCTGGAAGGCCCTGCTTATATGTATGGTAGGGCAAGAGCGCTTGGGAGGGGCACCCCTATCAACTCTGAAAGTGACCTTGGGGGGACAGTGCCTGGCGCCCAGTATGTCCAGCAGGTGGGAGGTGGCCTTCTCAAAGGGTTTTCTGTCCTCAGAGACAGGCCCACAATTGCAAAAACCACAGCTGTCCTTGAGTAGCTCCCATCTGCCTAGGGAGCCCACCTGGAGGACTCACAGAACCCCGGGTCACCATGCCTTCAATAAGGCATGCAGTACCTGCCCATCCCCCCCACCCCCCAAAAAAACAACATAAGAACCACACTGCAGACAGGGAGACATGGGGGAGGCTGTTTAATGAACTCAGAACAGGACAAAATAGAAAACTTTCCAAGGATTGGCCCCGGGAAAAGGCTGCGCACAGGCAGCAGGGGGTGCTGGGGCCATGACTCAGTTGCCTGGGGGAGGGGGAGGCATGTTCCCAGGGCCGTCTGAGGGGAGTGGGGGCCTTAGCATGGGGGGCATAGGAGCTGGGTGCACCCCAGGATTTGAGGGATGAACCCCTGGAGGCTGAGGGTGGACTACAGGCGCAGCAGGGTGGACTCCAGGAGGAGGCTGGGGGTGTACCCCAGGTGCCTGAGGGTGGATGCCAGGAGCTGGGGGGTGCACCCCAGGGGCCTGAGGATGAACTGCAGGAGCAGGTGGGTGTACTCCTGGAGCCTGAGGATGAACTCCAGCTGATGGGGGAGGGTGGACCCCAGGAGCTGGCGGGTGGACCCCAGGAGCTGGTGGGTGCACTCCAGGGGCTGCTGGGTGGACCCCGGGAGCTGGTGGGTGCACTCCAGGGGCTGCTGGGTGCACTCCAGGGGCTGCTGGGAGCACACCTGGAGCTGGGGGATGGACCCCAGATGTTGGTGGGTGGACCACTGGGGCTGGGGGATGGACCCCAGGAGCTGGGGGATGGACTCCAGATGTTGGTGGGTGGACCACTGGGGCTGGGGGATGTACCCCAGGAGCTGGTGGAGGCATCTGGGGAGGTCCAGGGGGCCCAGAGGGAGCAGGCCCGGTGGGAGGCATAGGGGGCAGAGGCAGGCCACCAGGCGGAGGTGGGGGCAAGGCATCTGGCAGTGGTGGGCGAGGAGGCAGGCCATTCATGAGTGGGGGAGGGGGCCGCTTGACACCTGGGGGTCCAGCAGGGAGGCTGGGTGGGGCAGGAGGCTTCTCCATCTTAAAGTGGAACTGAAGAAAAAACTGTAGGGGAGGAGGGTCAGTGACTGCAGGGGAGGGTGACTGACTGCATGGGAGGAGGGTGAGAGGGAGAAGGAGTACCATGCAAGGGCTGCAGAACCTCACCTGCTTGGTCTCTCGGTTCCAGTGGGTCCAGAACTTTCCCTCTGCCTTGTCGATCTCACGGCTTGGCACCTGGGAGAGGAAAGCACAAGCTGCAGCACCCAGGGTGGAGACCGGGACCGACAGACAGACAGGCTAATCCTGGCTGCCCCCTCTCCTGTCCTCGGTGTCACTACCTTGAAGGCAATGGTCTCGTAGGGCTCAGCAGCCATGAGCAGGTACTGCCAGCGGCGGTCTGGGGGCTCAATCCTCTGCTCATAGGCAGACATGAAGCGGTGGCGTGGCATGATGCCCTCGGCAATCTCAGGGTAGTCAATCTGTGGACGTGCACAGCAGCATCAGCACCACACCCACGTGTCCGCTCCACCCCGACTGGCCCCACCTCACCTGAAACAGCAGGCTCTGCTGGCCCATCTCTGTGTCCCTCTGCTTGGTCACTGTAATACACAGGGGACAGGGTCATAGGTGCTCACCTGGCAAGGATCTGAGCAAGAGAACCCAACCCAGCACTGCATGGTCACGATGATGTGGACAGCCCTCTGCAGCCTCTCTGGGTTCCTGCTGGCTACACGACTGGCTTTCTGATCAGGCCAGGTCACTCGGGGGGCCTCTGCTGAGGGGCTCTGGGAGTGCTGACTGCAGACAACCTGCCTGCCCGTCCTTCTGGAAGTTTCTAGTGGGGGATAGTGCTTATCGCCCACCTGTGGGCTGCTATGACGACAAAGGAAGCAGTGGCTGTGTGTCCTAGGGATGGGTGTATCCTGTGCCAGGGCCCACAGGGCTCATTCTGGCCAACACACACCTTTGTAGCCAGGGCGGCCAATCTTCACAAACTTTTTCACCTCCACCTTAACCTTCTCAGGTGCTGGCTGGGCAGGGGCTTCTTTGGCCTCTTTGGCAGCTCGCCGAGCCCTACAAACACAAAACATGGGTGCATGGCCCCTCCACCAGCTGCCAAGGCCAAGCACACAGGCGCCAGAGCCCCCTGGCCTTGGAGCTCATGGACAGGATGAGGGCTCAGCCCTGGAGTCTCCCAAGCAGGGACAGAGCAGGAGGGCACCAATCACCCCACTGTCCTTGTTCCTTAGCAGTCAGCTCTGCAGCAGGACTGCCAGGCTGGAACACAGGCAGAGTAAACACAGGGCCTTTCCCTCCTCTCCACCCAGCCATAAAGTGAGGGCTCACAAGTTAGTCTGATGCTTCTTTCCTTGGGTGTGGGCCAGGTAGCTCCCCTGCAGAGAAAAGAAGACAGGTCACTGAGGGGGAGGGGGAAGCAGGACAGCTCTAAGGGGACTCAGCCCACGGGTCTGACATGAGGCCCAGAGTCTAGAGTTCCTTGGAGCATGGGAACCTATGGGGATGCAGTGGCTGTGGCTGCACTGGGGAGCAGTGACACACCATGCCACCCTGGGAATCTCTCTGTGGTTAGGACCAGCACACACACCAAAGTCTTCAGTGCTGACCCCACTACAGGGGTCTGGCAAGTGCTCAGGGAGCTCCTGAGGGGGTGGTGGAGCCTAAGCTACTGCTCGGCATCCTGCACAGCTGTGGCAGCTGACTCCATTGTCAACACGGTCACTGCTGACCGCTCTGCTTATCTAGTCCTGGACTACCAATGGACTCCAGTCCTCACCTCCTCCCTGATTCCCTAAAATGCAGAAGCAGCCTTGTTGCTGGGGACATTCAAAGATCAGATACGCTGACTGCTGTCCTGACACCAAGGTCAGAGAAAGGGTAAAAGGGCAGCTGGTCCCCAGACCACCTTCAGTGTAGAGTCAGGCAGAGCTCACAGAGCGAACTGCAGTAGTCAGAGCTCACAGAGCTGGACGGGCACACAGTTCAGCTTAGTGGCTGCTTACCCAGCACAGCTGAGAAAAAAATAAAAGAATTCAACCAAACCAGACCAACACTGTGGGAGCCCTCGGCTCTGGGTGATAGGTCCAAGGTCCACCAATGTCACCCCATCAGT
This sequence comes from Microtus oregoni, assembly GCF_018167655.1. Taxonomy (NCBI): domain Eukaryota; kingdom Metazoa; phylum Chordata; class Mammalia; order Rodentia; family Cricetidae; genus Microtus; species Microtus oregoni. The sequence continues at coordinate 4,023,488 of NW_024543078.1, read as the reverse complement.
GTAAAGGCCACATGTGTGCCCAGCGGGGGACGAGGGTCAGGTGGAAGCACGTACCTCATTGTTATGCAGCGTCAGACATAGTTTGCATTCATAGGATCCCAGATGGTTTTTCATAAAATATGGGTCCTGGGAGGGAACACAAGTTCCTGTTAGACCACAAAGCCTGGTTCTCTGAACCCAAGACAGAGGCATTGTGGGGGCTCTGTGTACACGGGGACACTGCTCCCAAACCTTGTTGATGTCGATGGTTTCGAGGGCCAGCTGCCGCAGGCGCTCCCTGCGGTCCCTGTTGCTCTCAGAGGAGGAGGCCACGCCCCCACTCCCCGTCTTGCCTCCAGGTCTGTGCTGGAAGTCCATGGTGCAGGCCTGGGAGCTTCAAGAGACAAGAGAAACCTGGGAGAAAGAAGGATCAGAACACTGTTGGTACTGCTAGGACTGTGGGGTGGCCAGACACGCACACAGCAGGCAGGCAACCCGTCACCTGTATGTCACAGACTGGATTCTACCTAATCCCTAGGGCCAATGTGAACCAAGTACAGAAACTGCCAGTTTTTGCTAAGCAAGCCTAAGACCCTATTATCATTTCTTCAAATCTCATGTAGCCCAGGCTGTCCGTACCCAAGGCTATCTTTTCAACTCCTGGTCCCCCAAGCACTGGAATTATAGAGGTGTGCCATTACATCAAACTGATTCTTTGGTGTTACGAGAGGGGTGGGGGAACAGGCAGAGTCTTACATAACCTGGCTTGGCCTTGAACTCCCGGGGGAGGGGGGGTCTGCTTGTGTTTGAACTCTTGATCTTCCCAGGTAACTGCAGGTATGAGCCACCTTTGCCTACTATAACTTATTAAAATGGGATCTCTCTTCATCGCCCTGGCTGTCCTGGGACTCTCCACATAGACCAGGCTGGTCTCAAACAGAGATTCACCTGCCTCTGTCTCCCAAATGCTGGGACTAAAGACCCCCCCCCCCCCATCTGACATACAGGCATAAGGAGCTTTTCCTGGTCTCCTGAGCTCTGAGCTGTCCACAGTGCTGCAGAAAGCTCTGTGCCAGGCTCAAAGCCACCAGGCCATGTTTTCCTGATGGTGGAACACTTCAGACTGTCTGCTGCAGGACTCTGGTTATAACTCAGAGTGAACTCACAGTGCCCAGGAGAGAAGTGGAGGGCAGCTCTTGTCATCATTGCTGGAGCCTCATACAGCAAAAGGGACCTTGCAAACGTGATCAAGACTCTTTGAGAGCCAGGTATCCCAATTATCTACAATGTCACCTTGGAGTCTGCCTAGGAGGTAGGTAGGAGAGCTCAAGGCAGAGACACTACAAGGTCACTGGTTGTCAATTCCGAAGGAGGATGGGACACAGAGGCCTCTGGATGTTGGGAAGATGAGAGGATGTGCACTCAAGCTGTGAGCTGGACAGACTGTTGGTCTGTTTCATACTCAGCCACCCAAGGACTGAAAAAGAGAAGCACTGTCTACATCTCCCAAAGCTACCAGGAGACACATCCCCAAATCAGAGGCAAGAACAGAGCACAAGGGTGGCAGAGCCCAGGCAGTGACAGGAGGGAAAACTCCTTTGACCTCTGGTAAAGAGAACTCCCAAGAACATGAGACTCTGACCACTCTTCCAAGGGGACAGGGTGTCCAGCCACAGGCTTGAGGGTGCAATTCAGGGGCAGAGTGCTTGTTTAGTATCCATAAAGCCTCTAGGGTGTGTGCCGGAGGTGCCTGCCTGAGTGTCCACTGAAGGAAAAATCCATCAGTTTTGGAGGGTGGGGGAAAAAGGACAAAACCAGCCTGGGTGAGCACATTCCTTGGTACTGGAGGTGCACAGAATCCCGCAAAATCTCACACCTGAGCTACCCTCTCAGTCCATGACGAACTTTCAACCTCCCAAAACACAAGCACTTAATTGTGGGGCATGGTGGTGCCCGCTTTCACGTCAGCTCTTGTTTGAGTTGGAGGCCAGACTGGGCTATGCAGTGAGAACCTGTCTTAAATAAGAGATAAAAGGGCGCTGGGTAGGCTGGGGAGTTGGCTCAGTAGTGAAAAGCATTTGTGCCCTTGCAAAAGACCCAAGTTCTGTTTCTAGCACCCAAACTGGGCAGCTGACAACCAGCTCCAGGGCACCTGGCACCCTCTTCTGGACTCAATGGGTACCACACTCAACATGCACACACACAAACACATAAAAGACAGTCTGAGGAAAGCAATGTGAACACTGGCATTTACCATTCTGCTTCCTGCCCCAAGTTCCTGGGACAACACTTCCCCACCAAAGCGGACTGTACCCTCACACCGTGAGCAGTAATAAACCCAAATTAGACACCCAGGTGTGGAGACACACGCTGTTTATCCCAGTACTGGGGAGGCAGCGGCACCAAGATGTGTGTGAGTTCGAGGCCAGCCTGGTTCACACTAAAGTTCCAGGAGGGCCTGAATTGTGCAGTGAAAACCGTCTGAAATAAATTAAAAGTTTTGCCAATGACTGGAGACGTGCGACCTCATGGACCACCATAAGATTATCGATAAACGATCGACAAGGGAAGAAAAGCGGTATTTGAAAAGGTGCTGCTCTGGTCCACTTTGGGAGGAAATACCGTTATCTTTTAGTCGCAGCCACGGACCTACTCAGGTGGACAGGAGCAGCAGTCGCCAGGACCCTAACTAACGATGAGGGAAACTGAGGCAACCAAGGAAGTCAAAAGAATCTCCAAGACCGGGAACCACGCCAGGGGCCACAGACGCGCGGCGGGAATCCGCGACGGGGCTACGGCCCAACGGGCCTTGCGAGAGCGCGCTCTCCGGGCGCGCGCCAGGCCCGAGGAAGAAGAACGCGCCGCTCACCCTCGCCCCCACCCCCACTTCCAATCCCCTTCCAGGGGCCCCGCGGTCTGGGCAGCCGCCACCGACAAGCCGCGCAGCTCCTCACCGGCGCCCAAGGCCGCGATTCCCGGGCTTAACCTCCGCGACGGCCACGACTTGGCTGCGCGCACGCGCACGACGGACTAAGCGACCACTTCCGGGAGCAAATGAGGCGGAGTTTCCTGTGCGCGCAGGCCCGAAAGACGGACTCGGGTTCTAGAGGCTCGAGGACAAGGAGTCTATAGTGCGCACGCTCACTGAGATGTCCACGCACTCTCGTTCCGCTCTAAATCTCGTGACGCTACCTATCGCGACAAGACGGAATCTGTTTCACTAGCCCGGGAAGGGGCTTCGCTTAACGTGGGGTGCTATGAATCTAACGTAACACTTCACGTTTAGTGTGTCTGACGGTTATCTAGGGACGCGGGATTTCTCTCACTTCCGGCTCTGCGTGCGACTGCGCCGACCTGCACGCCAGTGCCACCTTATGGTAAACTACGCGATAAGCTCCACAACGCGCAGGCGCAGTAGCTTTGATGGGGCTTCCGGGAACGTTCCCTGAGACTTTTGTGGCGCTGGTTGCCGCTTCGGAAAGGACGGCGGCCGGGAGTCAGGGCGCGTTTTAGTTCGCGCGGATCCCGGCGGTGTGATGCGGTACAATGAGAAAGAGTTGCAGGCGCTGTCCCGTCAGCCGGCAGAGATGGCCGCCGAGCTAGGCATGCGGGGTCCCAAGAAAGGCAGCGGTGAGCGGTTCGGGGCGGGCCGGCTCGATTCCCGGGTGGGCGGATGAGAACAGTTCCGCACTGACAACGCCCTGTGCCCACAGTGGCCAAGAGGCGGCTGGTGAAGCTGGTGGTCAACTTCCTCTTCTACTTCCGCCCGGACGAGGCCGAGGTAGGGGCGTAGGGGACTCGGGGGGCCCGCGCGGCCCGGAGGCCGGCGCTCATGGCCGTGTCTCGCGCAGCCCCTCGGAGCCCTGTTGCTGGAACGCTGCATAGTGGCCCAGGAAGAACCCGGCGGCTTCTCCATCAGTAAGTGCGCTAGTCCCCACTGTCCCCACCCCGGACTCTTGCTCCGCGCACCTATCTCCCTTTTACTCCCCAGGAGCCTCCATTTGTCATGGATCCCTGGTCTCCTGAGGACCCAGCGCTACAATAGCTGATACTCTTGAGTGTCCCCGGGTCTGGTCTCCGCTGGTGCAATCATAGTTTCTTCCCCCACCTTCAGTGCCTATTCTTCGCAAGGATAGGTGCAGCCTGTGCAGATTTTGTTTGTATTAGAAACAGTCTGGGGGCTGGAGAGATGGCTCAGTGGTTAAGAGCATTGCCTGCTCTTCCAAAGGTCCTGAGTTCAATTCCCGGCAACCACATGGTGGCTCACAACCATCTGTAAAGAGGTCTGGTGCCCTATTCTGGCCTGTAGGCATACACACAGACAGAATATTGTATACATAATAAATAAAATAAATATTTAAAAAAAAAGAAACAGTCTGCTTCTGAGGTTGAAGTGACACCTGTTAAACCTTGTTCCTTGGCGATCTTTACGGTACCATCTTGTAGAGATTTGGCCCTCATGTCTTCCCCATCATCATACGGGGTTCTCCATCTATACTCCTAGTCTTTCTTTTTTTGCACGTGTATATATGGAATCCAGAAGTCAATTTCTGGTCTCTTCACCACCCTCTCTTAAAACAATATATTTGTATGTACACATACGTGTATTTGGTTTTCCTTTCCCACTATGTGGGTCCCCGCTATTGAACTCTGGCCATCAGGCACAGCAACAGCACCGCTACCTGCTTGGCTCTCTCATCCTCCCACATGGACTTGGTTTTTAGGCTATATTGGCTGGCAGCAAGCCTTAGGAATCTCCCCATCTGTTTCCTCAGCACTGAGATTCCACTCAGGTCCTCCTGCTTATTACCTACTGAGTAATCAGCACTTTACCTACTGAGCCATCACCCCAGTCCTATTACCATTAGGGCCTACTCTAATGACCTCACATCAACCAGTTCATATGTTCCCAGTGGGTCCCTTTTCATGGGTTCAGGAGTCAGCACTCTGGAGGAGCCAAGCCAGCCTGTGACAGGCAGAGAGGATGGCTTGGTAGGACAGGAACCCGGGTGAGAGGAAGCTGGGCCTTCTGGCCAGCAGGATGTGGGCCAGGTAGACACCCAGCAGAGGTGGCTGGCTCCCTTCCTTTACCCCTTTCTAGGCTTTGTGGAAGACCTCAGCAGGAAGTATCACTTCGAATGCTGTAGCCAAGAGCAGTGTCAGGAGTGGATGGAGGCTCTTCGCCGGGCCAGGTGGGGTTTTGGGAACCACTGGGACCTGGGTGGAAACATGGGGGAGTGTGATCAGTGAGCCCAGCCCTTTTCTCCAGCTATGAGTACATGCGACGAAGCCTCATCTTCTACAGGAACGAAATCAGGAAGATGACAGGCAAGGTGTGTAGGGGTGGGGTGGGGTGGGGTGGGGTGGGGTGGGGTGGGGTGGTGCGGTGCAGGGCAGCCCTCCCTGGCCTTGTTCACAGTCAGCATGCACCCCCACAGGATCCTTTGGAGCAGTTCGGCATCTCCGAGGAAGCCAGGTTCCAGCTGAATAGCCTGCCTACGACGCACGGGCGGACTGCTTGTATTGGTTCCCAGCTAGATGTGTTGGACTGACCTTTGCCTGGCCTCTGGCTATCTTTGAAGATGTGTTTTGGAAATGTCGTTCAAAGCCAGAGGTCCGGAGGAGGTGGGCAAGGGCTTGGATCCTTGTTCCCATGCCATCTCCCTGCCAATACCCTTGAGTGCCCCCAACTGGGGACTGAGCCTGGCACAGCTCCCCTGTCCGTTATTGGATGAATGTATCATGCTAGGTAAAGCTGTGAACCCCACTCCTGCTGATAGAGCAGGTCATGGTGCCGGCCTTCAGTGCTGGGCCTGCTCTATAATAAAGGTACCCCTTTTCCAAGCCACACAGTGAAGTAAATGGGGAGAGATGGGGGCACACACCTTCAGTCCCAGCACTCAGGAGGCAGAGACAGCAGATCTCTGAGTTCTAGGCCAGCCCGGACTACAGAGTGAAACTGTTTTGAAAAACAAAACAAAAAAAGACTGGGCTAGGGACACATAAACACCCATGCATGCAGGCACACACAGCTTGTGGGACGGGTTGTTCCCAGTGTGCCTGGTACCATGCTGGTTTACCCTCTCTGGGAAGATGTGGAATCCTGCCTGGGTTTTGTGGGGGCACATATTAGTGAGTCCTGCGTAAGGGACCCATACCACCTGGCTGTGAGCAACTTGAATGCTACAGGGGTGCCTTGACTCACTGGCTGCGTTTTCCTTGGGCTCTTCCAGAACTGTCATCGTCCCTCAAGGGAGGTGACAGTAACCACACAAAGACAGACCACACTGAGAACCGGCTCAAGTGAAAACAGCTTTTTATTACTGTGTCTAGAGGCGGCAACAATGTGTGAGATGCCTTGGGAACCAAGGGAGAGAACAGTGCACCCGTTAAGTACAGAGGTCATTACAAGACAGAGCAAAGCTGCATCAAGTTACAAACAGGCCAGGCTGCCAAAAAAGCTGTGTAGGTTGAGGGTGGGAACCGAGGTGTGTCTGGCAGAGTCCCTTTGTGGGCTAGCGTGGGAGTAGGTCCCAGTCTGTAGGGCTTTCTATCAGAGTTCCTGAGCTCAAGCCCTGCAGCACCCTTGGGCTGGAATACCAGGGACCACTGAGGCAGCCTAGCCCCATGCTAAGACCATCAGCTAAGGAACCCAGGGCCACCGTGCACCATGTTCAGTTTACTGTGGGTTCCCCTTTCTCGTGGGCTCAGGAGAGGACTTGCAACTGTGCCCGCCTGGAGCACCTGTGGCCCACTGGGCCATGCGGGCCACGAACATGCAGTGTCTGTCCCATAACACTCAAGTAAGGTGGGGCAGCGACCACTGGAGCAGCAGCTGCCAAGGTGGCAGGTGGTGTGTACAGTGTTCACTCAGTGTCTTGTTCCAGGCCTGGGACTTGCTAACTTTATGGCCACCCTGCCCTGCAGCACCTTAGCTAGCTGTGGTGTGCAAGAACAGGCCTGGCGAGCATGAGCACCATCGCAGGGGGTAGGGTGGGGGGTAGAAGGGACACCAGCACCATCTTCACAACTGCCAAGGGAAGCAGGTCAACATGAGGGGGTCAACATGGCCTCCCTGCTTAGCCTACCTACCCCTAACCTGAAGTGAGCAGCATTGAGGGCAGTCAGTCAGGACCGCCTCAGCAAGCTAAATCAGCCCTGGCCCCTTTGCAGCCACACCCAGTGCACCTGTCCCCAGGACCAGGAAGCAACTCTTGGACATAGGTAGGTGGTGCCCACAGTGACCAGAGGCCCTGGGTGGCCCAGCACATCTGGGCCACACTCCTGCAGGGCCCCTGACCAGCGCCATTTTTTTGTGCATTTGAATAAATAAATGTATTTTTCCTCCTCACTTTTCTTTCCATTAAAGTTCACTGTGCAATCTAAAAATAAATGCAGTCAAGTCTATGAAATTTATAAATCTCCATCACATCTCTATAAAATACTGTCACTCATCATGTGACTCTCTTATACACAGATGCCAGGGGACCCACAGTGGGCCAGCCCCATGTCACCTGGCCAGCATGCCCCGAGCCAGAAAAGCAAAGAAATACAAAGTAAATGCACTTGTCACAGGAGCCACTGAGCATTGCAGTAGTGGCCCACACCTGTCAGCACCACTCAGCCCAGCCAGGCACCCAGTCCTGCCCCAGCCCAATCTGCACACACAGCAAAGGCACGCCTAAAGTCACAGGGTTAACAGCAGGGTGTTCACAGTGACAGCGGGCGAGTTCCAAGGAGAGGAACCAGAAGTCAGCCCCCATCGTGCATGCCTGGCGTGCCTTTGGTATCAGGACAAGCAGTAAGGGTGCGTCTGAGAACTGTTTGGCCTTGGTCCGCATCTGGGGCAGCACCCGGGGCGAAGTTGGAGATGGGTGGGCGTGGGCTTGGTGGTGAGATAGCACCGGGACGGAGTCTAGAATCCTCCTGGTGGCCAGCCCGGCAGGCCAAGTCTTTATATGATTCTCTCTCACAGACACTTAGGCGTCTCAAGAGGTTGCCTTGGACGACTTTGATGGAATAAAATATGTCAAAATTGCTTATACTTAAAAAAAAAAAAAAAACGATAAATACTTTATCTAAAACTATCGACAGTACAAACTGGACCAGTCCAGCACCTCCTGCGGTGCCGCCAATTCACAGTGGCTCCACGTCCGGCTCCGCCGGCCTGGCAGGCAGCAGGCTTGGTCCACACCGTCCTTGCATAGGTCGTGGCTGAGGTAGAAGTCCTAATTACCTGCAGGGAGGAGGAGCATGGGTTAGGTGCATTCAACATGTCCTCTTTGGCCGAGCTGCCCCACAGGACACAGGGCAGAGAGGGGTGTTCCTGGTAGGTACTGTTGGGCCCAGCACCCTGCAGCTCTGCCCTTGCTGAGCACACAGGGTGGGTTAGCTGGAGAGCTCTAGCCCTAGGACCTCCAGATGTGGTTGTCAGGCTGTCCTGTACTCAGGCTACGGCTACCACATAGCCACACCCTATGGAGAAGGCCAGAAGGCTGCCATCTGGCTCTTCGCCCACAGGACATGTCTACTGCCATGATGATAGCGCAGAGCAGGGTTTGACAGCCGCTGTTCAGGGAGAGGTGGACAGGGACCGGCTCCCTGAACCTTAAACCCCACCTCTGTTCAAGGATGCCCACGCTACCACCCCAGGCAGCTTTCTGCCCGTGGACAAAGTAAGTCTGCAACCTCACCAGTGTACTGACTACCCCTTGTTTCCCGTGCACAGGCATGCTGGTGACAAATGCCTTAGTTGAGAGCTAAAAATGTGACCCCAAAATCAAGGACTGCTTTGGGCCAGGAATCTCACAATAGGTTGGGGCTACCTTGGCTTTGGTGAGCCACATTGGAATCTCATCACCTCGGCTGTCTTCTCAGCGGCAGGCTGAGGACCAGGGAGTGCTGCACAATGTTGGCCCTGCCTCCCTTAGCCCCCCCCCCCCCCCCAATCTCCATGACTCAGGACCCCAGGCATCTGGCGAGCCCTGCCAGCCGTCTTCTGGGCAAGAGGAGGGGTGGTTTGGCTCTAGCCTTACCTTACAGAACATGAACTGCTAGCTAAGCAAGGTCTTTATCGAGGCTTAACCCCCGAAAGGTGCGCAGCATAAGGAGGCGGCATGCCAAGGGAAACCCACACAGCAGATGGCCCCGAGGAGTTGGCCTGTGGGGCGGCGGGCGCAGCCTGCGCCAGGGCCAGCCGGGGCAGGGGCTGGTGGTGCACCGTGAAGGAGGGGCGGGAGACCTTGTGTGGAAGGGAGGCGAGCTTGACAGACAGAGAGGCGTTAGCAGGCTGCAGAGAAGCGGCAGAGGAGGGGGGTAAGAAAGCTTTGTTAGCCGGGAGGGAGGCCAGGCTCTGCAGAAGCACTGGCTCGGAGTTAGAAGCCAGCAGCGCAGGTGGAGGAGGCAAGGTGACGTTAGGAGGAGGGGGTGCATGGAGGACAGGTGGCCCCGCAGGAGGCCGGCCCAGGTGCTGAGGAGGAAGTAGGGGAGGTGGAGGGGGCGGCCGAGTCTCGACCGAAGCCGCAGCCTGAAAGGAAGAAGCCGAGGTGCTGGCTGCCGCCTGCAGCGGGCTCAGGCCCAGCGTGGCACTGCTACACACGGCCCCGCTACTGACACCAGCTCCAAACGGGTGAGCAGAGGCAGAAGGCACCGCATGGGTAAAGACACCTGTAAACAGGAGAGAAAAAGCAGCTTCAACAGGCAGCACGATCCAGGCGGGTGGAGCAAGAGGAGCACAGTCGCCAGCAAGGAGAAGCAGAAGACAGCGTGACTCCGGTCCAAGCGCAGGCACAAGCAGCAAGCAGTGGGCTCAGTGCAGGGACACTTACCTGCCAGGATGAGGCCCCGCCCCTCGGGCCCACCTGCCCGCCCCTGCCCAGTCAGGACTGCACCATGCCTGGCCTGTGGCCCAGGCTCAACTCCGCCCTGTCTCTGAGCAGGCCCTCTGGACTCATTCTTGCACCAGGCCCGCTTCCACAGACCGGCCATGAGGCATGTGGGTGGTCACCTCAAACAGGGGATGCCCCAGGAGAAAGAAATGCCTAGTTAAGTGCACCGTGGTCTTCTGAAAACAAGAGGCATGCGTTATAAGGCTAGACAGTCTCCTTCAGTCACACCATGAAGACGGCCAGCAAGGACACAGGGACACACTCCCATTGTATCCTCTAGAGGGCTTGGGAGGGACCTCCCAAGCAGCTGGTGAGAAACTTGGGACTAGACGTCATCCCTTCCTTGCCTACCTCCAACAGTTCCACCGGTCACCCCGGAGGAGAAGCTGCCCATGGTGTGCGAGTTGGTGAGTCGGGGCGCAGCAGATGACACATGCACCAAGCCTGCAGCGGCGGGCACGGTGCTAAACAAGGACTGCAGCACAGAGGAGCCGGCCACAGAGCCCAGGTTGGCCTGCAGGGACATGGGGCCCAGAGTGAACTGGGGCCCAGGGGTGAAGGTGCTCAGAAAGGGCCGGGCAGCCTGGGCAGCAGGTGTTGTACTGCCCGCAGAGGAAGCCACAGTCACTAGACCAGGGCCACCGAGGAGGCCACCCGGAGGCACGGCTGCAGCAGAGATGAAGAGGTTGTGGCCACCCTTGAAGTCCAGCTCACGGTCACGGCCTTTGCCTGCCCTGCTGCCATGAGGCAGTGCAACTTTGTCCGCAGACCCACACAGGGGCACGGCCTCGCCTGACTCCTTGCCTGCATTGCCCTCGCCCTTCAGGCCACCTAGGCCCTCCGGCTGCCGCCTACTGAGGAAGGGATTAGTCTCCGTGGTACTATCCTTGCCCCGCTGTGATGGGAAGCTCAGGCTGGCCACCTCAGGGCCCTTGTGGGAGAGGGAAGCACCGTCGTTGAAGCTGTGTAAACCGAGGTCTGCAGCAAGGCCCCCACTGAAGGCCAGGCCGTTGGGAGGGTTGGCGCCAGGGCTCGGGCCCTCGGCTGCAGTCAGAGAGCCGGCAAAGCTTTTCCTTGGGTGGGCGGGGAGCTTGGCCTCAGCTGCAGGCTCCTCCAGGACCGGCCGGAAAGAGAACAGGGGGCTGTGGCTCAGTGCAGAGCCAGCCTGCAATGGACTGTCCACGGCCTTGGCCAAGCTGAGGTCGGAGATGGGTGAGAAAGTGGACTTCCATTTGCTGCTGTTCACAGGTTCACTCGAGGGTGCAGGCTTCCTTCCCACCAAACCACCACCTGATGGGAGAAATCAGTGGCCATGAGCTGAGCCTGCACTGGGGAAGTGGGCTGTGCCTACCATGGTGGCTGGCACACTTTCTACTAGGCAGAGGTGATGAAGAGGTGAGAGGCTCATGCACTATGAGACTTGTCTTGTCTGCCCCTCCCAACTGTCCATGCACCAGATGCAGTCCCAGGCTGGCACGTCCTGAGCACGGGGCACCCCCACACCTCCTGGCTCCAGGAAGGGAGCACATTACCATTTTCCAGCGTCTTCGGAGGAGATTTGCTTTCTAAGGAGATTGTTGCAATTTTTCTTTCAATTCTGTGCAAAGAAAATAGTCACTGATGTATGAATCTAAGTGCTCAAGAGAGTGTCCAAGGACTCTCTACACGCACAGCTCAACATGAAAGGTCCAAAGGCTGCCCTCTGGTCCCGTGTGGAAGGGCCCCTGAGTAGACCCGGAGTAAGTCTGGGTCATCAGCAGTACTAGGGCCTAGTGTCTGTGCATGGGCTGTTCTGGTGGGGAGCCCAGAATGCCTGTGCACATGGTGACACTATGCATATAAAGCAGGGCGAACTGTAGGAGCTTCCCTATTCTGAGCCTTAGCCAACCTGGAGCTAAATGCAGCAGAGGCCCGGCTCACAGGTGGTACACACATCCACGATGGTCTACAATGGGTCAGTGTATTTGTCAGACCCTTAGGAATGAATGACAGTGGGCAGCGATCTTAGAGCACATCAAAGTCAGAGGCAAGGCGTGACCAGAATTCACACTCGCAGTAGTACCTCCACTGTGACACTCAAAGGTAAGCATGGGACCTAGTGATGCTCAACATTGTCTGCAGTGCAGCCATAATGTAGGTGGCAAAGAGGGGCACGTGATGTCTTTACTCAGGCTCAACACCCAGAAAGTCTCCACAGATACACACAGACCCCACAAGCAGTACTCTACACTGCTCAACAAGAAAAGCAAGGTAACACCCATTGAGAAAATAGCCTTGCACTAGGGAGGTCAGGATTGAAAGATAGCTAACGGAGGCCACTTGGCCACACGATAGCATCTAGTCCAACCATGAGCCTGCAGAGCTGTCCCCTAGAACTCACCGGGTACTGCTGGGCTCATCCTCAGAGCCTGGCTCCTCATCTGAGGTCAGTGGTGAGTAATGGGCCCCATTCGTCAGGCCCAGTGGCCGCTCCTTCCTGAGCACCGGGGGCTGATCGTGGTCCTGGTAGGGGGTCGGGGAACTCTTCAGGGAACTCTCAGGGGATGAGATGGCTGTGATTTCCAGGGGCTGATTGATGTTGCTGACCTGCGGAATCAGGGAGGGCAGATGAGCCACAGGCCCAGACAAGGGTTTCGATGCCAGCTAACCCTTGAGACCTCTGCAGTCACCAGCTCCTTATGAGAGTACAGGTGGGGAGAGAACAGACTTGCACACCAACCACTGTCCCCACCCTGCAGGGACAGGCCCTACACTTACCATGGAGTTGAGGTTGAGGGGAGACCCCGAGGACTGTGAGAAGAGGCCAGCGACAGCTGGCAGAGCCCGGCGCTTGGGGGACACACCCGTGCTAAGGCTGAGGGTTCCCGCTGATGCACGCTTCCTTCTGCTGCGTTTACGACTGTCCTGCCCATGGCTCTGTACAGAATCCCCACGGGTTCCAGAGGTCAAGGGGCTATGCCTGGTAGAAGGCGACTGCTTAGAGCTGGAATTGGCTGCAATGCTGAACACAATCCTCCTCTTAGCTTCATTCTCCGGGTCTGAGACGGCAGGGTCAGAAGGCAGCTCCCCCTTGCTGGTGTCCGGCAGCGGACCTTGGGCAGTCACACTCAGGCGGGGACTGGCCGAAAGTTGGTGGGCAGGAGATGCAGGGCCAGAGTTGCGGGGCTGTGGTAGCAGAGGCGGGTGCTGTGGTGGTGTGCTGCGAGATCCCATGGTGGCAAAGAGGCTGCCAGGGCCAGAGGACTCATCAAAAACAGCAGTTTCCATTCCAGATACCAGAGGCGCTGGGCTGTTGGCCAGGGCTCCACTGATGGCCACCGAACCAGTGTAGAAACCTTTCATGAAGACACCAGTTAATCAAGGGAGGCAAGGAGGCCAAGCCCACTCTAACAACACCTCACCCTGGGAGGAACAAGCTGAGGTCAGTAGCCCCTTCCTAGGGTAGACCAGGGCCATAGCATGGATAAGTGTGGGCAGGCCAGGCCCAGAGGAAGACTGGTTCCCATTTCAGTCATCTGCAAACACCAGGGCACACTGGGTGCTGTCCCTGCTGGGAGCCACCTAAACCTCTAGGAACCAGATGACCTCAGCACAGGACAGCTTTCTGGAACTGTTCCAGACCTTAAGTATCCCTAAAAAAAGTTGCCTGGCCCTGCCCTAGCCCAAAATCAACAGGAGAGAGCTAGAGACTAGTCCCCTGGCTTCTGGTCACACAGAATCCTAGGACTCAAAACCTCAGAGCTACCTGTTGGGTGTTTGTCCCAATGGGATCGTCTCCCCAGAGAACATGGCACCTAGCAGGAAGAGGTCCCTATGTGGTCGGGGGGGGGGGGGGGGTCACCTGTGGGTGCCAGTGTGAGGCTCCTGCTCCCTGCTGCACTGCCCCCTGCACCATGGGCGGAAGCACCAATCTGCTTTTCAAGTGTGGATGAGGAGTCTCGGGGCTGTGGCCCAGGGCTGGGAGTGCTCCTCTGCAAGAGAAAGCCTGCCTAGTTAGGGCAACAGAAGACAGTGGGGCAGGAGGGCTGTGGGCAGGGGGACCCAAGAGGGGATAGAGCTGGGCTAGGCCTGAGAGTTCAAGCAGAAAAGTCAAGTCACAGGGGCTGGAGAGATGGCTCAGTGGTTAAGAGCATTGCCTGCTCTTCCAAAGGCCCTGAGTTCAATTCCCAGCAACCACATGGTGGCTCAAACCATCTGTAATGGGGTCTGGTGCCCTCTTCTGGCCTGCAGGCATACACACAGACAGAATATTGTATACATAATAAATAAATATTTAAAGAAAGAAAGAAAGAAAAGTCAAGTCACATTCAGTTAATGAGGGGTGCAAGAGGCACGGGGTAAGGTGGTCAGATGTCAAGGCCAGCTACAACTACATGGTGAGTTCAAGGCCAGCCCGAGTCACACAAGACCCTGCCCTCAAAATAATGCAGAAGGAAGGCAAGGCTGAGTTTTCCCAGCCTACCCTCTGTGAACATCAGCACTCCTGGGATCCAGCCATCAGGGACAGCAACCCACAGGGCCATGTCAGCCAGTGCTGTTTGAGTGGCTAAAACCCTCTTTGTTGTTTCTTCTCTGTTCTGTTTCTTACAAAACATATCTAGAGCCCAACCACATGGCAACAGGATTAGCTCTGGATGCCCTCTCGCCAGTCCCCGGATGACCACATGCTCAAACTCAACAGCATCCGACAGAGACATAAAGACTGAAGTTGAGCCTGGAGCCCCACCACTGCCAGCGCAACCACAACCATCACAACTACCATGTGGCCCAGCACACTCACCGCCCTCTCAGCACGGCTGGGCAGCACCACACTGGCCAGTGGGATGCTGACGGGCAGCTTGTTGGGCTGCACTGTGCTGAGTGGAATGCTGACAGGCAGGCTGGTGATAGTCTCCCCATGGCTGCTGTAGGCACGCTCCTTCACACCCTGTCAACAGATGGCCATGCTCAGCTGCAGACTCACTGCAAAAGCCATCCTCAGGATATGGGCTGGTTAAGAATGCTGCCCACTCTCTCTCTGTTTCTGAGACCTGTCACCCTGGACTGCCTGGCCTCCCAAATTCCTCTCCATCTCTCTACATACAATGGAGGCCCTAACCCTCTTGGTCCCACTCTAGATCTCCCAAGCAACTGGCTAAATCCTACTCCTGCATGTAAGCACCCGAATCCCAAGGACACAGAACCACCCATGGGAGGCTGACACACCTGCCTCTGCAACCACTCCATGAGGCCTGTGGATGCTAATCCCCATCTCCTCCCCAGGTCCCCAAACTAAACTTCATACATCCCACAGCTGAGAATGCTCTGTGGAGTGAATGCTGCGGTTGCCTGGCCCTTACCTTTTCACTGCCCTTCTCTGAGGTGAGCGGCGAGGTTGCGGGGGAGGCAGGCAGTGGATCCTGGGGGCTGAGCTTCATGCTGTTGGACAAGCTGGGGCTCTGGTAGGGAAGGGTGCTCTCCTTGGCATGCTCTGCCCTGCAATGAGAGGCCAGTCACCCTTGCTGAGTTCACAGCTAGCAGCCCACGCCCAACAGCCCCAGGGCAGCAGACAGTAGCACAGCCCCTAGATACATCTGTGCTTACCGAGGATGTAGCTCACTGGCAGCTGGTTTGCTAACCCCAGTGTGGTCCTGGCTCAGGTGCCGCCTCAACACAATCTTGGCAGGTGACAACCGGGTGTAGTCTGGCAAAGTTAGGCCAGACAACTTTTCTAGCCGAGGCCTGCCACTGTGGCTGGGGGTGCAGGGTACGACCTCCTGATCCAAGGGGGAGGCCAGGTACTGGGGGGTGTTCTGCTTGGACGAGGGCCGACTAGCTGTGCTGCAGAGCTCGTAGCCAGCGGCATGGCCATTCATGGAGAGCTCGGGGCTCATGCTGCTGAGGTGTGGCAGGGAGATTTTGGCACAGTCCAGCTCAAGACGCAACCGCCCAGCATCGGCCTCCAGCTCGCGGCCCAGGGCACCCTTGCCACGCAGATGCAGGGACAGAGCATCATCTGGTGGCACACAGGACTTCAACTGCAGGAGCTCCTGCTGTCGCTGGCTCTTCTCCAGCTCCACAATGCTGATCTACACGATGGGAGGTGTGTCAGAGCAGCCTGGACTCTACTGTGAGGCCACACCCCTGCTGTCTATCATCACAGATGCCCATCTGAGGGGTCTGGTGCATCACCCCAACACCCCACCTGCAGCTCCAGGCAGTGTCGCTGCTTCTCTGAGATCTGGCTCCGCAGGGCCTGTTTCTCTTTCCGCAGGTTCTCCAGAGACAGTGTGGACCAGTCCAGCCTCAGCTCCTCACACCGGGCTCTGAGCTGTGGGCACAGACACAGACAAGATGTCAGCAGCTGAAGGCAGGAAAGCCCGTCTCTCCGGGCAGTGCACTGAATACTTCCTATAGTTGTGGCCCATGGTGTCAATACCCACCCACAAAGCAAGGTGAGAAAGGCATGTGTGACACAGCACAAAGGGTCCTGGTGTGATTAGGAATGGGGTGATCCTTGCAGCATACCTCGGGGCTCCGGCCCTCCATCCTGCCTGTGTACAAACCAGCTGCACCGCCCCCTACACACACACACACACAGACACAGACACACACAGAGACACACAGACACACACACACACACACACACACACACACACACACACACAGAGACACACAGACACAGACACACACACACACACACCAGCTGAAGGCTCTGGCTCCGCAGCTCACTGTTGTCCTTCTCCAGCTGCTCTGACTGCTCCCGCAGCTGCTGGTTGTGGGCAGAGATCTCCTTCTGGGCCTGAATCAGGTCATTGTAGGTCAGCGCCTTCACGCCCAACTAGAGATGCAGAGGACAAACCAGGGTGAGTCCCAGTGCATAGGGAACAAAGGGAACGATAATAACCGTGCAGCTCTGACCTGGGTACAGCCAGGGCCACCCTCTGCTTCCAAGGTGGCCAGCCACTCTATGTCAGTCCTTCCACAAGGGTAAGGGAAGCTCAACTTTGGTCACCCCAGTCACCTCATCCAGTTTCTGCTGAAACAGTCTGTGGATCTCCTCCTTTTGGGTTTGGCAATGACCGAAGAGCTGCTGTGCGGTGTCCAGCAGCTGTGTGTTCTTCTCCTGCAAGGGAGGACAGGAGCAGGTGACCTCAGCGCCCCGTCCCGACTACTAACCCGACTACCGACATTAAGGCGGAGCGCGCACACCTTCTCTTGGTCCAGAAGCTGCTGCAGGTTGGCCTTGTACTGTGGGGTCTTCGTGTAAGCCAGGAACTGCAGGTACTGGATCTTGAAGGACTCTGGAGGTACACATAGCACAGTGTATGAACCAGGACTGATGCCAACGCCCTTCCCTGAGAGGAGCTGGAGTGGTGGCCAACAGAAAGGAACTACCTGACCTGGCCTGCTGCGGGGTCATCCCTGCCTGTGACTTCACCAAGCCCAAAACCCGAGAGCAGATCCCTCCTTCAAGTAAGAGACTTGCCAGCATTCCCCATGGAGTGAACCTCTACCAGGCTCCCCCATGTCCCTGAGGCGAGTCAGTCTCAGTCACTCACAAACAGGCAACAAAGCCTCTTCCACACCACCCAGCAGGCTTGACTAGAGCCCTACCACTTCCACAGCCCCACAGAACTGCTTCAACATCAAAGTCATGACCTACCTAAAAGTTTCTGTAATGCAGGCGGGGTGGGTGCCACCAGCAACGGATTGGGGGAGTGGAGCTGCGTGCTCGGAGGTAGCTGGTAGAACGGGCTATGAGGTGCCCTGTACGCATCTGCAGGACAAAGGATCCCCATCAGTCACCAACCATAGGCCCTATACTACCACAGGCAACACAATACCTCAGCTTGGCAAATCTGAGTCCTGACACTGTTGTGTAGTCACAGGCTTGGCACACAGCAGAATCCAAATGGTGACTCTACTGTACAGGAGCCCACAGTCACTTGGATGGGGACTCTGCCACGCAGGAGAGAAAGAGGCTCACCCTGGGGTGAGGCTGAGGGCGGGGCTGGAGGAGAGGAGTGCAGGAGGTCCAGTGCGCTTTGGCTCTTCTTGGACTTGCGCTCAGCGTTTGCAGCACTCATTTTCTTGGGCCGTCCACGCTTCCGGCCAGCCATTTTCCTCCCTTTCTTGTTCAGTTTCTTCTTCCGGGCTTTGGAGGGAGATGGCTTTTTGACAGTGGCCACACCTGACTTTTCTTCCTCAGCACCAGAGTCCTAGAGGAAATAGGCAGGCAGTGAAGGGCCAGCAGGAGTACCCGCAGGGCGGCACCACTGGGCACCCTGTCTACCAGGCATGTGTAGGGAAGGGCATCTCACCGCGGGGGCCTCCGTGGCAGCTGCCTTGCTCTCTGGGACCTTGGTGGGGGTAGTTGCATTACTCTTGTTCTCTCGCTGCTGCCGGCGCCGAGCTGCTTCCTGCTCCTCCTAAAGGGAAGCAGTGGAAAAGTGTCCTGAACATGCTGGAGGCTCCATCTCCACTCCAGCATCAAAGAAATGGCCACACACACACACACACACACAGACTCTGGGGGAGGTACAATGCCTAACCTGGACCCCACAGCCACTCTGTGGGTAAGGCATGGGCCTGTCATGCGATTGCAGCCCAAGACTGTCCCTGCACTGACAGCTGCAGAACCACATGGCAATGAGAACACATAGGAAATGCCAGCCATCATGGAGACTGCCCCACTAGGCAGGACAGATACAGCCCCTAAACGGCTAGGCAAAGTCAAGCCACTTGCTAAGGGCCTATGCTAAGGGCCAGTGCTGACGTGAACCCTGTACCTGAGCTAACCTCCATGAGGTGCAAACTTGCATGCACCAGTGGAATTGGGGGTTCAGTGGGGGGAGAATTAAGCCCCTCACTGAGTATACACACTGTTCATCATCTAGTATGCTGGGCAGGATGAACTCCTTGGGGGTGTGCAGCAGCCTGCCTACACTCCTGTAACCCTGACAGCCCACCACTTCACCAAGTACCAGCAGACAGAGTGCTGTGCTCTGCTATAAGTGCCCACACAGAGTGAACAGACATCTGTTCATGCCTCCCCAGGGAAAGTCACGTGGAAGCCCAGCTCTTTGTGTCCCTGGACAGACAGGCAAACGTGCAGCACATGTGGCTAGAGAAGGACTGCCATAGAGCAGACTACCCAGTCTTCCAGGGTGCTGGAGACAGGCACCCTCAACTGTTGTACACAACTCTGGCATGGGGATGCACAGCACGATTTAACAAAGAACCCACTGGTAACTGGCATCACCTACAGAAAGATGGATGCTAAACCCACTAGAGAGTTGAGGGCCTTCGGAAAGCCTGGAAGGCAGAAATAACACTTGTTTGGGCCTAGGGACCTTGGTCACACATACCAACAGCACATACAAAGCCAGCAAACATGATCCTCACAGTTGGGAGAAAAGCAAACTTACCCTGAGTTTTGGATTTTTCAGACTAGAAAAATAATTTTCAAGCTAAAGAGAAGAGGAAAGAGCTTTGTTAGAAGCGAGCCCCGAGCACGGACACAGGTGGCGTGTCCCACAAGCTGCCGGGCCCACCAGCACACACTGCAGGTGGCACAGCAGGAGTAATATACAACCCAGGATAGCTACCCTCGAGTCGCAAGTGACTGCTAAGGAACCAGGGACAGGACCTTCCAAGGGGAACACTGGCTGCTACACCGCAGAGGGAACTCACAGCATAGTTCAGGAGTCTTGAGGGCCCCTTTACCTACAGCAGCAAGGGCAGAGCACAGCTGCTGCTGGCTCAGGAGAGCACAGAACAAAAAGCAGAATTGCCAACATGCTGCCTCAAGGAACCCAGAGGGTACCAGGACAGATGGAGAACAGAACCTGGGACCATACACAGAAGGTTCTGGCAAGGAGAAGATACCCTGTGGGGGCCATGAGGAAGAGGCCAGCACATACCCAGGGAAGGCTGGGGACGAGGACAGAAGGGATGACAGAGACCACAGGTCTCTGAATATGATAATATGATGCCAAAACTACTATGGCCCCTATTCATCAGGTGGACTAAGGGCTGAGACCCAGAGCTGCCAGGGAGCTCTGTAGGGTGACAAGCAGGCACACAGAGGCAGCGTGCTGTACTGTAGCACTGTGGGCACTCACTATGGTGCGGTCAATAGTGTGCAGGTAGTAGGAGACGGGCTTCCCAGTCCATGACACGGAGCCCTTCAGGGGTGACAGCTCCACCACACGCATAATGGTGCCGATGTCTGTGAAAGAGCAGCAAGTCAGGACTGTGGCAAGAGGCCTGCGCCCCACACCAGTGTCAACAGCATCCCCAAAGGGAGGAATAATCTGGGGCCTGTCAGGAACAAGGTGGCGAGCACACATGAATGAGATCAGATTTCAAGAGCAGCCAGCATCAAAGCAAGCATGCAGACCCGGAACTGGACCAGCCAAGCGCCTTGCCCAGGGAGACCCACAGAAGGGCTGGCCACCCCATCCTAAGGCCCCTCCTGAAAGAACATGTCTACAAGGGGATGTGCTTAACATACTGTGGGCAGAGGCTGTGGAGCAGCTAGTTGAGTGCCCTCCCTGCAGGGCAGAGTACCATCTGACTGGGCGAGGGGAGCCAGGTACCCTATGCACCACGGAGCCCAGAGCTTACCACTCAAGTTCCTGCTGTTGATCCTGAAGTTCAGAGGGGCAAAGGGCTTTGAGGAGACGATTCTGCCGCCTACAACACAGAAGCCATCACTGCCATGTGTGCAAAAACCCACACAGGCACACACAAGCTGGAGACCACAAACCCAGGCATGAGCAATTGCCCAGGACAGGAAACAGGTGAACAATGCCTGTGCCCAGGAGATGCTAGGCATTCTTCACAAGACCCCTGGTGCTCATCCCTGACCCTGCAGCCATAGAGAACAGTGACTCTACACAGTGGTGACAACTGGGTGCCTGCTAAAAGGGTCATGGTGGAACCCAGTACCACAATAAAGCACAAGAAAGAGATTGCTATAAGCCATGTGTTACCAGGAGGGGGAGCTGAAACAAAGGCACTGAGGAGACCTACAGGCAGTGTAGCACAGTGATTACCCTGGCATTCCAGCAGCTGAGAGAGGGGAACTGTCATGAGTCTGAAGACAAACTGAGCTAAGCAGCAAGATCCCAGTTTTTAAAAAGACACAACAGAGAAAGACCCAGAGATCAGGGCTGAGAAGCTGACTGGCTGCTGAAGCCCTTGAGGCTAGAGAGATGTAGGCAGAGGCCGGGGCAGGAGACAAGAATCAGAACTGCACCACAAGAGGCAAAAGAGCCATGCCAAACCACACAAAGATTCAAACCTGTGACAGCCACACAGGAAGAACAAACTTGAAACATGGAAGTCTAGGTGTGGAGGCACATACCTTTAATCCTAGTATGAGGCAGAGATGGGCAGATCTCTGAGAGTAGTCTAGCCTGGTCTACATAAAGAGTTCCACAACAGTCAGAGCTACATAGAAATCTTGCCTCAAAACAAAACCCAGCCTAATTCTTGTGAATGGTGCAGATTCCTTCCATATTAAAGAGAAGTATTGGGGTGGAAAGGGGAGAATGAGAACATCATGAAGCCCAGGCCAGTCTAGGAGCTCTAGGCCTCCTGCCTTGGCCTGATTACTAGAACAGCCCTGAATCCCACACCCATTGATAGCTAAACAAAGAGACTCAAAAGACCACACTGGCACAGTGATACATGTCTGTCATCCCAGGAAGAGAGAATCTCAATTGAGAAAAATGCCTCCAGCAGATTGACCTGCAGGCAGTCCGTGGGGCACTCACTGTCTTGACTGACTGGTGTGGGAGGACCACCACATGCTCCTGAGGAGTGCAAGAAAAGTAGCAGAAGAAAAGTATCTGAGCCAGAGCGGAGCCAGTCGGCAGTCTTCCCACAAGGCCTCTACTGCTACTGCAGCTCCTGCCCTGCTGTCCACAGATTGCTTTGGTCATGGTGTCTGTCACAGCACAGAGAGCACACTAAACAACACTGCAGCAGTTCACAGGGTGGTCTCTAAGGGCAGGACAGGGAAGGGGCAAAGCAATGCCACTGAAGGCTGGGGCTGGCTGTCATCAGAGCCTGGCCCACCTAACAACTAACTGAGCACACTAGCTCTGAGGGACAAGTTAATCTAGGACTGGATGACTCAGTCAAGATCTGGCCCCAAGCAGGCTAATGTGGTGTATATTGCAATAAACTTAAAGGCCAGCTTCGGCTATATGACTGAGTTTAAGACTAGAATGGATCTAGGCCAGACCCTGTCTAGAATGGGACCGTTTTAAAACATAAATGAACGGATGAAGGAAAGAATATGAGGCAGGGGTGAAGCTCAGTGGGGGAGTGTCTGCTGAGCGCACAAGGCTCATCCCCAGCACCTCAAGTAATTAACTCTAAAAGCCTGGGAGAGGCTGAGGACAGGCCCTACAGCAAATCCCCGTCACTTCTGTGACAGCTACAGGGTTGGGAAATCAGACTAAGAAATCGGCAAGTCTGGGTATTCCTGCTCCCTGCAGAGGGACAGCAATATGCAGTGCAGACGGCCCAGTCCTATGCGAGGGGCTGTGTGTGCTCTATGCAATGCCTTATTCACAAAATCTCTCCATCACCAAAGACTGACGGGCACAAACACATGTGCAGACACATCATGAGCTCACAAGCGAAGAGCCCTGGTGTTGGTGCTTGCAGCAGGAGACTGCTTCTGAGCTGGGTTAGCCCTTCAACCCATCTGCTGGCTGTCTGGGGGTACGCTTGGCACCAAGGCCTTCAGTCACCGGGACTCACTTCTGCTGTGCAGCCTAGGAGCTGGGGATGGGTAGCAGGAAGCAGGTGGGGCCTGGGGCTTCCATGCACTACCCATCATGAATAGGGAGGATCGCTGAGGACCTCTCAAGGCAAACTGATGTAACTGCATGTTCCCCACCCCCACACTGTGGGAATAGCAGGCCCGTGGGCAGGAGGGCTGCATTACCTTCCTTCATGTTTGCGAATCGCTCCTTCAGCTGGTGATCCACCTCAGGACCAAAGGCAAAGTTATTCACAAATATAACACTGCAAAACAATGTTTCAGTTCAGTAAAACTGAGGCTGTGCACATCAAGTCCCAGCCTGGACACAGCCTGCTGCTGGTCCCTGCCAGGTGCTGCGCCCCCTCCCCCGCCCACCCATCTGAGGTGAGCAGAGTAAGCAGGAAAGCAGGGGCAGGAGACAAGCACAAACCGCCTGGGCTGAATCCAGCACCAGGCGCCAGTTCTTCTGAAATAAAATGGGCTTCCCGGAAGCACTCCCTGGCAACAGAATGCAGGGAGAATCTGCTCCCAGGGCACAAGCAAACGCAAGCACTTGATGAGCAGGCACCACCCCCCAGCAGAAAACACAGAGGTGAGGCCCCAAAACACCTAGATCCCCTGATGGACCCCATGACGAGGACGGCAGTTTGCTCAAGGGGACCAGCACAGGGGCTGCCCACACCCCATGTGAGACCAAAGGCAGGCCAGCACCGAGGAGGGGCTGGCACTTTTGAAGCAGCAGCCCTGCAGTACCCTCCACAAGAGTCAGACAAGAGTCAGAGGCCACAGCACAGCCAGCAGCACAGCCCACAGCCGGCCGTACCTCGTGTTGGCGATCCGTTCCCTCCACTCCTCTGAGAGGAAGTCACCTCGTTCCAGCTAAGAAAGAAAGGAACACGTTTACTCATGGGCTTGCTTGGTTCAAACCCAGTCCCCGCAGCTGCTGTGAGAGACATGGAATGAGCTGGATCTTGGGGTGGGAAGGTGACTGTGGACAGCCAGTGGACAGCTCTGCAGAGGGCAGGGCCTAAACCCCAGCAGGAAGCAGCACCCATTCGGGACAGACAAGAGGATAGGATAGTGTGGGTCCAGGTGAGGAGCCACAGTGCCATGTGCTTGGCCAGCCAACCCTCTCTGCATCCAGACTGTGCCCCCCCCCCCCCAAAAAATAGCAGCACCACACAGAACTTCTGCAGACCTTACAGACATGAGATGTATTTATGTGGCCAGGAAGCCACTGGATCAACCGTCCTGTGACTAGTCATCAACCATGAGGACTGTGTCCGCAGATAAGGTCACCTCTGTGCACCTTGCATTAGTATATGTTTGCTGCACACTGATCCCAAAACTGCAGCCTGCCACGACCGTGTCAGCACTGATGTCATTCCACCTCCTTCAGGCCAGAGTGTGTTAAAGGGAAACAGTTTTTTTTTTCTCTCCCCTTTTTTTCTTTTCGGTTTTTCAATACAGTAGCCCTGACTGTCCTGGAACTCATTCTGTAGACCAGGCTGGCCTCAAACTCAGAGATCCACCTGCCTCTGCCTCAGGGTGCTTTTATCCTGACTACCTGGAACCAGACTCCCAAGCAATCTGGGTTTACAATTCTGCAGACCACCCACTACCTGCAGTGCTACGCATTATGGCCCAGGAAAAGAACAGTCCACTCTACATGGAGGTCATGGAGGTGGGGGTGGGATTGTTTAGTTGTTTACAAAACCAAAAAGACAGGGACATTCCTGAAAAGATGGACAGATATACAGCACAGTCTGTCCATTGTCAAAGACGCCACACTGGGCTGGAAAGTTCCTTGGCAATGAACAGGAGCAAAGATCTGATGCACTACCCCGCGAACAACACAACAGGCAAATCTCCTGAGCAGAAGTGGTGGATCTACGCGTATCAGAGGCTAAGGGATGTCAACCATGGGTAACACCAAAGGCCCACACTGGAGTCCCCATGAGCTGTGGCTGACAGGATGACAGAGCACCCGCCAAGCTGCAGGTCCAGGGCTACCTCCCCACTCTGCTAGGACAAGACTGTCCCCAGACAAGAGCAGCTGTACAGCCTCCGTCCTCCAGTGAGGCAGAGCGGACCTGGGCTGGAGTGGCCAGAGCCCTGCGTGCCCCTGGAGGCTGTACAGTCCCTGAGCCTACCCCAGGCCAGGGCCCGCCTCTCCTCTAATCTACTCCTCAGCAACCTCTGACTCTGTTCTGCTGTACATCAGCCAGCCCTGAAGATGGGGACTTCAGTCATTCCTCAAATGCAGGGGAGCAGTTGGGCCTAGGAGACCTGGGCTCCCACTCTCCCCTAAGTTAAGCACTGTGGCAGAGACCATGCCTCCATCTGCCATGCTGCGGAGTCTGAGCTAAGCAGAGAAGCCATGTCCCTTTAAGCCCTGGGTACTGGGTCTCTGCATCTCTAGATGAGAACGACCTACAGCGTGTTCTAAGACTCCTAGGAAGAACTCTGCTCCAAGACAGGTTCCAAAACCACAGAGAAACCCTGCCTCGAAAAACAAACCAAAAAAAAAAAAAAAAAAAAAAAAAAACTCTGCAAGCCCAGATGGCCTCCCTAGCTCTGCTGACTGCCTTTGCCGTAGCTGACCGCTAGGTCCTGCAACATGGCTGCAGACAGGCACAGGCGCAGGCTGGCTCCATTCCAGGAACCTGAGGGGTGCCTCCTGAGGACAGACCTCTCACCCTGCAGCTGTGTCATGTGTGGACCCAGCATTCCTCTCCCTGCAGGCCCTAGTACTACTGTCCTAGCCAAGCAGGCCATGAAGTTTGGGGAGTCAACTAGCTGCACCGTGTGTGAGGCCAGTCCTAACCATCTGGCCCAGGACGGAAGCACAGGCCTGAAGCAAGGTGTCTGCTGCTGTGTAGGAAATCTCCATACACTCCACCCTGCAGGGAGGCCCCTTCAGACAGGAAGTCCCTGAAAATGAGCGGATGTGCTGGCCCCTCCCTCCCCAGGCATACAGGAGCAGTAAGGACTGCTGAGAGACACTGTCACACCAACCAAGACACCTGGGAGAGGCTTAGGTCTACTGAGACACCTGGAAAGGATGCTCTCCAGCCTGTCATGCTGCCTTAGGCCATGCAGTGCATTCCAGATTCCCAGCTTTGTAAGCTGTCACCCATGCTGGGGTGGGTCTTTGTGATGCAGCTGTCTGTGAGTCATTTCTGCTTCTGTTAAGTGTCCCCTCACCAACACTTTCTGTAAGTAACCCCTGGAAAACTCGAGAGTTCTCCAAGCTGAGCTCTGTTGGTTCCCTATCTGGGAAACATTTGTTCATATCCCCTAAGGAACAGTGTCACAGCTGCATCTACCAACATGGAAAAGGAGGGGAACAGCACACAGCAGGTTAGCATCCATGAAGCAAGTGGGGAAGACTGACACAGGCCCCACACGAGTCTGGGGAAGGCCAAAAAAGGTCACAATGGGTGAGACCCAGGAGGCCATGGTCAGACACAGACTCAGCCATTGCGAGAACCCATCAGCTCAGTCTGGAGAGCAAACGAGCAGAGGCACTAAGGTCTGTGGACAGTCTCAGACGCATGCCCCATGGGTATGCCTCAGCAGGACTGGTTGCCCACAGGACACCTCAGCAAGCTCTAAGCAGCATTCTAGGAGTATAGGCTACTCTACTCTCTTCCAGGGTCAGGGGTCAAAGCCCAGAGACCCCTCTGAGAAGATGAACTGCATACAAAGCTATACAGCCACGGCAGCCTAGGCAATGGGAAGGCAGGCACACTCTGAATACAGGAGGTTTTACCAAGACGGGGAATGTTAGGAAACACCACCAGCAGAGATGACCATGGTTCAGGGTCTGCTCCAAATTGGCTAAGGGACCATAGAGGATGAGGGAGGGGACTACCAGACTCAATTCAGCCACTGGAGGGAGCATGTCAGCAGACCTGGCTTGGGGCAGCATCCAAGAGGCCACTGCATGGCGGGTGGCAGCATCCCTGGCACAAGGCAGTTCTGGGCCAAAAGAGTCCTCTGGGCTATTTTTAGGGTCCCCTGGATTTTCTCCTGCATGCTCCTGAATAGCAGAAGGCAGGGCTCAGGGCTTGCAAAATCAAAGCTGCAGTACTGCACAGGCCAGGCAAGTGCCTAATGGCCAGGAAAGGAGCCTATGCAGCCTCCTGGAGAAGGTTGGTGGTCACTCAGGTGCTGTAGGAAGCCAGAGTGAACACAATCAAAGGCAAAAAAGTTGCTTTCTATTTCTGCTGCCAGGTTGCTTCTGATGGTTATCAAGGCCTCAGGAACACCCCTTAGCCTTAGCCCTGCTCCCAGCCACAAGCCAAGGGCCACCAGCATGAGCACTGAGGCCCATGAGGGCCCAACAGTGAAACAGCCAATATGACAAACAGCTACCAGTCACAACACTGGCTTCACCCACAAAGGCCAGGTCATCCAACAATGACAAACAGCAGCAGAAGAAGAAGCAGAAAGAAGGAAGAGGGAGAAGAAGAGAAAGAAGAGGAGAAAGAAGTAGAAAAAGGAGGAGGAAGAGGAGGAAAGAGAAGGAGGAGGAAAAAGAGGAGGAGGAGGAAAAAGAGGAGGAGGAGGAGGAGGAGGAGGAGGAGGAGGAGGAGGAAGAAAAGGAAGAGGAGGAGGAGAAGGGTCTTCTTGAAAGCTATGTCCTCGACCGAGAACTCTACGTGGGTGTAGAACCCACAGGCCCCACCGAAAGTGTGAAGAGTCATCACGGTTAATGATGAGGAGAGCACAATGTCTCAGGAATCCAGACCCATCTCCTGGGTCCCAGACACAGTATCAAGTGGGCCTCTCCTAACAGATTCCCAAGACCCTCACACATGGGAGACTTCCACCAAGAAAACACGAGTGAACTGGGATTATTGAAGGACGGGTGACACACAGAGCAAGACAGAGTTATCGCCGAGCGGTCCGCTGCACAAAGGACACAGGCACCACAGACTGCCTCTCCCAGCCAGCCCACAAAATGGTCTAACCAGATCAAGAACCCAAGGGTCCCAATCCCGATGCCACAGGCTACACAAAGGTGCAGCTCATTAGGGGTGCACTTGCCCGGTCTGGAGGTCTCAGCTCCTTAGAGTTGAGCATATGCTGACACAGCCCAGTTACCACATGTCTAGGGATGATGCCCGGGCCAGGGAAGCAGGAAGGGCCAGGCTCAGTTGGGGCTCTGCAGCTAGCTCCAGAGACTGTGCCCATTGCCACAGAGGGCCATGTGGTCACTGCTCAAGACTGACTGGGGTCAAGAGAGGAGGGGAAAGGGGGCTGGGCTAGGATGGAGGCCGCGGGCATGGAGCGATGGCACTCACTGTGTATTCTGCATGCTTTTTTCCATACCATTTCATCCACTTCCTGAACTCTCGGTCCATGGTCTGAGGAAAAGAAAGCACACAACGTTATAAATTCAGGAAGGCTGAGGCGGTGGAGGGTCCACAAGCTCTGCAGGGTCATACCAGACAAGACACTGATGCCTATCTACAGCGACCCTGCTGTGGAGCACAGTGGTCGGGGCACCCAGAGGGGCTATGGGATAGTCACAAGGTTCCCAATACTCCAGCAGAGCCCCAAGATCAAGAGCCTGAACCCCACCCTGGGAGGAAAAGATGGAGTGTCCACAGGAAATATGCACACCCTCTCAACTCATAGGAGCTCAGCAACATTCTCTCTCCAGGAAGGGTTGGCCATGTCCTGCCAGGAGAGCAGAATGTCCTTATCATGAAGCTCTGCAGAGCCTACCAGGGCCACAGGCACCCTGCTCGAAGGTGCTGGGTGTCACAAACACAGAAACACTTGGCCTAAAGGAGCTCTACCCAGACACAAGAGCCTGAAGCACTGTGCACACGTGACTGCTCACCTCCGCGTACTTGGCTGGGATGTCCGCTTTCTCCACTCCGTAGTGATGTTTGCAGTTGGTGGCCGCAGCAACCTGAAGGACAACCTGCCCCACACCTTCAGCCAGAGAGACACAGGTCAGAGTCTGTGTGGCCCCCACAGAGACCAGTGGGCTCAGCCACATGACAATGTCCCTTGGCATCAGAGAAGAGACCATTCACAAGCACAGACCTCCCAGCAGAAGATGTTTGCACTACTCTACAACCCATAATGTCATTTATGAACCTGCAACCTGTCTGCTCCTGTGTGGGGATGGCTGCACAAAGCTTAGCAGTCCCCAGGAAGTCACTTCTTCACATAAGTCACCCCCTGGGCCAGCTAGGACCCTGAACCTAACAGGTCTGCTTGACGATGGGAAACAAAATAAAAAATCCAGAGGCTATAACCGCCAGCGACTGGCACCTGCTGGCCATACGCAGGGAAGTCAGGCCTGCCAACACTGCTTCATGGCATCAAGGGTCAAGCCTCTGAAGGTGACCCTACACGTGGCAGGCCAGTTTCACATTTGAGATGGCACATACATGCCACCTGATTTTCTATGCTGGGAAGTGTTTTCCAGTAACAAGCAGCTCAGAACCATAGAGTAGAGAAGCCAGGAGACACACCACACAGTGCCACAGGAGACATAAAGCCTGGACAGGGGCATCCCCTCCACAGTTTAGTAGGGTGAGTCCCAAAACTACAGTGCCTCGGGAGGGGCTCTGAAAGGTAAGGGACCCAGGAGGCTCAACCTTCAGGGTTGGACCAGCAGCTAATAAAAGAACTGCAGGTGTATCTGGGCCTTTTCGAGCCTTTACCATGAGGTATGGGAAATAAGTCCTATGCTGGAGAGTTTTATGTCAACTTGACACAAGCTAGAGTCATCTGAGAAGAAAAAGACAATGTTTCCATAAAATCATATTGGAGGAAAACTTGGGGCATTGGGATATCTCCCCCCCCCCTCGATTTTCAAGACAGCGTTTCTCTGTGTAATAGTCCTGGCCTGTCCTCTATAGATCAGGCTGGCCTTGAACTCACAGAGATCCACCTGCCCCTGTCTCCCTGGGATTAAAGGCATACACACACCTGGCACATTTCATTAATTAGTGACTGATGGGCAAGGGCCCAGGTCAGGGAGGGCCCAGCCCATTGTAGGTGGAGCTATACCTAGGATGCTGATTCTGGGTTCTATAAGAAAGCAGAATGAGCAAGCCATGTGGAGCAAGCCAATAAGCAGCATCCTCCATGGTGTCTGCCATCAGTTTCTGCCTCCAGGTTCCTGCCCTGTGTGAGTTCCTGTCATGACTTCCTTCAGTGATGAACAGTGATGTAGAAGGATAAGACAAACAAACCCTTTCCTCCCCAGGTTGCTTTAGGTCATGGTCCTTCACCGCAACAATTGAAACCCTAGTGGACACCATCAGAACCACAGCCAGCCATGTAGGCAGTCCAGCAGCCCCACGAGTGAGGCTGCAGAGTGTGACCAGAGGCCTCAGGAATACTGCTCTGGTTGAGAATCCCACAAGCCAAGACCCATGGGTCATAAGAAGGTTTAGGGGCTGTAAGGAGCCAGCAGGATTTTGGGTGGACGCCCTGAGCAGGAGCACTAGTGGTACCAGAAGCCTCGGCTAAGCCAGTGTCCGCCCTAAGAAGTCCCTTGAGCATTCATGTGCAGACAAGGGTGCACTGAGAGCCAAGGACAGCTCAAGGACTGCTACAAGACACTCACCACTGCCCAGGTCTACAAACAGGTCATCCTCAGTCATCTTGATCTCGTCGATCATCTGGGCGACCAGGTCGAAGGAGGTCTCCCCATACACCTCAGGGGAAAAGGGCTCATAGTTGTTGAGCTTCTCAGGGTCAGTCACAGAGTGGTTGTACACCTGCTGCAGGATGTGCCGCAGGAGCCCATTGGAAGGTCGAGTATTTAGCTTCATGGGCTGCGTGGTGCCCTTCCACTGGGGACAAAAGTAGACATGACCAATTACACTTCACAGCAGACAGAAATCCTGTATCAAAAAGGTCACCAGGTGGTGTGGTAGCGGATGCCATTAATCCCAGCAGAGGCAGACAGATCTCTGAGTTCAAGGCCAGCCTGGCTAACAGAGCTAGTTCCAAGACAGCCAGGGCTGTTACACAGAGAAACCCTGTCTCAAAACAAACACAAAAGGGGCTGGAGTGTGGCTCAGTGGTAAAGAACCTACTGAGGCAGTCCCGAAGACCACAACAGAAAACAACACAGCAGCGCTGAGTGTGCCTGTGAGTGCACAGAGTCAGCTCTGGCCTCCAGGCTTCTGTCTGACCCCTCCAGGCCAACTCAGGCACTTCATCTATGTTACTCACAGAAGGTCAACTCCAACTGGACCTGGTAAGCTTCCTGGCCTAAGCCCAGTCCTGGAGTCCCAGGAGCCCTTCCTGACTCCAGGCTCCCTGGCAGGTACACCTCCTCCCAGGACATACCTCAGACTCTCTAGCGTTGGGGCAAGGTCTTGAACTTACGTTCACAAGAAAGCAGTGAACAGCTGCAGACTCCAACTGCAGTCTCAGGCTGGCCTTGGAATACACATTGGCACATCCTGGCACTCATCTACTGACCTTAGCCACCAGATCAAATTTCCTCAGGGGAGAAGGGCTCAACCCCTTGGTCTCATAGCCATGGACACTCTACCAGCCACAGCACTGGCACAGGATGTGACGAGACTGGATAGTACATCTGAAGGGCCAGGCCCCACGCCTCTTGCTGCCCCACAGGAGCCCTAATGCAGCTGATACAGCTGGTGTTCCACCGGTACAGAGATGA
Organism: Microtus oregoni; assembly: GCF_018167655.1. NCBI lineage: Eukaryota > Metazoa > Chordata > Mammalia > Rodentia > Cricetidae > Microtus > Microtus oregoni. The sequence goes on along the minus strand of NW_024543078.1, from coordinate 3,992,182 downwards.
GGGCAGAACCAGTGCCCAGTGGGCCATCCCTGCAGAGCTGCATGAGTGTCTTAGCTCAAGGAACCATGAAGCTATCCTGTCCCAGCCCAGCCTCTCCACACAGCCCATCTTCCACAGAGTGTTCCCTGACACCACAGATCCCCATAAAGGCCCAATACCTGCTAAAAGCCCCACTGCCCCTATGCCTTCTAGAAAGACCACTCCCTGGGTGCTCAGTGGTCAAGCTCTGCTGCCTGCACCCAGTTTGTCAGCTAAGGTGGGCAGGCTGAGCATAGCTTTATGTGACTACTGTGAGGACACCGCCTCCCAGCAGGTGGAGCAGACTAGAAAATATTAGAGCAGAGGCCACAGGCTCAAAGACAGCAGCAGGGCAGAGGGAGGTAGGCTCCTAGTTCCAAAGGGTGCTGACTGCACCTCTGCTGCAGCATGCAGAGATGGGCAGATATGCAATGACCACAAGAAGTTACTTCAGAAGACGGCTAGGGTAGCTGGGGCTTAATATACTGCCATACAACTCCCCTGTCTCATCATGCCAACTGCCCTCCCCACCACTCTTTGACAGCAACCAGGAGGTCCTAGTGCTTGACTGCCCTGGGAGGTCCAGGAGTCAGCATCATGCAAACGCACAGAGGAAATTGAACAGCCTTACAAGTATGGAGCCACCTACCAGCTGGTGGATGCTGTCGATGGCTCGGTTGTACTTGTCACACAGCCTCTGCATGCTTTCAAAACTGAGAAAGAAAGAGAGGAAGCGTCAGTGGGCTGCAATGTGCCCAGCTTTCACAGACTTGTAGGGCTGGGCAAAGCCTCTAGGGAGGCATAGGATTCCCGAAGCACCAACATGGCAGGCCAGCAAGAGGCTGCATGCTGAGACAGTCTCCAGCCACAGGACCAAGTGCAAAGGCAGTCTGGACAGGTCTATATCCATGTGTCAGCTCTATGGTCAGACCATGTCACTAGATGAGGAACTCAAGGAAAGTCACTATGAAGACTGGACTAGGGTTGGAGAGGCGGCTCAGTGATCAGAGCTCTCATAGAGGATGCAGGTTGTGCTCCCAGCACCCACATGGTGACTCACAACCATCTCTATCTCTAGCTCCAGGGGACATGACTCCCTCTTATGACCCCTGTGGGCACTGCTCACACACAGGACACAAACATACAAGCAGGCAAACATTCACACTCAAAATAAAAATAAATGAAAATCGTTTTTTTTTTCTTCTTCTTCTTCTTCCTTTTTATTTTGGTTTTTCAAGACAGCCCTGGCTGTCCTAGAACTGGCTCTACAGACCAGGCTGGCCTCACAGAGATCCACCTGTCTCTGCTTCCCTAGTTCTGGGATTGAAGGCATGGGCCACCACACACAGCCAAATGAAATCTTTTAAAAAGGAAACAAGCAGAGCCGGGCGATGGTGGCGCACGCCTTTAATCCCAGCACTCGGGAGGCAGAGGCAGGCGGATCTCTGTGAGTTCGAGACCAGCCTGGTCTACAGAGCTAGTTCCAGGACAGGCTCCAAAACCACAGAGAAACCCTGTCTCGAAAAACCAAAAAAAAAAAAAAGTAAACAAGCAGAGTGCCAAGGAATGTGTGGGCAGAGGAGCCCATCAGTCTCTGAACACCACATGCAGGAATCTGTATCTTCTGAGACAGGCCTGGGGAAGGATGGCTCAATTAGGAACTGCCTCTGGGAAGACTCCTGCACACTTCGAGCACTAGGTGAGAAAATACCGAACTCCCATTTTGAAGGCAGGAGCCATTACGCTTCGCTTTTAAAAATAAGTGTCTATTTACTGTGAGAGTTGAGTTGCTCTGTTTCCTGGAACCTGACCTTCCTCAATCCATGATCTTCATTTGTTTATTTAGAATACCCTCACCGCCGGGCGGTGGTGGCGCACGCCTTTAATCCCAGCACTCGGGAGGCAGAGGCAGGCGGATCTCTGTGAGTTCGAGACCAGCCTGGTCTACAAGAGCTAGTTCCAGGACAGGCTCCAAAACCACAGAGAAACCCTGTCTCGAAAAACCAAAAAAATAAAAATAAAAATAGAATACCCTTACCCTCCCTGACCTTCCCACCCCCCTTAATCACATGATGACCATGAGAATTTTTTTAAAGGTCTCTTTGTATTTCCTTCTTGCCCCATTGTCTCCCTTCTATAAATCTATGAGTGATTTTATTCCTTAAAGAGGGTCTAAGAGGTGGATTAGGGGCTGCTTTCTTTAACTTGACTTCGGAGGCAGTCGCTGGCCAGCTTTTGCGTGCACTGCAATAAAAATCAAGCTTGCTTCAAAACTGACCCAAAGTGGTCTTATTCTCACTATTGAGATTAACACAGGCAGCAGAAGCATAGTTCTGGGGACAAGGGACCACTCCATCCCTATATGCCCAGGGGTAGGGCCTTTGGGGTACTAATACACACAGGAAACTTCCTCCCTACCGAGGCCCTAACACTCCAGCATGCTACAGTGTAAACCAGGATGGGCCAAATCAGTGTCTTACTATCCCAGAAGAGACCCAGGCCAGCAGCAGTCACAGGACAAAAGAAGGGCTCCCAGACTGCTGGTACTACAGAAAAGCCAAAGCACACACAACCGCAGTCCTAGCTATTTATGAGTTGAGTCTCATGAGTTCAGCAGTTTGAGGTCAGGCTAGGTGAGGTACGAAGGCCCACTCTACTATCAATGGGACTGAGGGGTCCACATGCAAGGCCCTGGTAGCATTCCCTGCAGAGCAAAAAAAAAAAAAAAAAAAAAAAAAAATTCCTAGAGGTCTAGGAACTTCTAGGGTATGAACTCAAAAGCAGTGAGAAGGGGACCACCCCAACTCCACAAGGACAGAGGGCCCTGCCCTGGTCGCCCAGCTGTCCACCTGTCCTGATCATACACCAAAAAGGTAGGTTTTCGTGCCCTGTGGGTCCAGAGAAGGGACCTGTGGCACAGGAGGCTTACACTCACTTACCCAGATGCTAGGCCCACCCAGAAGACTGGTCCAAGGTCACCAAGGCGACCTTTCTGATAATGAGGTCAGAGGACTTGCAGGCAGAGTCCAGACTGAAGCAGGCTCTGAGCAGGAGGTGGAGCCTGGGTTGGCCTTTCTCAAAGGAAAGTAAACCTCACACCAGGCAGCATTCCAGGGATGCCATCTCTTCTCCACCCATTCCGTCCAGGAGAGGGTGTGACAGAGACTGGCCTCCCCCCACACCTACTTACAGTCAGGGCTGAGAATACCTGTAAAGTAGACCCTGGCAGAACCAGGACCCGCTCGCTGCTCTAAAAGGCCCTTAGCTCCCTCACCAGCCCTGCTACTTTCCCATGCATCAATTCAAGTTTGTTCAGTGTGGAGTTCCCAGGGATGGCCTCACTCCACCAGCTAGAAGCTTTACACAGATGGTTGGCCAGGGTGTGGGCAGTCAGGAAGTAGAACCAACAGTCCACTCACCCTCTTCCGGCTCACCTTTTGGTGTCATAGTCGATCAGGACATAGTTCTCCATGGCCAGCTTGAGATCTGGGATTTCCTCACAGACCCACCTGAAATGGAACACAGAGCTTCTGTTGGCCTAAGCCCCATTCTCTGGATTCGGGGGAGGGGACTACTGTGAAATGACACAGATTTTATGAGACCAAGGTCAAACTGTGCTGGCACTTGGAAAAGAAACAAATTCATGTGTTAAAGGGTAAAAGTGATTGTGCATAAGCCTGGGGGCTTACACAAGATGGAAGAAGGAACTCCACAAAGCTGTACTCTGGCCCCATCATGTACTGAGGGTTGTGCACACACACAGACGTACCACACAAACACAGTAATAATAAAGACTTTGGGGGAAGGGCTGGGTCTGGAAGAAAGATAAGGGATTCCAGGCCATTCAAGGCTACAGTTCTGTTCAGGACCAGCCTGGGATACACCAGATAGTAAAATTCATTCACTGGTTTTTGAGACAGGATTTCTCTGTAGCTTTGGAGACTGTCCTGGAACTTGCTCTTTTACTTACTAATTTATTTGAACTTGTCATTTATTTACTTATTTGTTTGTTTGTTTGTTTATTTAGGTTTTTCAGGACAGGGTTTCTCTGTGTAGTTTTGGAGCCTGCCCTGGAACTCACTCTGTAGACCAGCCTGACCTCGAACTCAAGAGATCCACCTGCCTCTCTCTGCCTTCCGAGTCCTGGAATTAAAGGCGTGCATCACCACCACTCATTTAAAATTTCGTTGTTTTTTTTAATTAATTTATTTATTTATTGTGTATACAACATTCTGCCTCCGTGTATGCCCACACACTAGAAGAGGGCACCAGATCTCATTACAGATGGTTGTGAGCCACCAGGTGGTTGCAGAGAATTGAACTCATGACCTCTGGAAGAGCAGCCGGTGCTCTTAACCACTGAGCCATCTCTCCACCCCCTAAAATTTAGTTTTTTAAATCATTTTTTTCTTTTTCTTTCTTTTCTTTTTTGAGACAGGTCTCCCTACACAAGCTGACTATCCTGGAACTCACTATAGAGATCAAGACTTTACTTTCTGAGTTCTGGGATTAAAGATCTATGTGTCATCATGCCCAGTGGTAAAATAAAATTTTTAAGAATTAAAAAGGGGGGGGGTTGGAGAGATGGCTCAGAGGTTAAGAGCATTGCCTGCTCTTCCAAAGGTTCTGAGTTCAATTCCCAGCAACCACATGGTGGCTCACAACCGTCTGTGACAGGGTCTGGTGCCCTCTTCTGGCCTGCGGTCATACACACAGACAGAATATTGTATACATAATAAATATTTTAAAAAAAAAAGAATTAAAAAGGGAAAGGGGCTGGAGAGATGGCTCAGCAGTTTAGAACACTGCCTGCTCTTCCAAAAGTCCCGAGTTCAATTCCCAGCAACCACATGGTGGCTCACAACCATGTGTAATGAGGTCTGGTGCCATCTTCTGGCCTGTAGGCATACGTGCAGACAGAACACTGTACACGTAATAAATAAATCCTAAAAAATATATAAATGTTAAAAAAAAAGATTTAAAAAGAGGGGTATCCTACGTTGAAAGTTGTAGAAGGCTACAATGGCAAGGAGCGCCAAGAGGAAAAAGCCCCGTTCACTGTTCAGTGGCATCTTCCATGCTCCCCAGATTCTTCCTCTATTCCACCCTGAAGCACATCCGTCCCAAAGGCTGCAGCAGGATGAGGTGGACCCAGGCCCACAGGGGTCATAGGACCTCAGGTGCAGCCCTGGCCTTCCACCTTGACAATCTCCTGCATGCCACCGCCTGCACCCAGCTGCCTGGCCCATGAGCTACCCGACTGCCGCTCTGCTTTTCAGCATCATGGTGGCTGGTGGCTCGCCAAGTCCAGCTGGATGGCCTCTAGCAGTCAGAGCACTGTCCAGGGAACTACAGTGATACAATCTGGTGATGCATTGGACCTGTCTGCTGGCTGCAGGAAGAAAAAGTGCTAGGGTGGCCCCTGAGAGGGTACGCATCTAGGTCTCTGTCTCCCACCTTCTCTGACCTGCTGAGGTGGAGGAGACAGGAAAACACCTGCCCAGAGGCCCACCCCCCCAATCCCAGATTGTCTTGTCTCTGGGCCTACCCCATCCTTCTCCAGGTTCTGTTCCACCTGCAGCTCCCATCTCAACCCACAAAAATGTCTCAGCTTTCACTACCAGACTTTCAAATGTTTTAAAATTATTCTTAGTGCATGGGGGTGGGGTTGTGTGTGTGCACTAGTGGGTGCACAAGACAGGGCAGCATGTGTGCCACAGAACACCCACATCTCTGGGGCTCAGAGGACGTCCACAGATGGTCCTCTCCTTCAATCTCCACAAGGGGTCCCAGGGATGACACTCAGGTCCCCAGGCTAGCAACATAAGTGCTATACTCACTGAGTCAATTTACGAGCCTCTTCACAATGTTATCTCCGAGTCTGAGCTCGTAATGGGAATCTAACCTGTACAGGGTCTCAGTTTTGTGGGTGTACTGGGCTTTTCTCCCAATAGTCTATGCCCACTATTTTGGGAGCTTCAGAGGGCAGAAGCTCCTAAAGTAGGACACCAGAGCCAACCCAACAGGCAGCCGCCCTGGCATTGTGTCTCTGCAGGTATCAGGACGGAGCCCCCCCCACACACACACACACTCAGCAACATCAGACCTTAGTGGGCCTCACAAACTCCTATCTTTCTCCAATTCCCCCAAAGGTAGGGACTAATGAAGGAGACAGGACAGCACAGAGACACTTCCCCAGCGCCATCTCACAGGAGGCTGCAGGCAGAGGCTGAACATGAGACCTGACTTATCCCTGCCATGGCAGGGGAACAAACAACTGAGGTTTTCTCTGACAAGCACAGTGTGTGGCAAGGGCTGTGGCAGGCTGCCCTGCAACTTGATGCCCTACACTACTAGCCACTTGAGTGAGGACAGCCTCAGGAAGCAGGTCACTTGGCCCCCGTGCCCTCCCCCTCCCCTTACCCCACTCACCGGATAGTCTCGATAATCTCATGAGCAGCATCGTGGTGCTTGTCCTGAAAAACAAAAGGCTGCAGAGTGGGCTCCAGGCAACCACACAGTGACACCCCACTCTTGTTCTGTGGTGCACAGCCACAGCACCTGGACCCCACACATTCCCCAGAGCTGGAGCCTGACTCAGAGCATTCTCTCTCTGCAAACCCGATAGGCGTCAGCAAGTCCTACAAAGTCCCATTGGGCCAGTGTCCCCATTGACAGAATGGGAAGCAGACATCACAACCACTGCATCACTGTGCTGTGCCTGAAATCAAGCCTGGTCCCAGCAAGACCACTCAAGGCCAGATCTCAATTTGTCCCCATTAGATGAAGCCCAAGGATGATGCCAATGACACTCAAAGACAAAGGGAAGAACAGCAAAAGGAAACAGGAAAAACAATGCTACCTCCCACCCACCTCAGCTGGCCAGTAGCCCCTATGAGCTTTCCACACACCCCTCACTCACTGCACACTAGACTAAGACCTTTGCCAGCCCCAGCTCCATCACGAAAGTGAGCTGCGGGATGATGAAGGCCACAGGTAACGGCGCCTCGTGAGAATGGATACCCAAACACACAAACACCATGTCTAGGTTCCCTCCCAGCTCTGCCAAAGGCCTGGTCATCACCCCCTGCCACAGAGGAGTTATAGAATTCCAGTGCACCCTGTCCAGTACCAGTCACAGGTCACAAGTGACAAAGAACATTTAACATAGGCCCTGAGTGTCCCCACAACCCTAAGTCTCTAGACAGTCTCCCACTGTGGTTGTGTGGAGGTGACTCCACTTAAGGCGTTTGTGGGGGAGAATATTAAGTATGGAAGTATACCTAAAGGGCTCAGGAAGTTTATGAAACTTCCATGATCCACAAGCACTGTGAGAGAGACTGAAGCAGACAGCTGGCCAAGTCTTGCAGGGAAGCCCAGAAATCTCTATGCTGGGGTGCTCTTTCCAGTGCTGGGCTGTCTCTGAGTCACCTACACTCAGTAAATAACCCTAGTGAACTCACGGGTCACCAAAGCTTTTACTCTGTGGGATCAGTTCTGTGGTCTGTGGTTGATGCCCTGTCTGGGGTGAGGTAACAACTGCCCACGCCTCCCCGGAGAAGCCGCACAACTAGAGCAGATTGTTACCCAAGTGCCTCACCTCTACACTGTGTAACAAGTGTGTGTGTGTTCATATGCTACTTCTGCCATGAACACCCAGGCTCCCTTTCTCTGTCTTGTCCACCCAGACACTCCTGAGCACCTGGGCCACAAAACAGCAAGTATCCACCGTCGTGGTGCTGAGCACCGCTGGAGAGATAGGTCTACATCATGCTACACCATACCAAGCCACTCTCCGGGTACTCAGTTGTTCATCTCAGGCAGTTCTTACAGCTCCCAGGCAAGCACATCACCACCCACCACAAGCTGAGGCTCATAAAGGTCTTAGTATTGAGAGAGGGGGGCTTAAGAGGCAGTTCAGGGGCTAGAGCAATGCTAATCTGGTAGACGATCCAGGTTCAATTCCCAGCACCCACATGATGGCTCAGTCTGTAACTCCAGTTCCAGTGGATATGATGCCCTCCTCTGGTCTTCACAGATACTGCATGTACACAGTGCACAGACACATGAAGGCAACACAACTATACACATAAAATTTAAAAAAAAATGAAAGGAAAAAAAATGTCTGGTAGCAAGGTTACAAAACAAAGCCTGATCTCGTGGCACACCCTGTCCCCCTAGCACTCTGAATGGTGCAGGCAGGTGGACTGGGAATTCAAGGTCTCGAGCTGCGTGGAGCTCAAGGCTGGCCTGGATTAAGAAAGACTATCTAAAGGAGGGGACGGGGACAGGCTGGGCATTGTGACTAGGGCTAACCTAGGTAGATCTCTGTGATTTTGAGACTAACCCAGCCAGAGCAGTTACTCAAAGAAACTCTGTTTTCAAACAACAACAAAAACAAACTAAAATTAAAAAAAAAAAAAAGGAAGAATGGGGAGGGGAAGGGAGGAATCCACTCGGCTAGGGCGACACACTGCTGGTCTTCCTTCTATGGCCCTCAACAGAGGTCTGGAGGGATGCGCCTCAACAGCAGATGCTCACCTGCCATGCATAAGGCCCTAGGTTTCAGCCAACACAGGAACACTGGTGCAGGCCTGTGTACTCAGGAGGCTCAGGCAGGAAGCTAGGGATTCTGCAGCCAGCCTGACCACTCACACAGCCTTGCTCACGTTCTTCAAGTTTTCAACACTATGCTCCAACCCAGCCCTTGGTTTTCTGAGTCTCAAGGTTCTCCTGCCTCCACCTCCAAAGTGCTGGCACCAAGTGTTGGGATTACCTTGTAGGGTTTTTGTTTCATTTGGTTTTTTGAGACAGGGTTTCTCTGTGTAGCCCTAGCTGTCCTGGAACTTGCTCTGTAGCCCAGACTAGCCTCAAACTCACAGAGATCTGCCTGCCTCTGCTTCCCAAGTGCTGGGATTTAAGGAGTGCACCACCACTGCCCAGCCCTTGTAGGGTTCTTGACGCTTCCCAAGTACTGAGGACCAAGCACTATTGTTTGTTGGGGCCTACCATGTCCACAGACAATCCTGAGCTGTGCAAACTAAAAGGCAGATTCTGTTAGGCTATGGCTACACCCTGGCTATTCATTGGTCTCTAGGAAAGGATAGGCATGCAACCACCTGGGAAGGGAGTAGTATTCTGGGCACAACCCCAAAAGCCTGGGTTTCTGAGAGGTGCTGATCTCTTTATACTATACAGGGACAGCCCCTACCAGTCATCCTCCACTGGTTACCACATCTAACACAACATCAGGAATTCACTGCTGGCTGGCCAACCCATTTTTTTAAATATATTTATTTATTTATTATGTATACAATATTCTTTCTGCGTGTATGCCTGCAGACCAGAAGAGGGCACCAGACCTCATTACAGATGGTTGTGAGCCACCATGTGGTTGCTGGGAATTGAACTCAGGGCCTTTGGAAGAGCAGGCAATGCTTTTACCCTCTGAGCCATCTTTCCAGCCCTGGCCAACCCATTTTTATCTTTTTCTCTCTCCCAGGGTTAGGGATGGAGCCCTGAGTCTTGTAAACACTAGGAAGGTCACCTACCGGGCAATTTCAGTCCTTTTTGGATTTGTAAGCAGGATCATCCATGTAGACTAGACTAGCCTGAAATGCCTAATCCTGCCCTGGCCTCCTGAGTGCTGCTGAAGTCACGGACATGTGCCAACCATACTCTTCTTACCAACACCACAATAGTCCGATTCTTCCACAAGACGTCCAAGTGAAGCTGGACATGGTGGCACACGCCTTTAATCCTAGAATTTGGGAGGCAGAGGCAGGCCTATAGTTCAAGGCCAGTCTAGTCAACATTGTGAGTTCCAGGACAGCTAGGGCCACACAGAGAAGGAAACCCTGTCTCTGGGGGAAGGCAAGGATGAACCACTCTTATGTGGTTCCCCAAATAACATCACAGCAGGAGTTACACAGCAAGCTGTCAGAGGCTGTTCCAAACCTTCTCCTGGACTTGCTCCCCCCAGTGACTATCAGCTGCTCAGACGAAAGGCAAAATGACCAACAGAGCCAGACAGAGCACAGCCTGCACAAGGGCAAGAGGGGCAGGAGCATCACACAGGGCTGTGTTCAAGGATCAGAACAAAGGAGTTAGTCAACATTCCATCCCAGCCTGAGGAGACAGAACATGACCAGAGGGAAGCCCAACAGGCAAACCAGAAGCATGCATCCTGCAGAGAAGCCTGAAGAGTGTGACCTCAGACATTAGCAAACATGGTCCCACATGAAGGGGGACTAAAGATCCTGGTTCCAGATGGGCAGCTCAGTCAGATGTGCAACACCAAACGTCCTTGGTGTCCCACATGGTCCTAAACACTGTACCTCACAGGAGGAAGGAGACCAGTAGGAAAGCCCATGGAGATATGACATACACAGGCTGTCTGGTGGGCTGCCCCAAGAATCGCACCACATTCCAGACACCATACATAGAAAGAAGGGAGTTCAGTACATAACTTATCTGTTAGCTTTGGAGTGGGAGTCCCACAATGCTATCCAGGCTGGCCTCCAACTCAAGGGCTCAACAATCTTCCTGCCCCACCCTCCCAAGCAGCTGGAACCAGATATGCCCAGCCTGGAAAACATTTTTTTAAGACTTGACCCTGAAACTCTAAAGTCCACAAAGGGACACATTCACAGCACACACAGAAACACTCAGCTTCCCACTGCCTGCCTTCCTGAAGGCAGGAGAGATGGGGATTCATAGGTCCACAGGAGGACAAGTGTCCTTGCTCAACTACAAGGACAGAGATGAGGCCACAGAAAGTCTGTCCATCTGTGCCAGCTGCCAGCCCTGCAGGCAGAAGGGCTTCTGCTGAACAGTTCATGCCAAGCTGGCCTCTACAGTCTTCAAGGGGAGTGGTACCACCTATCCAGGCCTATCAAGTGACAAAGGTGAGTCACTTGCTAATAGTGACTGCATGTTCACCACCAGGACACCTTCTTGCTGCAGGCCACTTCTCCCTCAGGGTGTGAAAGGATAGGGGCTCAGTTACCCTTGTTTTAGGAGAGTTGAGACAAGTACTGAGGGAAAGGCAAGCAGCCCTGCCCAGACAACAGCGAGATGGGCACCTTGCACCCCGGCAGCTACAAGTACCTGGCACAGGAAAGCTGTAGAGAGGCCAAGAACTCAAAGCACTTGCTCTGCAGTCAGAAAGGACAGTAAGAAGTTAGGCACCCTGAAAGCACCCGTAGCCCAGATGGGGTGTGGAGACTGGGTACTAGAATTTGCTAACTTCCAGCCTAGCTGAGAAGGCTCAATCATCATGTCTAGCAAAAGGCCCAGTCTCAAAGGAAGATGGTGACAAGAGGACACATGGTAACCTCTTCTAGCCTCTACACTCCACAGTGCATACCTGTGCACAGTAAATTTAAACCACCTGGTGCATATAAATGCCCTATCAACCCTGGTGCCACACCAGTTCTTAGCCTGTCACTCCATCCTAGGATGAAGTTAAAATAAGTCCTTACCCTAGACCTGGAACCTCCCCAAACTCAAACACTGCAAGCCAGCACAACACGCACGCACGCACGCACGCACACGCACAATAAGGTCACAGTGTGGAGCTCTACAAAAGGAGACATCAGAACAGATAATTCTGAGAAAGTATATTCATATATTCTCGTGTGCTGGAACAGGGGTGATGGACTGTTCTAGAACTAGGCAGTTTTAATAGCTGCCCGACCTGTGAATAATCTGCAGATCCTGACCAGCGCTTTGAATGCATTAACTGTACTAGGTGTGAATCAGGTCTTAACAGAACTGTTTGGGGTACTGAGAAGAAACCCAGGGCCTCCCAAAGGCAGGGCAGGTGCTTACTGAGTTCAGAGGGTATAAAACAGGCTGGGCTCCATCCCCAACATGACATAAACCAGGCAGGTGTCTGGAAGACAGAGTCAAGAGTCCATAGGCACAGAGAGGGGGGGTTGGGGAAGAGAAGGAGGGGAGAAAAGAGATTGCATGAAGCTCCCTCCCCCAGTAGCTCTGCCCTGCCTATGGGATGCCCACTCTACCAGCAGAGGAGTCTGTGCAGGACCTCAGAGGCTATCCCGTGTCTTCTCACACTTCAGTCCCAGAGGAGTTGGTGTCCACACAGCCCAGACCCGTGTTTGTCTAAATCAAGCTAGCAACAAGGTGGGCATCAGTACTGCACAGGGCCAGACCATGTTCGGGAATCAATGAACCTGGCTTGGGCTGGAGAGATGGCTCAGTGGTTAAGAGCGTTGCCTGCTCTTCCAAAGGTCCTGAGTTCAATTCCCAGCAACCACATGGTGGCTCACAACCATCTGAAATGAGGTCTGGTGCCCTCTTCTGGCCTTCAGGCATACACGCAGAAAGAATATTGTATACATAATAAATAAATAAATATTAAAAAAAAAAGAACCTGGCTTGCATTCTGGGGACCCTGGAAAAAGATGACAGGACTGCCCCAGCAAACAGAGATATGGGGCAGCTGATCTGTGCCCCCAAACTTCAGGCAACAGTGTGTGGTCTTTCTGTACACCACTGACACCCTGAACCGAGTTCTGCAGGGGCCAGTGTCAGAGCCTCCCCTCTTCCAGTTGTGGCAACAACAAATGTCCCTAGACATCACCAAGTGTCAGTTCAGGGCAGGACCTCCTTGAGAACAGCTGGGTAGTCTGCCCAAGAGTCATATATCCCACAGGAGGTGTTCCTCACTGACCTAAGGATTTCACTTTGTAAGAGTGAGGACACAGGACCATTCCTGGGTGCATGAACCTATAATTACCCTCAAATAAAATATCTAACTTGAAGCCAGCATGACATCTCATGGCCATATTCGCAGCACTTGGGAGAATGAGACAGAACTGTTCAGAGTTTGAAGCCAGCCTGGGCTACTCGGTAAGTACCAAACTGCCCTGAATACAGAATCAGACTACCTCAGAAAAGAAACAAAAAGGTCTAACTTGAAAAGGGGCAGTGCTTCCACAGACAGGGAAGCCCAGCTGGGGTTCCCCAGCAGCTCCCAGTCTCTTCATGAACAGAGTAAGTGGCCTAAGGTTGGATTTGAAAGGCAAGCGCAGAGTCAGTGTTTCACAGGGAAGCCCACTGACACCACCCCTTCACTTCTGGAGCAGGTCAGCCCACACAGGCAGGCTAAAGGTCAACCTGCCTCCTGCCCACATGAGCAGGGATTAGCCAGGACACTCACGCGCGGAGCTCAGCAGCAGAAACTGCTTTCTGAATCATAGTAGGGCTGGCTCACCCTACTCACAGCATGACTCACCCAGCCACCCACAGGACTCCCAAGCTCATCAGAAGGGACACGCCACTACACAAGGCCTACTGAGTCACCAACAGGAAGGCCACCCTGGCCCTCCCTCTCAAGTTTGTCACCTAAGCTGTCTGCCAAGCAAACAACTAGAAATGGCATCTGCATTCTTTCTGACGAAAGGGTCATTCCATGAGGACCCAGGGCCCTAAACTGCTAGGATAATGGCCCCTCCCACCCGTCAGTTCTCCAAACCTGGTCCCCAAACTGGGTATTTCTGAGTGTGGACAGCATGGCTGCTGTCCTCTAAGAAGCCACTGGCACCTGCCCAGGGACACGCCTTACTCAAGTATGGGACTGTCACACTCAGGCCTAATCTGCCTGAGAAGGTCCAGAGCCTGCAATGATGAATGTCTTTTTGCCTTCTGTGCATGTCCCCAGGGACACCAAAGGTAGCTTGTAAGTGCTTTTACAAAGGATTATGAAGCCAGACCTGGGGGCGCACACCTGGCCTTCCGCACTCTTGAGGGAAGCCAGGAGGGTGAGTCAGGGCATGCTGAGACCACCCCCATCTCAAAACACAACAGACTGGGAAGGACTGCAGGCGGGCATGCAATATGACCTGAACTCCCACCTCAGCCACAGGATTGCCTTCATGGTCCCTTCTCTCAATGCCTTGGAAACAGGATCACCTGGCAACAGATTTTCTGTTTGCTTGTTTACTGGGGGATCTGATACATGTAGGGCAGGCTTCCCTGGAACTATGTAGCCAAAGCTGGTCTTGAATGCTGGATCCTCCTACCTCTACCTCCTGGGTGCTGGAATGGCAGATTTGACACTGTGTGGAGTATGCCAGGCACTGGCAATGGCTTCCTGAGGAGCAGAACTCTCCATGAGAGAACAGGGGTAGAAGAGGACACTGTGGAGTGGCTGTCTCCACTGAGGCTGTGTGGAAGCCAATGCCACCCCCCACCTGCTGGCCCTTGGACAACAATGTGACAGCCACAGCTGGAATGGGCCTGCCAGATGTCTGGGCCAGCATACTCAACCCTGGCAAGTGAGGTCCAGGCCAGCAAGGGAAAGGCGCTGGCCAGCCGTTCCCACCCACCACTGGAAAGCTAGTTCCCGCCAAGCTCGACTGAAGGCCTGATTCACACAGAGTGGGAAGTGGGCCAGTGTCACTTCATCTTCATCCCCAGGGAACAAGGTAGAGGCAAACTGGCAGCACCACTCCACTGGGGCACCAACAGGGTTGTGACACATTTTTTTTAGCCCTTCGTACTCATATGACAACTTTAGGAATTCAGGTTGATGACTGTCCACTCAGTACGGACCTAGCAACTCAGCTCTTGATACTCCCAGGGATTACTTCAGCTTGGACGAGCCCACATGCAGGTGCCTAGAACTCACTGCCTCTAATCTCACACACACACACACACACACACACACACACACACGCTGGGGTGGCAAGTCCATCGCACCCCAGCACTAGAGGCAGAAGCAGGATAGCACTGAAAGTTCAAGGCCAGCCTGAGCTACAGAGTGAGTTCCAGGCCAGCCACAACGGCATAACAAGACCAAAGAAATAATAGAAAAAGAAACATTGGACCAGCCCAGGCATCCTGTGACTAATACAATGATCACCAAACTGGCTCACTATCCAAAAGATGTTACCGAGCTAAGAAGAAAAACCAGGGGCAATCCCAAGCCCTCAGACAGTGTGGGTGGGCGAGCCTCAGACACATTCTCCTTGGTGACTCTTCAGAGTCACAGGCTACACGTTGCTGATCGTTCACTGGACTTTCTGGGAAATGCTGCCAACAGAAGACACAGAGTGACAGCCAAGAAAGTGAGAGGCAGGGAGCAGAGGGAGTGGCTCAAGTGTGCTGCACCTCAACTGTGACAGTGACCAAAATTCACAGAACTGTAGCCTGGGAAAAGTGAATGGTGTCCCTTGAAGATGAAAAGAAGAGATGAGACTTAAATCAGAACGTTTATGTCCAAAGAGGAAAAGCCCCGAGAAGTCCGACTACCTTCCTTTTTTCCAGACAGTCTCACCTGACACAACCCTCCAGATTTCCCGATACCCCTTCAGGTGCCACCAACATTGGGGGACAACTTTTTCAGTTTCCCACAGTCCTAGTCACAGCAACAAGAGGGAAGAACCTCTCCAATTTCTCAGATTCCTTCTAGACAGGCCACCAACCTGGAACTCAGAGATCCTCCTGCCTCTGCCCAATGTTTGCCACCCTGCCCAGCATGCATACAGGCAGGCATTTTTAAATGCCTGTTGCAAGTGCCTTCAGCTGTGCACGTGAGGAGGCTGGAGAACTTGGGGGAGTTGGTGCTCTCCTTCCACCATGTAAGAGGGATTGAACTCAGGTTTGGCAGCAAGAATCTAGGCTGAGCCATCCAGCTGACCCCAGCGGAGTTGACAGTGAACACCTGTAGGAATTTTTTTTTTCTTTTTTTGAAGACTGGGTTTCTCTGTGTAACAGCCTTGGCCATCCTGGAGCTCACAGAGATCTGCCTGCCTCTGACCCCCAAATGAGGGGATTGAAGGGTGTGCCACCACACTCAGCAGACGCAGAAAATTTCAAGAACACACACAGCTGCCCAATGGGAAGGCGCAGAGGCCCAGCTGCAAGGGCATCCCAGGGCACAGATGTATTCCATGGGGTCCCAGTGAGGCGAAGACTCAACAGCACCCATACATCATGCTTCGCTTTCTACTCAAAACACATACAGGATCCCCAGCGACCAGGCCGCTGAGGTCCCCAGGCCCTCCTGGACTTCAGAACCCAGAATCCTCTGGCACTTCCAAGGCTCTTTAGGGTGAGAGGGTGACACCCCCAATTTCCCAGGGTCTCACCAGCCCTACCCACCAACAAAAGGGGACAACCTCCCAGACTTCCCAAGCCCCTCCAGCCACGACATCAAGAGGAGACGACCTCTCCGACCGTGCAAAGCCTCTACGGACACTCTACCAACAGGAGGCAACGGCCGGCTCCTCACGGTCTCTCCAGCCAACTCCGCCAACGTGAGATAACACGCGAGGGACAAACTGAGGTGACAACCTCGCCAACATCCCAGGGCCTTCCAGCCTGGTCCACTGACATGAAAGAACAACTTTTCATACCCTCCCGCCGTGCCACCAACATGGGGGACAACCCGATGACGTGAACAGCCAACCCTCCCCAACTTCCTAAGGTCCTTTTAGCCCCTGCCCACCAACGCCGAACGTGACAACCTAAGAGGACATGAGGGGACAACACGGAAAGACAGCAGGGAGAGACGGAGACGACAGTGTGCGGGGCCATGAGGTGACAACACGAGAGAAGGTCACGAAGGACCGAAACGGAGACTAGACGCCCCCGACCTCCCAGTCCCCGTGGCCCTGCCCACAGCGTTGCCCCGGACTCAGGCCCGCAACGCCCGGGGACGCGGGGCGCCAGGCCGGCGGCCGCGACAGAGCGACGGGCCGCGTCGGGGCAACGGCAGCCGCGGGCGCGGGCCAGGAACGGCCGAGGACCCGCCGCCGGCCCGGAGCCCCGGAGCCCCGCGACCCCCACCCCCGGCCTCCCCGCCAGCACACTCACGTAGACCGGCAGCGGCCACGGGTAGACAGCGGGCTCGGCGCCCACTGGCGACTTGAGCCTCAGCTCCAGCTTTTCGCCCATGTCGGCGCGCGCGGCCGCCGCACCATGCTAGGCGGACGGTTGGGGGAGGGGCGGGGCCGCCGGCGGGAAGCCGGGCGGCGGGGGCGGGCGGACGCGGGGCGGACGGCAGAGGACAGACGGCCCGGCCTGCGCCTCGGCCGCCGCTCCCGTGCGGCCCCCGGCTCCCCTCTTTGTAGGAGTCACAGACCCGGGACGCCCAGCGCCGCCGCCATCTTGGGCCGGCGTGAGGAGAAGGCACAATGAGCCGGGGGGTCGGGTCGAACCACTCGGCGCGCGCGCGCGGGGGAGGCCGGGAGCCAAGAGGCGGTGCGCACCAAGAGCCTCCGCCCGCAGCGCCGCGCGCACCACCCCTCACACGCCACGCCCCCTTGGACTCGCCCGCCTCCGAGCGACGCACGCACGTACGCACGCAAGGGGGCACGCACGTCCTCGGTTGCCCTCGGACGCCCCCGCCACCCGGAAGCGGGGACCCGGGGAAACCCTGCGGAGGGACTGGAGAGGGAGGGAGCGAGGGAGGGAGGGAGGACGACGGGCAGTTCAAATCCCAACTTCGCAGGCTTGCTTTTTATCTTTTTCTTGTTTTCCTTCCGTTTTCCTTTTTTTCTTTTTTTTCTTTTTATGGATTTTTCAAGACAGGGTCTCTCTGTAGCCCTGTCTGTCCTGGAACTCACTCTGTAGACCTGGCTACCCTCGAACTCACAGAGATCTCTGCCTCCCGAGTTCTAGGATTAAAGTATGCGTCACCATGACTGATTTCTTTTTATTTCTTCATTAAAAAAATTTTAATATAGTCTCACACTAACAAAACCTACTGAAGAACCCAGGAATGTGAAAAGTTGTATGCCTATAGGCTAGGAAAATTGGAGCTGTTAGCTGCTGTGGAGGAAGCGTAAACCTTTAAGAGCAGCTTCTCTGTGACCCTCTGGCCTACATTCCTTTCAGTTACAGGAGCAAGCAGCTGCGTAAGATAGCCAGGCTTTTAGGAACATCTTGAACTAAAACCCTGTAATCAAAAGTTGTGAATCTTAGAATGTACCGTGACTCAACCCCTCTGACTCACCACCTGGCGTATGGTTCCTGCTGTGGCCTCTTAGTGTCACAGTGCCTGTGGCCCTAGGCAGCTAGAAGTTTTTGGTAGCCCATTGTGTTTGGAGTAAGGTTGGCTTCTGGCTAATAGACCGGTGGGCTGGTTCCCATTATTTGTGCAATCTCAGACGCAACACTATCATCCGAGCCCTTGGGAGATTGAGGCAAGGGGTCACAATTCAAGGCCCACCTGGATGTCAGAGTAAAGTCTTTCCTCAAGACTCAAAACGAGGGCTGGGGAGATATGTTTCAGCCGCTGGAAGCACTGGCTGCTCTTGGAGAATCTGGATTCAATTCCCACTACCCACACTAGTGCATGACTATCACCACTCCAATTGCAGGGGTTCCAACACCCTCTTCTGGCCTCCATAGGCACCAAGGAAGCTGGTGGTGCATAA
Source organism: Microtus oregoni (assembly GCF_018167655.1). NCBI lineage: Eukaryota > Metazoa > Chordata > Mammalia > Rodentia > Cricetidae > Microtus > Microtus oregoni. The sequence goes on along the minus strand of NW_024543078.1, from coordinate 3,973,754 downwards.
ACATAAATGCAAGCAAATTATTCAAATACATAAAAAAAAGAAATTTCGGCCGGGCGGTGGTGGCGCACGCCTTTAATCCCAGCACTTGGGAGGCAGAGGTAGGCGGATCTCTGTGAGTTCGAGACCAGCCTGGTCTACAAGAGCTAGTTCCAGGACAGGCTCCAAAACCACATAGAAACCCTGCCTCGAAAAACCAAAAAAAAAAAAAAAAAAAAAAAAAAAAAAAAAAAAAAGAAATTTCAAATCCCCATAAATTAGTCAAGTGGGTGTAGCCCACACCATAAATCCCAACGCTCAGTAGGCAGAGGCAGATGGATCTCCGTGAGGGGAAGACCAGCCTTTGCTAGGGAGCGAGTTTGGGGCCAACCAGGGCTATATAAGAAGACCCTGGCCTGGTGGTGGTGGTGCACGCCTTTAATCCCAGCACTCGGGAGGCGGAGGCAGGCGGATCTCTGTGAGTTCGAGACCAGCCTGGTCTACAAGAGCTAGTTCCAGGACAGGCTCCAAAGCCACTGAGAAACCCTGTCTCGAAAAACCAAAAAAAAAAAAAAAGAAAGAAGACCCTGTCTGTATATAAATAAATAAATGATCAAGTTGGAGCCTCCCAGCTTTGAAGTTCCTCATTATACAAACAATATTATTCTCAAACTTTCACAGAACAGTAGGGAGAGAGCTAGAAGCCAAATGGTTTTAGAATTTCCTAGATCCCTCTTGCTTTCTAGATTGATTTCCTCACAGACCAGTTTCAATCTTTTGTTTGTTTGTTTGTTTTCTGTTTGCTTTTCAAGACAGAGTTTCTCTGCCTAAAAGTCCTACCTGTCCTGAAACTGCTCTCGTAGACCAGGCTGGCCTCAAATTCAGAGATCCCCCTCTTACAAAAATCTTTTAAATTGAGCCTGCCTGATACTGAAAAACCTGGATAAATCCAGACCCCCCCCCCCCCAGCAGGAAGAAAATAGCCAAAAATCCAAGCAGGAAGAGAAGAATCAAAAATCTAGGATTAGCCGGTTCAGTGACTGTTTCAGGAACTAGCTGAAGATAAAGTTAGATTATAATCTTGAGAATAATCCGAGAAACAGGGAATTTCCCCCTTGTGATTGTCATTGATATTTTTGGAATACTGTTTCAGGAATTAGCTGATTATGACCTTGAGTGATCTTGAGAGGCAGGGAGTTGTCCCCTTGTGACTTTCTGTGACACCCTCCCTGCCCCTTTCGATTACTGGGCTGTGGTTTCTTCCCTTAAAATCTCCTTCTCCCAGGGGCTGGAGAGCTGGCTCAGTGGTTAAGAGCATCGCCTGCTCTTCCGAAGGCCCTGAGTCCCTGAGTCCCTGAGTTCAATTCCCAGCAACCACATGGTGTTCCTTTTCTACTAATCATTCTGCTTCCTCAGTCAGTACCAGATATTAGGAGAAGAAAAAAACGATGGTCCCCAAACTCCTATACGGGAATTGGTGAAAATGGCCTTTAAAGTTTTTAATGCCCAGCTGGGCGGTGGTGGCGCAGGCCTTTAATCCCAGCACTCGGGAGGCAGAGGCAGGTGGATCTCTGTGAGTTCGAGACCAGCCTGGTCTACAAGAGCTAGTTCCAGGACAGGCTCCAAAACCACAGAGAAACCCTGTCTCGAAAAACCAAAAAAAAAAAGTTTTTAATGCCCAAAAAAATCAGCTGAGTCTTCCCGACAGACAAAGCTACAACTATCTACAAGCCCAGGCCTTACCAGCTTCCCTAAGGTCACAGGAAGGAGGACAAGGAAAGTCAATCACAGGGCTCTATCAAGCGTGGCCTAAATGGTCACGTGGCACGATATTGCACTACACCTGCAGATAGGTTGTGCCCTATCTGCCAACAACCTGGACACTGGAAATCACAATGCCCCTGTGTGGGCTTGTCCTCAATGCCAAGCCACAGAGGTCCCGCCTCATCACCATCAGCAAGTGAAACTGTGCCAGCCTTCAAACGTCTCAGCCTTGCAGAAGATTGACGCTGCCCAAACGTGGTATATCCTGTAACCCTCTCCGAGCCTAGGGTCATGCTACTAATGGCATTTTTTATTCTCACTCGGGCCTTAAGTTTCCCTCACCAACTTCAGCTATGGGGGTAGACGGAACCCACTTAAAAACTTTGCCACTGCCCTACCATCTTGCAGAACATTTTTTGTCATTTTTTTCTTAGCGATACCGGCTTACCCAGCACATTTACTGGGTGGAGATATCCTTAGCTGCTTCCCCAAAACTTTGTTCTGCTTCTTGGAGCCCCTTTTAACCCCACACATCTCCAAGATTCTATTTTACAGGCTCACTCCTCCTGCCAGACGTGTGCTCAGGCCAACCCACAAGGAGCTCTCCACATACACCAGCTTCGTGCACACCAACCGGGCAAAGGTTGACAGGGAAACAGCAGACAAGGTGGCTCAGGGTTATAGAGCTCTGTCAGAAGCTCTCAACAGCTCCTGAACAATGGGACTCATCAACTAAACAAGCTCTCCACTGAATTCAGGTTGTCTTGGCCCTAACCTCAGAGCCACCCCCACCTCATGTTCCCCTATGGGCCTGAGCCCTTTTGAGTTGCCTTATGGCAGGTCCTTTCTCCTTAACCATCCCCTTCCAGTTCAAACTCCTCCACTGGCGGGGTACCTACTCTACCTCTCCCTTTTAAGGTCCCTTCTCCGTTCACACGCTGACAGTTGTCTTCCTGCCACCACACCAGTGAACCCTAATGCCCCTAAACCTGCCCCACTCTCCCCAGGGGACAGAGTACTCCTCAAACGGTTAACTCCTAGGTCTCTTGAATCTCAATGGACAGGACCTCACACCCCCCTCGGCTGCCAAGCCCTTGGGACACCCATGCTGGTACCATCTCTCCAGGCTCAAGTGGACACCTACTCAAGACACTTGGTCTGTCCAGCAGACAGGACCTTCCACCCTCCGGTTTTCCAGGATGCCACATTGAAGGGCCTACCTGCTCCTCATTCTGGCACACGCATCTTTAACGATAACAACTTTTTTTTCCCCCTAGACACCTGCCTTCTCATCTTCCCCAAGGAACAGCTGCCTGCTTTCTCTGGGATGACAGTTCATGAGATGCCTTTCCAGCCACACCTCTCGCTAAACGTGAACACCTGGCTCTCCCCTTCCCCACGCCGCCCCATGCACGCAGGAAGTAGCCAGATTTGAGTCTATGCCCTTTGTTCCCAAAGAGAGCCTAAGTGTTTGTCATAATTACCATTCTAATTTTCTGTCACCCCTGTATCTAAAGAGTCTAGAATGTTAGGTTGGGAGCATAGGTCCCAGCCTCCAGGCCTGGTCTGGACTTCAAATCCCAGCAGGCCAAGTCCTGACCCCTCCCTGGGAGTGGGGTCAGGATCACTCCCCAGGGTACTTAAGTGGCCCCCCAAAACAGAAACATGTGGTACCCCTTTCTTCCTCCCAGGGGGGTTGCGTTTCTGCGGCTTCCCATTTCCCCCTCGGGGCTACCTGAGAGCGCAGATCTCCCATTAAACCTGGATATTTCTTAATTTGGCTTGTTTTGATTTGGCTTGATTAGGAATTTTTGCTTCGTCAAGGAGCTCACATTAGGAGATATTCCTAACAGCTTCTGCCTCCTGAGTGCTGGGATTCCCAGCTCCAGTTTCAATCTTACTAGTACAAAAGTTCCCTCCTTCACAATCCTTCTGGAGAGAAGTTCCCTACAGGTGAGCTGGTGACAGCTCAACACCTCTTTTAAGAGAGCTGCGCCCCTCTTCCTGCTTTCCACGGAGGGGTTTGACCAGGCAAGGTGGTTCACACCCCTCATTCTAGCATTCGCTAGGCCCAGAGAGGAGGACAGCAGCTTGAAGCCATCCTGAGCTGAGAGTGAATTCCAGGCCAGCCTGGGCAATTTCATGAGACGTGTCTCAAAATGTTAAAATGATGTATAAAAAGGCTTTGTAACTGTGACTCCAGGTGACACAAGCGTGGTGGCATATATATGTTGCCCAACACGTAGGAGGCCAAAGCAGGAGGATGTCTGCGAGTTCCAGGACAGACAGGGCTACACTTAGAAACCCTGTTTGAAATAAACAAATCAGAAACATTCGCTTAGATTGCTTAGTGCGCCCCCTTTACCAAGCTCTTCCCTGCTGAATTGCTTCGTTGTTTTATGTCTTGGCTTCTAGGTTTGCTTTTGTTTTCTTGTTCTAAAATCTTTTCTTTTGAGAAAGAAAGAGGCACTCACTGTGTAACCCTGAAGCTAGTTCTGTAGGCCAGGCTGGCCTTGAACTCACAGAAAACAATCTGCCTCCGCCTCCTGAGCTCTGATTAAGAGGTGAGACAGGGCCGGGCGGTGGTGGCGCACGCCTTTAATCCCAGCACTCGAGAGGCAGAGGCAGGCGGATCTCTGTGAGTTGGAGACCAGCCTGGTCTACAAGAGATAGTTCCAGGACAGGCTCCAAAACCACAGAGAAACCCTGTCTCGAAAAACAAAAAAAAAAAAAAAAGAGGTGAGACAGGGTTTTGATCATTGTTTTTATCTGATCAAATTCCTCACCCCCTCCAGAAGGGAGGTCCAATCCTGTTACTCTGTTACTCACTTTCCTTATTTGACTTGATGTTACTCCAAGAGATCCAGGGCCACCCTCCTTCCCTGATTGCCCAGAGTGACCCCAAGACAGTATCCCATCACTGTGGTCTCTAAGACAATTCAGTGGTCTTAGAATTTCCTAGGTCCCTCGTGCTTTGTTTGCTAGAGGTAAGGACGAAACTGGTACCTCCAGGAAGCTAGGCTAGGACGCTACCACTAAACCACGCCCCCAGCCCCTTCACTGGTAGTGGGGCTCCACCCCCCATATGCCTCCAGCTCCTCACTGGGGATCTAGGCAGGGGCTCCACCCTGACCACGCCCCAGTCTTGAATTTTTGAGATATAATGTCCTTAAATTGCCCAGAAATGTTTGAATTTATGATGTCCCTGCCTCAACTTCCCAAGTGCTAGAATGTGGGGGTTATGTACTGGGATGTGGGGGGAGTACATGCAGGACCTCAAAAGGATACCCACTGTGTGATGACTTTCTTTGTTATCCACCTCGGTCATCATCTGAAATAAGCAAAGTTCCCCCACACTGTGGGTCCGGAGGAAGAGGGAATCCCCCCACACACATTGTGGGTCCTGAGGGAAAAGGAACCCCCTCCCACTGTGGGTCCAGAGGGAGAGGGAACCCCCCCCACTGTGGGTCCATAGGGAGAGGGAGTTACCCCACGGTGGCTCCAGAGGGACAGTGGCCCCCACACGCTGTGGGTCCAAAGGGACAATGAACCCCCCACTGTGGGTCCAGAGGGAGAGTGAGTCCTTCCGGTGGTGTCCCCTCCCCCGTCTTTGAAGTTTCTCTGAGCTTCCTGCGTTTCCTTGGTCTCAAGGCTGTTGGCCGGCTGTGCTAATTTTGGGCTTACAGCCCACAGGATTGTGTGAGTCACATCTTAAAATAAACCTCTGTCTCTATATCTGTGTGCACTCAGCTCTATTTCTGGAAGCCTGAGTAATAGCTAAAGAAGACGGGGGTTTGTGCCCGGCCACTCCTTCCCTCCCAGTCAGCGCTGTGTGCCTGTTCTCCCAGCACTCCTAAGGCTGAGGTGGAGGATCCAAAGTTCCAGCAAACACCAAACCTAAGACTAATTGGGGGGCGGGGGCGCTGACAGACAGCATTCGGGAAGCCCAGGGCGGAATCACCAGCAACTCCTAACTGGGTGTGGTGGCATAGCCTGCCAGCCCGGCCCTGGGAAGTAGACTCAGAGCAGTCAGGAGGCCTAGGTGAGCCACACAGTGAGCTCGAGGTCAGCCTGGGCTAGAGGAGACAGTGTCTTTTAAAAAGAGGGGGAGTTGGGGTGGAGGCTCAACTGAAAAAGTGCTTGCTGCAGAGCTAGGACCCCCAGAACCAGAGCCAATGCTGCCTGGACACGGCAGCTAATCCTAGGACAGAGGCAGACGCGGCTTCCCAGAGGAAGCCAAGCTACAGCTGCAGTGCCTAAGGTGGAGAGGATTGGGGAAAAACAGTGGACCTTGAGCCCAGACCTCCACACATCCCTGATGTCACATCACACAAACATACACGCAAAAGAGAAAAAAAGAAGGCCTGGGAAGATGGCTTAGTTGGTAAAGAGTTTGCCTTGCAAAGACAAGGTTCCCAGTTTGGCCCTGGCGCTCACACACGAATGCCAGCCCAGTGTGGTGGCCACTGACACCGGAAATTTAGGACCTGGGAAAGCAGACTCAGGAGCTAACCTGGTCTAATCAGTGAGTTGCAGGCTAAAGGACACCCTGGCTCAAGAGTGGGTTAAGCCCAGCAGCGGTGGCATACACCTTTGATCCCAGCATCAGAGGCAGAGGCAAGCTGATCTCTGTGAGTTTGAGGCCAGCCTGATCTACAGGGCTAGTTCCACGACAGTCAGGGAAGGGTTATTACACAAAGAAACCCTGTCTTGAAAAATTTTAAAAAGGGGGCTGGAGAGATGGCTTAAGAGCACTGGCTAGCCGGGCAGTGGTGGCGCATGCCTTTAATCCCAGCACTTGGGAGGCAGAGGCAGGTGGATCTCTGTGAGTTCAAGACCATCCTGGTCTACAAGAGCTAGTTCCAGGACAAGCTCCAAAACCACAGAGAAACCCTGTCTCGAAAAAAAAAAAACAAAAAAAAAAACAAAAAAAAAAAAAAACAAAAAAAGAGCACTGGCTATTCTTCTAGAGGTCCTGAGTTCAGCAACAACCATATTGTGGCTATAACGAGATTTGGTGCCCTCTTCTGGCATGCAGGCATACATACAAGCAGACCTCTCTCTCTCTCTCTCTCTCTCTCTCTCTCTCTATATATATATATATATATATATATATATGTATATATGTATATATTAAAGAAACAAATTTTTAAAAAAGAAAAAGGAGTGGACAGCATTCCTAAACATCGTAACTGAGGCTGTCCTCTGACCTCCACATCTGCACCTACCCCCCCACATGCTCCAACTTCCGCACCCTACCCACCCACCTAGATATACTCTGACCTCCACACTCACAGAAAAGAAAACGGGGCCCCGGAGAGATGGCTCACCATATGAGCACTGGCTGCTCTTGCAGAAGACCTGAATTTGGTGACCAGCACTCACATGGTGGCGCACCGCCATCTGTAACCCCAGTTCCAGGGAATCCGACGCCCCTTCTGCTCTCTGCAGGCACTGAAAGCATGTGGTGCACAGACATGCACGCAGGCAAGACACACAAAGATAAATCTCTTTTCTTTTTTTTTCTTTTTTTTTTTTTTTTGGTTTTTCGAGACAGGGTTTCTCTGTGGCTTTTGGAGCCTGTCCTGGAATTCGCTCTGTAGACCAGGCTGGTCTCCAACTCACAGAGATCCGCCTGCCTCTGCCTCCCGAGTGCTGGGATTAAATCTTTTCTTTTTTAATCAGCGTCACAGAAGCTTAAGGGGTGCGGCTTCTGTTCTCATGGGTAGCATGCCTAAGGACAAGCTAGCTTCAACTGCTCGCTCAAGGTGTCACCTCAAGGTGACAGGTGGGAAGATACAGGTTGAGAGTCAAAGACATTAATGACTGCAGAACACAGTCTCTTCCAGATCCAGACCCCCTGTCCCTCCCAGCCATGTCTGTGCAAGTCTGTATGTCACTTAACACCTGACTGGGATAACTTCCTGATGGAGGTCCCTTAGGGAGAGAAAAGGTGATGGGTTCCTGCTGGGGAAGTTCTGGTGACAGGGACGAGGTGAGGTGTCATGCCACATTGAGTCGCGCCTTAGTGGGCTGCATAGACATCCACGCAGGCAAAGTCCTCAAACATATATAAAACACAGACATACATAGTCTGGTAGTAGTGGTGCATGTCTTTAATCCCAGCACTGAGGAGGCAGAAGCTGGTGGATCTCTGTGGGTTTGAGGCCAGTCTGGTTTATGTAGCTAGTTCCAGGAAAGCCAGAGCTTAAAATGAGGGAAAAAAATAGTCTGAAAATAATTGGAGGGGGCTGGAGAGATGGCTCAGTGGTTAAGAGCATTGTCTGCTCTTCCAGAGGTCCTGAGTTCAATTCCCAGCAACCACATGGTGGCTCACAAACATCTACAACGGGGTCTGGTGCCCTCTTCTGGCCTGCAGTCACACACACAGACAGAATATTGTATACATAATAAATAAATATTAAAAAAATAATTGGATTAATTAAATAAATAAATCTTTAAAATGTTTAAAAAAACTAAAACAAGCAAACCAACTAACAACAACAATCTGTGATGAAAAATTGGAACCAAAAGTATTGTGGGGAGGAAAGGGTTTATTTCATTCTGTAGCTGGAGTCACCCAGGGAAGTCAGAATGGGAACCAAGACGCAGGAGCAGGAGTGGAGCTGCAGAAGAGGGAGTGCTGTTGACTGACTTGCTCCTCATGGTCTGCTCCGCCTACTGGACCCCCATATCAGTCATCAATTAAGAAAATGCTCCATAGGGCCAATCCATTGGGGACCTTCTCAATGGATGCTCTCTTCTGAAAGACTCTGGCATGTGTCAAGCTGATGTAAAATAAGCCAGCACAGAACCACCACCTCCCCCAAGGCTGTGGGGACAGCTCAACTGTGCTTGCTGGCAGGCCGGGAATTCCATCTCTGAGACCAGTGTACTGGAAGGTGAGAACCAACTTCCTGAAGTTGTCCTCTGACCTCCACGTGTGCACGAGCATATACGCCATAAATAAATAGAGTTCATAAAAAGTTGTGTCCTCTGGCCACATGCATACGAGCATATACGCCATAAATGGAGTTCATAAAAAGTTATGTCCTGGGCTAGAGAGATGGCTCAGAGGTTAAGAGCATTGCTTGTTCTTCCAAAAGTCCTGAGTTCAATTCCCAGCAACCACATGGTGGCTCACAACCATCTGTAATGAGGTCTGGTGTTCTCTTCTGGTCTGCAGGCACAGACAGAATATTATATACATAATAAATAAATATTTTTTAAAAAAGTTGTGTCCTCTGACCACATGCACACAGCATATATGCCATAAATAAATAGAGTTCATAAAAAGTTGTTTAATTTTAAGTTGTTTGTTTGTTTGTTTTGAGGCAGGTTTTCAATGTGTAGCTCTGTCTGACCTGGAACTCACTTTATGGACCAGGTTGGCCCTGAACTCACAAATGTCCACTTACCTCTGTCTCCTGAGTGCTGGGAAGATTACAGGCATGCAAAACTTACTATACTTGGATTAAAAAAAAACTTTTTAAAAATAATCGATTACTGACCATGCGGCAGTGGCACATGCCCTTAATCCCAGCACTTGGGAGGCAGAGGCAGGAAGATCTTTGTGAATTCGAATCAAACCTGCATACAGAGCAAATTCCAGGACAGTCAAGGACAAGCAAAGACTACAATACAACGAGAAACTCTATGTCAAAAAAACAAATAAAGGCCGGGCGGTGGTGGCGCACGCCTTTAATCCCAGCACTCGGGAGGCAGAGGCAGGTGGATCTCTGTGAGTTCTAGACCAGCCTGGTCTACAAGAGCTAGTTCCAGGACAGGCATCAAAACCAGAGAGAAACCCTGTCTTGAAAAAAACCAAAAAAAAAAAAAAATGGGCTGGAGAGATGGCTCAGTGGTTAAGAGCATTGCCTGCTCTTCCAAAGGTCCTGAGTTCAATACCCAGCAACCACATGGTGGCTCACAACCATCTCTAAAGAGGTCTGGCGCCCTCTTCTGGCCTTCAGGCATACAGACAGAATATTGTATAAATAAATAAATTATTTAAAAAAAAAACCAAAAAAAACCCAAAAAAAACAAATAAAAACAAAAATAAATAAATAGATATACAAATAAATAAATAAGAATTAAATACTAGGCCGGGCGATGGTGGCGCACGCCTGTAATCCCAGCACTCGGGAGGCAGAGGCAGGCGGATCTCTGTGAGTTCAAGACCAGCCTGGTCTACAGAGCTAGTTCCAGGACAGGCTCCAAAACCACAGAGAAACCTTGTCTCGAAAAAATCGAAAAAAAAAAAAAGAATTAAATACTAGAGGGTTGGTAAAGACCCTGCCATGAAGTCTCGAGGGCCTGAGTTTGATCCCCAGAACCTACAATAGACCCAGCCATAATGGTGCACACTTGTGATCCCAGGGAGGCAGAGACAGAAGGATCCAAAAAACAAGCTGGACAGAATCTGAGGAACCACACCAAGGTTGGCCTTCGGCCTTCGTATGTGGATGCTTGAGCAAATATGCACAGCGAGTCTTGTCTGTCAGTAAGGACGCTTGGGGAACAGGAATTAGCAAGACGAGGGGAGGTGGGAGTCTGGCCCCCAGATGCTCCAACCTTGCCTTGGAGAGGCAAGAGCCAGCCGGGGAAATTCAGCACCACGGAGAGCTCCACCCGCTGCCTGAGGAAGACCTTGTTCATCTTCCTAAAGGAACCCCAAGGAAAGGGGCAGCAGCGGGCTGCAGACTTTACTGTGGGGAGAAGGGCCTCCTGAAACAAAGGTATAGACAGCCTCGAGTAGCCTTGTGGGTGCTGGGAATTGAATCTGGGTCCTCTGGAAGGACAGTCACATGTTCTTTTTTTAGACTTACTTACTTTGTGTGTATGTGTGTTTTGCCTGCATGCATGTCTTGCTGGTGCCCAGAGACCGGTGGAAATCAGGTGTGAGATCCCCTGGAACTGGAGTTACAGAGGGTTGTGAACCAATATGTGGGTGCTGGGAATTGAACCGGGATCTTCTGAAAGAACAGCAAGTGTTCTTAAACAGCCATCTCTCCAGTGCCCCTGACCCCACCAATTCCTTTGTTGTGGTTGTGGCTGTCAGACAAGGTTTCTCTGTGTATCCCTAGCTGACCAGGAACTCACTCTGTAGACTAGAGGGCCTCCACCCACAGAGATCCTCCTGCCTCTGCCTTTGGTGTTCTGGGTAAAGGTGTGCGCCACCACACTTGGCACCTTTTGTTCGTTAAAATCTTTTATTTTGTTTGTTTGTTTTTTATTTGTTTTTTTAAATATTTATTTATTTATTATGCATACAATATTCTGTCTGTGTATATGTCTGCAGGCCAGAAGAGGGCACCAGACCTCATTACAGATGGTTGTGAGCCACCATGTGGTTGCCGGGAATTGAACTCAGGACCTCTGGAAGAGCAGGCAATGCTCTTAACCACTGAGCCATCTCTCCAGCCCTTTAATTTGTTTTTTGAGACAGGGTTTCTCTGTAGCTTTGAAGCCTGTCCTGGAACTTGTTCTGTAGACCAGGCTGGCCTCGAACTGATGGATTTACTTGCCTCTGCCTCCCGAGTGCTGGGATTAAAGGTGTGTGCCACCACCGCCTGGATTATTTTTTTTTTTTTTGGTTTTTCGAGACAGGGTTTCTCTGTGGCTTTGGAGCCTGTCCTGGAACTAGCTCTGTAGACCTGGCTGGTCTCGAACTCACAGAGATCCGCCTGCCTCTGCCTCCCGAGTGCTGGGATTAAAGGCGTGCGCCACCACCGCCCGGCCTGGATTATTTTGTTAAAATATTATTTTGGAGCCGGGCAGTGATGACTGGTACTCCAGGTCTCCAGATCATTGCTGTGCAAGGGCTCCAACCTTGTGAGGCCCCGTAAGAGAATCTAGCCTGAGGATGGGTGTGGGGTCAGAGGAGGAGGGTGAATTGTGGGGACAGTGGAGGCTGGGTTAACGAGCTTTCATTCTCCTAGCCGTGGCTTCTCCTTCTTTTTCTTTTTTTGGTTTTTGGTTTTTAGAGACAGGGTTTCTCCGTGTAACACTGGCTGTCCTGGAATTTGCTTTGCAGACCAGACTGGCCTTGAACTCACAGAAATCCATCTGCCTCCTGAGTGCTGGGATTAAAGGCATGAGCCACCACCACTCGGCACCCCTGTCTTTTCTTTTTTTTTTTTTCTTTCTATTAAAAATTTCCACCTCCAGCCGGGCGGTGGTGGCACACGTCTTTAATCCCAGCACTTGGGAGGCAGAGGCAGGTGGATCTCTGTGAGTTCGAGACCAGCCTGGTCTACAAGAGCTAGTTCCAGGACAGGCTCCAAAACCACAGAGAAACCTTGTCTCGAAAAACAAAAAAAAAAAAAAACAAAAAAAACAAAAAAAAAATTTCCACCTCCTCCCCTCCTCCCATTTCTCTCCGCCTCCCCCCACTTCCCCATCACCTCCCTCCTCTGTTTTTTCTTAAAAATACTTATTTTATTTTGTGTGTGCATATGTGTGCATGTGTGTGTTTCTCAGTGTATGTATGCAAACTGACCGTCAGAGGTCAGAAGAGAGCTCATAGGAGTCTCTATTCTGGAGAACAAAATGAATATGACCATCTGAGTTGTGTTGCTGTTGCTGCAATAAAACACTGCCCAAAAACCACACGGGAAAAAACAGTCCACTTGGCTTTCTCCCAGAGAAAGTCCTTCCCTGGGGGAAAGCAGGGCAGAAGCTCAAGGCAGGAGCTTCAAACAGGCCTGCTGGCCACTCCACACAGTGGGCATGGGGTAGGGGGTCGTCAATTAACACGCGCACTGTCCAGGCTGGGGTAAGGAGTCCCTCAGTTGAGGCCATCTTCTCAGGGGGTCCCTGTGTCATGTCAGTGCTAACCAGGGCAATGACCTTGCCCTACCTTCACAGGATGGATAAGAAGAGCCCACACCGCCATCCTATGGCCACTCAGCAAATGCTCCTGGAGGGCAATGGCTCCTTGAGCCCCTACTAGCCAATGCGGCTCATCTGCATGCACACTCCTTTAGCCCCACAAGCTTCGTCAACACTCCTCCACAGGCCGGGCTACTTTTATCCATTTATTTTCTGCTTGAACTTGAACCGAGGGTCTTTTCCATGGACAAGCTTGAGACTGAGCTGTGTCACCAGCCCCTGAACTTCTGTTGACCTTCGCTTTGTCCCCACATCTGCTTGCTCTTCCCAGTTCTTTTTCCTCTGAGTATCTTCTTGATCTATTCATTGCTGAAGCTGGAAAAGAGTAGATTCCTAGTACTGAGAGGATGGGCGGATGTGTGGATGGGTGTGGAGGTGGGTAAATTTGTGGACAGGAGGATGGGTAGGTGGGTGAGTAGATGGATGGGTGGATTGGCACATGGGTGGATGGATGGATGGATGGGTGGATGGTTTTTTTTTTTTTGGTTTTTCTTTTTTTAAATTTATTTATTTATTATGTGTACAACATTCTGCTTCAAACACACCAGAAGAGGGCACCAGATCTCATTACAGATGGTTGTGAGCCATCATGTGGTTGCTGGGAATTGACCTCTGGAAGAGCAGTCAGTGCTCTTAACCTCTGAGCCATCTCTCCAGCCCCTTTTTTTGGTTTTTCGAGACAGGGTTTCTCTGTGGCTTTGGAGCCTGTCCTGGAACTAGCTCTGTAGACCAGGCTGGTCTCAAACTCACAGAGATCCGCCTACCTCTGCCTCTCGAGTGCTGGGATTAAAGGCATGCGTCACCATCGCCTGGCCGGGTGGGTGGGTTTTTGATGAGTAGGAGGACAGAATCTTTGCAGATGTGTGAAGGATTCAGGACTGAAGTGTGATTGATAATGGAGCCTTGAACATCTGACCAGGTCAGTCTGCCTAGCTTGTCACCTCTGGGCCTCGCCAACACTGCCCCCTACTGGCCACAGAGGGCTGTATATCGTGCCTAAGCTCCCAGATGTCAGATCTGACTGTCAAATGCTCTTCTACAGTCATTAACTCAAATTGTTTCCTTTTTTGTTTTTATGTGTCAAAATTGAGTTTTGTTAGGCCAGGCTGACCTTCAACTCTTGATTCCCGCTGCCTCCTTGCAGAGTGCTAGCACTAAGAGGCCGGTTTCTGTGGAGTCTGGGTGGGACCAGTACCTTCAGCCTGTTAGGCAAACACTCTGCAGGGAACTGTAGCTCCAGACGTTAGAACCTGTACTCAACAGAGTCTCTTTTTGTCGTTGTGGCTGGCCTAGAACTCACTATGTAGACCAGGCTGGGCCAGAACTTACAGAAATCCTTTTCCCTGTGCCTCCCAAGGCTGAGATTAAAGATGTGGGTCATCACGACTGCTTCATTTTGAGGTTTTTGAGATAAGGTCTCTTGTAGCCTTTGATTTGCTATGTAGCCCAAAAGAAACCTGAAGTTCTGCTGCTCTTCTCTGTAACTCTTAGGTGATAGGATGTTGGGCCGGCATTATTTCTTTCTCTCTTTGTTTATTTATTTTGTGTAATTACAGAGTCTCTCTTCCTCTTGCCTTGGCCTTCTGGGTGTGAGCCGCCATGCCCGGCTGTATTTACCTGATGGATAGAGCTTTTGTCTGTATGACACCATGCCCTGAAATTCAATGTGTAGTTCAGGCTGTCTTCAAACTCTCAGTGAGTGGTCTTATTGCCTGGCTCAAAGTAAAATGCTATTTAAGAGCCGGGCGGTGGTGGCGCACGCCTTTAATCCCAGCACTCGGGAGGCAGAGGCAGGCGGATCTCTGTGAGTTCGAGGCCAGCCTGGTCTACAAGAGCTAGTTCCAGGACAGGAACCAAAAGCTACGGAGAAACCCTGTCTCGAAAAATCAAAAAAAAAAAATTCTATTTAAGCCAGGTGTGATGACTGTTGCCTTTAGTCCCAGTGCTTTCCCAAGGGAGGCAGAGGCAGGTGGATCTCCATGACTCTGAGGCCAGCCTGGTCTACAGAGTGAGTTCCAGGACAGCCAGGGCTACACAGGGAAACCCCGTCTGGAAACACAGGGTTTGTATGAGAATGGCCCCATAGGCTCCTACGCGTGAATACTCGGACCCTAGTTTCCAGGATTGCCTGGGAAGCATTAGCAAGTGTGGCTTTGTGGAAGGAGGTCAGTCACTGAGGAGGGGCCTTGAGCTCTTAGAGACTCTCGCCATTCCCAGTGTCTCTGCATCCTGTTTGTGGTTTAAGAGTTGAGTTCCCAGCTGTTCCTGACACCATGCTTTTGCTCTGCCTTCATGGACTCTAACTTTCTGACCATAGGCCTCATTAAATATTTCCTTTAGGGGCTGGAGAGACGGCTCAGTGGTTAAGAGCACTAACTGCTCTTCCAGATGCTCTTCCAGAGGTCTTTCTTTTTCTTTTCTTTTTCTTTTTTTTTTTTTTGTATTTTTCGAGACAGGGTTTCCCCATAGCTTCCTGTCCTGGAACTAGCTCTTGTAGAGCTCTTGTAGAGCTTGAGTGCTGGGATTAAAGGCCTGTGCCACCACCGCCAGGCTTCTTCCAGAGGTCTTGAGTTCAATTCCTAGCAACCACATGGTGGGTCACAACCATCTGTAATGAGATCTGGTGCCCTCTTCTAGCCTGCAGGGATACACACAGATACAACACTGTATACATAACAAATAATTAAACAAATAAATATACATAAATAAATAAACATAATAAATATACATAATAAATAAAAATAAATACTAAAAAACTGTTTAAAAAACATGTTTTTTTAAAAAAAAATTCCTTTAGCTAGGCAGTGCCTCCAGCACTCAGGAGGCAGAGGCGAGTTCAAGGCCAGCTTGGTCTACAGAGTGAGTTCCAGGACAGCCAAGACTACACAGAGAGACCCTGCCTCAAAACCAATATTTTTTTTACAAGCTGCTTTGGTAATGATGTTTTTCACAGCAATGGGAAAGTGACTGGGTCAATGTCTGTGCCACTTTTGTGCCTGGTGCCAGAGGAGGCTAGAAGAGGGCTACGGATGCCCTGGAACTGGAGTTACAGACGACTGTGAGTCACCATGGGGGCGCTGGGAATGAACCCAGGATCCCCGGAAGAGCAGCCATCTCTCCAGCCCCACTTTTGTCATTTATGTTTCAGTATTGGGGATTTAATCTAGGACTTCGTGCATGCCAGACTCAGTATAAGACTCACTTCTGAGCCATTCACCTTAACCCCTCACTGAGGTTCTGAGAGGAAGTCTACACCCTGATCCTGTACTGTACCCAGTTTCACAGGGGCTTTCATGATGAATGACCACGCCCCCAGCTCCTCACGGAGGGATTTGAGGCAGGGGCATTACTGCTGTGTCAGTCCCCAATCTTTACATTTACATTTGTGTATAGCCATTACAGTATTCAAGACTGGCCCTGAACTTCGGATTCTCCTGCCTCTGCCTCCCGAGTGCTAGGATGACAGGAAGGTTGATGGCGCGGTAGACAGGGTTTCGTACAGACGCTCCAGTCTCAGCCTCTGGACTTCTGACTGACTCCAGACAACGATTCCCGCCGCGTCACCTCTTAGACTCAGAAAAGGCAGAGCTGGAGGAATTCTTCACCAGGAACTTGCGGAATAAGTTCCACGTGGGAGCTCCGCCCTCACTTCGCCGCGCCTACACCAGACCACGTCCACTGCTGTCATTCAGTGGCGTGGGGAGCCCCCCACCGCACACTTGGAGTCCGCCTTAGGAGGCGCGGTTAGGACACCCGTGGGTGCTGCTCACCAATGAGACTTCGGGGCGCTGCACCGGAAGGGGCGAACCGCAAGGTGGCCACGGGCGGTGTCTGCTTTCCTATTGGGTGGCGTGTGGTTGTCAAGGAAACTGCAGTGCGGGGGCGGGGCTTCCTGGTGGGGCGGGGCTTCCGGGACGCCGAGGCTCTCCGTCAGCTGACCCACCGCCATCTTGGCCACCATTTGCGAACGGCCCTGAGCTCGGAGGCGAGGGGGCTGTAGCAGCGGGACCGCCTTGGCCGCCCCTCTCCTCGGACTGGTCTCGGGCCGCAGCCGTCGCTCTGGCCTCCACGTCACCCGCTCCGCGGCGGCCGGAAGCGCAGCGCAGCGCGCGCCCGAGGTGTGATCGCCGCGTCCCTGCGCCTCCCAGGGCCGCGGCGGCGGCGTTCCCCTCGGAGGCCGCAGCTCGCGGGCCGCCGCGATGGCCCTCAAGATGGTCAAGGGCAGTATCGACCGCATGTTCGACAAGAACCTGCAGGATCTGGTGCGCGGCATCCGCAACCACAAGGAGGACGAGGTGAGCCGGCGCGGAGCGGGGCTGCCCGGCTCTTCCCGCCCGTGGCCTCTGGCCCGCCTCGCAGGCGCCTCCTCGACCCCCTCGCCATTCTCGTGCCGCCTGCTCGAGAGCCGCAGCGCTGCGCAGCTTCGCTTGGCCTCAGTTTACCCCCCAGCAGCTCCTGTCGTCTTGAAACAGACGCTGCCCCAAGCGGCTCCGGTGTCTCCTCTGGCGTCACCAGGGGCCACTCCCCGGGCCTCCACCCTGTCCACTAGGAGCCAGCGCTGGCCAGAGGCCCCGGTGTTCAGGTCTTGCAGTGGAGGCCACCCCTTGACCTCAGTTTACCTGCTCGCAGGGGAGCCGGTCTCCCAGAGAGCTAGCGCGGCGGTGTGCGTGCTTAGGCCAAGGTTCTGGGAGCAGAGCAGTCAGGTGACCCTCCCTCCCAGGGAACCAAGGCACGGGTCCAGCCTGCCGTCTGGGGCCTGTCGGGAAGCCTGCCAGGTCTCAGTTCGTGTCCCCCGATCCCCCGAAATACCAGTGTTTGCAGCCGGAGTCCCAGGGGTGTCCTGGAATGGGGAAGCCTAGAAGTCAGGGTGTAGGAGCGATCTTTCCAGAAGTTAAGCTGTGACCACGAGCCTGCTTCCTTTCCTCCCCCAGCCTGTGACCTAGATTAAGGAGAAGTGAGATAGCGGCCGCCTCCCGCCTGACTCAGTGGAAGGCCACAGGCCTGTGCAGGAAGGCCGTCCTGAACGGGGGCACCCGGGACAAGGACCTTCTGGGCCTGGTTGCTTATGACACAGAGTTCAGGAAGCAGACCCCTGACTGGGACGATAGTTTCTCTGTAGCGCCCCTCTTCGGGTTGCTACGCCAGTGGAAGTAGATGACTGGCCTGCATTTTGCTGAGAAACTTGAACTTTCCTTTGTGCTCTCTTGTGGTCCTCTGCTCTGAAAGGGAGCCCATGCCTCCTCATTCCTCCCCGTTCACCCGGTCAGTGAGTGTCCTCTGGGAAGCCTGCAGCAGTGCCCTGCAGAGAGGTTACCTACGTTTTAGTTTGGGTTCCTCAAACAGGCTCTAGCTAGGTACATAACCCAGGCTGGCTTGAAGCTCATGATTCTCCTGCCTCAGCCTACCCAGTGCTGGGATAACTGAAATTTTTTTTTTTTTTTTTTTTTAGTTTTTCGAGACAGGGTTTCTCTGTGGTTTTGGAGCCTGTCCTGGAACTAGCTCTGTAGACCAGGCTGGCCTCAAAATCACAGAGATCCGCCTGCCTCTGCCTCCAGAGTGCTGGGATTAAAGGTGTGCACCACCATCGCCCGGCTTGGGATGACTGATTCTTAGGGGCGTATGCCATGGCCTCAGGAGCCTGTGTTGTGCTTTGCTCTTCATGATCCCCACCCCAAGGCGCCTGTCTTCATTGGGAATTGGTGTGGATGGCCTGTGCCTGCTCCACAGGTGTCCATAGAGGCGTGCTATATATAACATCGGGTTGTTGTTTTCCCTAGTGTCTTTGGTGTGAAACACGTGTACAGTGGAGGGAGTGCTTTCAGTAGTGCAGAGCGGGGCTGGTGCAGAAAGCCCTCCAAGGCCTCATGTACATGGCTTCTGCCACTGGCCGCCTGGCCATTCTAAGATTGGTTGTGAGCCTACCTTTAACTGCTAAGCATCCCTCCTTCTTGGAGACTATCCTGCTCCTGCTTGGGGACCATTGTCAAGGTCCTGAGTGTGTTGTCGGGGGCCCAGCACTGACTGTGGGCACTTGCTCCGTTGGGGGTGCTGATGCAGGGCAGTCACTGCTGGGCAGCCTTGCAGCAGAAGCTATGCAGTGACCATCCCTTGCTTGGCAGTGTGGTTGACACAGATATCACTGTGCAACCCAGACTGGCTTAGGAGCTGTAATCTTTCTGCTTTAGCCTCCCAAGTATTTGAAGTGTAGGTATGTGCACTCTGGAAGTTTTGTGGGTTTTTAGTTGGTTTTTGAGATGATCTTTTATTTATGGTTTTTCAGGACAAAGTTTCTCTCTGTAACAATCCTGACTGACCTGGAACTCACTCTGTAGACTAGACTGGCCTCGAACTCAGAGATCTACCTGCCTCTGTCTCCCAAGTGCTGGAATTAAAGGTGTGCACCACCACTAACCAGCTCTCTATTTTTCAAAGGTTACTTTCCTTTATGTAATAAGTGTGTATTTGTGTGTCTGCCGTGTGTGTGGATGCCTGCAGAGCCAGGTGAGGGCATTGGATCTGCCTGCAGGAGCTGTAGTTACAGTTGGTAGTGAGCCTCCGGACATGGGTGCTGGGAACCAAACTCAGGTCCTCTGCAAGAGCAGCAAGCCCTCTTAACTGCTCAGCCACCTCTCATCTCCAGCCTTTAAATCATTAGCACCTCCCACCAGCTGTGACCTGGGAGACTCCAGGTATTTGGTAGAGCTCTATTACTAAGCTACATATTCCATCTTTGCCTTGAGCTACACTTCACTATGTAACCCTGGCTGGCCTCCAGCTCGCTCAGATTCGCCTGCCTCTGCCTCCTGAATGCTAGCATTAGAGGTGCGCTGTGCTTGCTTATCCTCCTGTAAAACTTTAATTTTTTTTTTTTTGGTTTTTTGAGACAGGGTTTCTCTGTAGCTTTGGTGCCTGTCCTGGAACTAGCTCTTGTAGACCAGGCTGGCCTCGAACTCACAGAGATCCGCTTGCCTCTGCCTCCTGAGTGCTGGGATTAAAGGCGTGCGCCACCACTGCCCGGCTTTAATTGTTTTTTTTTTTTTTTTTTTTTGGAAAGATTTATTTATTTATTACGT
Source organism: Microtus oregoni (assembly GCF_018167655.1). Lineage (NCBI taxonomy): Eukaryota > Metazoa > Chordata > Mammalia > Rodentia > Cricetidae > Microtus > Microtus oregoni. The sequence goes on along the minus strand of NW_024543078.1, from coordinate 3,954,048 downwards.
ATACAACATTCTGTTTCTATGTATGCCCGCACGCCAGAGGAGGGCGCCAGATCTCAGTACAGATGGTTGTGAGCCACCATGTGGTTGCTGGGAATTGAACTCAGGACCTCTAGAAGAGCAGTCAGTGCTCTTAACCACTGAGCCATCTCTCCAGCCCCCTTTAATTGTTTTTTTTAACACACTTTTGATGTTGTTAAATAAGAACAGAAAGCATCCTTCCCACTCAGCTTCCCCCGCTCCTTCAAAGCAGCCACTTCCATAACAGGCATGATGCCTTGGCCTCTATCCTAGATACCTTGCAGAAAGTCCAAAAAAAAAAAAAAAAAAAAAAAAGCAAAACTGCAGAGTACCCCCTGGAGTAAGTTTTTCTTTCTTTCTTTTTTTTTTTTTTTTTAAAAACCACCCAAGGAGCTGGAGAGATGGCTCAGTGGTTAAGAACATTGCCTGCTCTTCCAAAGGTTCTGAGTTCAATTCCCAGCAACCACATGGTGGCTCACAACCATCCGTAATGAGGTCTGGTGCCCTCTTCTGGCCTGCAGACATACACACAGACAGAATATTGTACACATAATAAATAAATAAAATGTTTAAAAAAAAAAAAACCACCCAAATGCTTTAATAGCTGGCCCCCAGGGCCCAGTCTCATCAATGGAGTAAGTTTTTCTGCAGCAAGCCAGGTCTCCAAACATCCCGCTGCATTTAGCTCAGCTCTTTTTTTTTTTTTTTTTTTTTTGGTTTTTCGAGACAGGGTTTCTCTGTGGCTTTGGAGCCTGTCCTGGAACTAGCTCTGTAGACCAGGCTGGTCTCGAACTCACAGAGATCCGCCTACCTCTGCCTCCCGAGTGCTGGGATTAAAGGCGTGCGCCACCATCGCCCGGCTAGCTCAGCTCTTTCTGTAAGCTTCCTCTGGGCACTGGCCGGTCTGTACGGTGCAATCAGGCCAGCCTAGTTGTTTCTGAAATGCTGGTGTAGCTATCTTTTTAGCTGTTCCCCTTTGATGGAATGTTCCATGAGCTGGGTGGAGACATGTCTTCTCTGTGGCAATGTCTATAGAGCTAGGATTTCCAGATTTCCAGAAGATATCCTTTGCTACTGTTGGTCCTGCTTCATTGCCTGGCTCTTGGAAGTTTCTAGGAACTTCTAGGACCAGAAGTGCTCTCTGGTACTTGTGGCACCCCATTAGTGACTGATGGTGACATCCCAGGTGACTCTCAAACACCTCCCCCTTGATCAGGAAGGAGGTGGATTGACTCCATGCATCTGTACCCTGTGTGTCAAGCCCCCTGCCATTCTGCTCCAGCTGGTAACCAGACTTCATTCACCACAATAGTCTGACCTTGTTGGACTTGGCTACCACCATAGCATGTTTTGTCTAGCCACCCACAGGTGTGTGCAGTCCTGTCCTCAGGGTCAGGGGCTGCTCCAGGTCCTGGGTTAGACTTTTGCTTGAAATAAATACTAGCCTGGCTCCTTGACAGGCTGGGAGCTCGTGGCTGTTCCTGTGACCTGTGCTTGAAGCTACCTGTGTCCTTTGCTCTGCCTTGGCCATTCTTTTCCTGCCTATTTTGTGCCCAGCACAAATGGCTGATGCTCTCGATTTTTTTTAAAGATTTATTTATTTATTTATTATGTATGCAAGGTTCTGCCTGCAGGTATGGCTGCACACCAGAAGAGGGCACTGGATCTGATTACAGGTGGTTGTGAGCCACCATGTGGTTGCTGGGAATTGAACTCAGGACCTCTGGAAGAGCAGCCAGTGCCTTTAACCGCTGGATGTTCTCTACTTTTTACTTTTAGACAGTGTTGCTGTGTTGCCCAGGTTTGTCTTTTTGTGTTAGTAGAACTTTTGGGCCAGTTCTTTATGGGTGTGTTTTTTACCCCTGAGCTACATCTCTAGTCCTCATTGGGGGGTTCTAGGCAGGGGCTCCACCCCTGACCACACCACCAAACTACTGCTGGGGGAATCCTGGTTTTTGGGGGGTTCTACCTCTGAGCCGCACTCCTAGCACTGTCTTTTACTTTTCATTTTGAGATGGGTTATGCAGAGTTGCCCAGGCTGAACTTGACATCAACTTGTTGATTAACTCAAAGGACAGATATTGGAATCCCTTTGGATCCTGTTTCCTTTGCTCAATTTGCTTGCTTATACAGAGGCTTTAGCTCCCCCCAGGACTTCTCTTTGTAAGCTAGGCTTCCTATGCTGCTATCTGGGTTCCATGTAGTCTCCAGATATCACCTGTCACCTTACTTCCCAGGCTCCCTGCACATCCACATTCCCTTTCTGTGTTGCAGGTGGGGCCAGTTCTCCATCTCTTGGTTTCTCCGCTGAAGCCATAGGAGCCACAGCTCCTGTCTCAGTCTTGCTCCTACTTTGGGTGACTTGGGTGCCCTGATTGACTTTTTTTCCACCAGAGGTTCCCATGTGAGACCTGTGAACACATGCCCTCCAGTGACAGAAGGAATTCTGCAGATGGGATCAAATTGAGGATCCTGAACTGGGCACCATCTTGGATCGTCTGGACCCGTCTCATCATCGGGTCCTCAGGGAAGCAGGAAGGGGAAAATGGCAGAGCCTGGGAGACTGCAGCAAGTTCTAGGGGAAGGAAGGAGCCGTGAGCTTCTGGATGCTGGGGCACGCAGGATGTGGGTGCCCCCTGGAGCCACATGAGTGATAGCTGTGCTCGCCTAGACAGTAACCCAAGGAGGCTCTTGCCCACATGGACCAGTTCCTGTCCTGAAGTTGAAGTATGCCTATCTCCCAGACGTGAGCCATGTTGCTTGTCAGCCCCTCCTGCCACAACTGCCTGCTTATGAGCAGGCTGGTATGTATCGGCGTAAATAAATGCAATGCAGATACTAAAGAATATTTACATTTTAATGATAAACTTACAGAACCGAAGTTCCCCGAGTGGCACAGGAGGTAGGAAGGAAAGAGCCGGAGCCGCCTCCCGCTCGCCCATTTATCTGTAGGCATTCGCCCGAGGCAAACCCCGCCCCCTCAAGGGGCTGTCTTAACCCTACACTGGTATAGTCTTTATCGGACGCTTGGGTTTTTCTGTGTTTTTTTTATGACAACGCCCTTGCCAGGCTCACCTGGGGAACCAGGATTTCAGTACTCAACCAGGAAGTGCAAGCTGGGCCATTGGTTTCTGCCTGGTTTCTCTGGGTTTGGCAGCTGCCTTATCAGCCTGAGAAAGTAGCCCCCTCTTTTACAAAGCCAGTTGTCACAGGCAGGAAGGTCCACCTTTAAGGCCAGCCTGGGCTACACAGTGAGGCATGTTTGCGAAGTCCAGAGCTTTGGTGTAACAGTGGTGAGCAGGCGCTGGGCTGCCCAAGGCCTTGGACATCTTCCCCCCAGCACCACAGAAACAAAAGTATCTGGAGAAAGTGTGTCTGCCCTGTTTTTATTTTGTCTGTCTGTCTGTCTGTCTCTTCTCTACTACTATGTTGTTTCAAGGGATCAAGCTTGGGTTCAGGCTTGGCTTTCATTTCTTTTAGAGATAGGATCTCACTCTGTAGCCCAGGCTGGTCTCAAACTCAGAGATCCTCCTGCCTCCCCCACCTTTTTAAGTACTAGGATGACAGGAATGCACCTGCAGCCTGAGGAGATAACAGCCCTGCTGTGTCTAGACAGGCCACAGTGTCCATATAGAGGTCAAAAGACAGCTTGCAGAGTTTGTTTTCAGGAGCATACCTTTGTTGCTGTTGTTTTTATTTTATGTTTTGAGATAGAATATCTCTATATAGGCATGGGTATCATGACAGTTGGGATAAGGGATGCATATTTGTACACCATGGGCACACAGTGCCTGGAGAGGCCAGAAGAGGGCACTGGATGCCCTGGAACTTGAGTTATAGTCCTTGTGAGCTGCACATCAGACCCTGGCCCAGTGAAGGAGCACCTTAGCCCCGTGCTGCTAATTGGGAATTTCTTTTCTTTCTTATTTTTGTATGGTTTTTCAAGACAGGGTCTCACTGTGTAGCCCTTGCTGTTCTGGAACTCACTCTGTAGACTAAGCTGGACTTGAACTCACAGAGATCCACCTGCCTCTGCCACCTGAAGTTGTAGGATTAAAACCATGTGTCACCACTCCTGGCTAAAGTGTGAGTTTCTTGTCTCTCACCGAATGGGGAGTGGTTTGAGTTGCTGTTTTAAAAAATATTTTCCCGCCGGGCGGTGGTGGCGCACGCCTTTAATCCCAGCATTTGGGAGGCAGAGGCAGGCGGATCTCTGTGAGTTTGAGGCCAGCCTGGTCTACAAGAGCTAGTTCCAGGACAGGAACCAAAAGCTACGGAGAAACCCTGTCTCGAAAAATCAAAAAAAAAAAAAATATTTTCCCTCTTCTGTTCTGTTTCCCCCCTGGGATTTATACCTAACAACCTCAGCTCCTGCGCCAAGGCTGTAAAAATCCACTGGGTGAATTACATTATACCAGAGCCCTTACACTCCTGAGTGCTCGTGTGTGGCAAGCAGTACACATCTGAGGCAATCTCTGACGCTCCTGATATGGACAGGCTGGCCTGTCCACTACTCCTGAAGTTTCTGTCTCCACCTGGGATTGCACATGTCCTCAGCACGAACAGCGCTTTACCCACTGAGCCATATTTAATGTATTCCGTGTTGTGCCTTCATGTTTGCCTGCAGGCATCAGATTCTGTTAGAGATGGTTGTGGGAATTGAATTCAGGACCTCTAGAAGAGTAGTCAGAGCTATTAACCTCTGAGCAATTTTGCCAACCCTTTTTCTTGTAAGATTTATTTATTTTTTAATGTTGAGTTCTCTGTCTGCATGTATGCCTTTATGCCAGAAGAGGGCATCAGATCCCACTGTAGATGGTTGTGAGCCAGTATTACTAGGAATTGAACTCACCGCTACAAGAGCAGCCATTGTTCTTAATTGCTGAACCATCTCTCCAGCCCCTCTTTGTTTCTTTTTTAGTTTGGGTTTTTGAGTCAGGGACTTTGCTGTGTAATCCAGTCTGGCCTGGAATTTGAGGCAGTCCCCCTGCCTCGGTCTCTCAGGTACTGTGATTACAGGCTTGCCCTACCAAACCTGGGGAGTAGAGTCTCTTTAGGTTGTGTTTTGGGCAACAGTGGCCTTCCCTCCTGAAAACCAGGAGGATATTGCAGAGACTGTGAACATGCAGCTTCTGAGTCCTGGTGGAGCGCTGCTCTGAGTATTTGGGCAGGTATCACTTGCCAAACGGAACTCTGGCACTTCTTGAGTTCCCACTTGGTTTACTCTTCAAGCTCCACACTCCCTCCAGCTGAGGGTCCACCCCTTTCACTGATGCTGACCTTGGGTTCTTCCCTTTTCAATCCCAGTTCTCTGTAGGGAGAGGCAAGGTCATTCCTACAGCAGGGTGGTGCCAAGGATCCCCGAGTGTCATTTAGTGTCTTGAGGTGGACTATGGTGACACTTGTTCCATTGGACTCAGTCCAGATCATAAAATATTGAGGAAAGTACTCTGATTAGCCAGGCATGGTAGCCCATGCCTGCCATCCCATGAGGGTCAGGAGTTCAATACATGGCAGTCTGGGCTATATGAAACCCAAGAGGCCAAAGTGAACCAATCTGTTGTTGAGAGGGTGCTGAACAACTGTGGCTCTTCCCCATGCTAGGAACAAGACACCCTAGGCAGTGATGGTTCCACAAGCAGCCTATTAGGTCAGCTTTATGGGGCCTTGGGGTGGAAGCTGATACCCACGGGAGTGTGGTAGAGGGCTCTGGGGTGTGCAGTGCTGCACCTCTGATGGGGTTGCTGGTTCTGCTGTCACGATAGAGCCAGGCTCCATGCCCTGCTGTGGCTGCACCTCAGCGCCTCCTCCAGCTCCTGCTGTCCGGGGGCTGCTTTGACTCCTTTTGTGCTTGTCCCAGAGTGGTCTAGGCGGCACTGCCTAGGGCCCACATCTCACTTTCTCTGGACTTTGTGCCTCAGTCCTCTTAGGTTGACCTGTGTGACCCAAAAAGTCTTTTAGTGTATTTGCTGAGCTTGTGCCAGGGGAGGGGGGAGGTCAAGGGTGAATACCAATGAGTAGGACTGTGCAGAGCAGCCCATGGGTGGAAAAGGGGGTTCAGTGGGCTCTGTAGCAAAGGTGGATCAGGCAGGTGACTGCAACACTACCTAGGTCCAGAATTCCGCCTTCCCTTCCTGTCACCGAGAAGAGTCACTAGCCTCTCCCAATTCCATGTGTCTACTTCCCAACCCTAGATTCTCCTGTGCTGGATTTTCCAACCAGTAGAGAATAAATAGGTGCCCAGTTGGACTTTGACACACACCTAGGGTTTAGGTCTCTGTGCAACCAAGCTGGCTCGACTCTCCGTCCTGCCCACCTTGAGCACCTGCTGGCCACCTCTGGCCTGGCCACTGATTGTCTCGCATCACACTGCTGTCTCCCACCCAGGCCAAGTACATCTCTCAGTGCATCGACGAGATCAAGCAGGAACTGAAGCAGGACAACATCGCTGTAAAGGCCAATGCCGTCTGCAAGCTCACCTACGTGAGTGCCTCCCTTGTGGGCCTGCCTGCCTGCTTGTCTGTCTGTCCATCTTACATTGCTGCTGTGTGCAGCGCAAGGCTTGTGCAGAGTCCTGCCTGATGCTCTTGTGCAGGTTGGGCATGTGGTGCAGAAGCTCCAGTTTTGAACCTGTCCTTTGGCTACAGGGCAGGTGGATGTGGCTGACATCTGCCCCCATTCCTCCTTAGGTTGGGAGACAGGTACCATGCTGATTCTCTGTACTAGAGTGTGGCACAAGGCCGTCACTAACCATTGTAGGAAAATTTGCCCTTCTCTAACTTACTTATTTTTTGAGATAGTTTCTCTCTGTAGTCCTGGTTATCCTGGAACCCACTCTGTAGACTAGGCTAGCTTTGAACTCACAGAGATCCACCTGCCTCTGCCTCCAATTAATGGCATGAGCCACCATGCTAGCTCTTATTTATTTATTTATTTTGGTTTTTCGAGACAGGGTTTCTCTGTAGCTTTGGAGCCTGTCCTAGAACTAGCTCTTGTAGACCAGGCTGGCCTCAAACCCACAGAGATCCGCCTGCCTCTGCCTCCCGAGTGCTGGGATTAAAGGCATGTGCCACCACCGCCCAGCTCTCTTTTTTAATTTTTTAAAATTACACTTTTTTGTGTGTGTGTATATGCAAGTATGTCATGGTGCTTGTATAAGTGACAACTTGCAGGGTCTGACTTTCCATTATTCGAGTGACAGGACTCAAACTCAGGTCATTAGACTTGGCAGCAGGTGTCTTTATCTGCTGAGTCTTCTTGTTAGCCCTTTTGTTTTTTGAACAGTGTTTGGATTGAATTCAGAGCCTGGTACCATTGAAGCAAGTGCTCTACTAGGCAGCTGCACCTTACCTATGCACACGCACTGTTTTTGTTTTTTTTTCTTCAAGATGGGGGGGGGGGTTGTTTTTCTGTATAACAGCCCTAACTCTTCTGGAACTCTGTAGACTTTCCTGCCTCTGCCTCCCAAGTGCTGGGATTAAAGACATGTGCACCACCACCCAGCTCTCCTTGTTAGTTTACTTAAGTGCTGCATTGGAAGCCCAGTCTCTCACATGCCAGGCAGGGACTTTTCTGCTGAGCCACACCCTCAGAGCGAGGGGGATTCTCTGTGAAGGATTCTAGGTGGTGCTGCTTCCCTGAGGAACTCTCCCTCTGAAGCACCTCCAGCCTTGTGAGAGTCATTTGTTGGAAAGAAAATATAAAAGTTTACAAGGAAGTGTGGTGGATGAAGTTTGTATGCTCAGATTGAATGCTTTTTGTTCCCCCACATGAGTGCTCTGATTGTGGCTGGACCTTCGCGCCTTGTCTCCTGAGTACAAACTTCCGTGCTTCCCCCTTAACAGTTACAGATGCTTGGGTACGACATCAGCTGGGCTGCCTTCAACATCATTGAAGTCATGAGCGCCTCCAAGTTCACATTCAAGGTGAGGACCCAGAATGTCTGTTAGGCAGGTATGCTATGTGTGCAGACCCTGAGTGAGGGGGGTCCTGTGGCCAGTGGTCCTGCTGTTGAAGGGAGACAGCATGCTTGCCCAGAAAGTGTCACGTAGCCACCCTGCCAGTGGAGAGGGCCTGAGATGGATGAGGTAGCGGCAACTTCTGCTGGAGGACAGCGCAGGTGGAGTACCAGCCACCCTTCACTCCACCATCACCTCCCGGCTACTTTGTTTTTTGAGACAGGGTTTCTCTGTGTAGCCCTGGCTGTCCTGGAACTCAGAGATCCACCTGTCTCTGCCTCCCGAGTGCTGGGGTTAAAGACATGGGCCACCACCGCCAAGCTTGACACTGGTTAGGGATGACTGTTACTTTTCACACTGTGGACTGGCTTTGAACCCCCTGTAGCTGAGATTGGTCTTGAATGGCAGTCTTCTGCCTCTGCCTCCTGAGTGTTGCCATGACAGAGTGTGCCACCCTATACAACAGTAACAGTGTTTGATTGGAGCATACCTGACCCAGGTGGCCAAGGCTGATAGCACTGCTGTCTCAGGGGCTCTGATACCTAGTGGGGTCATTGTCATGGCGGGTTTTTTCATAGCCTCTGGTAGACACCCTTGGACACAGTTGTCCCTTTAGATATTTTTCCGTTACCTGTTTTATTCCATGCATGTGTGCCATATGCTGAACATACCCAGCCCCCAAACAAGTCCCTCTTCTGAGAGATGGAGTGGTAGGTAATCACGAGAACCAGGGGCTGCCTGCTGTGTATGTGTATACAGCAGAGTGGGTAGAACTGTCTGCACATACTGAGAGGGGCATTAGGGAAGAGCCTTGGAGCCTGTCCCTCTCTGTAGGAGTTCCTAAGAGATTCAGGTGCTCCGTTGTTGTCATCCTTTGTCCACAAGAGTTTGCTGGGTGCTCCTGTGGGCATGCAGTGGCCCCACGGGCTCCAGGTGGCTCTGGCTCTGATGCTGTGGCTATTGATTCTGTAGCGTGTCGGCTACCTTGCCGCCTCCCAGTGCTTCCACGAAGGCACCGATGTCATCATGCTGACCACCAACCAGATCCGCAAGGTAGGCCCTGATGCTTTCTTACCACTCAAGTGAGCTACAGAAGTCGACCACTGAGGGCCCTGTCATTGGTGCACTTCCCCACCTGGGTCAGCTTTGGAAGACCATGTTACTGCTCATATTTCCTACCTCTGGAGGGCTTGAGACTGGAGCTTTCTGCATGTCCCTCCCCACTCCCCATTAGTACTGCAGGGCAGCTACAGTCAGTCCCTCCAGAACCCCAGTGCCTGTGGATGTTCTTGGCCATGCCCCTCCCCTTCCTGCCTGCCTTGTGCTACAGACCCTTTATAATTTCTGTCATAGGACAGACCCTATATTCATAAATGCTGGAGTAAGGGCATGACCCCTGCAGCACAACCTTCAGGTTTTTGTTTTTTGTTTGTTTTTGTTTGATTTTTCGAGACAGGGTTTCTCTGTGTAACAGCCCTAACTGTCCTGAAACTAGCTCTTGTAGACTAGGTTGGCCACGAACTCACAAAGATCCGCTTGCCTCTGCCTCCCAAGTGCTGGGGTTAAAGGCATGCACCCCCACCACTCGTCTTGAGGCTGGGGTTTTAGGAGTGTGTTGTGGGCAGGTAGGTGTCAGGTGTAATAGTGTAATAGGGAGCTCTTGGTGCTGGTAAGGATGGATCCTGACTGAGGGTGAGGCTGGAGGTGCAGGGCTGAGTGGTACCATGGCGAGCCACTTGGGCAGTGTGTCAGGGTTATGGAGTCATTCAGGCAGGAGGCCTGGGTGAGCCAGAGCACTTGGAGGAGCAGATCATGGGTTGGTCAGGTGTTCTGAGAACAGGGGTCTAAGTGACTGGGTCCTTCTGGGAGCAGTAGAGATCCAGGTGGGCGGGGCCTTCTAAAGGACAAGGTCCTGGATGTATGGGCCTTGTGGGGAGAAGCTGCATCTGAGAGGCCAGGCTCTGAGAGGAAACTGGGCTCTAGGAGGGAGGTGAGTGGGGTTGGTTTGGAGCTGAGACTGGCTCTGGCTATATCAGTGTCTAGCTGTCTGTGTGCTTCCAGTGTGTGAGGCCAGGGGTTAGGCCTCCCTGTTTAAGAGACATGGGAGCTTGGAGAAGGTTGGAGTTACTGCTGTCCTTAGCATTTGCTGATGTCCTGACTAGGCCCTGGTGTCTGTGTAGCAGGGACCTGTGTGCTGACTCAGCACAGGCACATGTTGTCCCAGGCCTCTGCAGTCCCAGTGCAGTTTAAAACAGCCTGGAAGGGCAGTGCTCTCATTGCTCACTCCTTTTCTTCTCTGTCTGTTTGGGCTGTGACGTCTGGCCTCTGAGGGCAATTGGCTGTGTGTAGCTTCTGATGCTTTCTGATCCCACTGCACAAGCAAAGGCCTTAAAGCTTCCAATATTCTGCCAGTTATTACTCAGCACACCCCAGGGTGTCCATGACATAGCTGGGAAGCCCTTCGAAAGCGGTGAGCCCTCAATGACAGGTGCACTGCCTTAGTGAGAGCGGGGAGTCAGGACACCAGAAGAAATGGAGGCAGGTAGGGATAGTCTTCTGCCTCAGGTCCCTGGCTCATTAGAAGGATGAACTCAACACTGGTCCAGAGCCTCTCAGCTCGTAAACAGCCAGAGGACTGTCCCTAGTATCATGGGGAATCCCTGAATAGAGTCAGGTTCCAGGAGCTGGGCAGACCTTGCCTAGGAATTGTGACTTACAGAGTAGTCTCTGTCCCCAAGGAGACCAGAGACCTGTTGGCTTCTATGTGGAGCTTTCTAGTCCTCTGCCTCCAAACTGTGTTCCTATTGATGGCAGCAGAGGAGCTATGAAACGCCACCTCCTGCTGGGCAGCAGTGTGACTGGGATACAGACATCAGATGGTCCCAGGGGACTGCACTGACGCTCCTGCTGTCCCCTTGCAGGACCTGAGCAGCCCCAGCCAGTACGACACTGGAGTGGCACTGACTGGTCTGTCCTGTTTTGTCACCCCAGATCTTGCCAGAGACCTGGCAAATGACATCATGACCCTGGTGAGTTTGTGTGTGCCTGCGCCACCCTTTACTTTCATCCAGCGATGCCCAGAGTTGAACTCTCGCTCTGAGGAGACAGAAACAAGCCCTCGAAGTGGCTGGTGTGTGGCCAGGGTGGATGGGACCAAGCAAAAATCAGCCTTGATCCTGCCTGGTGAATCTCAAAGTTCATCAGTACCATTGTGGGGAGGGGGCAGAGCCCACTGTCTTACCCAGATCTAGCAGGTACCTGTTGTAAACAGGGTTCCACTAGGACCTGCTATGCCCTTCTGTGGTGGCTGCCTCTGTTGTGACAGATTGTTTAGCCCGTTGGGTAGCAGCGTGGCTTGTGAGGTTTTCCAGATAGTTGCCAGCCCTGTGATAGAGAGGATGCACGGCTTGCACAGAGCCCACCTAGAGCCTGATGAGATAGGGTACTCCTGCTAGCGGTTAGTGCGGAGACTGTCCTGGAGCAGACTCGTGAAGGCAGTCTGTGGGCTGGCATGTCTAACGCAGGAGGGAGGCTGACATGGAACCTGAGGGCAGCAGGGCCTACTTTAGGTGGGTTGTGGAGGGAGTAAGGGGTGCTGGGCGACTCGCTGGGCAGGTGACTTGCTGACCGTCCTAGTGTCCCTGCAGATGTCTCACACGAAGCCGTACATCAGGAAGAAGGCAGTCCTGATCATGTACAAAGTGTTCCTCAAGTATCCCGAGTCGCTGCGTCCCGCCTTCCCCCGGCTCAAGGAGAAGCTGGAAGACCCAGACCCAGGTTGGTAACAGGAAACTGCCTAGCCAGCTCCTGTGAGGATGGGAGGGTGGGGCATGGAGGGAGGCATCTGTATCCCCACTGCAAATCTCCTTTAGTCCACAAGCCATAGTTCACAGAGTGAGTAGAACTTCCCATGGCTCCCAGGGCCTCTTCTGGCCTGAGTGGATTGTCAGGTGCATCATAGCCAGCTTGCTCTAAGGTCAGTGGAGCCCAAGGGTTCCCTGGAAGCTATGCAGCTTTGCCTAGTGAGTCTTGCTATCTCCCACCTCTGCAGAGTTGACTGAGCAGTTCAGGGTGCTGTGGGCCTTACATCTAGCCCAAGAGCCTTGAGTGGCTGGGGAACATGTAGAGGCTTTAAATGTCATTTGATTAAAATTGTGGTCATTTAGGATTTGAGCTCAGGAACATCTCTTTAAGATGAGACACACAGGTAAAGTAACTACTGTGTCCTTCTTGGGCTTGTGCTGCCTGGGGTCCTGAAGCCTGAGACACGGTGCTGTGTCACATCTATGTCCCTCAGAGAGACTTGGGAGGAGATGGGGCTGGAAAATAAGTAAGGTGCCATGCCACGCTGCCCTGGGAAACTTAAACATACCCAGACTTCCTAAAAGGAGTACACTTTGCAACAGAACAGGTTCTGTAGCCTGGGACCATATAGTTACAGTGACCATACAGCCTAGCACAGGCCTTTGGAGACAAAGTGTGCCGTGACATCTCTCAGACTGGGCATTTTGCTCATGGGCGGGTGAGTGTTTGTGCAGTTGCTGGGTGGGTTCACAGCAGGAAGTTCAGCCTCACAATCCAGCCTGTAGGCTGTTGGCTAGCAGTCTGTGGATCCAGGTCCCTCCTGGCCTGTAATGGAAGAGTATCTGTAGTAAGCTTATCCATGGTGGGCCAGGCACTCAGTTCATTTCCCTTGTGGTGTCTTGCTGGTTACCTCAGCTACTTATTTGGCAGGATAAAGCAGGAGAATTATAAGGTCAGCCTGAATTATAGACTAAGACCAGAGACTGGGGCTCAGGTGATAAGACACTCACCCAGCACCTGCTAAAGCCTGGATCCCATCCCCAGCTCTACATAGAGCAAGTGTGGTTGGCATATGCCTGGCAGTGGAGGCAGAGGGTCAGGAGTTCAGGACCAGCCTGCTTCCCTGAGACCCTGCCTCAGAAAAAGTAAGCAATGGCTGGGGCTGCGTATGGTGGCACCCTTAGTGGGGTGCTCTTCACGACCCTGCACAGCTTTTGAGCTGCCAAGAGGTGCTCCTTCCATCTCAGCTCTTGCTGGAGCTTCACTAGCCAGGACAAATGGGGGGACTGGCCATCATTTGCCACTTGATGTTCCCTTTTTCTAGCCCCTGATGCCTTGGGCAAGCCGGAGCCCTAGAGAGCAGTGCTGTCACCCTGGAAGCCTGGGGCTCCCTGGGATCGGGGCTAAGATACTCTTCGTGTGTGCTTCTGTGAGCGTGTGTGAATATTCATTCTAAGGCAGTGTGTTCTTTAGCCCAGGGCTCTGTGAACCTTTCCTTGGAAGAAAACAAATGTCCATTCCCCCACACACACCCTTGCCAGACTGGGCAGCAGTGGCAAACCAAGGAAACAATCCCACTCAGGTCTGCTTATGTCAGCATGGGCAACTTGTGGATGGAGACCACTGTGGAGTCTCCCTCCCACATCAGTACCCAGTCTCAAGAAAACAAAAAGGGAGGCAGGCGGTGGTGGTGCACTTTTTAATCCCAGTACTTTGAGGCAAAGGCAGGTGGATCTCTGTGAGTTCAAGGTCATCCTGGTTTATAGAGTGCCAGGACAGCCAAGGCTATGCAGAGAAACCCTGTCGCAAGCAAGCAAAAAAAAAAAAAAAAAAAAAAAAAAATACCAGAAAGAAAACATAAAAGCTAAAGGGGAAAGTACAGCTGGAGAGAGGGCTCTGCTAATAACACGGTCTGCTCTTGCAGATGATCCAGGTTCAGTCCCTTCTGGTGTACAGGCTCTGCACACGTGTGATCCATATGCATACATGCAGCAAACATAAAACGTAAATGTTACTTAAGGGACAGGGCATAGATAAACTGTTTCGGTCCTGAACAGAAGCAGTGTGTCTTCGGAAAAGCCCAGGAATTGTGCCACATGCTGAGTGTACGCAGGTTCCACAGACCCCCTGTACCACAAGTTCTTGTTATCCAGGGTATCCCTGTAGGTAGGAAGGCTCCTTTGCTGTGTTGGGTGTGTGATTGTTACTCATGGGGATGGTCCCTATAAATAGGGATACCCATGTTAACAGAAACAACACCCTGGTTGTAGAACATCCCACTCTTTGCTGATGTGGGCCCATCTTTTGGTCCTCAGGGGTGCAGTCTGCAGCTGTTAATGTTATTTGCGAGCTAGCACGTCGCAACCCTAAGAACTACTTGTCCTTGGCCCCGCTGTTTTTCAAGCTCATGACATCCTCCACCAACAACTGGGTTCTCATCAAGATCATCAAGCTGGTAAGTCCAGAAGGAAGGGTGGGGTGTGTGCTGGGCCTGTATCCGCAGTCTGTGGTATTCCAGTGACCACAGCACCCTTGTCCCTGTAGTTCGGCGCCCTGACTCCCCTGGAGCCCAGACTGGGCAAGAAGCTGATCGAACCTCTCACCAACCTCATTCACAGGTAGCTGCTACTCAGCCACCATCCCTGGGCAGGAACATTGGTGCTACTCTGACATTGACTCCTCTCTGTCCTGCCCTTCTTGGCTCCCTGAGTCTATTTGATTTTTTTTGAGGCACATTTCACTCTATAACCCAGTCTTGCCTGGAATTTACAGTAGTCCTCCTGCCTCAGCCTCCTGGGTACTGGGTTTATAAGTGTACACCACTATACTCAGTTTCACCTATACTCCACATACCAAGCAGTGCATTCATGTTGCCCTTTACCCTCCTGGGGCCCCAGCGCCATGTCCTGTCCCCTTGGGTGACACAGGAGGAGCTATAAGCAATCATGACGTGCAGGGATGGGGTTGGAGTGGTCTGGGGCTCAGCCTCAGTCTGGAAGTAGGAGAAGTTGAAAGTATTGGGTTGTATTCCCTGGCTGGGAGGACCACAGTAATCACTGTGGTGTCACAGGGTTTTAGAGGGACAGCAGTAGTACTGTTCCCATGGAGCCGAGCAGAGTGATCTTTTTTGTATGCGACACTGCTTGGGCTGGGTCCTCATACCTTCCTCTCTCTCAGCACCTCTGCCATGTCTCTGCTGTACGAGTGTGTGAATACCGTGATTGCAGGTGAGTGTGCTGACCATAGCCCTGCTAGGAGGGTGCTGGCGTGGGTGGGGGATCAGCCCCCGTCTCGAGCTGCTTCCATGCTAGGAGAGGATGCAGGGGCCTTCTTGCTGGAAGGAGCTGAGAGGCCTGAGCTGTCTAGGACCCAGAGCATCTCCTGGATGAGGTGGTTGGCTCCTGCCCAAGTCCTCTTCTCTGGTGCTGCTGTAAACTCAGGTCTCTGCAGGGCTAATATTCCTCAGCCCGTCCTCAGGCCCCTTTGTAAATTTAGAGGTTATTCTCCCATGTGGGGACAGAGCCTAACCTGAAAGGCACATCCCACTTTTCCAGACTTCTTCCAGGCCCCTGCAGCAGAACTGAGCTGAGATAGTCATATCATCCAGAGGTCACGTAGGAGCAGGCATAGGGGATTGAGCACAGTCTGCAGCACTGGGGAAGCAGAAACAGGCAGATCCCTGGAGCTGGCTGTCATCCGCTTTAGTCACTCCGTGCGCTCCAGGGTTAGGGAGGGTGGGAAGGATTACAGAGAATGTCTGCCTTTACCTTTGTCTCCACACGTGCACACAACACCCAAGATTCAGGACTTGGGCCAAGTATCCTTGGGCTTGCGATTGAGCATGGCTGTTCTGCCTGGGTAGAAGGAGCAGAGGAGAAAAGATGGCATGAAGGTGTAAGCTCCCAGGTGAGGTCTCAAGGTCACAGTGATCACGGGAGTCCTTAGGATTCACATGGCCACCCTTGTGGCTATACCCCAGTGACACGACCCAGCTGTCAGCCACAGGAAGAGCAGCCATGGCTTCTGGAACCCTTCCTGAGAGTCAGATCGTGCTGTGTTCTCAGCCACATACAGGATATGATGTGTGATTTCTGTCATCTGAGAGTTCCCCCAAACCATCAACACTCAGGGTTTTTGCGAAGTCTCGGGGTCTGCTCTGCCCAGCATAGGTCTGCACCTCAGATCCCAGACATGAGCAGGGACTGTGTACCAGTGCTTCAGTGCCCGAGAACTACTCCAGTTTGGGAGAGTGGGAGACCCAGGCTGGATCCCCTGACTTCCCAAGACGCAGCCAGTATAGCTGCCTTCAGAACATGCAGCTGTCTCGGGCCCCTGTTGGTGGGGATGGGTCAGGAGGGTGTCCTTGTCTGACCCAGGGTCACTCATCTCATCTTCCTTGTGTCCCAGTGCTCATCTCATTGTCTTCGGGAATGCCCAACCACAGCGCCAGCATCCAGGTGCGTCTCTGGGAAGATGGCCTACGCAGATCAACTGAACTGAGGCTTATGGGTGGCCAGGCATGGTGGTGGTCACCTCCAAGTTCTTTTTTCTCAAACAGCTGAAGTGTAAAGGAACCCCTCCTGCCTCAGCCTTCCCTCAGGCACCCTCTTTCCCCACTGTACCTCCACTCGCCCTGTGGGGACCAAATGCAGTCTGCCTGGGCAGCTGCTCTGATCGTGAGATACCCCCACTGGCCCTCAGATCCACTTTGTCACACTGAGCAGGGTCCCCAGTGAGAAGGCTGCAGTCACCTGCCCTCTTGCACCCAGATGCATGCCCTTGGTCGGGACTGTTAGCAGGCTGCAGGGCGCGGTGGAGGGGTGGAGACCAACTTGAGCCCTGCCTGGGAAACCGTGACTAGGGTGATGTTCCTCCTCAGCTCTGCGTTCAGAAGTTGAGGATACTGATTGAAGACTCAGACCAGAACCGTAAGTCACTGCCACCTGCTAGGCTGCCATGCATGAATGCCATGCCTAGAATTCAGAAATCCCAAACCTCGGGACCCTCTGCCCTTCTGCTCTCCTCATGCGTTCCAGCATGATGATTTTGTGGGTTTAGTAGAAGCAGTCACCATGGGGAGGGGGCAATAAGTGGTTGCAACACAGGTACCCTGACAGGTAGGGATTGTGCTGAATGTAGTGTGGAGACAGCAAACGTGAAAATGATCTAGGGTGGGCTCAGGCTTAGTTGTTTGGGCACGCTGGTGTGCCAGACTATAGGATCCAGGCCTACCCGTGCCTCAGAAACCAGGTGGGGCCACAGTCGTCAAGGTCATGCTTGGCTACCTAATGAATTCAAGGCTGGTCTGGGTTCCATAAACCTTGTCTCAGAAATAAAGTAAACAATGTAAGGTCTGCACGCAGCAGGAGACTGCAGCAGGAGAGGTGGGAGTTCAGGGCCAACCTGGCTTACAAAACTAGGGGCTGGTAAGATGGCTCAGTGGATAAAGAGGCTTACCACCATGCCTGATGCCCCATCCTTCCCTGGACCTCATGTGGTGGGCTGAGAAATGACTCCTACAAATGGTCTTCTGACCTTGGTGCACACCTCCATGTAAAAAAACAGTGATTGTTTTTCATTTGAAGGAAAGGGAGGCCTGGTGTATGGGTTATCATGTGCACTTGGGAGGTGCACAGAGCCAGGGTTCAAGTCCAGAGACCTCTGGCTAGGTATGCTTGGTCCTCAGTGACCTTCTGCTGCCTTCCTTGTGTTCCACACTACTTCTGATTGGAATCCTTGTCAGTGACATCTCTTGGTAATCAGACCAAGTGGCAGGCCCAGCTTCCAGTGTCCACTGTGGGTCCCCGTCCATCCTCTGTGGACCATAGCATCTCAGCAGCTCTCATGTCCTTGCTGTTGGAAATCATCTCTGGGCCATCTGTCACAAAGTGAGGCTTCTGGGTGACTCCCGCTTCAGCCTCTCTTTACTTTTCCACAAGGCCTACTCTGGGCTCAGTTTGACTAGCAGTGACCTCCTCAAACACACCATCATTGGGGTTCTTTTTGTTTGTTTGTTTGTTTGACACAGGGTTTCTCTATGTAGCCCTGACTGTCCTGGAACTTGCTCTGTAGATCCGCCTGGGTTTAAAGGCATTTACCACTACACCCAGCAGGGTTCTTTTTTAAATATACAAATTTTTAAGTTCTTTGTAAGTTTTTGTCACTCATACTTATGTGTTTGTGTGTGGGTCTGTGCTCAGAAATTCCAGTGCCTGTGGAGACTGGAGGCACCTAATGCCCAGGAGCTGGAGTTAGTCAGAACACCCAATGTGGATGCTAGGAGCTGGACTTGTGTGCATAGGAGGAGCTGTGCACACTACTGCTGAGCCATCGCACAGTGCACATGGGGGTTCACCCTGCATAGTTCTGATACCTGTTCCTCCAGTTCCTAGAAGGCTATGCCTGTGGAGCATGCTGTGATAGGTTGGGGTACACAGCCTCTACTTTGGCTTCATGGGGGGGGCAGGGAATCTCAGAAGTGGCCATCACCTGCAGTCAGCACCAACTGAGGCCACAGTGGCCAGAAATGGTGACAAATTCCCCCTGTTGCACCCATTGACCATGGTATTCCCCTCAGTATCTGCAAACTAATGGCCACTTGATCTTCACAGTAAAGTACCTGGGGCTGCTGGCCATGTCTAAAATCCTGAAGACACACCCCAAGTCCGTGCAGTCCCACAAGGACCTGATCCTGCAGTGCCTGGATGACAAGGATGAGTCCATCCGCCTACGCGCCCTCGACCTGCTCTATGGAATGGTGTGTGTCACTGTGCCAATATAGGGAGCCTTTGAAGCTTCTGCACCTCCTACCCTGGCTGGGACAGCAGCCTGAGCTTGTTGGGGTTAGCAGATGATGCCTGCCCAGGCTGTAGGGAGTGAGGCCTTAGTCCCTTGGTCAGACATGATACACTGACATAATGCTCAGTGTGACTTCTGCTGTCTGGGGAAGAAACTGTCCTTCCTCTGCTCATGAAGTCAGTCTCAACTGTCATCTTGTGACTGCCTATGCTGACCAACCGAGTCTTCTCCCACAGGTGTCCAAGAAGAACCTGATGGAGATCGTGAAAAAGCTGATGACCCACGTGGACAAGGCCGAGGGCACCACCTACCGCGATGAGCTTCTCACCAAGATCATTGACATCTGCAGCCAGTCCAACTACCAGCACATCACCAACTTCGAGTGGTACATCAGCATCCTTGTGGAGCTGACACGACTGGAGGGTACCCGCCATGGCCATCTCATCGCTGCACAGATGCTGGATGTGGCCATCCGTGTCAAGGCCATTCGCAAATTTGCTGTGTCCCAGATGTCTGCACTGCTTGACAGTGCTCACTTGGTGGCTAGCAGCACACAGCGCAATGGCATCTGTGAGGTGCTCTATGCTGCTGCTTGGATCTGTGGGGAGTTCTCAGAGTGAGTTGGTGGGCCCTCGGAGGTGGCCCAGTATGGCCTGGTAGGGGGGACATGTGGGCCATGTGGCTTACAATGACTGTGGAGAGGGTGCCCTCTAGTTCATAGACCATCAACAGATCTGTTCTTCCTAGCTAGGCAGGCAGTCACCCTCGGAGCCAGGCCTCACCATACACTGGTGGCAGGCCCATTCCCGCCAGCCCTGAAATTGCCTGATAGAGCTCCACAGAGCAGCTGCTGTGTCCTCATGCTAGGCTCCAGGAGGATGTGGGTGGATATGCCACTTCGCATACCTGACTCAGAGGACATAGGACAGCTGTGACCCAGAGCAGATGTGGACAACTCTGGCTGTCCTGCAGAGCACATTTCTCTGGAAAAGTCACGAAACTTACTTAGCACTCCCCATTGCCCCTGGGCTCAGCCCATGGCAGCCGCATATCAGGCCCCCTTTGAGGCCCCAGTGTGGAGTCTCCTCTCTGAACCCCACAGGGCAGCCACAGAGTGCACATGGATGCCAAAAGAAGTTTATTGATGAGTGTTTGGTTTTGTGGTGCTGGGAATTGAACCCAGGGCAGAACAGTCCATATCAGGCAAACGCTCATTAGCAAGAACATTGATGGCAGTAAGTGGGCCGCACAGGCCCTCTGTGTCTGCTGCTGCTGCTCACATCTTTGCCGTGCTTCCTCGAACCGTCAGTGGAAACAAGCACCCAACTTTGCACTTTAGCTGAGAAGCCTAGACCCCACATTCCTGGCATGGCTTCCTTGTGAGATGGGCCTGTGGGTGTGCTCAGTAGCCTCATGCAGCCCCTATCCACCAGGCACCTACAGGAGCCCCAGCAAACTCTGGAGGCCATGCTGCGGCCCAAGGTCACCACACTGCCCGGCCACATCCAGGCTGTGTATGTACAGAACGTGGTAAAGCTGTACGCGTCCATCCTGCAGCAGAAGGAGCAGGCCGCCGACACGGAGGCTGCACAGGAGGTCACCCAGCTGCTGGTGGAGCGGTTGCCGCAGTTTGTGCAGAGTGCTGACTTGGAAGTGCAGGAGCGGGTAAGGCCTGCAAGCTGGGGATTCTGCTCAGGATTGAGACTAAATCTGACGAGGGCAGCTTCAGAGAGGATGATTGCGTACTCATGCCCTGTGAGCACATCCAGGGCTCACGTGGTGTCAGTCAGGAGTGGGGGCTGCCTTCTAAAGATCCCACAGGTGCCACACCTACGGCTAAGAACATGTCCATGTGAACATAAGTACCCACACAGGTCTGGAGACCTGTTGGTTCCCTACTAGCTCCTTGTCCCAGACAGAGCCAGTAGATGGGAGGGATTTTCTCCCTTTTCCAAAGTGGATTGTTGAAGTCTATCCTATCTCTGCCTATCTGGGGCTTGGGGTCCCTGGCCAGGGATTGTGGTGTGGATGAGCCTGAGAGCCAGCCCAGGAGGTAGGCAGTGCCCTGCTACTGTTGTGGGAGAGCTGATTTGGGACCCCCTTTGTCTGTGGTGGGGCAGGCTTGAACCAGGAGCCTGCATGTCTTAGACATGTGCTGGGACAGCAGGTGGCCCAGGTCCAGGGCTGACACCTGGGAATTGGGATCCAGTGGCCAAGGTAGAGCCAAGGCTGCTCCTGGTGCCCCATAGTAATATAGGTTCTCAGCAAGCCACGTGCCATGAGGCTTCTGCTAGATCACTGGGGACCCCTTGAGGAGGTCAGGAGTGGGTACTGACCCATCCATGGTTGAGGAACTGACCCAGGCTGAGCCCTGTGAGAAGTAGGGACCCACACTGAGCCACACTTTGATGTTGTTGGGATTGATGGTGCGGCATGGTAGCAAGGACTGCCTAGAGCCAGTACAGGACTGAGTGGCTATAGGTGGCCCCACAGAAGGTGACATAGCTGAGCTCCTCCTGTCTGACCCTTGTGGGACTTGTCTCTCCCTGTCTTGAGAGAATGAGACATGAGGCCTGTGGCTGAGCTAATGGGGAGGACAGGCCCCAGCACTACATCGTCAGATCACTGGCTGCCGAGTTCTCCCATGGCTTAGTGGCTGTGGGCAGACACCTACTCTGTTGCTGCTCCCCTAGGCATCCTGCATCCTGCAGCTGGTCAAGCATGTGCAGAAGCTGCAGGCAAAAGGTGTGCCGGTGGCTGAGGAAGTGAGCGCCTTGTTCGCTGGTGAACTGAACCCCGTGGCCCCCAAGGCTCAGAAGAAGGTCCCAGTTCCTGAAGGGTGAGGATTGGGGACGTGGTAGGGTGATGAGGCTACAGCCACTGAAATGGTTCCTGATCTAGGAAATTGGGTAGGGGTTTTCGTGCTCCACGACCTGCCACCAGCTAGGGGAACAGATGGCCCTGGGGCTAGACGGCCTGACCCTGCTCTTGCTCACTCACATAAAACCACTCTGTCTTGGTGCTGCTATACCGCTGTTCCCTGGTCCTCAGGGAGTACCCTGCTTGTTATGGTCCTGCCAGATTCCGTGGTTACCTGTCCTGGTCTGCTGTTTCTGGGTCTTCTCTCCGGGGTTGTGGCATCCTGCCTTGCCTGGTCCCTTTGGTGCTGATGTTGAGAGATGTCACAGGTGCATGGTGGGCCAACACAGAGGAGACCAGGCCACTATGTGACCCCTCTGTACATCCCAGCCTAGACCTGGATGCCTGGATCAATGAGCCACCTTCGGACAGTGAGTCTGAGGATGAGAAACCAAAGGCCATCTTCCATGAAGAGGATCCAAGGCACACACGGCGCCGGCAGCCTGAGGAGGATGAGGAGGAGCTGGCGCGGGTGAGCAGACCTTTTCAGGAGTACCCAGCATATGGCAGAAGCTCAGCTTGGGCTCTTTTTACAAAGAGTAGCTGATTCTTAGGCCTAGGAACACCTGAGGCTATGCTATTTGGCCAGACACAGCCTGTGACACAGGCAAGAGGACACTTAGGTTCTTCCTTGTCCTCCTGTTCAGAGCCTTCCCATGAGCCCCTTTCCCGGGCCCTCAGCAGGAACACTGGAGTGGACTTCTGAGCCTGCAGGAATAGGAATGGTGGGCAGGAGCTGTGACTGAGGGTTGGGTAGACCCAGACCAGTTCTCCCAGGAGCCCAGAACCTCAGGCAGTCTGCCTGTTTGTGAGCGCTGCTCTTGGGAGACAGGCCTACCTGAGAGCTCTGCCTCTTGAGGTGGTCCTCCTGTTTTCTGCTTTGATCCTTCCCTGCCCACCTGGGTCTTGGGAAATGGACAGGCACTTTTCTGACATATGTGCTCATGTAGAGTTCTGTCCCCACAGCGACGAGAGGCCCGGAAGCAGGAGCAAGCCAACAACCCTTTCTACATCAAGAGCTCCCCGTCCCCACAGAAGGCAAGTGGTGTCCTTGAGTGTCCCTCCACCACCTGCCACACTGATACCTCCAAGAGAGTAATGTAGTTATGGCCATACCTTGGGGAGCAAGCTGTATGTGTAGTCCCAGCTACAGCTAAGCCGAACTGCTCTGCATCCTGGTCTTGGTCAACCTGGGTGATCTAGGTGGGGTCTATCTAGACTGCCTTGAGATGGGTGCTCTGCCCAGCTGGCCCATTGCACCCACAAGAAGTGCTGGCCTCTCAGCCCATTGCAGTTTCTCAGGGCCCTAGGAAGTTTCAGCTTTTGTGGGCAGATCCTACAGTGGTATCAGAGTCACTGTTGACAACGATGGCCAAGGAGGAGAGTTCACAGCACTCCGGGGAGCAAAGGATACCTAAGGTTAAATGTGTAATAGTTTCTCATTTTAGAAAAAGCAAGGATTGGGGGCTAGAGAGATGGCTCAGCGGTTAAGAGCACTGATTGCTCTTCCAGAGGTCCTGAGTTCAATTCCCAGCAACCACCTATAATAATATCTGGTGCCAACTTCTGGCCTGCAGGGGCACATGCAGGCAGAGCATTGTATACATAATAAATAAATCTTTAAAAAAAAGACAACAAGGGGCTGGAGAGATGGCTCAGAGGTTAAGAGCACTGGCTGCTCTTCCAGAGGTCCTGAGTTCGATTCCCAGCAACCACATGGTGGCTCACAACCATCTGTACTGAGATCTGACACCCTCCTCTGGCGTGCGGGCATACATGGAGGCAGAATGTTGTATACATAATAAATAAATAAATCTTTAAAAAAAACAAAACAAAAAACAAGGATTCGTACTAGGACTAGGACTCTGTAGGTAGAGCCCTTGCCTAGTATGTTTGTGCCTTGGGTCCCATCCTCAGCACCACATAAACCAGGTATGGTCACCAGTATTCAGGAGACAGACAGAAGAAGCAAAAATCTAAGGTCGCCCGTGGCTACATACTGAGGTTAGGGCCAGCTTAAAGTCTGTGTCCAAAAAAGTGATAATCATGAATAGTCCTAGGTATAAAAGTTTCTTCCTGCCCATAGCCTAAGACATCACGTTCCAGGGCTATGGTCCCTGGTCCCCACCTGTCTTTATGGAACCTGGAGCACATGAGTAATGTTCCCCTGCTGCATGGAGGGCCATCACTCTCCAACACACAGCATTCCCCTTCCTGCCTTGTGAGTCTGAGCCACACTGACACCCTGTGGTTCCTCCTTCAGCGATACCAGGACACACCAGGCGTAGAGCATATTCCTGTGGTTCAGATCGACCTCTCAGTGCCTCTGAAAGTTCCAGGCGAGTGTCTCCTTGTCCTAAGTTCATGTGTGGGACATGACGGGGTTCTGGGTGTCCCTGAGCTCTGGCCATCTACACGTCCCCACAGGCATGCCCATGTCAGACCAGTACGTAAAGCTGGAGGAGCAGCGGCGGCACCGGCAGCGGATGGAGAAGGACAAGAAAAGGAAGAAGAAGGAGAAGGGCAAGCGCCGCCACAGCTCTCTGCCCACAGAGAGTGATGAGGACATCGCCCCTGCCCAGCGCGTGGACATCGTCACCGAGGAGATGCCTGAGGTCAGTCCCTGCCTAGTCCTGTCGGCCTTGGTGGCAGCAGGCTTGTCTGTGTCCCTAAGAGGCTGACTCTGAGCTGGTGACTACAGTCACCTGTCACACAAGCCTTCAATGATGGACATGATTTTATTCCACTTTCTCCACTGTGTGAGCTGGCAGCCACAGCCTAGTACGTTGGGCACATATAGGTATGTGCATGACTGTCCAGACATATTATTCTGTTACTTGAGCCAGAAGTGACAAGAGCCTCCACCAGGACAACATGGTTGCTAGTTGACTGAGCCCTGACCCCTCTGTCCCCTCAGAATGCTCTGCCTAGTGATGAGGATGACAAAGACCCCAATGACCCCTACAGGGCGCTGGACATTGACTTGGATAAGTAAGTGATGGGTGAGGAACAGACTGAAGACTGGGTGGGGTTGCTCTTAGGGTGGTGAGGTCCCTATTCCCAGGGTGCTGAGAAAATCCTTGGCCATGGTGGAGGTACTGCATTGATGGCTCAGTATAGCACCTGCTGTGTGAGCTAGAAGGCCTGAGCTCAATTCTCTAGCACTCATTGAAAGCCAACCCTAGCACCCGAGGCAGAGACAGCAGACCCCTGAGCTCACTGGCAGCCAACCTGACTGTGTGAGGGAGCTCCAAGTTCAGTAAGAGAGAAACCCTGCCTCCAAAGATACAGTGCAGAGTAGTGGGAAAATGCTTGGCACTGACCTCTGCCCACCACATGACTGTGGATGTGTGGGCTGGCATACCGACACCCACATTCCACATGGGCATGGATATGCGCCGTACACATCCAAAACGTGGGAGAAAGCACTGGGATGCTTGGGTGTGCAGGGAATAAGGTCAGTGCTCCCAGATCTGTAGTTGTCATGGGTATTCATGTAGCCTCAGGATTTGTAGGGCCAGCAGCCCTGAGGGTGGGCCCCAGCTCAGCCTGGTGACCCCAGGTCTTCTCCTCCCCCAAGGCCCTTGGCTGACAGTGAGAAGCTGCCTGTCCAGAAACACAGGAATGCTGAGGCTGTGAAGTCCCCAGAGAAGGAAAGTGTCCCCACTGTAGAGAAGAAAAGCAAGAAGCCCAAAAAGAAGGAGAAGAAACCCAAAGAGAGAGAGAGAGAGAAGAAGAAGGACAAAAAGGTGCATGCCCTGGGGCTCTGGCTTGAGTGCAAAGCTAGGGCTGTGGAGTACGGGGTCCCTGCCAGCCCAGCCAGGGGGCAGAGCAAGAAGCAGTTGTGAGGAAGGGAAGCTAGAGAGGCCATGCACAGCCAGCTGCTGGTTGTAGGCTAGGCTTCTACAAATTGTGTGCTGGGGGTATGGGTAACATCTGGAACCCAGAGCTGTGCACATGCTACATGGGTGCTTACCCTGCCACATCCGCAGGCTGCTTGGTTTTTGGTTTTATTGTGATAGGGCCTCACTTTATAGCTCTAGTCATCCTGGAACTCACTCTGTAGACCAGGCTAGACTCAAACCCATAGAGATCCGCCTGCCTCTGCCACCCAAGTGCTGGGATTAAAGGTGTGTGCCACCACCGCCCAGCTCCCAGGCTACTTTACTTTTCTTTTTTCTTTCCCCTCTTCGTTTTTCAAGACTTTTATGTGTGTGCGTGTGCGTGTGTATGTGTAACAGCCCTGGCTGTCCTGGAACTAACTGTAGACCAGGCCTGAACTCACAGAGATGTGCCTACCTCTACTTCCGAAGTGTTAGTTAGTATTAAAGACGTACACCACCACCACCAGCTCCACGTTGCTTTTTACATTGTATTTGGAGACTATAACTAGATCTCACTGAGTTGTCCAGGCTGGTCTTGAATTTGCAATACTCCTACTTCAGTCTCTTGACTAGCTGGCTAGAAATAGATTTTATTTGTTGAGTGCTGAGATCAAGCCCAGGATTCCACCGATGCAAGGCGGCCTCTGAGGTATAGCTCAGTGTGGTGACACTTTGGAGACTACGTATCATTCTCCTGCTTAGGCTGCACCACCATGCCAGCTCTCATAAGACTGAGGGAGAAGGATTCTCCTGACTTCTCCCAGCTTGAGCTACAGTCTAAGAACTGAGTTGCCTCACTCCAGTCACCGCTTAGCACAGCGCTGTCTTCCAGAACACCTGGTGACTATGGTGGCATCTTGACTGAGGTGCCATGCTACACAGCAGTCAGATGTCTGGGGCAGGGAGGCAAGAATGGCCACCAGAGAGCATCCTTGCTGCTGGCACTACCTGCCTTTGCCTAAAGTGTTCTTCTTGTGGCTTCAGGGCGAGGACCTAGACTTCTGGCTCTCCACCACTCCACCACCTGCTGCTGTCCCTGTTCCTGCCCCATCCACGGTAAGTGCCTGCCCTTTGTGTCCTCAGAGGTGTCACCTATGCATTTCCACAGGAACCAGTGAGTGCCAGGCATCTCCCCTACATTCCTGGAGCTACACACAGGTACCAATAAGTGGAGTCCAGCCCAGTGGGATGTCCCGAGTCAGGCCTGGGTCTGCTATCCAGTGGGATTCTGCTTAGCAAGTCTCAGTGAGGCAGAGGGGTGGCCAGCAGGACTTTTGTCCACAAGGCATCCTTTGGAGAATATTCCCAACCCTCAGGACGGCACTGGTTAGGTGGGACTCAGAGTTCCCTTTTTGCTTCTTAAGCTGAAATCCTCTGAGCAGTCAGTAGAAGACAACCCCATACCCTACCCTATCCCTGAAAAACCATCCAGACCTTCCTGGCTTTACAGGAAGAACTGGCTAAGGACGAGGGTGAGGGACTCAGGAGAGAGGAGCTGGAGGACGAGGAGGACAACATGGATCATGACCAGGAAAGGGTAAGGCATACAGTACCAGCTGCTTGCTTCCTTCAAGTGGCTGCAACCCTCATGCTTGAGCCTCTAAAAGGATTCTGGTATTTCCAGAGCAGTTTCTAAGCTGTGCAGCCACACCACCATCTCATTCCAGAACCTTCCATCACCCTAGTAGGAATCCTTACCTCGTGAACAGTCTGTCCCACCCCTTCCTGGTCCACTTGCTGACTCTGGATTGGCTGTTCTGCACGTTGGCTGGCATGGAGTCCCACATGAAGTGGCCTCTGGTGTCTGGCTCTCTCACTGACAACATCTCTGATGCCCCCCCCCCCTTTTTTTTTCTTTTTTTTTTAGATTATTTTAAGCCAGGTCTGGTAGCAAATGCCTAAGAAACCCTGTCTCATCCCTCGCCCTCCTCCCACCCCCAAAAAAGATTTTAATTGTGTGTGAATGTTGTTTCATGGGTCGTGGAATCTGAACTAAGGCCTTTGTGATTGGGCAGCAAGTACGCTTAACCACCAAGCTATCAACCTAGCCCAAAGCCCCATGGTTTGTTTTGTGTGTGTGTGTCTGTGAGCGTGCATGTGTGAGAGAGAGAATTCAAACTCAGAGATCTGCCTGCCTCTGCTTCCCGAGTGCTGGGATTAAAGGCATGCGCCACCACTGCTTGGCCACCCCATGTTCTTGAAGTTTCTCCATGCTGGTGGCTGTATGATACGTAAGTGTGTGATTGGGCCTCATGCTCATGTCTGTCAACCATGCGTAGATACTGGGCCATTTTCCCGTCTCTGTGAGCACTGCTTCTGATCTATACTGTGCATTCCCCACGTTCCGAGTGACGCCTGCCACTAATCTATCAGTCACAAGGTTCTAGTGTCTGCCAAGCCTGGCTTCCAACCCCAGTGACCTGTAGGATTCCTGGCTTTGCTGTCCCATCTCTCATGTGAAGTGAAGGGAGAGAATGATGACAGGCTCCCTCTTGCTGGAGACAAGGGGCCTGAGCCCAGACTCTGCTTTAGAAATCATCCCGGCACAAGAAGAAGAAACACAGGAAGGAGAAGGAGGAGAGGCCACGAGACAAAAAGAAAGCCAAGAGGAAGCAGGCAGCGCCGCTGGAGAATGGTGCAGCAGAGGAGGAGCCCATCCCGGTGAGCATGCCCGCCACCCTGCCAACTCAACCTTAAAACCTGGGTTCCATTCGGAGAGGTCCCAGAGTCTCTGGAAGCTGTGCTGTGGTGGGAGCCGTGACCAGCATCGTCTGGGGGCTCTTGGTCTTTATGAACGTGTCCCTATCTCGAGATACCCGCGAACGGCCAGGGCCCTGTCACCGCAGCTGATGTCATCTCTTCTTCCCCAGCCCATGTCCAGCTACTGCCTTCTGGCTGAGAATTCCTACATTAAAGTGGTAAGTGACACTGGGCTGTTGCAGGGAGGGGGTCATTGCTGGGGGAGTAACCCACCACACGAAGCCTTGCAGGGCTGGCAGCAGCAATCAGACTAGAAGCTCAAGTGGCCTAGGCATTGCCATCAGTGTAGGCCCACCATGGCCAACAGCCCAACCACAGCTGGAGAGCCTAGTGTGGCCGGGTCACCTGAGGACAGCGTTGCTAACAGAACAAAGAATGGCCATGGCAACACACACATTGGGGCAGAGGCAGGAGAATTGCAAGATCAACCAGGATTACATTGCAAGACTTTGTCTCAAAGACTCAAAAAGACAAGGGCTGGGGTGTAGCTTCATGAAGAGCTTAGTCTGAGGGTGGGGTCCTGGGGGGCCACAGGCAGCTTTCACTTAGTCTGAGGGTGGGGTCCTGGGGGGCCACAGGCAGCTTTCACTTTAGAGTCACTGTCCTTGATCTTCACTGGGAGCTTACTCCCCTCAGCGGGTCCCTGGTGCTTGACCTTGCCCTTGCTCATGCAGACATACGACATCCAAGCCAGCCTACAGAAGGACAGCCAAGTGACCGTGTCGGTCATCCTGGAGAACCAGAGCAACAGCTTCCTGAAGAACATGGAGCTCAACGTGCTGGACTCGCTCAACACCAAGATGGCCCGGCCTGAGGGCTCCTCAGTGCATGATGGTGTGCCTGTTCCTTTCCAGCTGCCCCCTGGTGAGCCCACCCATTGACCCTAGGATTCGCAAAGCCAGCTCTGCTCTTTATGCTCTTGTTACCTGGGCTCCTGTACAAGGAATTTAACTAGAGCTTCTGGTGACAGCCAAAGCCACAGGCCCCAAGCCGCTTGCTGGGCTTTCCCTGGGACAAGGCTGGTATCTGGGGCCAGCAGCAGGAGCCCATTGTTTCTGTGACTCTGCAGAATCCTTGCCAGCTATGATGCTCTAGAGCCAGTGCTGACTCAGACCCTGGGCCCCACTGAGTGCCTTGTCTCCCATTAGGCGTCTCCAATGAGGCCCAGTTTGTGTTCACCATTCAGAGCATCGTCATGGCCCAGAAGCTCAAAGGCACGCTGTCCTTCATTGCCAAGGTATTCACTGGGGTCCCAGGAACCATGGTCAGTGCTGAGGAGTCCACTCTATTCTGGGCTTCAGCTCCTTTGCCCTGCCCCAGTGGATGTCAGGCATCCCAGGAAAGGAAGTGCATGTCTGGAAAGCCACCCCACAGCTGTGGCTTCTCTTCTCACAGGACGACGAAGGGGCCACCCATGAGAAGTTAGACTTCCGGCTGCACTTCAGTTGTAGCTCCTACCTGATCACCACGCCCTGCTACAGGTGTGTGTGCCTCCACCCTTCCAGAAACACCTCCCAGGGCAGGGAGGGTGCAGGGGCGAGGGTGTGAGGTGGAGGTAACATGAGTCACCTTCGACTCCTGATACAGCCTGCCGCTGTCCTGGGTGCTTGTTTCTCCTGGGCCCCATAGCATTGCAGAGGCCTCTCTGTCCCCAGACGACTGCCCTGTGTGCCAGCTTCTGATGGTGTCACATAGCCCTGGCTGTCTTGGAACTTGAAGCAGTTCTCCTTCCTCGATATTCCCATTGCTGGGGTGACAGGTCTAATACCCAGGCCCTGCCATCACCCTCCATTCTGTCCTCCCACAGCGATGCCTTTGCCAAGTTGCTGGAATCAGGAGACCTGAACATGAACTCTATCAAAGTTGATGGCATTAGTATGTCTTTCCAGAACCTCCTAGCAAAGATCTGTTTCCACCACCATTTTTCCGGTAAACAATGTCACAGTGATATCGGTTTCATCCCACAAGTGTTGCAGAAGCCAACCCTGCACTCCAGTCAGTCCCTTCCTGCTCAGGGCCTTGGCCTGCAGCCCTCAAGTGCCATCCCAGCATGGAATTTACAGCCCTGGAGAGGGCCTGATTCTTCCTTCTGTTGCAGTTGTGGAGCGAGTAGACTCCTGTGCCTCCATGTACAGCCGCTCCATCCAGGGCCACCATGTCTGCCTGCTGGTGAAGAAGGTGAGGTTGTGGTAGCACCTGCTGCTCTGTGGCCAACCAGGGCAGTCTTCAGGGAGAGGCTGAGCCTCACTGTCCAGGGCTGCTTAGACCAGTTAGACCAGCCCCCCCCCCAACTATATCCACCCCCACCCCCACAATTACACCAATCCCTCTCCCTGCTGTGCTAAAACCTACTGTTGGACCAGGCCCTCACCTGGTGAGCACAGGGCAAGAGGAAGGAAAGGCTCAGCAAGGTCTTAGGCCCGTGACTGGTGAGCAGTGTACTGTCCACCTGCCATCCACGCAGTCTGGAGGCAGAGTTCCTGAGTTCTAGGCCAGTTGTGGCTACATAACTTCAAAAAACTAAAGTGGATGCTGGACGGTGGTGCACACCTCTAATCCCAGCACTCGGGAGGCAGAGGCAGGCGGATCTCTGTGAGTTCGAGGCCAACCTGGTCCACAAGAGCTAGTTCCAGGACAGGCTCCAAAGCTACAGAGAAACCCTGTCTCGAAAAAGAAAAAAAAAACTAAAGTGAGGCCTAGGTCCCGGATGAGGGGAGGAAGGGTTGGCATTTTCAGCCCTGGACCACCTCCAGCACGGGCAGTATACGCATATGCTGTCCCCTAGGGTGAGAGCTCCGTGTCGGTAGATGGGAAATGCAGTGATGCCACGCTGCTCAGCAGCCTGCTGGAAGAGATGAAGACCACGTTGGCCCAGTGCTGAGTGACAGAGTCCAGGATGCCCGACAGACCACAGACAGATGTGATGGGTCTTGCCTCTCCTCTCCTTTGTCATGTGTACTGTCCCCACACCCAGCATTAATTTAATGCCACCGGCCTCCACTGTGTGACTCTGAGGTCCTATGTTGCATCAACTTATTTTATTATCCTTTTTTTATTCTGACCCGCACTCCTTTGGCAAGAAAGGCCATTTCAATTCCAACCCTAGCCAGCAAGGGGCTCCCAGCTCCACTCCCCGTTCTTGAAGATGGCTGTGGGGACTCCAGGCTGGTGGGCCTCCGGGTTTCCAGCAAACAGTGGGACTGATGTGTCCACACTCTTTTGCCCCCATGCTGCCTCTGGAGGAACCTTTCCAGCTGCTGCTGTCCCCAAATATCCTGACTGGTGGTGTCTGTGGAGAGGTGAGCAGGCCAGCTATTACCACATTTCTTGCTAGTGTCTGTGTGGCCAGGTGGATGAAGTGTGCTTGTGGGTCAGCTCAGCTGCTGACAGCAGGGACACCCCTTTGATTTTCTTCTGTTCAACAGAATTCTGGTGGGATTCTGTTGAGGAGGTGGTCAGTGGATGAGTGCAATCCATGCCCCTCAGTTTGTCACTACACATCACGGGTTTGTCTCTGCACTGTGCCACAGCTGTGGAGGGCCGAGTGCCTTGCAGTGGAGAGAGTGTGTATCCTGGGAGCATTCGGTGCTTACCCAGCCATTCTGGGCAAGGTGAGGGACCCCAGCCTGGACACTCCCTATAGCTGGGTAGCTGGGCACAAGCTGAGCCTTCCTCATTGGTGGTGGTGGTCTACAGACATTCTGGTTGTTCCTTTGAGGACTGCTGTCACTTTAGCATGTAGAGTACTCTGTTACCGACCCCAGTGACCCTTCAGCTCTATGATGTTCCATGATTGATTTGCTGCCGACATTCCCGTGTGAAGAGAGATATATCACGCTGCTGATGATCGGTGTCACAATGACCCAATAAAGAGTCGCAAAACACGTTTGTGTGTTTTGTCCTCACAGTACCTGAGAGCAGTCCCCAGTGTGCCATTCAGGCTCCTGGGGCTCAGATGAGTTCCCTCAACCTCCACCCGTGGGAGCTGTCATCTACATTTTTGTATATGTGCTCTAAGTACTGTGTGAGTGTGCATGCAGAGAAGACAGTGTTGTCTGCCCATCACTCTCCACTCACACAGCGCTAGGATTCAGACTCTGGCCCTTAGGCATGTGCAGCAAATGCTACTGCGCACTGAACCATCTTGCCATTTCTCCTTTTTTTGAAAAAAGAATTTAAAATTATGTAACCAGGCAGTGGTGGCAGGGACCTTTAATCTCAGCACTCGATCTCTGTGAATTCAAGGTCAGCCTGGTCTACAGAGTGAGTTCCTAGACAGCCAGGGCTACACAGAAAAACCCTGCCTCAAAACAAAAACACAAAAATTAGGCATCTGTGTAGCGTGTGCACATCCTGTTTCCTGGCATTGCGGCTCCAGGTGGGTCGCATGACATCCCACACTGAAATGCCAGGGCCTCTACAAGTCAACCAGGACTCTTGACTGATAGCCACATTGCCAGTCCCCAAGGCCCCTTTCTTACCAAACTCATGAGGTTGTGAGGTGGAAACAGGATCTTGGGTTTTAAAAAACATTTGGTCCATCTCAGCTGTTCACTGCCACCTTGTGTGGGGACAAGCAAAGAAGTCAGCTTTGTCATCCAGCAGACTCTGAGCCCTGTCAACAGCTTAAATTCTAAACCCAGGCCTCTGAGGCACAACACTCTGCTGCTCTAAGCATCCTGCCAACCCTGCCCAGGACCCAGAAGCAATATGGTCAGCAGTCGCTAAGTGTACAGAGTGACCACTGCTTGTGGTTGGTGACTGGCAAGAGTGCGGCTTGAGCTCCCAACAAAACATCCAGTGTCCCTGGCTCTGTGTCCTGGTCCCTTAGGAGGAAGGACGGACTTGGTATTTCTTGTAAAATGCAGCCACCCGGCTAACCTCTGTGTACTGTAGGGATGTACATAGAGGTGTGCACCCATCACCAGGGCCAGGAGACTCTGAAGACAACAAGGAAACAGGTAGAGGCAGAAGTCCCTGAGTCTCCTGCATCAGCCATCTCCCAGCCCAGACAGCCAGACAGCCAGCTGGGCTCTGGTCACCTGCTGCCAGGTGCTCTGAGGAGTGTGGCCCACCTGTCTCTTCTGACCTGGATCTTCGATGATGAAATCCCAGACAGTAATCTGGTCCAGCTTTCACCCCACTGTGCATCCCACCCTGAGGCTGAGGTAATAGGTCAAGGTGAGCCTGGGCTACAGACAGACTTTAATCTCAAAGCAGTGGAGGGGCAGGACTGGGCTCCATTAACACAAGCCAGGTTGCACACCTGTCATCGCAGCAATAAGGAAATGGAGGCAGGGAGAATGTAAGGGCTTCTGCTATGTGGCACACTCCTGCGTCAACAAGAACAGAACAGCCCCTCTGCAAATCAACCCATAAGAACTCAAAAGGACTGGAATAAATCAGAGTCCCTGGACCCTGAGGAAGATGCTGCAGATGCCAGCCAAGCTGTTGGATCCCTCCCTCCCTGTGAGTAGATCAGGACTCCACACCCACACATGTTCAGGAAAAGCCCATGCCTCCAGCTACGTCAAATACCCAGTCAGATCTGGCAGAAAAGAATTGTTCATCATGAGAAATGTCAGGACACTTTAATCAAAATTTCTCTGGGGGCCCTGTCCAGGGGTCCCGCCATCTATACACAAGCCCATCTCCCTGCTTCCCCAGCCCCGGCCCAGCCTGGGCTCCATGGGGTGACCAGAGGCAGGTAGCAGCTGGCCTCTCCTGGAGGAACAGGCAACAGTGTAGCTGAGTCCTGGCCCCCGCTAATACTGGGGCTGAGCAGCGCCATCAATGCTGGGTCAGACACTCAGAGGCGTTTTCCAAAGTCAGGTTCACCAAGTGCTGCACTTCCAGACACCTTATACTTGGTGAAAGGCTTCAGGGGAGGAGGAAGAGGTGCCCTGAGCCCATTTGTCTGCTTATTCCCTCCTGCCTCCCTTCCCAGGCTGCTTTTCATGACCCATTAATATAGTTCAAGTTGACCCTCTACTTGAGATCTCCTGTCTCAGAGGCTTCCTAGAAGGCTGGGATTAATAGGTATGCACTACTAAATCCAGTCCCTGTCTTTTTGTTTTGTTTTGCTTCCTGCCTGTTCTTAAGGCCTAAAGAGTGTGGCGGTTACCCACCCTCCCCAACACCCACAATGATGGCCTTAATAGGATATTCGAGGATCTGTGGCAAAGAGGTCACTTGACTTTGGAGTTCTTTTTCCCCCCAGGCCACCTGCTTCTTTGTTGCCTTATTCCTTGGGTCACTCACAAGGCTGGGGTGGTTCTGCACATCCAAGGCGAGGCCATAGAGAAGGACAGCACAGTTCATGCAGTGGTCACACAGGGCGGTGTGATGGTATGATTATATTCATCCAGTGTGCCCACAGGCACACAGCCCTGCCCAGAATGCCCTCCCACTCTCACTGACCCAAAGACTTCACCCCCATCCCTGCACTTATCCCTCCCCTGTGGAAGGCCTGTCTTACCTCGTGCTTGTATCCTGACTGAAATAGAACAGGGCAGCGATTAGACCCTCCAGGTTCGCCATCAACTTGGTAACCCTAGACTTCATGAAGACCCTTCAGCCAGGATGGTCTGCCCCCTTCTGCCAGATGAGCTTAGAGACCCTCAAGGGGGAGGGGGCAAAGTCCTCCTGGGTCTCTCTCTGTAAGCTTCAAAATCTCACCAGAAGGTACATACATACACACACTGTCTTGGATAAAACTGGAGATGGATTTGAACAGGAACTTACTTGTGCCAGGTATTTCTACAATGACAATTTGTTTGGAGTCAGGGAACCAAGTGGCCTCCCTTTGTGTCCCCCTCTCTTGAGTTCTGATGCCCAATAAACCCCAGCTCACATGTAACTCAGAAGACCCTGCACAGCTGACTGCCACTGTGTTGATGACCTGGGGGAACACAAGGCTTGCTGATGGGGTATTCCCAAAGCCCAGGACCCCAGGGCTGTGGGATAGGTGGCTAAGGCATACTTGCAGTAGTAACCAAAGCAGACAACACGTGAGTCTGTGCAGTTGACGCAGGAGATGGTCTCATACTGGAAGATGCCTGGAATACAGGAGAGGCAGCCACAGGCTCCCCTGGGCCCCCAAGCCTAGGCACCTGCCACTGTGGCCCTCAATCTGGACCATGGTTCACTTACCACAGTGACGCTGACAGTCGATGCGGCCTGGGGGGGGGGGGGGGACAACAACAGGACAGTGCCTTCTGACAAAGCCCAGAGCTCAAGACCTGTCCCTCAGCCCCACTTCTGTTTCTGTAGCCCAGGCTAGCCAGGCATGAAGAAGATAGCCCAGGCTGACTTGGAACTTGTGGCAATCCTCTTGCCTCATTCCCTCATTCCAAATGCTGCGATTACAGGTATGTGCCTTGTGTTTCATGGAAACGGGAAGGGGTCCTCTACGAGGACCTCAGCGCAAGATGGAGCTAACCTACAGGAAGGATGATTTCTGCTCCGGGTGCTACCAGGAGACTATATGGTAGATGTGAAGGGTGATGGGTGTGCTGGTGACCACTCCTGCAAAAGGGCCTCCTGCAGAGCTACTCCCTCCTGAACCCTGTTTCCAGCACCCCCAGCCCTTTAGTGCCTGTGGCCAGGGGCACTGTCCCCTCCGTGGAGCCCACTGCTCACTCTCTATGATGGCGTTCTGGATGAGGCGCACTTGCTCCCGAAAGATGGCCCGCAGCTCATTGGGGAAATACCCTGATGTGGGAGTCACAGCAGAGTGGTCAAGCTCAGGTGTCTGGTGATCCGCACCGGCCCTGCCTCAGTTTCCCTTCTTTACCTGGGAAGTACATCTTGCCCTGGTACAGCTGGTCCATCCTCTGGTACACGGCTCCTGCCACTTGATCCAGCTTCTCCCGGGCTGAGGGCGGGAGGGAGAGGAAGCAGATGAGCTGCCCTGCCCGGGGTCCCTGTTGCTCTTCTCCTGACCCTGGGATGGGCTCCGCCGCTCACTGATCTCGGCGGGGATGGCCAGGTGTAGTTCCTTCATCGTGTTCTGGCTCCACTCGGTGAGCAGCACTCCCGACACGGGGATGTCACCAACCCACCAGGACTTGAGGTTCACGTGGTGGCGGTAGAAGGAGAACTTCTTCGAGAAATTGGGGTCGCAGTGCAGGCAGCCCAAGGCCAGCGCCGCTGTCATGCCCAAGCACAGCAGCAACGCCATGAACTGGCCGGGCCGGTAGTGCCCATCCATCGGCGCCACTAGCGCCGCGCCCTCCAGCCGCGCCCCAACCAACGGCGCCGCCCGCGCCACGCCCCGTCACGCCGCACCAACCAACGGCGCGCGCTCTCGACCCCGGAAGGGCCGTCTGGCCCTGCCTTCGGCTCTGGCCCCGCCCCACCACAGGTATGGCTCCGCCCACGAAGTAGGGCGTGTCCGAAGGATGGCTCCTCCCCTGCCTAGCCCAGTCCCACTGCGACTTCTGACCCAGACCTAGTTCTGCTCACAGGCCTGGTCGCGCGGCAGATGGCTCCGCCCCTTGCCTGTCCCGTCCCAGCGAGACTGAGGTCTCAGGTCTGGCTCCGCCCTAAGACAGGCCACGCCCCCGTTACAATTGGCAAGCAGTGATGCTAGTCAGCCTCCAGGTTCCGCCCCCAATTGGCTCCGCCTCTCCAGCAGCACCTCACGCAGGAGCCACGGCCTGGCGCCAGTTCCTGAGAGCTTGAGCTGACGGGATCAGCCCCCCCGCCCCGCAGTATCCCAGCCAATGAGCAGCGCTGAGTGCCCGCCCTTCATACGGGGCTCCTCGGGAGCTCCGCCGCCACGCCTCCATCCGGGCTCCGTCCCTTTAAGGGAAGTAAATCCGGCCCGCGGGCGCGGCCAGGGCGGGGCGCGCGGCGTGTCCCTCCGCGGGCGTGTCCCTCTGTCCGCGCGGCCCGGCACAGCGAGGCGGGGAGTCGGCTCTAGACCGCGGTGGTCCTAAGGCGGCCAG
The DNA here is from genome assembly GCF_018167655.1 of Microtus oregoni. Classification (NCBI taxonomy): domain Eukaryota; kingdom Metazoa; phylum Chordata; class Mammalia; order Rodentia; family Cricetidae; genus Microtus; species Microtus oregoni. The sequence goes on along the minus strand of NW_024543078.1, from coordinate 3,916,956 downwards.
GTGGGTCCTCGGAGGGCGCAGGCGGGCGGCGGGACCCCATCCCTCAGGATGACAACGTCCAGTGACCGAAGCCCTGACTCAGAGGAGTCCAGAGTGGGGACCTGCCTGTCAAAAGGAGGACGCTGCCCATCAGGATGGGCAATGTGAGCGTCATGGGTCACAACCCCATTTTTAATATTTGAAGTCTCAGGTAGCACGGGCTGGCCTTCAGATAATTGATCGGATCCTTCTCAGCTCCCGCCTGACTCATTTCTTTAAACCGATCACGTTTCTGACTAAAAATTCATTGAAGGCCTGAGGCTCTTTTGCTCAGGGATGAAGTATTTGCCTTGGTACCATCCCCACTACCATCCCCCAACCCCGCCCCCCCCCAAAAAAAGCCATTGAAAAGGGTGGACAAGCTAGTTCCAGGACAGCTACTACACAGAAAAACCCCGTCTCAAGAAAAAGAAAGAAGAAAGAAAGAGAAAAGAAAAAGAAAGAAAAGAAAAAAGAAGAGTGGACGGGAACAAGGGAGTTTAGAAAACATCACAGGAAGTTAACTTCGATGGCAGTTTCATCTTTTTTTTGAAACAGGGTCTCACTATTCAGCCCATGCTGTTCTGGAACTCAGAGATCTGCCTGCCTCTGCCTTCTGAATACTGGGATTAAAGGTGTGCACCAATGCCTTTTCCTTCTCTCTCTTGACCTCCCCCCCACCTCCATCCTCCCCTAGGCCTACAGTCACAGTAAAGGGTTGGTATAGTGTGAGGTGTGGCAAAGGTCCTTTTTACGTCTTCCAGAGCTCACCTGGATCCTTGTAAATTTTGGTTTCCGATTTGCTACCATTATGCGAAGTCGGGGGACTCGGGTGAACAGAGGATGGGGACCCTGGGACAGTACCTTCCTCACCCGGTCTCAGGTTCCTTCCATACCATCTCCAGTCTTTCCTGGAGGTCATAAACTTAGAGGCTGCTGGTAGCCCTGTTCCTAGGCATCCCTGAGGGATGGAGCCCCAAGGACAGCCTGGGTAACTTAGTTGAAACCTCATTTCAAAAAGCAAAAGGAACTTGGGCAGGGGTGCACACTTTAATTCTGGCATTCTGGAGGCAGAGGCGGGAATTTCTGAGTTGGAGGCTAGCCTGGTCTACAACAGCCTGGGCTGCACAGAGAAACACTGTCTCAAAAAACTGGGGCGTGGTCAGGATGGAGCCCCGCCTAGAATCCCCAGTGAGGGGCTGGGGGCGTGGTCAGGATGGAGCCCGCCTAGAATCTCCAGTGAGGGGGTTGGGGGCGTGGTCAGCAGCAAAATATTAGTTTAGAATATGCAAGGGCCTGGGTTCATCCCCAGTATTGGGGGGAAAAGATAAGCATGGCCCCAAAGTAGAATTAATGTTTCGATGTTAGGATGGTGTGAAATTGAAACAAACTACTTGAATCCTTTGCCTGGGACCAGTGACGTGGAATGGGCAGAGACCCCAGTTAGATGTCACGTCAGAATGACATTAGTTTGACCACACCGCAGGGCACCACGTGGCTGTCAGGGTGTCGTGAGCAGTGTGAGCGCGGGTGTACAGCACCTGCCTTCAGGCGCTCCAGGAAGGCTGGACTTTGGGTCACAGGCAGGTTGAGCCGCCATGTGAGTGCAGGGAACTGAACCGCAGCCCTCTGCAAGCGCAGTAAGTGCTTGTTAGCTCAGAGCCATCTCTGCTGCTTTTTACATTTTTATTTATGTTGAAACAGAATCTTGCTGTGTCTACACCCCAGCTGGTTTGTCCTTCCCTCAGTAGCCCAGGCCAGTATCAAACTCAGCAATGCTCCTGCCTCAGTCTCCCAAGAGCTAGAACTGGAGGCGTGGATATATCCAGTTTATAATGGATTTATTGGGCAGAATTACATTGTAAGTCAGAACATCTGAATGTTATTCTACATTTCATCTCATAGAGTTCTAGAGGTTTCCATGACATTTATTCTAAAGGCAAATGTGTGATGAATCTCTTCTTTTGGGGATGGGTTGAGACAGGGTCTCCCTGTGTAGCCCAGGCTGTAGCCCTGTGTAGCCCAGGCTGTAGCCCTGTGTAGCCCAGGCTGGCCTTGAACTCAGAAGCTGGCCTGCCTCTGCCTCCCAAGTGCTGGGATTGAAGGTGTGCCCACTGGCAGCTGGCATGTAATTACTGTTTTTAAAGAAACAGTCACATCCTGCTGCGTCATTCGGCTTGGACCAGAATTCTCAGCCCAGGCGATCCTCCTGCCTCAGCCTCCTGTGTAGCTAGGAACAAAAGCTGCACACTAGACCACAGGCATGATAAAGTTCTCTGTAATTAGAGCATTGTCTCGCTAAATTACTATGACTGCCGTGAACTCACTCTGTGGACCAGGCTGACCCTCACTCTAATCCTCCTGCCTCAGCTTCTTGAGTGCTGCCATCACAGTAGAGTGTTAGGTTCATGGCACAACTGACTGAGTGTGAGGTGGGTTTGGTTTTACAGTGACCTTTTTATGACCCAAGTTGGCAGCTGTCCTTGGGGCTCACTCTGGGGTCAGCTGTTGCTTTCTGTGTTACCTCACTGGGGCAAGGGGCCTGGTGTCCTGCCAGCTCTGTGGTCTGTGGCACTTGGGGTGTAATCACGGCTCTCTCCTCTAGTACAGCAATGGCAAGGGATCTTCTGTATGCACCTTAAAGAAATTTGCATCTGTCTGTGTGTCTATCTATCAGTCTGTCTATCTGTCTATGTCTGTCTATCATCTATCTATCTGTCTGTCTGTCTGTCTGTCTATCATCTATCTATTATCTATCAATCATCTATTTTATCTATCTGTCATCTATCTACCTACCTATCTATCTATCTATCTATCTATCTATCTAGTGAGGGAGGAGTCTGGTCTCTTCTACCACGTGGGTTCCTGTGGAGCTCAGTTTCTCAGACTGTGGCCAGTGCCTCCAGGCACAGAGCCAGCTCACTGGCTCCTGCTTTATTTTTTCTCTCCAGCTCCATGTTGAAACCCAAGTCACCCTGTTACTCTTCTCTCAGGAAGCTCTCAAACTGCCACTTCAAAACCCAAGCATGATGGGGCAAGCCTAGCAGCCTAGGTAAAGGCAGGAAGGTCAGGTTCAAGGCCAGCTGCATGAGACCTGATGCCAGTTCAAATCCCCAGCTTGTAGCCTCATGATTTTCGCTAGGTGGGATGGCCCAACTCACATGTAGCTTTCCTGTATGACTTTCATACTCTGAAAGTTCCTGGAGGGATCTCTATAGCCAGTGTCCCATGCTGTGGAAATCCCCTCCATTTGGAAATTGGGGTTTCACCGAGAGAAGTTCCTGGGAATCCCCAGCAGCTGGAAATAGATGTAGCTTTCCGAGAATGCCTGACTTCAAAGCCTGTTCAAGCAGGAGGAGTCTGTGCACCTTTGGCTACACAGTGAGTCTGAGTCCAGCCTGGGCTACATGAGACCTTGTCTTTTAAAAAAGGGAGAAGAAAAAGAAAGAAAAAATGAATTGTTTGGAGACAGAAGGGATGGCCCAGCAGTTAGGAGGGCATGCGCTCTGCCGCCAGCTGCTGGCTCTGTGGTTCCATCACGATGAAGTTTGGAAATAGTGCTGTAGTGAGCAGAATGCAAATCCAAGGCTGTGTGCAGAGGCCTTATGTCTGCCTCATTTTGTCTTTGCTGGGATACTGGGTTTGAACCCTGAGACTCAGGCACTGCCCACTGAGCCACGCTCCTGCTCTGAAATGACCTTCTATGTGGAGGTGGCCTTGAGACACTGCTTTGTTCTCAGATTCTGGGCTACACACTGAGCAAGCACATGGGACTGCCTCAGGCCCTATCCCCAAGGCAGTGGCAGGATGTGGAAACCTCCGGAAGGAAGTGGGTGACCCTGGGCTCCTGAGCCCTGCATCCTGGCCTATGAGGGGTCAGAGCCTTGTTGCCTAGCACACTGTTTTCTTGTTTTCAGAAAGGGAGGAAGAGGAGCCCGTGGGTGCTGGGGTAGGAGAGCAGCTTTATCTACCTCATGTCCTTCTAGAAGGTTCTGTCATGTCTTCTTCAGCAGTGGGACAGCCTAGAGAAGAGGACCCTGGGGTGCTGGCATCCAGTTCTGAGCAGGTGTTGGAAATCCACTAAGAGGACCAGAGAGGAGACGCCTAGACGGTACCTGGGACTGTGCGGGGAGGAGTGTGATGGGCTGTGGCCAGCCTAGGTCTCTGTGCTGGAGGAAGTGTGTTTCCAACAGAAAGCAGTTCATCTTGACAGGGACTCTATCCATCCCCAGATTTTCTAGAAAATATTTGCTCCTCCCTTGAAAAAAAAGAAATTTTAAGAAAACACAGAGCTGGTAGTGGTGGTGCACGCCTTTAATCCCAGCACTCAGGAGGCAGAGGCAGGCGGATCTCTGAGTTCGAGGCCAGCCTGGTCTACAGAGCGAGTTCCAGGACAGGCTTTCCGGCTGGATAGCTGCAGCGAAACGCTGTCTCAGAAGGACATAGACATACACGTGGTGGGGCTACAAAGACCTTCTGCCTTCAGTGTCTAGAACAGTCCTGTGGGACTGCAGTAGACACTCAGAAAGTGTAGGGAAAGGTCACAGCAAATTGGCATGCCGGTGTGGGCTGAGCAGGAGGATGGAGATTCCAGGGTCAACCTGAGCTACTCCGTGAGTTCAGAGTCAGTCCAGGCAACTTAATGACCATTTAGAGAATAAAACCTAAGAACCAGACAAATGAGAGAAGCTTTCAGAATCTTGTTAGTCTAGGCCTCCAGAGGCCTTCTGAGAGGACTGTCCCTTCTGAAAGTCCCTTTAGGCCAAACCCAGAGAGGTGTCACACAGAGGCAGGCAGAGTGGGGAGGCCCCAGAGGACCCTTCATGTCTCCCCATGGTGGCCCCAGCTCCTGCTTCCCCCAGCTTAGTAGCAGCATTAGAGGGAATCCCCAGAATTGTCCCCAGGGAAACCCTTAGGCAGACAAGAGATAGCCACCAACAGGTGATGGCTGGCCCAGCTCCCCACAGGCAACCAGAGGCGATGCATGACCCCTGAGCCCTGCCCCAGCCGCAGCCACTGTACCTACTAACTCTGGTAAACTGAGGCTTGTCCAGGTAGCATGTGTGGTGCATTTGGATGGCAGACTGTACAGCTGTGGGCAGGCAGGCTGTGGGAGGTGCTGGATAGGTAGGCAAGGGTGGCAGTGGAGGGGTGTGGGCACCCCTGCCTTCCTGACTGCAGTCAGAATAGGCCCTGTGCTGCCAGGGAAGGCGAGGAGCACCACCAAGGCTCTGCACTCGGGGGTGGAGGTGATTTGATCAGGAACTGGAGGCCAACCTGGGCTAAGCAAGGCCCTGTCTGCAGAAATATACCAAAGAACTGGTGACTGCTTCTCTTAATTCCGTGCCCTACCCCGGTCCCAGGCTGCGCCTACCTGAGAGAGGGGGGCCTGAGCTAGGAGGGCAGAGACCCAGCCCTGGAGCCTGCGTCAGTAGATTCCTGAAGTATGTGTGCGCTCCAGCGTCTGACACCTCCGCTGCACATCCCACTGTCACTGTCTGCCACAGTCCTCCCGTAGGCTGGGCAGGGCATTGCTGCCTCCAAGGGACCCTGTGTGCAGTGGGTGAGGCACCAAGGATGCTTCTCCGCACCCTGCGTGTGCCATGATGTCCCACAGAGAAGCACTGGCCCAGTGGGCACTGAGGCAGAAGAGCCTCAGGGGAGCTGTCTGGCATGGAGGTGGCATTTCCTCAGAAGGCTGTGAAGTGCACAGTGCCTAGTCAGGTGTGAACCAGCAAGTGCCGACGCTGAGGTGGGGTGGGGACACTGGGGACAGATGCTGTGAGGAAGTTTGGACCCATCTGGTGTCCAGTCTCCTGCCTGCAGGGCACTGCTGACCTGAGCAGTGTCCCGGTGACTCCCACGCGGGCTCACCATTGGATACCCTGTCAACCTCTACTTGTTTCTATTGATTGATTTTGAGCTGGTCTCACTGTGTAGAATAGGCTGACCCCAAATTCATTATGCTTCCTTGGCTGGCCTAAAACTCATTATGTAGACTAGGCTGGCTTTGGATTCACAGAGATCAACCTACCTCTGCCCCAGAATGCTGGGGTCAAAGATGTGTGCCACCATGGGAAAGATGTGTGCCACCATGGGAAGCCCTTGTTTTGTGTCTTATGTCAGGGTCTCATGTAGCCCAGGCCTGAAACTAGCATAGGGTGATTTCAAATTCCTGATTCTCCTGCCTCCACCTCCTATGTCCTGGGACGATGGGCATGAACCACCACCCTCGGTTATAACCTCTTATTGTCTCCCTTTCTCCATAGCTACTCTCCTCTGAAGGCAGGTGCTGAGTGAGGGCGTTGACATAGCGTGATAGTTCTGGGAACTAACCTCGGTTTCTTCCTTTCTGGGGTTCAGAGAAGTTGTTTTTACATCCTAATTTGTGTGCCCTGTGTCTCATTAAGACATAAAAGGCAGGATTAAGTACAAGCTAAGTTGTACAGCCACCACCTCTAATTCCAGAAGATTCCATCCCCTGTGAACTATGATGTCCCTTCCCGGCCCCCACAAGTTCACTCCTGTCTCTAACTCGGCCTAATGAGGACATTTGTGTTGTGGGGTCCCTCACTGTGGCCCTGTCTGTCTGGTCCTCCTGTGCATGGTTCAGTGGTCCTCCAGGCTCCATGTCTCTGTACGTCTGTAGGCCCCCGGCTATTGGTCCTGTGTGTGGGTGTGACTTCAGTTCTATGCACTGAGGGTTGATGAACCTGGCATCCTAGCACTCAGAAAGCAGAAGCTCAAAGAGGCCAGCGTGGGCTACATGAGACCCTGTCTCCAAAAAAAACCACACAAGTTATTTACTGTGAGTTAGGTAGGGCTGCCTGTCTTGGGTGGGGCAGCCCACACCACTTGTCACTCCCCCACCCCCACAACTTCCCCTTTTGTCTGCAACTGTTTTTCCAGTTCCGCAGTGTCTTTGTTTCATTTCATGACTGCACCCCAATCATCTCTCCGGTATTACCTGGCCCGTCTCGGAGCAGAGTGCAGCAGGTCCCCCCTGGCAAGCTGAGAAAAAAACCTCCTTGTGTGAAATCCTAGGTCCGTCCCCAAACATGAAAGTAAAGATTTGGTCCTTGGCTGCTCAGCTAATCCTGAGTGACCTTATGTTGAGGCTCTTCCTCACAGGTCACATCCTGGGACTCTGAGGACCAGATGTCTCTGTCACTTCCAGCGCGCCCACATGCTTCCTGAAGAAGAGTCAGAGCAGTGTCTAACCTGGGGGGGCACAGGTGCCTCTGAGGGCATCGTTTTGTGTCATGTGACCATTTGTTCCCAAGGAACCTGCCCCTTTTGGGGAAACTGTTCCCTGCCGAAAGTCTGCAAGCACAGCCTTTGTTTCTTAGAGCAGACATTTCAGAAGTATATAATTGCTTACACAGTTTCCAAGTCCTGCCTCGGCTTCCCAGGATGGCAGGCCCAGCGGGTGCCTAGTCCTAATACCATCCTCTTCTGTTTCAGACCTCTGGGTGACCACAGCATCCCTCCCTCCTTGGTCTCTGCTGCGCCTTCTGAGACACAAGTGCCACCAAGATGTCCAACCCATTTCTGAAGCAGGTGTTCAACAAGGACAAAACATTCCGGCCCAAGCGCAAGTTCGAGCCTGGAACACAGCGCTTTGAGCTCCACAAGCGTGCACAGGCGTCGCTGAATGCAGGACTGGACCTGCGGCTGGCGGTGCAGCTGCCACTAGGTGAGGACCTCAACGACTGGGTGGCTGTGCATGTGGTGGACTTCTTCAACCGTGTCAACCTCATCTACGGAACCATCAGCGACGGCTGCACCGAGCAGTCGTGCCCGGTTATGTCTGGGGGCCCCAAGTATGAGTACCGTTGGCAGGACGAGCAGCGCTTCCGGAAGCCCACGGCGCTCTCCGCGCCCCGCTACATGGACCTGCTTATGGATTGGATTGAGGTGCAGATCAACAACGAGGACATCTTCCCCACCAATGTCGGTGAGTCGAGGCTGCACCCCTGTCTGCTCACACCCATGAGGGGCCCAGCCACGCCAGGGCCCCTGTCTGCTGTGAGCACAGCACTGAGCAGAAAGGGCCAGACAGGCTCAGCTGGCTTGCAGTTTGCGAGTGAATACTACTATTTCGTGTGCGTGTCTCTGTGCACCACACCACATGCTGGGGCCCGTGGAGGTCAGCACAGGCTTTCAGCCACCTGGGCTGGAGTTCCAGGGGCTTCTGAGCTCCGTGGGCTGTTGGGAACTGGTCTGGGCTCCTCTGCACATGCCTTTAACCACTGGGCCATCTCTCTAGGCCTGTATCATGATGATGATGATTTTTTTTTTTTTTGGTCTTTTGAGACAGGGTTTCTCTGTGGCTTTGGAGCCTGTCCTGGAACTAGCTCTTGTAGACCAGGCTGGCCTCGAACTCCCAGAGATCCGCCTGCCTCTGCCTCCCGAGTGCTGGGATTAAAGGTGTGCACCACCACCGCCCGGCATGTGTGATGATTTTTATTTGTTTACTTTTGTTTTCTAGAGACAGGGTCTCACTGTGGAGCCCTGGCTGTCCTAGAACTCACTGTGTAGTCCTGGCTAGCCTCAAACTCAGTGAGATTCTCCTGCCTCTGCCCCAAGTCGCGCACCACAAGTGCAGTGCCTCATGGTTTTTCTGGAGTGTGTGCATGGTCATGCCTTTGTGGGTACATGCAGGTGTTTGGTTGCATGCGCACTGGGAGGCCAAAGGCCCCCTTGGGTGTCATCAGAGAAACAATCTACCTCCTTAGAAACAGCATCTCTCGGTGGCCTGCCATTCACCAGTTTGGCTAGAAGACAGGGTTGGCTGCAGGGTAGCTTCTCAGTCAGGCTTCGAGTTCGTGTTACCACGGTCCTCATTTCCATACACATCTGGGGTGCCCACTCAGGCCTCAGGATTTCACCAACTGGACACAAGAGCTTCTGTTGCCTAAGTTGGTCTTGAACTTAGGATGTAGCTGAGGCTGGCCTTTGATTCCTAGTCCTGAGGTGACAGCTGTGCCACACCTGGCTTTTTATTCATGTTTTATCGATCATTGTGGGTTTTAATTTATTTTTTCTTTATTTATTTTGAGATTTGGTCTTACTGTGTAGCACTGGCTGGCTTCAAACTCCATAGATCATCGTGCCCTTTATCCATCTGGAGTGTGTGGTTAATAAGAGGGCTGGGGCGTGGTGGCCTCAGAGGCCCTAGCCTCTCCCTTGCTGAGCATGTCTCCCAGTGCTGTGACTTAAACCACATGCTGGCCACAGTGGAGGTGCTGACCTGTTGTTCCCACAGGAGGCCGGAGTTGTCCTTGAATCTAGTGTGTCCAGTTAGAGGCAACTCAGACTCCCAAGATAGCAGCAGCAGTAGAAAAATAACAGACCAAAGCCCAGCGAAAGTGCAGTCACTTCATGGCCCTTGGACCACATATAGTCTGGGCATGGCAGGGCAAGTCCCTGCCCACGTCTGTGGGAGCACGTGGCCCACACGGCCTCCATCCCTTGGCTTTAGGCCCCTTCCTCCCTCCTCAGAGCTGGCAGCATCTCTCAACCCTCCCGCCTCTCTCTGAGGACTCTGTGGTCACACTTGAGCCCCAGATGCTCCAATATGATCCCAACTGAAGGTCCTCACCTATAGCCTCCCTTCCGTTCCTGGAGGGACCTGCTCCAAACTTTGGGGACTAGGATATAGTCATCCATGGAACCTCATTACTGAGCCCAGGTCTGAAAGGCTAGGAGCTGCGGCACCTCCCGTGTCTTCACTCTTTGCCCGCCTGCTCTATAGCTCTAGCAGGGGCACCTGCTGGCTCTGCTCATCCTGGGACACTCATAAAGTCATGCATTCGTGTGCTGTGTGAGCCGTGTCCTCAGGGTGGGGTGAGGCTGTGGCAACCTAGTAGCTGCTGGGCCTGAAGAAATTTCCTGGGGCTTTGAAAAGGGAAGAGCAAGGTGGTCAGAGTGGACCAGGGCTCTCATCACAGAGAAGGCTCCCCAGGCGTAGAGCAGACAATTGCCCACGGAAGCTGACTCTTAGCTTGGCAGGAAGTTGGTCCCTGGGATGGGAACATTTGCTGTGTGACCTCAAGCATGCACCTTGACATCTTTGAGCCTCCACCATTCTCACCTCTGTGGCCACCTGGACCGAGGTCCCAGGCCAACTGGTCCTGAGTTGTCTCCTTCCTGGTTCCTCCACCCACCTCCAGGCACACCATTCCCTAAGAACTTCCTGCAGGCGGTGCGCAAGATCCTGTCCCGGCTGTTCCGCGTGTTCGTGCACGTGTACATCCACCACTTCGACCGCATAGCGCAGATGGGCTCCGAGGCGCACGTCAACACCTGCTACAAGCACTTCTACTACTTTGTCACCGAGTTCAACCTCATCGACCCCAAGGAGCTGGAGCCCCTGGTGAGCTCAGGGGTGGGGTCCACAGCAGAGGTCTCCTGGCAGTCTGCCCCGTGTGCCTGCCTCAGAACAAAGAGCCCCCCGTTTCCTAGTTCCCCACTCCAGGGAGGTTGCCATGTGGTCATCCCATCCACCATGGCTCACGTGGGATGTAGAACAGACCACAGTGGGGAGGCTCCTGCCTTCAGTGCCCCGAACATCTGTGGAATTTCCGTGCAGCATCTCCCCATGACAGATGGCCTGTGCTCCCACCCGTGAGAGTCTGAGGTGTGCTGATTGATTGGTTTCAGGGGGTTTTGTTTGTTCACTCATGTGTTTCCATGTACATACGCGGCTGCCATGACATGCATGTAGAGGCCCCAGGACAAGCTGGGGTCCGTCTTCTTCCTCCGTCCTGTGGTATCTGGGCTCACTCCAGCCGTTAGGCTGGGCAGCCAGCTCCTTTATCCCACAGCCGTTCTCAGCCCCACAGCCTGCTTCTGTAGTTGTTTGTTTTCAGACAGACGCTCATGTAGCCTCAGCTAGCCCTGAGCTCCGATCCTCCTGCCTCCATCTACTGGATGCCAGGGTGACAGGCGTCCCCACAGCTCCTGGAGCTTCCACATGGAGGCTTGTCCTCTTCCTGCTGCCAACTTTTTATTAAGTTGTATTGGTCCTGGCCCACCTGCCAGGCGTCAAGTGACTTAAATCACAGCCCATGTCCATGTGCCCCCAAATCAGAGGCACAGATCCTCTGTCCACCGTAGGGAGCAGTCCCCACCCCACACACTGTCCAGATTCTTGCATGGTTTTTTTGTGTGTGAAGCCTTGCTCCTCTCTGTCCCTGGCGTGTGCCTCTGACACCTGCTGTCCCCACAGAAGGAGATGACTTCACGGATGTGCCACTGAGGCCCCCTGGCCGCCAGGACTCAGGAAGACAGCTTGGGCGCCCCTGTCAGCTTTGTTCAGCCTGGGTCTCAGGAGCGTCACCCCAAATGCCGCTATCAGAGGAGCAGAGGGACTCTGGCTCCTCCCTCCATCTCTGACCTGTGCTGGATTTGAAATCTGTAATACTGCATTCTCTCGGCCACCAGGCTCACACCGTGTCTGTGCCACAACCTCTGGCAGGAGGCAGGATACGGAGCCCTTGTCCCGTCTCCATGCCTGTCCAGCCTTGCCCCATGGCCTTAGTATGTGTGGCCACAGCTCTGTCCCCTTCTTCCTAGCCTGGAAGGAAGGTGGCATCCGGTCTCCTCTGCATAGCCACACTCTGTGTGGTGACCACATGGATGCCCAGCTGCCACACATCTAAAGATGTAATAATGAGCCATGTCCTCCACTGCCCAGCTCTGCCCTCTGCTTGTACTTCTGGACATCACGCAGTGCCAGAACTTTCCACTCATTCTGCCTGGCCCTTCTGAATGGCGCCCTCTCCAACCCCCCACCCCTGGACAGGATTCCCAGTATGGAGTGTTCTGAGGTGCTTTGCAGGACCAGGAGGGTACAGGTGCTGCATGCAGCAGTCTCGGAACTCTGGAGGCAGATGTAGGAGGAGTGCTGCAAATTCAAGGCCCCTCTGGCCTCCACACTGAGAATCAGGCCGTTCAGGGTCTCATAACAAGATTGTCTTTAAGCTCCCCCACAAAAAAAAAAAAAACAAACTTTAAAGGATGCTAGGCGGTGGTGGCGCACACGTTTAATCCCAGCACTTGGGAGGCAGAGGCAGGTGGGTCTCTGTGAGTTGAGACCAACCTGGCCTACAGAGGGAGTTCCAGGACAGCCAGGGATAGTACACAGAGAAACCCTGTTTCAAAAAAACAAACAAACAAAAAAGAAAGGTGTGACCTCAACCCCCATGTGAAAGCCAGGTGTGGTGGCATTTGTCATCCCAGCTTCGGTCATATCCTCCAGCTTCTACATCCCAAGTGTGCAGATTAAAAAGGATGTCAGAGCCGGGCGGTGGTGGCGCACGCCTTTAATCCCAGCACTCGGGAGGCAGAGGCAGGCGGATCTTTGTGAGTTTGAGACCAGCCTGGTCTACAGAGCTAGTTCCAGGATAGGCTCCAAAAACCACAGAGAAACCCTGTCTCGAAAAACCAAAAAAAAAAAAAAAAAAGGATGTCAGATACAACACCCAGTCCATTCAGAAATGTCTGTGTTTTGTTTCAGTTTTTGAGACAGGATCTCTGACTATCCCGGGCAGACCTGGGGCTCATTATGTAGCCCAGACTGGCTTCAGACTCCCAGATCTACCTACCTCTGCCTCCCTAGCACTGGGATTCAAGACATGCCCTTCTGGAGATCTTAGAGAAAAAGTTTAGCCTGTTTCTAGTGGCTGCCCTCTTGGGTGCAGTGCCCAGTCCAACCAGAATCCAGGAATGAATTTTCACATTGTTTCCAGCATCTGCTGAGGTCAGCAGTTCCTAGGGGGTCGCAACAGGGGCATTCCTTCAGTGGCAGCCTGTTGTGACCCTAGGGGCCACAGGACCAAACTCCCACGGACTCCTCTCTACCACGCCGTGGAGGACATAGCAGGGTGTGACTGTCCGCAGCGCCAGTCTTTGGCCCTCTGGCCTTTCCCTTGAGACCTGTGCACTGTGAAGACCCCAGGGAATTCTGGTTATTTTCCCAAATCTGGGAGGCTGTCACTGAACCAAATGAGCACAGTTAGCAAGAAGTCAATGCCTGAGCCCTTCAAAGCCTGATGCTGCAGCCCTGGAAGGACCCAAGGACCAGCCCTCAAGGCTTGGCGGAATGTATCTCCCACCTGCAAGACTGGGCCACTGGGCCAAATCCCAGCAGCCCACACACCAGCCCAGGGAGGGGTCCATACTGCCTCATCCATCCCACCTCAATTCAAGCCTAAGAATAAAGCGGTCATCTTGACACTCTGGACAGCTGGCTGCTGTTTGTGTCCACTCCCACCCTGAAAGAGGGACTGGCAATGAGCTTTGGTAACCGCCTGTTAGACCCTAAAGAGCCCAGGGAGCCTAGGGTCCAGAATCTGCACAAAGCAGGGTCACAATGTATAGCTGCAATTTTGTGTTTTCTTTTGAGATGGGGGTTTTCCTACTGTATGACTGTCCATGATGTGTGTTGTGTGCCGCTGCGCTGTGGAGTCAGGACAGCTCTGGAGTCTTTCTCTCCTACCCCATCATGATCCCCGGATCCTCACAGAGCAGAGCTGTGTGTGTGTGTGTGTGTGTGTGTGTGTGTGTTCCTTCTAGGCGGGGCTCCACCCTTACCACGCCCCCACCCCCTCACTGGGGATCCACCCCTCTGGGGTTTTTTGTATTCCGTGGGGGGTTTTTTTGGTGGTTTTGAGACAGGGTTTCTCTGTAGCCCTGGCTGCCCTGGAATGCCCTCTGTAGACCAGGCTGACCTTTAACTTACAGATCGCCTGCTTCAGGCTCTAAAGTACAGCTGCCCGGCCTCCCACTCCTGTGGAAGACATGCAGTTTTGACAACCCTCTGAGTCTCATTCCGTGTATTATGGTTGTAGATGCCGGTGGTCTGAAACAAGATTCCTAACTTCCAATTCATGACGACCCTCCTCCTCTGTGCCCTCCAAAGCGGTGGATTGGCAGGCTTGCACTGTGTGCCCTGCTGGAGGCATCTGGGTGTGGGTTGCAGGAAGCCTGGGTCACCCTCTAGGCGTTGGTGCAGTACCTCTTCTCATCCATAGATGGCGCTGCGGACTAAGGCAGAGGGAGGCTGTTGGAGCCATGTGAAGCCCGGAATGTTCCTCAGCTTCCTCCTGCTTCAACTCAGTAAGGCTTCCCAAGGCATGCTGCTTCTCCTGAGGTCCCAGGTTTTGTAGATCTTCATTTGGAGCATTTCCTGTCGTGGCGTCCTGTACTGTGTGACCTTTTCTGTCTGTTTTTGTCGCTGAGCACCATGTCTTCGGTGTTCCTCCACACTCTACTGGAATAATACCCAGGCTGTGACAGGGCACGCCTGACCTGCTCTCACGGCACGCATTGTCTATCCAGTACAGATGTGTTAGGGGGCCCTTCTGTTGGCCCAATGACTACCCTAGGCACATGGCCTATGTTCCTAGATACTTCTTTGACCACTGCCCCGTTCACCCTGGGACCTTCACATGGACACTGACCCCAACACCAACGTCAGTCTTCCCCACCTGCTTGCGTATCTGAAGACACAGAATCAGGCTTGGTCACCTCCATGCCCTCCTCAGACCCCACACGGTGTCCTTTAGGTTATCTTGAACGTCTGTGTGTAGTCAGGTCCCAGTGACACTGTGGCGGGGACAGCTGGCCTAGATCCCCAGAGGCGTCCTGCTGTACTAGGCCCTCTGCTTCTCCTGAGACTCAGCCCTGTGTCCACGGCTAGCCAGGTCCTGTAATCCACCATGAGTTCCCTGTCCCCCCGAAGGGCTGCAGATGAGATGGGTCACTAAGAAGGTGAAATAGAGCCCTGCGCAGTGTTTCTACCATCCGTCTCCAGAACTTTCTGTCTCCTCTCACTGACACTCTGTCCCATCTGACTCGCTCCCTCCCTCAGCTCCCACCATCCCACTTCCCCTGTCCATGGATGGCTCTGCCACCTCCAGGGACCTCTGGGAGTGGACCCTGTGCTGTGTGTGAGTGTGTGCATGTGTGCATACATGCATGTGTGCGTGCGTGCGTGCGTGCCTTCTGCGTCTGGGGCATGCTAATGAGCAGTGTGTTCTGGAGGTCCCTACATCTGAGAACATGTCAGGTGACCTTGTCTACTTTTCTTCTTGATTACTTGGGACTTTCACATCATGCACCCAGGTCCTCACTTCTCCCTCTCACCTGTGATCTCTCTCCACCACACACATATACACACACACATATACACATAAACATACACATATACACACACATACACACATATACACATATACACACATACACACATAAATATACACATACACACATATACACATACACATGCACACATATATACACACACATATACACGCATACTCACACATACACACAAACATACACACATACACACACATATACACACATAAACACACAAACATACATATATACACACACGCATACACACACATACACACACAAACATACACACATATACGCATACACACATACACAAACATGCACACATATATACACATACATACATACACACACACACACAACAGAAAAAGGCCACTTTGTGTTGTCCATATACACATTGGATCATGGTCAGACTCTTAGTGGCCAAGGAAAGGTAGGTGTGTGTTTCTCCTCCTGCACCCACCCACCACCACCCCACTAGAAGCCATCAACTATGGAGAGGCCCACAAGGACAACACATCGTCCCTGCACCCATGCCATGCCATCAAGGGGCGGGACCCATGAATATCTACATGGCTTTAGTGAGTGTTAATACTGCCATGGAAGTCAGCATGGCCCCTGGCTGTCTCAGGATCTACTCATAGGCTTCAGTGGCTGCACAGACCACTGTCACTTCAGCATGGCCTTGGCTGGCTAGACATGCCTCTCATATCCAGAAGGCCCCCTTGAACCGGGTAGTGGTGGCATACACCTTTAACCTCAGCACTCTGGAGGCAGGCAGATCTCTGAGTTCGAGGCCAGCCTGGTCTACAGAGTAAGTTCCAGGATAGCCCGGGCTTTACAGAGAAACCCTGTCTTGAAAAAACCAAAAGTAAAAAAACAAACTACAAAGAGAACAGAAGGCTCCTGAGGCCACGAAGCCCGAGGGCAAAACCAAGGCAGCAGGCAGCAGCAACGGACAGGACCGGACCGATATGTCCACACTGAGCTCAGGCTTCAGGCTTCATCCTGGCCTGGCTCAGCAGCGTAGACCACGGACGCCAACGTGGCCTCCTGTGGCATCCACGGCCATAGCAGTCCTTCAAGGAGTCCAGTCCAGACCGTGGGCCTTTGAAGTTGCCCAGAGCCAGGCAGCATCAGAGGCGGAGTCTGTGTCTGCACAAACTCTAGGGGCGGTGCAGCCTTCCCACCAACACTGCTCTGTACTCCTCTGATCTTCCTAGCTCTCCACCACGTATCTGTTCGTCGTAGAGGAGGTGGGGGGCTCGACTTTAACTTTCTAGAAAATAATTCTTATATTGGGAGGTGGTGACACACGCTTTTAATCCCAGCACTCAGGAGCCAGAGGCTGGTGGATGTCTGTGAGTTTGAAGCCAGCCTGGTCTATGAAGGAGAGGCTTAATAGAAATAGACCAAGCCGGGCGATGGTGGCGCACGCCTTTAATCCCAGCACTCGGGAGGCAGAGGCAGGCGGATCTCTGTGAGTTCGAGACCAGCCAGGTCTACAAGAGCTGGTTCCAGGACAGGCTCCAAAACCACAGAGAAACCCTGTCTCGAAAAACCAAAAAAAAAAAAAAAAAAAAAAATAGAAATAGACCACCCAAAGGAAGTTCTTCCAACCATTCTTACAAGGAGAGTGGGTGCCCTTTGTTCTGTCCTGGCCGCCTGCACAGAGAGGACTCTTAGCCGTTGAGCCATCTCTTGAGCTCCAGAGCTCATTCCTTGACATCTAGCATTTTGTATGCACATGGCCCCAGACCGTACGTAGCTCTAGAACTCCATGGGGGACGTGCCATTCAAGCTGTAGAATTCAGCACAGCTGCCACCTGCCAGAACGGAAAGACGGAATCCATCCAGGTCCACAGTCTGGGAGCACCTCTAGTACACGGACCGTGCGTTCTGGCGTTTGGACTTCTGCAGTTCTGCTTCTGGCTAACTTGTTGCTAACTGAAGCATGTCACCCCAGGATGTGGTTTGTGCTCCGGGTTACACTGGAGTCTAGACACAGACAACAGCTAGAGTGTGCTTACCTGTTGGCTCTTAGACACTTTCCATTGGCTAAAACCTGTGTCTGACCCAGGACACCAGAACCCACATGGTAGCTCACTGCCACCTGCAGCTCTGGGGCCTTCCCCTGGCCTGCAGACACCAGGCAAACATGTGTTGCACAGATACACATGCAGGCAAAGCACACTGATCAATTTTTGTTTATTTATTTTTTTGAGACAGGGTTTCTCTGTAGCTTTGGAACCTGTCTCGGAACTAGCTCTTGTAGACCAGGATGGCCTCGAACTCAAAGAGATTCGCCTGCCTCTGGTGTGTAGGTGTACACTCAGACAGGCACTGTACACATAATTAATAAATAAATAAATAAATAAATCTTTTAAAAAGACACACATGCTCATAAATAAAAATAATAAAAATTAAAAATGAATAGCTGGATGTGGTGGTGTACTCCTTCAGTCCCAGCACTCTGAAAGCAGAGGCAGGAGAATCTCTGTGACTTCAAGGTCAGCCTGCTCTACGAGAGTGAGTTCCAGGACAGCCAGGGCTACCCGAAGAAACAAAAGAAAAACTGAGGTTCAGGAGGCGGCACACAGCCGGGCGGAGGACGATCTGGGATTGAGTCTGTCCTGCTGACTCAAGTCCCCAGCTCACACCCTGGTCCTCGCGATGCTCAATAACGACAATCTCATTGGCTAGAGTTGGTGCTGGTCACGCCTTCATCCCTACGCCTCTAGAATCCTATTGGTCCGGCGGCTGAGGCCAACCTTGCACACTAGGCTGAATCGAAAGTGTTGCCCGGCAACCGCTGGCTTCTTGATGACCCGGGCTGCAGATGTGCTGTCGACCCGCACGGCAGGGCACACGTCTGTATCGTCCAAGAGCCTGTTAGAGTCGGGAGACGCGGACCTCAAGCCTGGACCCACCTCCTGCTAGCTGCCAGAGCCTCAGTTTCCTGTATAGCCTGGGCCCCGTGTGGCCAGGCTGACTGCGAATTTAGAAGCTTAAAGGTCCCAAATTGGTCATCTTATGTGTCTTGGGGTCACAAGTCTAATAAGGCCGGTAAAAGACAAGAGCTCCTGAGTAAATTGGAGAGCATGGGGACTTTGGGAGAGGGTTGAAAGGGAGAGAAGAGGCAGAGAGGGGAGCAGAGAAAAATGTAGAGCTCAATAAAAATCAATTAAAAAAATAATAAAGTCGGCATGGCCGGGCTGGTCTCTCCCTGGGGCTCTGGCACTTGCCCCAGTGTGTAGAAGACACAAACCCCTCGGCCAGCGGCAATCTCCTCTCTTCCTAATCGACTGCACAAAATCGCTGCCTCTGCTCTGAGCCTCTGTCCCCATTTGAGGACTCCACAGTGACACTGTGCATCCGATAATCCACGATGGTCCACAGCTCTCGTCGGAGTCCCCTCTGCCCCAGGAGGTGACCAGGCACACCTCTCCCAGTACCTCACCTCACCCTAACCATCCAAGTTCCCATGCAAACTCTTGGTTCTAAAATGTGGCACCCTACATCCCTGTCCGGAGACAGGCCAGCAAAGACCAGATGACCAGGACCTAGACTTCCCAAAGCCACCTGGTGTCCTCAGGATTCCCCCAGAGACCAGAAGAAGACAGCAGATTGGCCAGTGGTTGGTCCATCAGTCACTAGGACAGGTTGGTGGCTTGGAACCAACTGCTGAGCCAGCTCTTCCCAGCCACACTGCACAGCCTCTGTCTTCCCTTAGGGACTGAGCGCAGTGATGGACCCCAAGTGGGGCGGGACTTGTGTGGTGTGATCTGATCAGGAGGACAGGGCCCCAAGGCTGCCAGGACACTCACTGCCTGGTCAGACCTGGCAGTCACAACACCCAGGCCACACCCACGGCTCCCAGGTTTCTTCCAACTCCCAGTATAGAACACTGACAGGCCCAGGCCATGGCCCTGTCCTGCTCTGTTTAGTGACTCAGCCTGCTTACAGCCAATTGCATCAGATCAGCCCCTGGCCAGCCACAAAGGCCAGTTTTGCTTGCATGGGTGCCTGTCTCTACACTGAAACACCACCACCACCACCACTGAGCTGTCTGGGGTAGAGTGTGGGGTGAGTGCCATGCCTGGGAACTCAGAATACACTTCAAGTCCAACTACCTCAGCCTTAGATGGTCATTCTGAACCCAGAACGCTAGGCTGTGGGCTCGTTCAGAACCTGCTTGGTATTAAGGGTTCTGTATGGAGTCCCTGAGCCTGAGATGCCAGTTTTGAGCGGGTTAGGAAGGACTCCCCTCCCCAAAGATATAGGTATGATGTAGGGATCCATAGCACTCCCAACTGGGCCTCACACTAATGTATGTGGGCAGAATATCTGCTGAAACCAAGGGAAGAGAAAACGGGTGCACACAGGAGGCAGGTGATGGGAGCAGAAGCGGGGACAATGCCAGGTACCTGAGGTTGGGAGATCGCTATGGCCCAATTCTGTCACCACAGAAAAGAGATTGCTGGGGCCATGCAAAGCTTGGAACTAGCCTGAGCCACACAGTGAGTTCCTGTCTCAAAAAACAAAACAAAACAAAAAAACAAGGGGGCTGAAGGGAGAACACAACAGGTAGGATTCCTGGCTGCCCTTCCAGAGGACATGGGCTTGGTCCCCAGCACCCACATGGCAGCTCCCACCTGTCTGCAGCTCCAGTTCCAGAGGATCTCATAACCCCACATAGACATGCATGCTTGTGCACAGAAAATAAAGTCAAATTTAAAAGAAGAAGAAGAAAGGAGGAGGAGGAGGAGGAGGAGGAGGAGGAGGAGGAGGAGGAGGAGGAGGGGCAGTGGCTCTGAGCGCTGCTCCAGCAGCTGGAAAGGTCTGGTGGCAAGGAAGGAAAGAAAACCAAGAAGCCAGCCTGCTGGGAACTGAGCCAAGTGATGCAGGAAACTCAAGCTCTCTGCCTCAGGCCCCACCTCATTTCCTGTTTGTAGTCTAAGAATTTGCTCAGACCTAGTGCTCTGGCGGCTCCACTCAGGCTAACACTTTAAGACTCTTCCAAGGCTAGCCCTTCCTCAGAACCCTTGGACCTTCTCCATCCTTCTTGCCTGGTGGTGTCTTTCATTTGCTAAGGCTAGCCCCACCCATCACCTGGTCAGCCATGCCTAGTATGGAAGGACAGAGGAAACTCCTGCGGGGCAGGCCTCTGCAGGACACCCGTGACATCTCCCTGGGGCAGAAGCTGCAGCAGCTAGGAAAGTCAGGGCCTCTAGTCACCCCAGGTCCAAACCCCCATGCCACGGGAAGCCTGGCTTGGAAACAGGAGGCTGGTGGCAGAGACTTGACAGCAAGCTGGCGGCTTGCCCAGGCAAGACAGGGCATGGCAGGGCATGGTAGAGTGAACAGCTGCCAGGCCCTTCCTGGGGCCTACAGGACGGTACATCCCCTTCCTGTTTCTACTGGCAGCCATTCCCAGACACAAGCGTGAAGGGTGGTCCCTCCATGTAACCTGTAGACCACAGGTGACTACTTGCATGTCTGAAGACATACTTGGTTGTCATACCGGGCAAGGTCAACACACCCCACTTTGTAAGGTTTAGCCTAGTGCCCCCGAGGACTCCAGGAAGAAAACCCAGTCAAGGCCCAGCGTCTGGTCTCTGAGCTACCTGTTTCCCCATTTATAACACAAGGCTCCTGAAGGGAGTCTCAGGACCAGGCTCGGGTAGGAAGGGCATTGGCCAGATTAGGGAACAGAATTGCTACCTCAATCAGAGCTCAGAAATTTGGCTTTTCTCCCCAGTGTCTGAGATAAACTGCACGGAATAAGAGCCCCAGCTTAGGGTTGTTTCTTGTGGTCAGTGTGAGCAGCTGGCCAGTGCGCCACACTTGCGTGTGGATGCCAGCATCCCGTCCCAGGAGGGCATCCCAGCTGCACGCCAGGAATTTTTGTATCATCTTATTTAGCTTGTTAGTTTGAGATAAGGTCTTGTTCAGTATCTGCAAGCTACAGAGACAGGCTGGCCCTGAACTTGAAGCAATCCTCCTGAGGGCTAGCTCTGTGTGTGTGTGTGTGTGTGTGTGTGTGTGCATGTGTGTGTGTGCGCGTGCGCGCGCGCACTTGTGGGTGTGGGTCCCACAGCACACATGCAGCGGTTAGTCATGGCTGCTTGAGTCCATTTTCTCCTATGTGGCTCCCAAGGAACTCAAGTTGTCCAACTTGTTGGCAAGCTCCTTTAAGGCTGAGCTGAGGTCCTTGTTTATGTCTGCTGGGAACCAATTCTGCCGACTGCCCTGGGCTGAGTTATGTCCTCTGCCCAATCTGTCCATGCCATGAACCTTATGCCAGTATGAGGATTTGATTTGGAGACAGAAATATCTGCAGATGTAATTACTAACAAAGACGATGAAGCTCAGGAGATGGACGAATGGCTCAGAGGTTACGCCTTGTTGTTATTATTTTATTGTTTTTCTGAGACAGGGTTTCTCTGCAGCTTTGGAGCCTCTCCTGGAACTTGCTTTGTAGACCAGGCTGGCATCGAATTCACAGAGATCCGCTTGCCCCTGTCTCCAGAGCGCCTCCACTGCTCAGGGCCTTAGAGGACTCAGGGTTCAGTAGCAGCACCCACATCAGGCGGTTTCCACAGCTGTAACTCCACCCCTGCACAGGTTCTTCAGGCATCTGCATTCAAGTGGCACACCAGACTCACACACACACAAATGACACTCAGGATAGCGTCATGGACTTCTCTCCTTTGGCTTCCCAATTCCCTAGGGAAAGCCAAGTCCTCGTTCGGCAACTAGACACGATCAGCCTCAGCAGGGGAAGGTGGTGAAGGCTTTTAGACAAACTGGCGGGGAGAGGGAAAACGCTGTTCACACAAGCAACTGAGTCTGACGGTATCAGAACCTGAATCGGGGATCCCGGCTCCTCCTGTTCCAAGTACCCCCACCAAGTGCTCCAAGGACCCGAGAAGCTCAACAGAGAGCCATGGCACAGGCCAAGGGCATCCATATTCTAGTTTCTAGGTCAAACCAGGGCGGGTTTGTCCTCCCTAGGCAACAGGCTTAAGGACAGGGCTCAGAACTTCCTGCAGCGGAAGTCAGGGGAGCAACTGTTTGGGACGGGAGGAGGGCGGACTCAACGACCAGACTGAAGCTTTGAAGACCCTTCTGCGCAGGCGCGAGCGAGCCCCAGAGGCCCCACAAAGACCTCTCAGCCGGGTCCGGATCGCGCAGCCGCACTCGGCGCTTCCTCAATGCTCCGCCCGCCACGCCCCTCGGAGTCTAACCCCCCCCAACAAGCTCGAAGTGCGCAGCCGCGCTCGGTGTCCCCAGCACGCTCTTTGCGCAGCGGCACTCGGAGCCCAGCTAAGCTCCGCCCCTCACGCGGGGAGCGCGCAGCCGCATTCGGCATCCCCGGCCTGCTCTTCTCTCAGCAGCGCTCGACCCCTGGAAGCTCCGCCTCCTCTGTTCCCTGAGGGGGCGGGGCCTGCAGGGAGGGGCGGGTCCACTCCGGGACCGCGCCTATAAAAGCGGCCGCGCCGGCCGCGCGCGCGGCTCCTCTCGGTGGCGGTGGCCCAGTGGAGGGGTTCGTGGTGGCGGTGGTGGCGGCGGCGGCGGTGGCGGTGGCGGCGGCGGCGGCGGCGGCGGTGGCGGCGCTGTTCCCCGCGCAGTCCTTGGAGCGGGGTCCGGGCTGTGCGAGGTCCGGTGACGGCACTGCGACCCCGGCCGGTGTCCGATCCCGGTGAGCGCGGCGCCAAGGGCGATATTTCCTGAGGGAGGAGGGAAGCCCGAGCCAGGCGCGGGAGCTCCGTCGAGCCCCGGCCGCCCCCGCCCGACCAAGCGCCCCGCTCAGCGCCGGCCCTTTGTCTCTTCCGCCCGCAGGGTCGTGTCCCAGGCCGCTCCCCGGGCCCCGCGTCCCCTCCCCCGCTGGCGGGGCCCGGACTGAAGATGGTGCAGAAGAGAGCAGCCGAACTTCAAGGCTTCCACCGTTCGTTCAAGGTGAGGGGGTCCTGTCCGGGGGGCCCACCGCAGTAGCGGGTGCGGCGGATGAGCCTGTGCAGGGCCTGGGAGGGGTTCTTGCCTTGGACTTCGGCGCTGGAGGCAGTCGGGGTCAGCAGGCCGCAGCCCTGTCCCCTGCCACCTAGTAGCTCTCTCTCTTCCAGGACTCCCCCCTAAACACACCGGGCTTGTCGCTCCTAGTCCCTTGCAGTCAGCTTGGTCAGTTTGGTCTTCTGTTTGGGTGTGTGATCCTAGGCAAATCTTGTGTTCCTGTTTCCTGCAACTTCCAAGCCTGCTTTGTGCTGGTTGGGAGAGTCAGCAGGCTGCAGCACGGTCTCTGGCCACCTACTAACTCTCCCTTCAGCACCTGCCCCAGGCTCCTATCACCTCTCAGTCCCGTCCCTCTTCTGTGTGTAGTCTCAGGTGAACCCTACTTTTGTTCTCTATGATCTGTACGCTTGTCGCAGGCTACAGCCCTGTCCCCAGCTGCCTAGGACCCTCCGTCTGCGTGTGACTGGTGGCTCCCATGTCGCTTGCAAACCGTCCGATCTCAGTCCTGTGCCCCCCACCCCACTTTCTGTGTGTGACCCCACTTGCTCTGGCTGGGAGGGCGTCAACTGCGGCTAGGTCTCTGAGGAACTCCCCCAGGTTTGCTTGTGATTGTTGTGATCTCTCAGCCTGTTCTCTTCCCTACTTGTGTGTATATATGTCCCGGGGAAGCCCTGTCTGTCTCCTGCCGTCTCCACGGCTGTGTGTGGTTGGTCGGGATCAGCAGGCTGCTGTCTCGTGGGGAAACCCTTGGGCGCATTGGTGTGCAGTGCCCCACTGCAACTCCCCACACAGACACCCGGTGGTGGCCTGTGTATGCCTTCCCTCAAGACACCCTGGCCCAAACTGTTATTTCCTGTCAGAACAGGAAGTTTCTGCAGTGTTGTTAATGGTGGCTGACAGTCTTCTTAGATGAGTGAATCTGGGGGTGATGAAGGTGGGCAGGTGCTAAGCAGAGCCCCCCACGGGGCCTGGCCTGAGGGACACAGTGATGTCATCCTGCCCACCCCACCCGGAAGGCTGCATTATGTAATGGCTTCCCGGGGCAGGGACCTGTTGCCCAATAGAGAAGGCAGGAGTGTGTGTTTGTATACACACGCCTGCACCCCTGTGGGAGGAGCATGCAGATAGGGAAGAATTCCCAGGCCTGTCCAGCCAGTGCCCCTGGCCAGCTGCCCCACCCCTGCCCCAAATGCCTGTTCTCTTTGGTCAGCTGCTTTGGGGCTGAGCAGAAATGAAAGCTAGATCTGAGAATGTCACCTTACAGTGGCTTTTACCCTCCTGGGGCTTTGTGTGAGCCTAGATGGGGTCCCCACGTGGGGCCTACAAGGCTGCCAAAGCAAACCGTAGCTTTCTGGAAGATTCTAGCCACCTCCCGCCAGGCCTGCTGACTCAAGGCCCTTGGCTAGACCCAAGGGAGGCTAGCTGGGCCACACCGCACTTGGGACTGCAGGCTGCCTTCCGTGCAGAGATGGGACTGGTGGGTGGCCCTGCAGGCGGACAGAGACTGGTCCCTCGAGGAATCGCCTTCTGGAACCCCACCCTATGTGGCTGCTTTCTTGGAGCCCAGCCACTGCCCCTCAAGTACCCCCTACGGCTGGGTAGAGAGGCACGCCGGCCAGTCCTACCGGGTTTACTTTTCTGTTTTCTGTTGTTTTTCTTTCTGGAGTTTAACAGGAGCTGGGGATGGAGCCTGAGGCCTCACACTTGCTAGACAAGTGCTCTACAAACTGAACTACAGCCCCAGCCCTGCTTTCTTTCTTTAATGTGCAAATCGGGGTCTCCCTAAAGGGGTGCCCCAGCCAGCTGGTCTCCCTGGGCAGGGTTCTCAGTCTGCTCAGCTAAAGGCTGGGATAGGCAAGTGGCCGACCCCTTTCACTCATGGATGGTCCAGAGCTGGGGACAGCTGCCTCCTGTCTCACCTGACAGCCCACCCAGAGGAAGGTCACGGGGCTGGGGTCATGCGGCAGGTGCCATGGCTGGCCTTTGATCTCAAACCTCTTCTAGTTGCTCGCCACCCCCCCGCCTCACTTGCATTGCAGATGGCTGCCTTGGGTCTTCCGGGTGCCAAGGCTTATCAGAGTACTGTATGTGTGTGCCCTCTTTCTTCCCCATGATCTGCTGGGGGCAGGTCAGCGTGCAAGGCCCTCCTACATTGCTGTCCGTCTGGCTCTTTCCGCTATAGTCTCCAAGGGGCAGTGACTTCACCTAGGTTCCCCACACCCATTCATGGTCCACGTCTCGTTGTCTGTGTGGGTTTACCTCAGTTTCCCAGCTTGCAGACCCCCCCTGGTGACTTCAGCCCTAGGATGAAGCAGCGTTTCCCTTCCACCCTCTGGCAGCTGGGTCCTCTGGTGTTCCATTTGGACCCTAACCGCCCTAAGAAGGCTTCTCAGACACTGCAGGCTGTGGATTGGGCAGGCCCTGGACATATACCAATGGTGTCTTGCCTGTGAACCCTTGCCACTGGCTATGTGTGCCAAATCGGTGACCCTGGGGTTAACAGTCATCATGAGTTAGGTGGCTTTGGATCTACATAGCACATTGAGAGGGTGCCATGGCACACAGAAATGCCCCTACCCAAGACTCCCAGAGGTCAGGCACTGCATTCATGTTTGTGGGAGGAAGAGCAGCACATAGCATAGGGAATAGAGGTGGTGGTGTCCTGTGCCACAGGGAAACTGAGGCCTAAACCCAAGGGTGTGGCCCTGAGATAGGCTGTGGGAAAACAGGCTGTCAGTCCCGCCCAAGGCTTCCCTGCCGCTGCCTCCACCTTTGATCCCACGCCTGTCCCTGAGGTCAGCCCTCAGTCAGCTGGGCAGACAGGCATCCTCATTCTTCTCACAAGCAGAGAAGGCAGGCCATGTGGATTAGACTTCCTGTCACTCAGCTGCAGGCTGGAAGAGGAAGATCATGTTCCCCACAGCCAGGCAACAGTGTCCCTCAGTGTGGTGGACACGGGGCTGGGCCATTCTCTCTGGTGTGTCACTGGCCACCTCCTACACTAAACCAGTAACAGGAGTAGGTGACAACCACATGGCCCAGTGTCTCCTTGTAAAACTCATGAGTCGGGATCCTTTGGACCCCAAGGGACTCTGCCTCGTACAGTTGCCTGCCACTGAGGTCCTGAGACACTTCTTATGTGAAAGTTCATGTCCTGAGTCTGGAGGGCGAAGACTTAGCCGCTGTCCTGTCCTGAGTGCTTATGGGTTGTTCAAGGGCCCCGGGTGCTGCTCACCCTCCGCCTCAGCACTGTGAGGGAATGATCTTTGGGTCGCGCATTCTGGCAGAACCACCCTGAATGTACTCCCCCCAACAGGGGCAAAGTCCTTTCGAGCTGGCCTTCTCCTTAGACCCCACCCAGCACGGGGATACTGACTTCAGCCCAGAGTGTGAGGCTCGACCTGGTGAGTACCCACAAAGTGGGCAAGATACAGGGTCCCTGTGGAAGGCAGGCTCTGCCAGGCTGTATACGTCTGGGTCTCTGTCCTCTGCAGACATGCCCTCCAGCCAGCCCATCGACATTCCGGATGCCAAGAAGAGAGGCCGGAAGAAGAAACGTTGTCGGGCTACCGACAGCTTCTCAGGCAGGTTCGAAGGTGAGTGGGTGTAGGTACGGGGTCTGCTGAGGAGGGGACACTGGGCTACTGTCCCTCATCTCTTCATTCGTGTACCAGATGTCTACCAGCTGCAGGAGGACGTGCTGGGAGAAGGGGCCCATGCTCGTGTGCAGACCTGTGTCAATCTGATCAGCAACCAGGAGTATGCTGTCAAGGTAAGCTGTGGCCGCTCCAGGGGCCAGTGGCCTTTGAGCCCCCAGATGACAGCCATGGGAAACAAGTATCTAAAAATGGCCCCAGAACTTGTAACTCAGGCCACCCTAGAAATCCAGGTCAGACCTAGAGTCGGAAAGGCACGATGACAGCTGGCCTTTGCCCACTCCGTGTGTTGAAGGCCAGTGAGCCCTAGCATGGTTACTGAGAACTAGAAACTTCTGTCAGGCCATGCTGGTCCTCTGCCTCTGAGGATGACTGGCTTGGAGCGGTAGTGCAGCCCTGGGTACTGCGGAAACCCAGGATGGACCCTCAGCCTTCTTGCCGCTCCCTGTCCCGCATGTGCCTAGAGCCCTGTAGGCCTGGTACAACCTTATGACCTTGGAAAAAGCGCTGTAACATGATTGGTCAGCTGCAGCCTAGCGGGGCTCCTGGTCTCAGAGTGCCAGGGAAGGAAAAGGATGAGTCATATTCTGAAAGTTGGGGTGTCAGAGCTGGGGTCCCTGAGAGTTCCCAGGCAGGTGCTTAGCTGCTTGCTGTCCTCCTGGGGACCCTGCTAGGCAGCCTTGTCACTTGTCATGGGCAGATAGGGAAGCTGAGGACCAGAGTGGGCAGGTAGCCTAAACTGGATTCACTACTGGTGGCTTCTCCCTGCTGTGAGCCAGAGTGACAGGTGCTAGGACCTGGGGGCTTCCTGTTGGTGTCCCTGGTGATGATTGACACCTTGGGACAGTGGGGGTGGGGGTGTCAGCATAGGAGGTAGTGAGGACCAGATTTGGGGTGGCTGGAGGGGAGGGGGTGCTAGGGAGGGCCAGGAGTATAGAGGTTCCTGTGGAGCTGACCCCACTTCCCCAAGGGGGGGGTGAGTTTTATTAGTTTGATGCAGGATATTTGGACCACCCTCCAGGTCTGGTTTCTAGTGATAGAAGGCCCCTTGCTGGGATGGTTTTTTTTTTGTTGTTGTTGTTTGTTTGTTTGTTTGTTTGTTTTTTTTGGGGGATCTAGGAGAGGTGATGTTTTGAAACAGGGCTTTTCTGTGTAGCCCTGACTGTCCTGGAATTCACTCTTGACTACACTGGCCTCTGCCTCCCTAGTTCTGGGATTAAAGGCGTGTGCCACACCACCTGGCTTGGGATGGGTTTTTGTTACCAAATACTGGGACAATATCCTGGCAGTGGGACCCTGCACCTTCCACCTGATAGGTGAGGAGGTCAGAATACCAGCCTAGGGAGCACAGGAGTCCTGGGGATCCCTCTTTTCCAGGAGCAAAGGTTCTCTGGTGCTTTCTAGGCCTTCCTTCTACTGGGTACAAAGGGCCTGGCATCCTGAAGTTCAGGCTCACTGCTGGCCTGAGCCAGACCCAGGCCCTTGGGGCCAGTTCCCCATCTGGTCTGGAGCAGAGGAGGAAGGACTGGTATGGTACTGGCTGGGCTGGCAGCCAGGTAGCTTACTGCCTTGTTGCATGGGTCACATGGGAGCTGAGACTGCTTGGCCCTGCCCTTGCTGGGGCAGGGGTGGCAGCCACCTGGTAGAGAGGACTCCTGTAGGAATTCAGCCTCAAGCAGTCCTGTGAGGCCATTGGGTTAGGGTGGAGAGCTGGCTGCTTCCCACAACTAGGAAGTTTCAGGTCCTGGGGCCAGCCATGTCCTTCTGAGCTGAGGACCCAGGCTCTGGCGTCAAGTTTATGCAGGGTCCAGGTGGGCCCGTTGGAGGTTTGCCAGCTCCCTCGGGCTGTGTCTGAGCAGCTTTTCCAGGTGCCCTGTTCCTCCCTGCGTCGCAGATCATCGAGAAGCAGTTGGGCCACATCCGCAGCAGGGTGTTCCGGGAGGTGGAGATGCTGTACCAGTGCCAGGGACATAGGTAAGGTGGCTGCCTGGGCCATCTCTCCAGAGCCTATCACCTCAGCAGGGGAAGGGCTGGGCTCAACCAGAAATACAGGCTTTCTGTGGATACCTTTCTGTGGGCGCCATGAGGGTGTCGCCTCCCAGACTGGGCAGCAGGTGCTGAGGACCTCGGGATGCCTCAGTTTCTTTTCTGCCTCTCCCTCCCAACTCAGGAATGTCCTAGAGCTGATTGAGTTCTTTGAGGGGGAGGACCGCTTCTACCTGGTGTTTGAGAAGATGCGTGGAGGTGGGTGCTAGCGGGGGAGGATTTGGAGTGGGAGCTGGGGACCACCTTCCATAGGGCCCCAGCTTGGAGATGGGAATTGGGGCTGTATCTTCTGTCCAATGGTCAGAGCTCAGGGTGGGGCATCTCTGACGGCGTGGAGGTGGTGCTGGGGGCTGGCTGGTCTACGGAGATGACCTAGCTGCCCCTGGCCTGCACCACAGGGTCCATCCTGAGCCACATCCACAGAAGGCGCCACTTTAACGAGCTGGAGGCCAGCGTGGTGGTGCAGGACGTGGCTAGTGCCCTGGACTTCCTGCATAACAAAGGTGTGGTGGAAGATTGTGGAGACTGCCCCAGGCCCTGGTTGCTTTAGAGGATCCCGCCCCTAACTCCCTGCTCCACCTCCCTAGGCATCGCCCACAGAGACCTAAAGCCCGAGAACATTCTGTGTGAGCACCCCAACCAGGTGAGGCGCCTGACTGACCCCTCCCTTGGGAGACTAGAGCAGTGGGGGCCCTACAGGCCAGAGCTCCCACAGTGCTGGTCCCACCCCCAGGTCTCCCCGGTGAAGATCTGCGACTTTGACCTGGGCAGTGGCATCAAACTCAACGGAGACTGCTCTCCCATCTCCACACCTGAGCTGCTCACCCCGGTGAGGGCGGGGCGGGGCGGGGCGGGCTCCACAGCTTTCCCCTGCCAACGTGGCCTTCTGCTTGGCAACAGCTGTGGGTTGACTGGCGGGCCCGGGGTGGAGTCAGCCCCATCCCTGCTGATGGGGGGGGGTGGGGGGGCATCAGTCTTTGATTGGCTGGACCTCTTGTCTCTCCTGACTTGTGCCCGCCCCGCAGTGTGGGTCGGCTGAGTACATGGCCCCAGAGGTGGTGGAGGCCTTCAGCGAGGAGGCCAGCATCTATGACAAGCGCTGCGACCTGTGGAGCCTGGGCGTCATCCTCTACATCCTGCTCAGCGGCTACCCGCCCTTCGTGGGCCACTGCGGCAGCGACTGCGGCTGGGACCGAGGGGAAGCCTGCCCAGCCTGCCAGGTGCGCCTGCCTGAGTCCCTGGGATGAGAAGTGAGGTTGCTGTAGCTGTCCCCGGGAACCAGGACCTCAGACTGAACCCTCAGGCCCAAGTCATTTTTTTTTTTTAATTTGTGTATTCTGCCTGCATGTATGTATGTGTACCGTGTGAATCTTTGGTGCCTGTGGAGGCCAAAAGAAGGCATTGGGTCCCCTGGGGCTGGAGAGATGTTGTGAGCAACCATTGGGTGCTGAGAACAAACCAGGGTGCTGCCTGCCCTTGTGCATCTGGACCTCCTCCAGTGTCCCTCGCACTCTGTCCTTATGGGGCCCCGCCCACCCTCCGTTGCAACTGCTGCGTGGGGCCAGGTCTGAATGGGGTGACTCCTCTCCCCTGCCCAGAACATGCTGTTCGAAAGCATCCAGGAGGGAAAGTATGAGTTCCCGGACAAGGACTGGGCCCACATCTCCTTTGCCGCCAAAGACCTCATCTCCAAGCTGCTGGTCCGAGACGCCAAGCAGAGGCTGAGTGCTGCCCAAGTCCTTCAGCACCCATGGGTGCAGGGGGTGAGCTGTGGGGCCTGAGCAGGGGTCTCCGAGCCCCAGCTTCGTCTGGTGGGCATTGGGGCCTCACATTAAGCATACAAAAGGGTCCAGCATCATGACTGGGAGTGGTTTCCAATGGGGCCAGCGAGCACCCTCCCTGCCCAGCTGAGCTCAGACTGTCTGGCCACGGTCACTGAACTCCTCAATGAGGTTCTGCCACTCCGGGCACCTTGCTTTCTTAATGCCGAGTTGGTATCCCTGAAAGTCCCCAGGCCAGAGTGACTCACCCTTTCTGGGGACGGACAAGGGGATAGGGTGAGCTGGGAACTGTACAGAGGATTATGTGGTAGGGTCTCGCAATGGTGAGCATGGATTGGTAACGGCCAAGACCCTTCAAGTGCCCTCTGACCCCCAACCCTGCCCTTCCTTCTTGCAGTGTGCCCCAGAGAACACCCTACCAACACCGTTGGTTCTGCAGAGGTGAGCCCTGATATCTTGGGGTGTGTGTTTGGGCTTTTATTTTTCTGGGGTGCTAGGGGCACCTAAGCCAGAGCCCTTCCAACGCTCAGGTACCGTAGCAATGAGCCCCTTGGGATATTAGGGCCACAGAGGCCTAAGTGAGGACCTGGCTCCTAAGTGCTGTGACCTGGGAGTTGACTCAGCAGCTCCCGTTGAGGGTCTTGGCACCTGGAAGGGTACTGGAAGTAGGGTGGGTATCTTCACAGGACTGTAGAGAAGGGTACACTCTTGTGACAATCCCCCATCCTCTTCCCAGGAACAGCTGTGCCAAAGACCTCACGTCCTTTGCGGCTGAGGCCATTGCCGTGAACCGGCAGCTGGCCCAGTGTGAGGAGGACGCCAGGCAGGACCAGCCCGTGGTCATCCGAGCTACCTCACGCTGCCTACAGCTGTCCCCACCCTCCCAGTCCAAGCTGGCCCAGCGGCGCCAGAGGGCAAGCCTGTCTGGTACCCCCGTGGTCCTTGTGGGGGACCGTGCCTGACCCCCACCAGCCCCTTGTATATACACCCCTGCCCTGCAGGGCCTGAAGGTTAGGAACCCCTTGCTATCCCAGGCACCAGCTCAGCTGGGTCCTACTGGGGGATGTAGGGTTCTGTTGGGAGGTGTTTTCTTTTTCTCCCTGTCCTCAACTCCCGCCCTGCCTATTTGGCTTTGTTTGGTTTTGTTTTTACCACTTTTGAAAGCAAGTGCCCAGGAGGAGGGCGGAGGGTTTGGGCCACTCAGCCTGCACCCCACGATGCTCGCCTGTAAACTGTGAAGCTCCTGCCACCTGCACCCCCACCTCCACTCCAGCCATTCTGCTGTCTTCCAGGGCTGGGGTCCCGCAGGGTCAGCACCCCTCACCTCTCCCTAGCCCTCAGTATTGTCAGGACAGGCTCTCCTGGTGAGCAGTGGCCCTTTTGTCTGTCCCCACCAGAGCACCCTTGGGGCAGAAGATAGAGACCTCTGGGGCAGATGGGGACAACGCACCTGCTTGATTCCCCAGTCCCTGTCACCTACCTGCCCTGTCCCTTGGAGGGTTGACAATCAAAATCTCCTCCCAGGCTGCTTAGCTCCTTGCCCTGGAAAAGACCCATAGCTCCCAGTCCCCCTTCCCAGGAGCAGGGCCTGAGGGCCTGTACCCAGCTAGCTCCACCAAGGCAGGAGAGGTGCTGGACAAGTCCCCGTGTGTCTCCCCACCAGGGCACCTGAGTGCCTCTTCTCAGGGCTCAGCCTGACCATGGCCACAGCTTGCC
Source organism: Microtus oregoni (assembly GCF_018167655.1). NCBI lineage: Eukaryota > Metazoa > Chordata > Mammalia > Rodentia > Cricetidae > Microtus > Microtus oregoni. Next base: position 3,884,579 of record NW_024543078.1, on the reverse strand, counting down.
CGATGCTGCCCCTGGGGTTCATGAGCTCTCCTGACACCCTTATGTTACCCTGAGCTATAGCCACACTCAGCGGTCCCTACCTTCCTCTGTCCCCAAGGACAGGGGGTGCCCTCAGGAAAGGAGCCAGCGTTGCCTGGGCCTCCCTCTGGGCATCTGAGCAGGGCTGAGGAAGCACTGGGTGGGCCTGCAGTGCCCCAGGCCTGGGGGCTGTTTCTAGCCATGAGCTACTATGCAATACGAGTTCCCATTTTCTCCGTGGCCCTGCTGGACGGGGAGGTGGGGGGGGTGGCTTTGGGGACCAGGCCACCCCGCCCTGCATTCTGCTCAGGTGTCTCCAGGGCTCCTGGCTCGAAACCCCTTGGTCAAGATTGTTTATCGAGTTTAGTTTAGGCTTTTTTTTTTTTTTAAAGAAATAATTTGACTTGCTTCCCTGTTCTTGAAGAGTACTTGAATGTTGGGGTCTGGTGGGTGGTGGCTTGGGATACCCACTGCCCAGCACCCTCCTCCCCGGTCTCATAGGATCATCACAGTGGGAGAGGTTGCCTTCAGTCCTGCCTCGGGATACATTTCCAAAGACCCCCTGGGGGCTCCCAGGCACCCGAGGACTAGCCCCTGCTGGGCTGTCACTTCCTTGGTCTTCTCTGTGTCCAACCAACCTGGAGGACGGGGCAGACCCCTTAACTGTGAAAGAGACATCCATGGCTTGGCCACCAACCATGCTGGATTCTGTTAGATGAGACCTGCTATAGGGCGGGGCGTGCAAGCACTTTGAGCTCAGTCCTGCCAGCTGGAAAGACCACAACAGACTCCTTTCCCACCGACTGTCAACGCCAGGATTTTGTATTCTGTTTTATAAGGATTTAATAAAAGTCATTTAAAAATCTTTGCGGTGCCGGCAGCAGAGGTCGGCTGCCCACAAGTTCGTAGTCCCTGGTTCCCTGGGCTCCTCCTTCACAACTTTCTAGGATGGGTTCCAGGGAGGTGACATCACCAGAGGGAAGCACAAGGCTAAAGAAAAACAAGCTTACAACTTGGCAGGGCAGTGACCCTGAGGGGCGGGGCTCCGTGCCCTGCGGGAGGGTTCCGGGGTGTAGATTGGTCCTGGTTGGCTGGCACGCGCTTCCCCGCTCTGTTTGTGCCACTATTCTCTGACCAAGCAGAACAGACTTGATCCAGCATGCGGGAGCCTCCTACAAGGCCGGGATTGGAAGGAGACAGGAGAGGTCGCTGCGCAGGCCTCATGAGTCCCCCTAGGTGGGGTCAGGTGGGAATTCTGCCGCACTGCTCCCGGAGTCCCCTACACCGGAATTTCCCTGCCACTGCAGGCTAGAAGAGGACAGGCTCCGCCGGCTTCGAGAAAACCACAAAAATAAATTCTAGTGCAACCTCGGCTAGGACGGCTAGGACGAGCTGTTCCTGGCAAGCAGCAGAGGGCAGGGAGCGGTCACTGGCGGGGCTGGCGGGGCGTGGTGCCACCTGGGAGGGTTAGAGGCTTGGCATGTGGTCCCCAGCGGTGTATCGGGCACAGGCCAGCTTGTGGCTCTGTTCTCGAGTCTGCCCCCCTTCCCCGCGGGGCACACTAGGAGTGGTGGCCCAGGCTCTCCGCAGTTAGAGGCAGGAAAGGGGCTGAGACCAGCCTGAGCTACATGGGATTCTATCTGTGAAAAACAACCAGAAGTGGACCGTCCACTTGCCAGCACACCTGACCACCTAAGTTTGATTGCCTTGCCCATTATGGTGCAGGGAGAGGCCCTGCTCCCAGAAGCTGCCCTCTGACCTCCACACCCACATTCATCCTCAACATTAAGTAAATGACAATTTTTTTTTTCTTTTCCAAGACAGGATTGATATCCGGGTCTTCTATTCAGGTCCACAAGGTTTCTCAGTAGCTTTGGAGCCTGTCCTGGAACTAGTCCTTGTAGATCAGGATGGCCTCAAACTCAGAGATCCGCCTGCCTCTGCCTCGCGTGTGCGGGATTAAAGGCCTGCGCCACCACTGCCCGGCAAGTACCAACACTTGTCTCACTGAGAGGAGTCCAGATAGCCTGAGTGGTGCTTCTGGAATGTTCCAGTGTCTGGGGATCTGACTGGGCAGTTTCCTGGCATACAGTGGATGGAGGCCCAGCATGGTGTTCTCAGGGCACAAGAGGACCTACAGTAGGACACCTGCGGGGAAGGAAATGGAAGACACCATGGCTCCTTCCGAGTTCCTCCAAACTTGCCATGCTCCTGCCTCAGGGCTAAGGTTACAGTATACATCACCATGCTCAGAAAAAAAAAATCCTTTTCCATCTTAAATTCAGTTCTTGGGGTCCCGTGAGTTGAGGCAGCAGACACTGGCAAACACATATTTTGTGTTTTTTTTTAATAAATTTTTGTTTGCAACGTTAGTAACCAAATCTAGAATCTGTCCGTGCCAAAGGCTCCACCTCTAGCTGTATGTCCAATTCTTCATTTATATGTCTTTGTATAATTTTTTCACTTTCATGTCTTTTAAAATTATTGGATTGTAGTCAGGCAGTGGTGGCGCACACCTTTAATCCCAGCACTCAGGAGGTAGCGGCAGGTGGATCTCTCTGAGTTGGAGGGCAGCCTGGTCTACAAGAGTGAGTTCCAGGACATGCTCCAAGACTACAAGAAACCCTGTTCAAGAAACAAAAAAATCCAAAGCCACAGAGAAACCCTGTCTCGAAAAACCAAAAGAAAAAAAGAAAAAAAATTTAAAAATATTGTTGATATTACTAATTTTATGTACTTAGGCATTTCCCCTGTATTACATTTGTGAGCCACAACCAGGCCTGGTGCCTGAGGAGGCCAGGGCAGACTTGGCGTCCCTGGAACTGAAGTTACCTATGGCTGTGAACTACCACATGGGTGCTGCGCAGAGAAGCCAGGTAAACCCCAGAGCATTGGGCCAGCCTCTCGTCAGTAGTATTATTTTGTAGACAACATCTAATGTAGCCCAGGTTGGCTCAAATTCATTCTGTAGCTGAGGTTTGCTTTGCACTCCTGATCCTCCTGCCTCCAACTCATGCGTACTGAGAGGACAGGCGTCCTCTGCGCACTTGGTTTAGCCAATGCTGGGAACCAATGCAGAACCTCACACCTGTTAGGGTAGAGCTTGCTTCCTGAGCGCTGTGATAACTGAGCTCCCAGCACCCTAACAACTGAGCTACCAGCACTCTGACGATGAAGTTCTTAATTTTACATTTTCACACAGGGGCAAAACCGAAGGAAGATGTTTGAAAGAGATGATTCAGATGGTGCGTTTATATTCCATGTTAGCTGGCAGCAGGGTTGGAGACAGATTACTTGTGGGGAAGAGAAGGAGCTCCAGAACGATAGCATCCCAGGAGTGGGCAGGGAAACTCAGGCTCATGTTTGGGTGGGGCTTGTCTTGTCTCCTGAAACTCATGATTATCCTGTTCACCAGAGCACAGCCAACGACTGTGAGGCCCACCCTCCCCCACAGAGACCAAGGCAGGAGCTCCTCCCCCTCAGCGATCAAGGCAGGGGCCTTCAGGGGTTTGGGCTAGCGCTTTGTGTGCCGTTTTAATATGGATTTTGAGACTGGGTGGCTTCTAACGCACAGAGATCTGCCTGCCTCTCCTTCCCAGTGCTGGGATTAAAGGTTTGTACCATCACCACCCAGATATAAAAAATGGAAAAATAGGTTGGGTGCTGGTGGCAGTATAGACCTTTAATCCCAGCACTCGAGAGGCAGAGGCAGGTGGATCTCTGTGAGGCCAGCCTGGTCTATAGAGTGAGTTCCATGACAGCCAGGGCTATGCAGACAAAAACCCTGTCTTGAAAAATCAAACAGGAATGCAGGGAGCTTGATGGTGTATGGCGCCCTCTAGAAGCCAGGGATGGGACCATAAATTAAATAAATGGCATTTAAGGAGGATGTCACTGGAGACTTGATATGTGCCCATTCTGAAATCCTGACATCCAGCCACACACGGAGGGAGAAAATGAGAGACTGCTCAGAACCCAACGATACTCACCACCCAGGGATACGTAGACACTGCTTCAAAAAATGACCAGAGAGCGGGCAGGAGATATGGTTCAGAGGTTTAGAGCACTGGCTGTTCTTCCAGAGGATGCGAGTTCAATTCCAAGCATCCACATGCAGCTCACAAGCACCTGTAACTACAGTTCCAGGGTATATGAAAACACATAAAGTTTTAAAAAATTTTTAAAACTAGCAGAGAGCAATAAAAAAAAAAAAAAAAACTAGTTCGAGACCAGCCTGGTCTACAAGAGCTAGTTCCAGGACAGGCTCCAAAACCACAGAGAAACCCTGTCTCGAAAAACCAAAAAAAAAAAAAAAAAAAAAAAACTAGCAGAGAGGGCTGCAGAGATGGCTCAGTGGTTAAGAGCATTGCCTGCTCTTCCTGAGGTCCTGAGTTCAATTCCCAGCAACCACATGGTGGCTCACAACCATCTGTAATGAGGTCTGGTGCCCTCTTCTGGCCTGCAGGCATACATGTAGACAAAATATTGTATACATAATAAATAAATAAATATTTTTTAAAAAAACTAGCAGAGAGCCAGGCTCTATCAAAACACCTACCCATGTCTCTTGCCCAGAAGAAAGATCGGGTTGCTCAAAAGAAGGCAAGCTTCCTCAGAGCTCAGGAGCGGGCTGCTGACAGCTAAAGCAATTTTCTATGAAGAGTTTTTCATAAAGATAATAAACTTATTGACCAAGCAGCCAAAAAAAAAAAAAAACAAAAAAAAACCTACCCACCAAAACAAAAAAAAAAAAAGGAAAAAAAAGGAAAGAGCAATGGTTAGTGGTATAGCTCAGGGTGGAGCTCCTCCTAGAATTCACCAGTGAGGGGCTGGGGGCATGGTCAGGGGAGCCCCGCCTAGAATTCACCAGTGAGGGGCTGGGGGCATGGTCAGGGTGGAGTCCTACAGAGAATCCAGCACTGCCTGGAGCACCATTCCCATTCCCTTCCACCAATAAGCAGGCAGCACCCTAAAAATAAAGAAGCCATGCTGTGGTGGTGCACGCCTTTGATCCCAGCACTCAGGAGGCAGAGGCAGGGGGATCTCTGTGAGTTTTGAGACGAGCCTGGTCTACAAGAGCTAGTTCCAGAACAGACTCCAAAGCTATAGAAAAACCCTGTCTCAAAAATAAATAAAGAAAGAAAGAAAGAAAGAAAGAAAGAAAAATAAAGAAAAAAAAGCAGCAAAGGTTCTGTAAAAGGGAGTGAGCAGGAAGGAATGTTGTGGGATCGCAACATCAGGCTGGCTTTGGAAGAGAGCAGCTCTCACAACCTAGACCTTTCCCCAACAGGAAAGCCAAGAGACAATGGCTTCCCACCCCTGTGTCCTGTGCCTTCCTCTATAACCTATTGCACTTATGGCTTAAATATTGTCTTCAGAAGGTGACTTGTCCTAATGTCGGGTATGTCTCTTTCTCTAGCTGTTCAGGGTCGTCTATCTGTGCTGTGATGCATTAGACTCCAAAGGTGTCCGCCAGGGATCACAGGACTGCTGTGCAGCTGTGTCCCCTGGGGTTAGGGGTCACCCATGGTCCAGGGCCGCCACAGAGTCTACGATAAGGTGAATGGTGAGAGGGAAGGGGACACTTGTTTTTCTTTACTAAAGATATAAGGGTGGTGGGGAAGGCAGTCCCTGAGGGGTGATGGCGGGTGACCCGAGGCTGGGAGGGTCCCCTGAGGCCTGTGCAGTCACCTTGGTGAGTGAGGAGAGACAGGCAGATACATCCTACAGAGTGAGTGCAGAGTTTATTCAGTGGATTATGCAAGGGAACGGGGAGAGGGAGGAGAGAGAAGAGAGAGAACAGAAGTTACCTCTTCAGGAGAAAGAGAGAGAACACAGGCTGGAGGAGGAGGAATATCTGCTTCCCTTGACTGAAGGAGAGGGGCTGGGAGAGGGTGGGACTTGTCTCCTAGTGTATCAAGGTGACAGACCAGGCTCTTTCTTTTTTTTAATATTCATTTTATTATTTATTATGTATACAATATTCTGTCTATATGTATGCCTTCAGACCAGAAGAGGGCACCAGACCTCATTACAGATAGTTGTGAGCCACCATGTGGTTGCTGGGATTTGAACTCAGGACCTCAGGAAGAGCAGGCAATGCTCTTAACCACTGAGCCATCTCTCCAGCCACAGGCTCTTTCTTATAATAAAAAGGCAGTAAGTTAGGAACATCACATTTCACATCACCTCTCCTTTTCTGTTTAAATAAAAAGGAGGGTTTTAACTTTAACAGTAAAATTACATATAACAAAACAGTTATTAAGCAAGAATTACAGTTATAATAGTTATATTTATTTTATTTTATATTTAACTAAGGAAAACTATAACTATGTATCAGACTCCAGAAGGATATACCTAAGTAGCTGGGCGGTGGTGGTGCACCCTTTAATCCCAGCACTCGGGAGGCAGAGGCAGGCGGATCTCTGTGAGTTCGAGACCAGCCTGGTCTACAAGAGCTAGTTCCAGGAAAGGCTCCAAAACCACAGAGGAACCCTGTCTCAAAAAAACAAAAAAAAAAAATTACCTAAGTAAACAGGAAGTACATTTAAGTAACCTTTAAAATCCTTAAATTGACAGAGACATCTTGCTGCCTGGACAGTCACCCAAATTCTTCTGTATCATTGGAACATCTGTCTTTAGCCTACAGGCCCATAGTATTCAACAGACTTTTCCATGAAGCAGGAAATTTCAAAGACAGTTCCTCCTATATTGGCAGTTTGTCAGTCACTATCTTCTGTGTCCTGCAGAATGTCTGGCAGACTCTTTCATGAAGCAGGAACCCAGAGGGATCATTTCGCCTTTAGGCAAGTTCAGCAGTCATCTCTCTGTGGGTCCTGCTTGTCCAGTTCACACAGGACTGCATCAAGCAGTCCAGGTAAGAGCAGTTTCTTACCCAAATGGCTAACCAATGCCATAAGGAGCCTCTTTGGAGCCCATCATCCTCTTGAAGTAGCTTGGTGCTGCCAGGACCAGATATGTCTTACTGTCATAAAAAGTTCTAAGTTTTTAAACATTAATACGATATTTTGTAGTCTTTGAAAGGTTTGAAGAATGCCTATCCATCTGAAATGCATCTCCAGAAAACCTAACTAACATGATGACTATCTATTAACCTATGTTCTTAATTAAACATTACTTTTTTATTTTTTGTTTTGTTTTTTGTTTTTGTTTTTCAAAACAGGGTTTCCCAGTAACTTTGGAGACTGACCTAGATCTAGCTCTTGTAGACCAGGCTGGCCTCAAACTCACAGAGATCCACCTGCCTCTGCCTCCCAAGTACTGGGATTAAAGGCTTGCGCCACCACCCACCCGGCACATCACATTTTTTTTTTTTTTTTTGGTTTTTCGAGACAGGGTTTCTCTGTGGTTTTGGAGCCTGTCCTGGAACTAGCTCTTGTAGACCAGGCTGGTCTCGAACTCACAGAGATCCTCCTGCCTCTGCCTCCCGAGTGCTGGGATTAAAGGCGTGCGCCACCACCGCCCGGCGGCACATCACATTTTTAAATGAGCTACACATGGGCTGGAGAGATGGCTCAGTGGTTAAGAGCATTGTCTGCTCTTCCAAAGGTCAGGAGTTCAATTCCCAGCAACCACATGGTGGCTCACAACCATCTGTAATGAGGTCTGGTGCCCTCTTCTGGCCTGCAGGCATACACACAGACAGAATATTGTATATATAATAAATAAATATTTTAAAAAATGAGCTACACAAACACAATATCTCAATCAAGAGCAGAAATATAGATATAACAAAATTGACCTTAAATTGACCAAAATCGACCTAAAATAAACCAAGATCTATACCAATGCAAATCTCTATAACATATAGCATGCCCCCCTTTAAATGCAAACAAACATTTACAAACAATATTTGAGGAATTCCTGAGGGTCCTTCATGATTGCTGAGGGTTGTATTTGCCTTTTGCTGTTTAGCGCAGGGCCTGTAGGGTTATTGAAGGTCTTCTGGGTTAGAAATCTAGAGAAAGTGACTTCAAACTCTACTACAGAGCTGAAAACAGCCTGGTACTGGCATAAGAACAGACAGGAGGACCAATGAAACTGAACTGGATGTCAATCCACACATCTTCAAACACCTGATCTTTGATAAAGAAGCAAAAAATATCAAATGGAAAAAAGAAAGCATATTTAACAAGTGATGCTGGCATAACTGGATATCAACATGCAGAAGAATGAAAATAGACCCATATCTATCACCATGCACAAAACTCAAGTCCAAATGGATCAAAGACCTCAACATAAGGTCAGCCACACTTAACCTTATAGAAGAGGAAGCAGGAAGTACACTTGACCACATTGGCACAGGAGACCACTTCCTACATAGAACCCTAGCAGCACAGACACTGAGAGAAACAATTAATAAATGGGACCTCCTGAAACTGAAAAGCTTCTGTAAAGCAAAGGACACGGAAAACAAGACAAAATGACAGCCAACAGAATGGGAAAAGATCTTCACTAACCCCACATCAGACAGAGGTCTGATCTCCATAATATACAAAGAACTCAAGAAATTGGACACCAAAAGATCACATAATCCAATAAAAAAATGTAGTACAAACCTAAACAGAGAACTCTCAACAGAGGAATCTAAAATGGCTGAAAGACACTTAAGGAAATGTTCAACATCCTTAGTCATCAGAGGAATGCAAATCAAAACAACTCTGAGATTCCATCTTACACCTGTAAGAATGGCCAAGATCAAGAACACTGCTGACAACTTATGCTGGAGAGGTTGTGGGGAAAAGGGAACACTTCTGCATTGCTGGTGGGAATGCAAGCTTGTACAACCCCTATGGATGTCAGTGTGGTGATTTCTCAGAAAATCAGGAAACAACCTTCCTCAAGACCCAGTAATACCACTTTTGGGTATATAATCTGGCAGATAGATGTGTTCCACTTTACAGAATTTGGTAAATTAAAATATGTTCACCATACCATAGATGCATATTCAGGTTTTCAATGGGCAACTGCCTTGAGCTCAGAAAAGGCTGATTTGGTAATCACACCTTTATTGGAAGTTATGGCCCTTATTGGTATACCTGCCAAAATAAAGACAGATAATGGTACGGCATATGTATCTAAAATAAATGGCCAGGTGGTGGTGACGCACGCCTTTAATCCCAGCACTCGGGAGGTAGAGGCAGGCGGATCTCTGTGAGTTCGAGACCAGCCTGGTCTACAAGAGCTAGTTCCAGGACAGGCTCCAAAACCACAGAGAAACCCTGTCTTGAAAAACCAAAAAAAAGAATAATAATAAGTAAAATAAAATAAACAAGACAGTTTTTTGCTTATTATAATATAATGCATATTATATGTATACCAAATAATCCTACAGGTCAGGCAGTTATATAAAGATCAAATTGTACTATAAAGGATATGCTGAACAAACAGAAAGGGACGGAAAATACCCCCAGAAATAGATTGCATAATGCTTTATTAACCTTGAATTTTCTTAACGCTAATGAGAAAGGAACAACATCAGCAGAGAGGCATTGGATAATGGAGAAAACGCCTGAATTGAATTAACCAGTATATTTTAAGGATGTGTTGACCTCACAATGGAAACCAGTTCAGCAGTATTTATAAACAAATATCTTTTAGCAGCTGTTGCTCTATGTTGGGGAAGGGATTTCGCTTTTGTTTCCACAGAAGAAAAATTATGGCTACCATCAAAATTAATAAAGATTCACTTTGAAAAGAAGAATCCTATTGAAACAGAGAATGACAGCTCATCCACAGTGGTGTCAACCATACAGGTGGTAAGGACACCTCATAAGGTTAGGGCAGGGTTCTGCTCTTATCTTTACAGGAAAATACCCATCATCAAAAATTCAAGAGACCCTGGATGTTTGAATGCTGACAGAAGGAAAAATAGCTATCCACTAAGGAGCATTTAGAAAACAGAATATGGATTATGAATCCACATAAGGGTTACATTTACATTTACACACACACACACACACACATATTAGTATATTCATCTGGTTTTGGAGTTGGGCAATGGCTCTGTACTTCTCTAAATCCAAGCATGTTGTTAAAAGGAACATTCAGAGTTTCTGTCTCATATCGGGAGCCATCTGATATGGAACAGAACATAGACTTCAGGAAAAATTTTACTTTCTCCATGTCTTTTTTGTCTATATCATATTCTTTTTTTAAAATATTTATTTATTTATTATGTATACACTATTCTGTCTGTGTGCATGTATGCAGCCAGAAGAGGGCACCAGACCCCGTTGTAGATGTTTGTGAGCCACCATGTGGTTGCCGGAAATTGAACTCAGGACCTTTGGAAGAGCAGGCAATGCTCTCAACCACTGAGCCATCTCTCCAGCCCCCATGTCTATATCATATTCTTCACTGACTGTATGTATGGATGGATGATGTTTAAGGTTTCCCCGATGAACAGTAGATTCTCCTACAGATACTTCTCCTGCAGTAATCTGAAGTTTCCAGGAAGAAGATGGGGCCCCACAGCAACAACTCTACCTGTTGAGATGACATCTGATGCAGACAGCACTACTTTAAGACCGCTTCTTTTTTTTTTTTTCCTTTTTCTTTTTGGGTACCAGCTGCTGAAATGGTGCACCTTCTCATGACATTCTGGCCAGAACTCAAAATAAGAACTTTGACAAAAAACAAAAAAACCTATTTATCGACTGCTCAGAAATTGTTTGCAACTATACTAGACAGTAATTTTGAAACTCATTCATCAGTTTAATTTTGCAGGATTCCATTAAGATAACATTGTCCACATGACAGTGGGAAGCAATTTTAGAAGACAATGCCCCCATCCCAAAAAAGTTTGTCCATAGGATTGGGAACACTGTTTAAGGGTTGTTGATTATTACTTGTATTAGCTAGAGGGTTGGGGTGAAAACTATGTTCCTTTAAAAAAAGGGGGGATAGTAATAGTGGGTAATAGAGTGAATACTTGTGAGCTATTATTTATGAATAATTTACATTGGTATAGTTTTTGTTTATTGATACAAATTCAAATTATATTTGTTACTTTTGTTTACATTATTTGTATACCTATGCAAAGTTATTTTGTCAGATTGTGTATATATATATATATATGTTATTATCTCTGTTTAGGACATTTTGTATATTGATACAACTTTTAGGATATGGTTTTATATTGCATTATATATTACTCCTACCTCTGATCAAGATACTTATACATTGATACATGTTGAGGTCATTATCCTCATTTGTTGCACATTTGTTTACAGATTATTTAATATTCTGTCATGAAGTTTTAGTCTTTAAGTTATACAGTATTAATTATTATAGGTCAATAGTTGTTCATGTTTGTTGTACATACTGTCAGATAAATTAGGATCTTTAGATACATAGAGATTATATTCTGTCCAGTTAGGTAATCTTCAACCACTTCAAGGATCTGTGGAACATGGCATTTTAAAAATTTAGGGTTCTGTTGACATGAGACATTGGTGCTCCAGGCAGCACCAATCTATTCCTGAGAGAATGTTGAGCACCGAAGACACTCTACTTGGAGCTTGTTTTCTTCATGGCAAAACTGGCCTTTGGGCAAGGAACTGACAATGCCTCAACCACTGACAAGTTACATAGGATCTGGAAATGGATAAGCAGGACTGTCAAATCTTACTAAGACAAGGTAAGACAGTTTTGAAAATTTTCCCTGTCAATTATGCTAGGCCATAGCCAAAGTTGGTTGCCTCAGCTTGGCAAAACGAGGCTTTGGGTGATTGCTCGGTTGGCTAATTGTCTCCATCATATATTGCTCGCTTTGGAAGCTGCTTGATTGTACTTCCTGCCTGCTCAAGTAATATTATCTCCCTTTTCAGACCTTCAGTGGGGTTGAAGATTAGATAGTCATAGTTACCGTCCTCTTATGATCTATCTAGTCAAGCCATTTCCAATACAAGACTTAGACTCCTTAGGATAGAATGTTTATTAAAACATTTAGCAAAGCCTGGTGGTGGTGGTGGTGCACGCCTTTAATCTCAGCACTCGGGAGGCAGAGACAGGCGAATCTCTGTGAGTTTGAGGCCAGCCTGGTCTACAAGAGCTAGTTCCAGGACAGGAACCAAAAAGCTACAGAGAAACCCTGTCCTGAAAAATTAAAAAAAAAAACACATTTAGCATATGTTCCTTGCTTAATATTGTTTATGCTGATTGTAATTCTAATCCTTTTTTTTCTATCAACATGTAGAAGAAAGTAATCTTATACTTGATATCTGTTCCTAGTGTATATTGTTTTGTATCGTGTTTGGAACTCTCTTACTTAAACAAAAGGGGGAGGTGCTATGGGAGCTCCTTCTGCTTCTTCAACCAATAGCCTTTAAGATACCAGGCCACTTGGGCATAGTCTCTTTTGCTTTAAAAAGCAGAGGTAGCCCTGTTCTCTCTCCCTCTCTCTCTCACTCTGGCTCTGCTTCTGGCTATTAGACTCCTTTCCTGGTTGTGCAGAGGGCTGTTGTCTAGGACAGTGATCTGTAAGTTTTTCCCCTTAAATAAATAACCATTTTATTAATCATAATTCCAAACTGGTATGGGATTGTTTTGTGACTTACATCTCTAGTCATGCTCACCAACTCATCCAGTTGGCCCGTGCTGCCACCAAGTAACTTTTAGCATGTTGCCCACAAGCACCACCCAGTGCTTGGCTTGCTGAAAGAGCCTGAGTTTGTGCTGGCAGCAAACCAGCAAGTTGCCATTTCTAAACTGTGTGATTTTTTTTTTGGCTATGGCTGAATCAGGAACCTTTTTTTTTTTTTTTTTTTTTTTTTTGGTTTTTCAAGACAGGGTTTCTCTGTGGTTTTGGAGCCTGTCCTGGAACTAGCTCTTGTAGACCAGGCTGGTCTCGAACTCACAGAGATCCGCCTGCCTCTGCCTCCCGAGTGCTGGGATTAAAGGCGTGCGCCACCACCGCCCGGCTAGGAACCTCTCTTCTTAAAGGAGCCCTTGTCCTCCTACTGGCAGCTAGCAAACAAAGCCCGTCTAAAAAAGAAAAAATGCTCTCTCAGGTTTTATGGGTACAGTCCCCCACGTTGGCCAGTTTGCGGTATAGCACTAGACTCCTAATCTCAGGGTCGTGGGTTCGTGCCCATGTTGGGTGCCACATGATGATGGAAGGAACAAAATAATCCCACACTAGCTCAGAATTGAGTATAATAAAGGGTTACTTATTTAGGGGAAACTCACAGACCACAGTCTTCTGTATGAATGAAGAACAGGAACGGAATGCAGCAGCCGGAAGAGCAGCGAGTGGACGCTTTATGTCAGCATTTATAGTCTATGAGGAGCTCCCACAGCAGCTGGTGACATTTGTTCTTGTTTTGCTTGTTTTATAGACAGGGTCTCCTTTTATGGAGCTGTAACTGACTCAGAACTCAGTATGTAGACAGGCCGTCCTGGAACCACAGAGATCTGCCTGCCTCTGCCTCACCAGGGCTGGGATTGAAGGTGTACACCACCAAATCTGGTTTCCATTGGGTTTTGTCTCTACAGTGCATGGGGCATGCCCCCTCCATACACACAAGCTGCTTTCCCCAGCCTCAGTTTCCTTTCTGGGCTGTGAAGCCCACTTCATTGGTAAGGCAGGTTTATGGGCTCTGGGGCAGTCAGAGTGTGGGGTTAGAGGTTGGGGTCTGGAAAACAAGAGCTGGGTACAGTGAGAGCAGGGGTCCCTCCTGTTCCCTATTCTCCATCCAGCTGCTCAACTTAACCCCTCCAGCCCCGCCCCTTTCCCAACCCCACTCTCCCCATCAGCTCCTCAGGCCTTTGGCTTCCCCAACCCTCCATCCTCAGGTCTGGCCTGGGGCCCCTTCCTCCTACCGTACCCTACTTCTTTGCCTCAGCTTCCTTTCTGGCTTTCTGGGATCTGAGTACTCAGCTTTGGTCTCTAGCGTCCTGCAGCCTGAGCTGGGTCATCTAGGCTCAGGGGCTCAGTCAGGGGCTAGAGTGTGGGGGGGGATCAAGGCTCTAAGCAGGGGTCCTGAGCCCTCCTCATCCTCACCTCAGCTCTTCCTAGTCCTCTCACTGCCCCTCCCCCAGGCTGTCCCTAACTTTCCCCTCCATCCCTATCTCTCCACTGCAGACCCACTTCCCTCCACTCTGCCCTCCACCATGACCCCGCCCTCTCGCGTGGCTTGCTCAGGCAAACCCCGCCCCTACTCTTCCCTCATCCTCTGCTGTGCAATCTGGCCTCCCTTCCTTCCTTCCCTTCCTCCATCCCTCCCTCCTCCATAGACCCTACTCTCCCTGTCCACTACTTCTGGGCTTCTCCCATCTTCCCTCTGTCCCTCCCCTCCTCCTGTCCCTTCCCCACCCCTCTGGACTCACCTCCTCCCTTCATTTTTCCTCTCCCCGATAGCCCTGCTCCTCATCTTCTGGCTCGCTCTACCCTCTTCTCTCTGCCCCTCCCTCTCCTCCTTATTGCCCCTTCCTCCATCCCCCTCTCTGCTTCTCTTTCTACCCGTTTATCTGCCTCTCTTGCCTCCCCCTTTCCACCCCTGCCCTTGCTCCAATCCGGGGCCTGCTCCTCCTTGGTCCCGCCCTCTTCTCCTAGCTCCGGGCTGTGCTCCTCGCTTGTCGCCTCACCCTCTCATCCAGTCCCTCCTGTTCCCCTCCCATTTCCTCTTCCCAGTCCTAGTATCCATACCCTCTTTCCCTGAATCCCTTTTCCCTCTGCCCTTCTTTTTCTCCCTCTCGCCCTGGCTCGCTCCAGGCCCCTCCTCTTCCTCGTCCTCCCTTATCTCCTCTCTGTCCTCTCAATAGCTTCTCCTCCTTCCTCTCCTCTCCCCTCCCTCCCCACTCTCCTCCCGACCCATCCTTCTTCTCCGCCTCCGCTGCCTCTGCATGCCCCACCCCTTTCTAGTCGTGCCCTTGCTCCCTCCTCTCTGTCTGCCCATTCGCTCCTCCCTCTGCTCCTCGCAGGCCCCGCCTCTCCGCGGCCCCGCCCCTCCGCCCTCCCCTTCCCGCACTCCACTCAGGTCCCGCCTCTCGGTGGCCCCGCCCCCAATGACCACGCCCTCCGTCGCCCCGCCCCCGCGCTGCAGCGACAAGATGGCGGCAGGCGGCAGCGGGCGCGCGTCGTGCCCGCCGGGGGTCGGGCCTGGCGCTGGCAGCCTGGGGCCTAGCGCCAACGCCGCCGCGGCCCCCGGCAACGCCGCCGCCTGCGCCCCGGGGCCGCCGCCCCCTCCATCCCCGCCACCCGGGCCCGTGCCGGACGCGCAGGCCGTGGGCGACGAGCGCGACGACGCGGGCCCGGGCGCGCTGCTGCGTGAGCCCGTGTACAACTGGCAGGCCACTAAACCCACGGTGCAGGAGCGCTTCGCCTTCCTCTTCAACAACGAGGTGCTGTGCGACGTGCACTTCCTGGTGGGCAAGGGGCTCAGCTCGCAGCGCGTCCCCGCGCACAGGTGGGCCGCCGAGACGCCGGACCCTGCAACCCCAGACCCTGCACCCCTGGACCCTGAACCCCACCCGGACCCTGCATCCCAGGAATCAGCACCCTGGAACCCTGCACCCCACCTGGACCCTGCACTCGAAACCCTGTAGCCTACCCAGACCTTGCACCCTCCCATCCTGTTCCCCTCCTGGAGTCTGCATTTCACCTGGATCGTGCACCCCATGAACCAGCACCCAGAACCCTGCATCCGAGACCTTGAACTTCACCTAGGACGTGCACCTCAGACCTTGCACCCCATCAGACCCTGCATCCCTGGGTCCTGCACCCCAAACCCTGCAGTCAAACCTTGGACCCTGCAACCCAACCCTAATCTCAAGACCCTGGACTGCACCCAGATCCTTTATCCCTAGATTCTGCACCCCAAGAACCCGCAGTCCACCAGGACCATGTACCTCAGACTCTACACCACACGCACACCTTGCATCACCCCAAGACACTGAGTCTAGAGCCTCAGGCCCTGTCTCTTGGCATTCCTGTAATTGTCGCCTGAACCTGGTTCTCAGATACCCCTGGGGGGCCTCAGGCCCTGCTCCTGACCCTCCATCCAAGTCCCTTCTTGCTCCCTGAATCCTCAGCCATCCCCACCACCCCTTGTTCTCCAGCTTGTCCAGTTCTAGGAACCCCCTTCTCCCACCCACCGTACTCACACCCTGTGTTTGTACCTCCTGCCATCTGACTTAGGTCATCTCTCCCCAAGACACTTGCTTGTGCTTCCCTGTGTGCCCCTAGTTTTGCTCTTGCCTCTCGTCTTCCTGCCTGCCTTGAGTTCCCCGCCGGTCTGAGCCAGCCCCTTTCACCCCAGCCCTTACCGGATAGATCTCATTCCATGCCCCGCCGAGCTCTCTGAGAGTGGGTCAAGGGTCCTGCACATTCTTAGATGGGGTTGAGGGCTCTCGAGAGTCCCGTAAATGCACTGTCTGGCCGGCCTTTGCTGTTCTGGGCACTTTTGAGTTCGTTGTCTTGGCGGCAGCCTGGAGAAGATAGAAGTGGGTGGGCAGACCCTGGGGAAGGAGAGGAGTGCTGGGGGTGCAGAGACCCCGATTCTCGAGGACTTGAGAGCGTGTCCACAGCAAGGACAGCGGGAAGAGTGAGGGGCACTCTAGCCCCGTGGCGGGCTGGTGGGCAGTGGAGGACGTGGCTCCCAAGTGGAATAGGTTTTTCAGTCGCGTTGTGGCAAGTGGCTGAGAAGCCAGTGGCATGACTGGTTGGATAGCAGCAGAAGGACCCCTGAATCTCAGTTTCCATACCTACGCACCAGGCTCAGACCTCCCGGTGGAGGCCTGCTGGGATAGGCGACCCCATACTGTGCTTTCCAGGCCGCTGTGGGGAGGGGGCGTGACCTGCCTTGGGTGGCTGGCATTCCTGGGCCTAAGTCCCACCCACCAACAGTGTAGCTTAGGGTTGGCTGAGAAAAGCAGTCGTGTTGGGCCAGACAAGTCTTGAGCTCAGCTGTATCTTGGCTGGGGCAGGAGGACTGTAAATTCCAGATCCACCTGCAATCTAGGAGATCCTATCAGAAGAAGGAGAAAGAGTGAGCTGTGGTGGGCCCTTTAGTCCCTTGTTGGGAAACAGAGGCAGGTGAATCTCTGAATCCAAAGCCAACAGCAAGTTCCAGAACAGCCAGGGCTACATAGAGTGCCTCAAAAAACAAACCAAAAAGAATGACCAAAAAAGAAAAACAAGTAAATTGAGGGCTGGGGGCGTAGCTCATGAGTGGAAGTCCCCCTAGTATCCCCCTGGGAGAGGCTGGGTTGTGGCACACCTGCCTACCCTGTTTTTTTTTTTTCTTTTGAAGGAGGCCAGAAGATGGCTTAGTGGCTGAGTATGTTCTTTTGTAGAGGAGGATAGACTCAGTTCCTGGTGGCCACCTTGGTGCCTTGAAATACCTTGTAGCTGCCGGGTGATGGTAGCACTCGGGAGGCAGAGGCAGGCGGATCTCTATGAGTTCGAGACCAGACTAGTCTACAAGAGCTAGTTCCAGGACAGGCTCCAAAGCCACAGAGAAACCCTGTCTCGAAAAACCCCAAAAAAAGAAAAGAAAAAGAAATAGCTTGTAGCTCTAGTTCCAGGGGTCCTAAAGCTTCTGATCCCTGGAGGCGCTTGTGCTCCTGTGCCTTTAATTTAAAGGAAAGGGGGGGGGGTTTGAAGAGCAACCCCACAACCTGCAAGAGGCTGAAGGACCTCCCAGAGGCCTTCGCAGACCTGGGGTCAGAGTGTGGCCTTTAGGACCCTGTACCGTTCTGTTTCTTTCTTTGTTTGGGGTCCTAAGGAAGAATCCTGGGCTCTGTGTATGGTAGACAAACTCTCTTCACTGAGTTGTGGTTTCTGGCCTCTCTGTGTGACCACAGAACAGACAAACCGACTGTGGTCAGGGAAAACTGACTCAGGTCAGAGGCAGCACCTGATTGCGCCTCTGTCAAGGTCACAGAACACAAGGAAAGTTTGGAGGAGCACTAGGGTCTCGTGCTGGCTGGGGTCCTGATTGGGCACTTGAGGTGACACCTGAGGCCACCCGGAGAAGCAGAGCAGCAGGCTGAGAGGCTGTTACCTGGCGCTCTGGAGGTGAGGCCGGACACTCTGCAGCCCAAGGTCGTCTTTGCTCACACAGTGAGTTTTAAGCCAACCTGGGCTACAGGAGGCCTGGTCTACCACACAGGAAGTGGGGAGACAGTTCACTGGATAAAGTGCTCGCATCCCCATAAAAGCCAGCCAGCTCTGGAGGTGAGGATTCTTGGTGCAGGCTGGTAGCTAGCTGGAACTGGCGAGACCTTCTTAGAGAACAGTCATGGGAGATACCCGGCATTGCCACAGCCAGACAGCAAGAGCTTTCGGTGGTGTTGGCTGTAATTCAGTGGTAGAGTATTTGCCTAGCATTGGAAAGTCGTCGGTTCAAGTCTCAGTCTGGAATAAAGTAATGTTTTGGCCAGCTATATTGGCTCCATAGCAACTGTTCAACTCTGGTGTCGATAGGCAGGAGGGCTTTGAGGGTGGGTGAAGCCTGTGTGTGCGCATGTGCGCATTTAGTTTATGTGTACAGGTGTTTGCCTGCATGTATGACTGTGTACCCTGCATGTAATGCCCCTGGAGGCTAGAAGAGGGCGTTTAGTCCTCTGGAACTGGAGTCCCAGCTGGTTGTGAGCTGATGTGTGGGTGTCAGGAACGGACCCTGGGTCCTCTGGGAAGAGTAGCCAGTGCACTAGCCACTGAGTCCTCTCTCCAGTCCCTTGTTTTCCTTCTGACAAGGTCTCATGGAGGCTAGGCTGGTCTCCAACTCTCAGTGGCCAAGGATGACCTTGAACTCCAGGCCTCCACCTCCCCTTCTGAGGGGATGGGTGATAGTAAGTGCTCCACTGTCCTGGTTTGTGTCTGTGGAGCATGGGGCCCAGCCTCGCCCTCCTAAGTGCTGGAATGACAGGCCTGTGCCTCCGTGCCCTGCTCCTTTGGTGGTTTCCGAGGGGCCGTCCACAGATTCCACACCAGCTTGCCATGGGGCTTCTGAAGCCACCTGGATCAGCTTGGGACCGGTAGGCAGAACCTCTGCCTAGGATGCTTATCCTTGGGGTGCGTGGATCCTCCAAAGCCTTGAGGGCCCCTCCTGAAACCATCTGCTGCCCTCTTCTTTGTGGGCAGATTTCATGCTTCTGCCAGACTGTCTTGCTCCAGTATGTGTGTCTCTTTCTGGTTCTTTCTGTCCAAGCTGACGATAGAGCTCAGGGCCTCAAGCCTAGGTCATTACTCACTCCCCAGTCCACATCCCTCCTAAGCCAGCACCCCCTCCCCAGTCCACATCCCTCCTAAGCAGCCATCACTCCCTCCCCAGTCCACATCCCTTTGCCTCTGTGTATTTTATTTTGTTTCGTTTTTTTGAGACTGTGTCTTGCCATGTAGCCCAGGCTATCCTCCAGCTCACCACAGTTCTGCCTGGGATGACAGGTGTACGTCTCCATGTCTGGCCTATTTATTTACTTGTTTAATCTTTATTTTATGTACATCGATGTTTGGCCTGCATGTATGTCTGTGAGGGTGTCAGAAGCCCTGCAACTGGAGTTAGGCATGTGGGTGCTGGGATTGAGCCTGAGTCCTCTGCAAGAGCATCCAGCCAGTGCTCCTAATTCCTGAGCTACTGGGAAAATGTTGTTTATTGTATTTCCTTAAAATTCTCTTCATAGTTGGGTGTGGTGGTGCACACCTTTAATCCCAGCACTTAGAAGGCAGAGCCCTGTGGATCAGTGTGAGTTCTAGGACAGCCTGGTCTATGTAGCAAATTCATGGCTAACCAAGTTTTTGTTTTGTTTTTTTTCAAGACGGGGTTTCTCTGTGTAGCCCTGGGTGTCCTGGAACTTGTAGAGCAGGCTGGCCTGAGACTCTTTACAAATAAGGATATACTCCTTCCATTTCCCCACGGCCATTTGAGCTCTCAGGAAGCTGAGCTGCATAAGGTTTGTCTAAAGAACCCCTCCCCCCCCCTTTTTTTTTGAGACAGCCCTAGCTGTCCTGGAACTAGTTCTTGTAGACCAGGCTGGCCTCGAACTCACAGAGATCTGCCTGCCTCTGCCTCCCAAGTGCTGGGATTACAGGCGCGGCCACCATACCTCACCCATACCTGGCTTTTTACACGTGTGATAGGATTTGAACTCACACCCTCTTTTCCCGTGGAGCACTCTCCCCAGCCACAGCTGTGGGCTTTTCTGTCCATGTGGCTGTGGGATTGGAGCCTTGCATCAGCCCTGTGCACATTTGTAGCCCCTGTGTGTTCCTGGCGCAGGTAGTCTGGGTTCACCTTGAGCTGGTCCCTGCAGTGAAGCTCCTGGCCTTGTGTTGGGTGTGGTGCTGCAGGCTATCCCAGCAATGAGGCTGAGGGGGAGAATCTTGAGTTCAAGGCTAGCCCAGGCTTTGTGGTAAGACCCTGTCAGAAACAAAAAGCAACAGCAAAAGATCGTTTTAATAGTGTGTGTGTATGTGTATGCATGCATGTGTCCATGTGAACTTGTGCCAGCCTGCAGAGTCCAGTTATTGGATCGCTGAAGCTGGCAGTGAGTGCCCAGCATGGGTGCTAGGAGCTAAACTTGGGCTTTGTGCAGGAGTAGCTTGTGGTCTTAACCCACTAAGCCATCTCTCCAGTCCCCCAATTCACCATTTTAATTGCACCTAGGCATGGCTCCCCAGACCCCCCCCCCCCCCCCCCAGGCATGCAGCAGCGCTGCTGTGTAGTGCGCACCGGCTCCCGCAGTTCCCTTCACTTCCCGCTCGGCTTGTGTGGTGTAGCCCTGTTTGTGTTCATGGCTGTAGAGGGAACACGCTGTGTGTGCTGTGTGTGGTCACACTTGATGCATGATGGGCTGTCCTGCCTTTGGCTGCTGGGAACATCTGTGTCTGTTCCTCTCTCCTGCGAAGAACCAGAGAGGCCATAGTGGACAACAAACGTGTCCAGGGAAAAGGCTGGGATGTCTTCAGGAGAACGAAAGGCGGGGACAAGGAGAGTTCCCAGGGCCTCCCCTGGCATGGGTTGCCCCATTGCTGAGTCAGAGGGCCAGGTGTGGGTATTCGTGTCAGGTGGCTGTGGCTATGCCGGTGCAGCTGGGTGCCTGAGTTTCTGATTTTGGCTTTTGTGTGGTCGGTGGAGGCTTCCCCGCGGGGACAGAATACTTCCTAAAAAGAAAGAAGAGGCACAGGCAGAGAGGTTATTTCTGGCTTACTGCTGCGTGGGCCTGGGGCCGGGAGCTGCTGTGCTGTGCTGAGCAGTTAGGTTCCCAGCCTCCACCAGCACCAGGATGAGGTCAAGAGCTGGAAGGCTGCAGGGCTGAGACTGAGATCCCAGAGCCAAGACCCTGGTCTGAGCAGCTGCACTCTTTCCAGGCCCCCAGGTGGGTCTTTTCTTGCTGCCCCAACCCCAGGCACCAGCGTTCGCCTCAGCTTTTCCTCAGCCATCTCCACTTTGATTTTGCAGTGATGAACATGAAGTCTGTAGGTATGCACATGCAAGATAGGTGCTTTATTGCTGAGCGACGCTCCAGCCCCACTGGGGGAGTCTAGGCGGGGCTCCACCCCGACCACGTCCCCAGACCCTCGCCGCTCTGAGCTATCATCCTCCCGCTTTTGAGTTGCCCCCTTACTGAGTTGCCCAGGTTGCCTTGACCTCCTGCCATGACAGGCAAGTCCAGCCAGCTGTCAGCTCTTTGTCTATCTGTCTGTCTGAAGGCCCTGTCCTGCAGTTAGAGCCCGCTTCCTCTTTCGTTAGTTTCGGTTAATTCCATTTGGGAGTGCCAATTCCAAGAGGCTCTGGGTGTACTTGGTTGCTCTTTGGGGACTGGTGGTGCCTGGTCTGATCCGAGTTTGCAGTGACAGTCGGCAGTGGCCAGACTCTGGGCGGGAGGAAGCTTCGTTATTGTAGGGCCAGTGAGGTGGAGAGGGGCCTCCCTAGTGGGTGCACCCCAAAGGCACAGTGGGCCTACAGTTCTGTGGAAGGTTGTGGTCCCTTGTCCACAGCTTCAGCAGTGATTCTGTTTACTGCTAGCTCTGTCCCACTCATGGTGCATGGACCCATCTACATGTCCAGAGGTATCCAGCTGGAGTCTGTCTGCTCAGAGCCACCCTGTCACTGTGGGAACAGAACAGAGCAGGGCACTGGACCGGCTCCATGGTCATTGTTTCCATCCAGAACATGAGCTGTATTCCGAGCCGAGTCACTGTGGGTCTTGAACCTGGCCATTGTGCCCTTCGTCCTGCCCTGACCCACCCACACTCCAGCTGTTACACGACCCCTTTGGTTCCCTTGCCCCTACCCTTCACCAAGCCCTAACACCCTTTCCAAGCCTGTGCTCTCTGCCCGAGGCTGTCCAGCCCCTGTATCTAGTCTGCTTTCTCCTGTGAGGCTCAGGTCCCCATGCCTGTTTCTGCGGCCTGGAGACTGGAGGGAGGGGAGCTGAGGGAATGGGGATGAGGAAGAAGGGCCAAGTGCAGGAATGAGTGAGGGGCTGTGTGGGCAAGGGCGAGTAGAAAGGACTGTGGTGCTGCCCCATGCTGGCCCCTGCTGCCTCCTCCTTCCTGTTCCTTCTAGAAGGATCTGAGGCCCAGAAAGGCCTCTGCTAAGATTGCCAGGAGTCTCTGCAGGTGTGACAGGGGACTCTGACTGGCCTGGGCCAGCAAGACTAACGGACAGTCACCCTCTCTTCTGGCTCAGGTTTGTGCTAGCTGTTGGCAGCGCTGTCTTTGACGCTATGTTCAATGGCAGGATGGCTACCACATCCACTGAGATTGAGTTGCCCGATGTGGAGCCCGCTGCATTCCTGGCACTGCTCAAGTAAGTTCCAGATTCTTCCGACCACAGGGGTGTTAGAGTATGGACTAGAGTGTGAAAAGACAGGAGCGATCCCTCTGTGTCTGCGACAGAGCCTGCCCTCCAGTGCAGCATTCTAGAACACATGCCCAGAGAAGAGGGTTTAGGGGCTGGAAAGATGACTCAGCACCTCCAGAACCCCAGCCAGGTGGTCGCCAAGTGCAGGTCTGACATTCTTCAGGGCCACACACATAGGCACACAAACTCATGCCCTCTTCAAGAATGGGCAGCGTGCTATGTGCCACACCTGGCCTGCAGTGCTAGGGTGGAACCCATGGCCTCGTGACTTATACTGCCCTGGACAGTGCCTGTGGTTTTCTGTGATTTACCCGTGGTAGCATAAGCTTGGTCACAGGGTCTCAGCACACCTACAGTGGCCTGTGTGGCCTCGCTGAGTAATGTTTCCCAGGTCAGGAGATTGACAGATGTCAGTTCTAGAGGTGGCTGAGCAGCCCCTTGCCAACATGCAGTGCTCGGCAGGTTTCATTCTCACTGCCCACGTCTCCTGCTCAGGTTTCTGTACTCAGATGAGGTACAGATTGGGCCTGAGACGGTGATGACCACGCTGTACACCGCCAAGAAGTACGCAGTGCCTGCGCTCGAGGCACACTGTGTGGAGTTCCTCAAGAAGCACCTGCGGGCTGACAATGCCTTCATGCTGCTCACGCAGGTGAGTGCTCACGCGGTGTCCGGTGACGCCTACAGGGCTGGCACCAGGTGTCCTCAGCCACTGTCCACTTGCTGTTTGTATTAACAGAGATCCTTCAGCCTCTGCCTCTCCAGTGCTGGGATTAAAGGTGTGCGCCACTACTGCCTGGCTTTTTGTTTGTTTTGTTTCTTTCTCCTCTGAGACAGTCTGGCTCAGCAGCTAGGCTGCTCTGCCTTCCTGACCCCTCTGTCTCAGCCCGAGGCCTGGGGTGACACTTTCGTCCATTCACGAGGGACAGTGTGGTGTGGCTTGCTCTCCCTAGGCTCGGCTCTTCGATGAGCCCCAGCTGGCCAGCCTGTGTCTGGAGAGCATCGACAAGAACACAGCGGACGCCATCGCTGCCGAGGGCTTCACAGACATTGATCTGGGTGAGTCAGGCCCACGGGTCTTGGATCCAAGGATTGCTCTGGGCTTGGGTCAGGTTGGAGATCCTGATTTGAAGATGACGGGACACCCACCTCCTGGGTGACATTAGCGGGCCTGAATGGAGCAGGTCCCATGGGGCTTGGTAGCAGGGCCTGTTCTGGGGTCAGTGCCCTCTCCAGGGGTATCTGCAATGCAGTGGAAGGGCCGTGTGGGGTCAAAGCCACAGGAACCAATCACAGGGTGTAGGGATGCACTCCTATGATCTCGGCTCTCAGGAGGCTGAGTCAGAAAGATTGCTGTGAGTTCTAGACCTGCCTAGGCTGTAGAATGAGACCCTGTTTCAAAAAGAAAGAGGGCTAAGACTCAGCTAAGTTGGTAAACTGCTTCCCTATTACTTGCTAGCCCGTCACCCCAGCACTCAAGAGGTGGAGACAGGAGGGCCAAGGGTGTAAGGCCAGTCTTGGTTACATAATGATTTCAAGGCTAGGCTTAACTACTGAGACTGTGTTGAAGAAAGGGAGGGAGGGAGAAAGAAAGGCAATGCTTAGGGAGGGCTGTTTGTCAATAAAACTTTATTGATAAACATGGACAAAGGGCCACAGTCACCAAGCTCTGGCTGTGAGGTGGTTCTTATATGGTCTGGTCTGCATGTGGTCCCTTACAGGCATAGGGGTTCACAAGCCTTTCTCTGCCACAGACACCCTGGTGGCAGTGCTGGAGCGTGACACCTTGGGCATCCGTGAAGTGAGGCTATTCAATGCTGTAGTGCGCTGGTCTGAAGCAGAGTGTCAACGTCAGCAGCTTCAGGTGACACCTGAGAACAAGAGGAAGGTGCTGGGCAAGGCCCTGGGTCTCATCCGATTTCCCCTGATGACCATTGAGGAGTTTGCTGCAGGTAACAGGCTTGCACGGCCCTATTGAGCCACCCTCCTTGCCATCAGGCTGTGACTTGGGGACCCTGCCTGGGACCCTGGGGTTTCCATGTCTTGGGGTCATGTCCTATCAACCACTCAGGATTCAGCTTTGGGCTGGGCTCAGTTGTCAGTTGATCACCTGGCATGCAGAGCGTGGAGTGGCTTCTAGAAGCTGCACTTGGTGAGGCGCTGGCTGTGAGGTAACCTGGTGTGTGGACGGGCAGGGCCGAGCTCTCGGTGTGAAGCAAGGGTGTTCCCCAGGACTCTAGAGGACCTCGGAGGTAGGGTCTGCCAGCCCAGCGTGTCCAGCAGAAGGACACTGAAGGGGGTTCTAGGAAGGAGGAACTTCTTAACTTGGTTGGGCCCTGAGAGTCAAATGTCCCAGTTTGAGGGGCAGGCCCTGAGTCTGCCTGCCTTCGTGCCGTCAGCCAGCCCTCTGCCCGCAGGCCCGGCACAGTCTGGCATCCTGGTAGATCGCGAGGTGGTCAGCCTCTTCCTGCACTTCACTGTCAACCCCAAGCCGCGGGTGGAGTTCATCGACAGGCCCCGGTGCTGCCTGCGGGGCAAGGAATGCAGCATCAACCGGTTCCAGCAAGTGGAGAGCCGCTGGGGCTACAGTGGCACCAGTGACAGAATCAGGTGGGGTCTCAGGACCCCAGGTTGGGAGTGACGGGAAAGAAGGGGCAGCAGGAGCTGGGCAGGTCCTGAATGGGCAGTGTGCCTTCCCCACAGCTCCGGCTGCCCGACTCGCCCATGGCTGCTCCAGTTGTCGCCCTCATGGGCCCAGGGCGTTAAGCCGCTGCCACCCACTTCCCTCTGCAGGTTCTCTGTCAACAAGCGCATCTTTGTGGTGGGCTTTGGGCTCTATGGATCCATCCACGGACCCACTGATTATCAAGTCAACATCCAGGTGAGCTGCCAGCCCCACCCATGCCACACCTCCTCTCCTTGAGAGCTCACCCAGAAGTCCCACCCACAGACCTCATCAGTGCCACTCCTTCCCTCCCTGCGAGCTGAGCAGCCTTCCTTCCCCAGATCATCCACACAGACAGCAACACAGTCCTCGGTCAGAATGATACTGGTTTCAGCTGCGACGGCTCAGCCAGTACCTTCCGCGTGATGTTCAAGGAGCCCGTGGAAGTCCTGCCCAGTGTGAACTACACTGCCTGCGCCACACTCAAGGTTGGGGCCACACTACCTGAGGGCTTGGCCCATCCCTGCAGGCTGTGGGTACCCTTGTTATCTCCCCCCCCCTCCCCCCCCCGTCCTGAGGACTTCCTGACCTCACTGTGACTCCCTCTCCCTGCCAGGGCCCAGACTCTCACTATGGCACTAAAGGCCTACGCAAGGTGACCCATGAGTCACCCACCACGGGGGCTAAGACCTGCTTCACCTTCTGTTACGCGGCCGGGAACAACAACGGCACTTCCGTGGAGGACGGGCAGATCCCTGAAGTCATCTTCTACACCTAGGCCATTTTCCACCCAGGTCGCCCCTCGGCCGTCTACGGGCTTCCCTCCCCACCACGTCCCTCGTCATCACGGAAGGGGCTGCCTTGTGTCCACAGGGACAAGTGTGACTGCCTGTCCAAGGCACTGGGGAGGTGGTTGGGCCATGGGCTGGGCCCTGTCAAGACAATCCCTCAGTCTTGGGGGCAGAGTGGGCTTGGCCCTGGATGGACAGCTGTTGGGGTCAAGGGCGGTGGATTGGGAGTCGGGGTTTCCCACTCTGGTTCCTGCAGCTCAGGGCAGCCGGCCAGCTCCGTGCCCAGGGCACCGCAACCATTCATCCGCTCTCTTTAACTGCACACTGCAATGCATTCAAGCCCACACTCAGCTGGAGCCTGTCCTCCAGCCGATGGTTTGGGTTTCATGTTCCTTCTGTTCTCCGCTGCTCCCTGGGGACCCCAGGGCCTGACCTGTGTGCACTGAGGCCACCTGAAGCTCTGGCCTCCTGGACATGGGCAAGTGCAGGGCACTGGTCAGTCCTGAGCAGCCTCGGGTGGGGCTGCTGGGCCTTCCTGGATGCTCTACCCAGGGTGGGTGACACGTGGGCCACTGTTCCTGCTCCTCCCAACAGTGATGTGCAAACCATCACTGTCCAGCCTCTGTGGACCAGCTCCTCCCCGGTGTGGCCTAGAGGGCTGGAGTAGCAGGTTGAGCCCCATCAAGACACACTGGGCCTCCAGCTGGCCTGCTGTGGCACCCAGGGTACAGAACAGCCCTGTGCAAACCATAGATAGCCCTGCACCAGGCACCCTGTTCAGTGATGCCCTAGGAGGCACAGTCCCCTATCTGGGGTCCCGCTCCTTCTCCTTCATGTCCTCTGTACCTGTGACCTCCTACCTAGATCCCATGTCCTCCCCAAAGCCATGGGAGGTGAACCCTCCACACTGTGTCCCCAAATGATTTTTTTTTTTTAAATAAAGGAGAGAAACATCCACCTTAAGCCACTGAGTACCAAACTGTCTGCCTGCTGTGCGGCTGGGGGTGGGCACCTTGGCCACATGCAGCTCCCTCCCTAAGAGCACCTTCACAGTGTGCCCACAGAGCAGAGGCAGGCAGCCAGAGCCAAGACCTGGACCCTGGGCTAGCCTGGGCTACACGACACTGCTTCAAAACAGAAAAGGGGGCAATGAAGAGAGGGTAAAGGGAACTTGCTGCTATTGCAGGGGACCTGCGGTCCCAGTCCTATGCTGGTGGCTCCCAGCCACCTGTGCTGCCAGGTCAGCTGCCTCCACCGCTCCTGTGCACACAGGCATGGCTTAAGACGCTACAAATAAGTCCTTTGCCAGGAGGTGAGGGTGAACACTAATCTCAGCACTCAGGAGGCAAAGGCAGGTGGATCTCTGAGTTCAAGGCCAGCCTGGTCTACACACAGAAATCATGCTTCCAAAACAAAAACAAGAAAAACCCAATCAACTAAACAACCAAAACCAGAAACGAACAACAAACCAGTGAGAGCAGTGCGACCCAGCACAGCAGAGGCTGAGGGCACAGACTCCGGCACATACCGCAGTGCGGCCGCAAAGTCGCCCACCAAGCCTGACTCCCGGTGGAAAGGAAGAATAGACAGCAGAAAGCTGAGATTTCCTCTTCCCAATGAATGATTCTAACTTGTGTCAAGCCATCTTTCCAGTCCCAGAGACTTGGCTCTACTCTGGAAGCCCTCAGCTCTACTGTGGACACCACTGGGAACTCTCGGGAGAGTGGCAAGCAGTTGGGAGCACAGGAAGGCCTTAGACCACTGCACCTAGGGAGCCGCTCTTACAGACTGTCTCCTGAGACACAACCCAACCAAACCTGAGTCTCTTGAGGGTGCATTTTCCATATAAGGATTTTTGATTTAAAGATTTATTTTTTTTAATATTTATTTATTTATTTATTGTGTATACAATATTCTGTCTGTGTGCATGTCTGAAGGCCAGAAGAGGGCACCAGACCTCTTTAAAGATGGTTGTGAGCCACCATGTGGTTGCTGGGAATTGAACTCAGGACCTTTGGAAGAGCAAGCAATGCTCTTAACCACTGAGCCATCTCTCCAGCCCGATTTAAAGATTTATTATGTATAGTATTCTGCCTCCATGTGTGCACCAGATCTCATTACAGATGGCTGTGAGTCCCCATGTGGTTGCTGGGAATTGAACTCAGGACCTCTGGAAGAACAGCCAGTGCTCTTAACCACTGAGTCAGTCATATCTCCAGCTCTACACAAGGACTTCTGACAGCAGTTTCTTCAGGTTGTTTTAAAATTTATTTATTGTTTTTGTTTTTCAGGACAAGGTTTCTCTGTGTAGCCCTAGCTGTTCTGGAACTCACTCTGTAGACCAGACTGGTCTTGAATTCAGAGATCTGCCTGCTTCTGTCTCCTGAGTGCTGGGGTTAAAGGTGTACAGCACCATTGCCCAGCAATAAAATATATTTTTAAAAAAAGATTTCTGCCAGACGGTGGCAATACACACCATTAATCCCAGCACTGGGGAGGCAGAGGCAGGTGGATCTCTGTGAGTTCGAGGCCAACCTGGCCTACAAGAGCTAGTTCCAGGGCAGGCTCCAAAGCTACAGAGAAACCCTGTCTCAAAAAAGAAAAACAGGGCTGAAGAGGTGGCTCAGAGGTTAAGATCACTGGCTGCTCTTCCGAGGTCCTGAGTTCAATTCCCAGCACCTACATGGTGGCTCACAACCACCTGTAATAAGATACAGAGTGCTCTCTTCTGGCCTACAGACAAAATACTTTGTACATAATAAATAAATCTTAAAAAAAAAAAGCAAAGCAACAAAAAAAGATTTCTGTGTCCTCTATCTGTTGTCCTCTTATCTGTGGTGCCCAGGAACTGGTTCAGGGGTGACTTGGGCTCTGGAATGGCCACAGCTCCAGCCCCGTCTTCTTACTCCTGGCTTATCTCTTACCTCCATCCTCCCTTCTCCCATGAACCCTTTTTTATTTTTTGGTAGGTGGTACCTGTGCAAGGGAACCGTCCCAGCAACAGCAAGCCCAGCTGCCCCCTGCTCACTTCTCCTGTTAGCTGGTCGCCAGGACAGCACCGCCAAGCCCTTCCCAGCCTTTCCCTCTGCAGCAGCACAATGCTCTCAGAGTGGCTGATTAACACAGACTTGGGTGCAGCAGCCTTCCTGCCCTACCCAGTCCCCACAGCCTTTTCCATCCTTCCTGGAATCAGCTGGTACCCAGCTCCTCCAGGACTCCAGTGAGCCAGCAGGGATCCTCTTGTCCCTAGACCTGAATGTCCTATATGGGTTACAAAGACCAGGCCCACGCTTGGGGATGGTTTCATTTTCTTTTTAATTTTTTTTTCTTTTTTTAAAAAAAGCCCCTAAACTCTATGGCTTCAAGGAAGCGCAGGAGAAACATAAGTTCATTTCTGTACACGTTGTAAAGCAAGAACTCAGCTCCCGCGACCACAGCCTAGCTCTCCCATGGGGACCGCCTCTCTGCTGCCCCAGGTCGGGCGTTAAGGCGATTCTGTCCCGTGGGCCCAGCACGCAGACACAGGTCACAGCCGCCCTGGCTCCATGGGGCCCAGTCCAGTCCCTGCATGGTGACCGTCCCGCGCTCCACCCCAGCTTTGGTGCAGCATTGTGGTAGCGCACGCGCCTCCCCTGGTGGCCAAGGCCTCATGGCCTCCCCATGTAACACCCATGCCCCGGGCCTGCCCCACTCGAGAAAACGGCCTTTGGATCGAGGGGACAAGCTGGACTTTATGAGCTAATGGGGGCGCAGCGGGGACGGCGCGGCGCTTCTCTCCTGGTTTTAAATAGTTAATGCTCTCAAAGGGGACGAGACATGGCGTAGAGATTTCCGCCAAAGTCCTGTGTGAAGGAAGTGGCCCCAAATCCCCGAAGATGATGCCTGCAGTAGGGCCAAAGAGCCCCATGCCACCAAGGACACTGCCAGCCTCCTGGATAACGCCCTGGGGATCTCGGCAGCCGCTGCACCCACCCTCACTTGTGTCTCTGCAGGGATTTTCTCTTTCTCCTCTTGAAGAAGCAGC
This sequence comes from Microtus oregoni, assembly GCF_018167655.1. NCBI lineage: Eukaryota > Metazoa > Chordata > Mammalia > Rodentia > Cricetidae > Microtus > Microtus oregoni. The sequence continues at coordinate 3,854,246 of NW_024543078.1, read as the reverse complement.
AACACCTGGGGGGGGGGGGGGTTTTAAAAGGACAAAGTGGGGCCGGGCAGTGGTGGCGCACGCCTTTAATCCCAGAACTCGGGAGGCAGAGGCAGGTGGATCTCTGAGTTCGAGACCAGCCTGGTCTACAGAGCTAGTTCCAGGACAGGCTCCAAAACCACAGAGAAACCCTGTCTCGAAAAAAACAAAAAAAACCCCCAAACAAACAAAAAAGGGACAAAGTGGGGATGGATAAGGGAACAGAGGTGACAAGACACTGATATGGGGTGGGGGTAACTCGAGAAAGGTGACGTAGGGGTGGAAGCGGCACGTGATGAGTAGAAGATGGCAGTGACAGAGCCTTACTTGGTTTCATCCGCCACCTCTACTTCTGCGGGGGCCGCGATGGGGGCGTTGGAGTGGCCCGCGGTGGGGTCATCAGCGTTCAGCTCTCCGTTAGTGGAGTTCAGTGCCTGGAAGGGCAGCGGGTACCAGGCTAGCACCCCTGCTCACCCTGCGTCACTGGCCTCCGTCCCCTCCAGGACAAGTCCCCAGCTGGCCCTCACCTGGTTCTTTGTGTGGGGCTGGGCTTTGTCGCGATGAGGCGGCTGGGAGGGCATGTCGGTGTGCACGGTGCCGATGGGTGTCGGCTGCGAGAACAGTCAGGACAGTTCCTGACCCGCGCCCTCTGGAGGACGGCCCCTCCTACGGAAGCTCCCACCCACGGCGCTCCTGCACACCGTGGGGATAGGGGCTCCCGACCTGGTGTCCCCGCACCTGCAGACCCACACCGCACCCGCACGTGAGTTCTAACCGGAGGGTATCTCATCACCTCCACGTACCAGGGGCTTCCCGGCCCAGTCATACTCGTAGTCAAACACGTAGCCGCTGCGGTCGAAGAGGTCGGTGAAGAGCTTCCGCAGGTAGTCGTAGTCTGGCTTCTCAAAGAAGTCCAGGCGCCGTACATAGCGCAAATAGGTGGCCATCTCCTCTGCGAAAAGACAAGGGCCAGGGGCGTGGTCACATGGGCAGCCCAGTCTGCGGTGTGGCCACGGCCACACTGTGGGACGGAGCCAAGGGGCATCGCCGTGGGCTCCTCACCCGGGAAGCTCTCACACAGCGCCTCAATGGGCGTGGCGCGCTTGGTGTCACCAATCTTCTGGTAGCGCTCCTTCAGCGTGTCGGCCTGCGTGATGTGAGCGTGGTCAGGGTCAGCGCCCATTCCCGCGCCCCTCCCCCACCCGGGAGTCCCCGCCCACCTTGAGTCCCTGCCAGGGCAGGCTCCCGCGCAGGAAGTACATGAACATGTGTCCCAGCGCCTCCAGGTCATCCCGGCGGCTCTGCTCTGCGGGGACAGCACAGGCTCAGCGCAGCCCCGGGCCCCACCCCATCCCCCCACAGCAGCGCGGCTCACCCTTGCCCAGGTGCGTGTTGATGCTCATGTAGCGCGCCGTGCCCGTCAGGCTCTTGTGCTCGCGGTACGGGATGTGCTTCTTGGTCTCAGGGTCAATGTACTCCTTGGCCAGCCCGAAGTCGATGATGTGGATGGCGTGCTGCCGTTTGCTGCCCGGCCGCCCGACCAGGAAGTTCTCTGGCTTCACGTCGCGGTAGATGAGGCTCTTGGTATGCACGTACTCCATGCGTGTGATCTGCGGGGACCTGGGTTCAGCGCCCAGGCCCTGCCCCGCCTATCCACCCCGCCCGCCAGCTCCACCCCTTCGCACCAGCTGGATGGCAATCATCAGCACCGTCTTCAGCGTGAAGGTGCGGTCACACAGGTCGAACAGGTCCTCCAGGCTGGGGCCCAGCAGCTCCAGCACCATGGCATTGTACTTCCCGCACGGGCCAAAATAGTAGACCTGAGGGACGCCCTCTGCGGAGGAAACACGCGTGCTGGACACCTGGAGCCCCTGCCTGGGCCACACCCTGTGTCAGTCTCACCGAGTGCCCATGCCCCCCAATGCCGGCCTCACCTGCTGTGCTAAGCTGCTTGTAGAAGCGGTACTCCAGATGCAGCTGCGGGGCCCGGGACTTGATGGGCTCCTGCAGGACGGGACTGTTACCCAGGCCCTCCTTCTGGGCCTGGGGTGCTCTGCCTGGCAGGGCAGGGCAGGGCAGGGCAGGGCAGGGCAGGGCAGGGTAGGGTACACTCACCAGCTTGATGGCCACGTACTCGTTTGTATACAGGTTCTTTCCTGGGGGAGGGTCAACAGAAAAAGCATGAGGATTATGGTTGCTAAGGAGCCCACCCCACCCAGTCCACAGCACACTCCACAGAAGCTTTAGACCCCCTCCCAGCTTCCCAGGAATCCCTGCACTGCACCTCACTGCTTGTATGCAGTCCCGGGGAGAGGTCTACTGTGAATCCAGCAGTAGGACCTGCTCCACGCTCCGCCTCTCCTGCAGGGGTCACGTCTGCCACACCCGGGCAGACCTTACCCCAATCTCCAACATCCATGTTTACCTCAGCATCACTAGTCACAAAGGCCACCTCCAGGGTCACACCCCAGTGGCTACACCTGCCACCCCTGAAGGGAAAAGACGTTCCTACCACAGCAGCTGTGCCCACAACTGCCTCTGTTCCCAGCCACAGCCAGCCACCAGCTATGGCGCAGCCCTCTGCCCTGGTTCTCCTGGACGTCTCCATCACCACCAGCCACCACGTGCTTGACATCAGGGCCCCTCTATGACAGCCTGCCACCACCTGTGACCCACTAGAGCGCCCCAGGCTGTGTAAGGCGCAGCGCCATCAAGCTTCTTCCAAGAGGAGGCACAGTGATGGTCCACGTCTCCATAGGTCTGGTCCCCACCCCTCCACCTCACAATGGCTGTCTCTTGCAAGAACAGCTAGGTCAGCTGTCACCTGGGAGGGCCTAAGTCTGCCCACTTTCCCTGGACTGTGGCTCTCACAGGTCACTTTTCCTCTGTGGCATTCCCGTCTCTGCTGTGGGAGACTCGGTGTGGAGCTTGGCTGCAGCTGACAAGCTCAAGCTCCCACAACCACCGCGCGGGGGAGGGGGGAGGACGGGATTCCCCAGAGCTGTCCTCTGACCCACAGGGTCTGGCATGTCTGCTCCCAACATATATACACATTAAGACTTTTCCTTAAACGTGGGCGGGGCTGTGGAGACGGCTCAGCAGGAAAAGCTGCTCTTCCAGAGGACCTGGGTCCAGGGGCCCAGCACCCACAGGGGCTCACAATAGTCCCTAACCTTAATTCTAGAGGGCCCAGTGCCCTCTTCCGGTTTCCCTAGGTATGCATACAAAACACCCATACACATAAAACAAGAATTTTGAAAAAAACTCTTTTTTTAAAAACAAAACAAAACATGGGGGGGGGGGGGCTGGGCATGGTAGTACACACTTAATCCCAGCACCGGGAAAGCAGAGGCAGGTGGGTACCTGTGGATTCTGGCTAGCTTGGTCTACACAGTGAGCTCCAGGTCAGTGGGACCCTGTCTAAAAAGAAAAAGGAGGACAGGGGACAGGACTATGGCCCCATAAGAGGAAGAAAGTTGCGCAGACATAGGGCTTCAATTTTCCCATTTAATGAACAGTTATCTACAGATCCAAGGGGCTCAGTGGCCCCAGGCCAGACAGACACCTGAGTATGGGCCAGGGTAGCTCCACACGGGAAGAGGATGGGGGCTCAGGCAAGAGGCACCCCATACTCACCAGGGAAAAGAACACCCGTGCAGCATGGGGAGGGAGCCGAGCTCTGGACGTGCTGCCAGGCTGTCCTCCCTCAGGCCCGAGTGATGTAAAGCTAGTTCAGAGCTGGGGGAGAGGGAAGGCCCTGGCTCACATCACCACTGCATCCTAACCTGCACTCACAGTATTCGCTGACCCTGGACTCCAACAGAGGTCAAGCTGCACAGGCTGGTGCAGTCAGCACGGGAGCACATAGCACACACCCCACAGACAGGCTCTTGCACAGGCTGCAGTGGAAAACCTTTTAACTCACACTGTCCAAGCCCCGACACAGATCTGTACAGAGACCTGAGGTGGTGCACGGCCACCCCAACTGCCTGAAGCCAGGGGTCCTTTCAAGTGTCCTCATACTTGCCCATGTGTGCGGCTGAGTGTTCAGGGCTGCGGTCTGGCATACCCATCACAGCGGAGGGACTATTCTCAGCCAGGCCTGGGGACACCTGCGGCTGCAGACTGCAGAGGCCCTCACCCGGATGGGGTCCTGGCTGGCCTTGAACAGGCCAGTAAGTGCAACACCCACCAATACTCTCCCACGGGAGAGGAAGGGACAGCTGTGCACAGGGCAGCTGTGCCCCACATCAGTGCCCTCGCTGACTGAATGGCACGTGTCAGCTGATGAATGGTCAGGAGTGGAGAATGACAGCCACTGTGTTCTGGCCTCAGCTATCTGCCTTTGCAGCAAGGTCCACCTCCTCCCCAGGCCTGCTTCCAGGTGACATGGGGGACCTGAGCTGGCCTGATGGTCTGTGCACGAGGTTGGTGTCTCTTTTTTATCTTAAGGAGCTGGACTGGGATGAGTGCCTGCACACAGGTCTTCTCTAACCTACACAGGGCCAGGATGTGACAGTTCCAGGGACCTTTGGACTCCCGGGCACTGCTGCGAACGGGGCCAGTTGCCTAAGAGGGAGGCACACTGGCTCAGCACTAGCCCTGCAGACCAGGCAGCAGTCAGACACTGGTCTCTGCAGCTCAGGAGCCAGAGGCCTGGAAGCTGTGACTCCGCCCACCCAGCCGCTAGCAGACAACCACCACAAAACCTAGTGACGGACCAAAGAGTGTAGGACTTACCTAGGCGAAGCTCTCCGAAGTTCCCACAGCCTATCTTCTTGCCAACCCGGAAATTGGGGCCCACCATCAAGACCCCTGAGCTGGTCCCCGAGCTGCGGACGCCATGGTTGCTCCGGCTTGTGCCAGTCTTGGACATTCTCCGGCCCTCCTCCAACTCCCCCTTCCCTCCTTTCTTGTCAAAATCCATAAGTTTGTGGTACCCTGGCCTCTCCACGGTGACTCTGCCGTGAGATCCGAGTGCGAAACCTGAGCTCGCGCCCGGCCTAGTACACCATTGCGCCTGGTGGCCCCTTGGCTCCCGGCTATTGACACCCGGGTGTGCTCGCAGGCCCGGCTGCAGTGCTCATCTTGGTGGCCTCAGGGTCACTTGCAGAGAGAGAAGACATTCTGCCAACAGGTCCCACCGCCTTAAATCTCGTGGTGCCCCACTGTGAAGAAACAGAGACACAGGTTAGTGGACAGAGATCGCAACAAAGGCTACTGTGCTGTGACCAGGCAAAGGCTGGCAGAAGCCAGAGATTACGGTGGAGTAGCCATGTGCCCTACTTGCCACATGGCTGTGCCATCAAGTGGCACAGGCCCCTTGGAAACCTAAAGCAAGAAAGGGAAGCCAGATCCAGGCTAAGATGTAACACCAGGGCTGCCAAGACAGGAACAGTGGCAGGTGGCAGAGCAGACGGTGTCCCTAAGAGGGCAGGGGATGGGACTCCAGTCATGCAGGCAGGAAGGCACATGGCACACAATGCTGGGTGAACAGGGAAGGCTTGACAGGGTTCCAGGCAGTGGGTGCCGACCCTGCTGCTCTGACCTGCATCTCTTAGCCCCAGAACTAGACTGGCCAGGAACTCACTGAGTAGCCCAGGCTGCCCTCGATCTCAGAGATCTGCCAGCCTGCTTTTTATGTGGGTGCAGAGTCACCAGATCTCCAGACTCTCAAGGCGAACACTTCAGCAACGGAGCCGCTGCCCAGGTCGTGGGTTTGCTTTGGCTTGAGACTCTGAGAGATGAATTCACAAGTGTGTTCTAACACAAGCACTCATGCAGGGGTTTCTCACCCACCAGGCCACGTGCAGCTGTATGTGCTCCTGGGGCACATCTGGAGGGGCTGCCAGCCTGCTTTCCTGCTCAGTGCCCCCAGCATCCCATCCCCATGCACTGGGGTCCCGCCCAGCACCATCTAGGCGGTGGTCATGTGTCTGTTTGCTGACTTCTATTTACACACCGCTCCACTGGGTTGTGGCCATCGTATCATTCCGAGCCTTCACTGACAGCACCTCCTCACAGAGGGGCATAAGGAAACCCTGGGCAGTAAGCCTGGCTGCCCAGTGCAAAAGTCTAACCTCCTTCCTGGGTATGTTGCAGGGGCCTCTCCTAAAGATAAAGGGAACTCAAAGAAACCAGGGGTGGGACTCTACAATGCCAACAGCTACACCACAGGCTACCCAGGATCTGCACTCCACCGAGGACACCCACAAAAGCCCAGTACCTGGAGGAAGCATCCCCCTCCTCACTATGGATGCCATGGGGAGGAGCTCCTGACGGCTAGGCCGCTCCTCTTGCCCTCTCCTCACCAGGACACTGACTCTCAAGAGCATGGGAGGCAGCAGAAGGCCTGCCAGGAAGACTGTGGCACGAGACCAGCTGAGTCTGATGAAGGCTACACGGCAGAAAACCCATCTACTTTTCACTCTCACCCAGCAAGGGGCACACTTGGGCAACTGTCACTCCGAATACTCCCTCCAGAGCCTCTGCGTCCACATGATCGCCATGACGTCCATGGCTACCTCACTGAGGTTCGGCAGGCAGAGCACCTCCCTAGTGTGCAGGAAGCCTGAGCATCCTAACACAGCATCCCAATGCAGAGATGTACAGCACTGTCTCAACATGCAGGAGCAGAGGCAGGAGGGCCAGGAGCTCACCCTGCTCCCAGAACATTATCACAGGTCAGCAAGATGACAGCATAGTGGGGAATTTGGTGACCCCCATCTCCTCCCTCATCCATTCTCCCCATCAGCACACGCTAAGTAAACACAGAGAACTGTAAGGGCTGCACACACAGAGAGGCACTCTCGGGCTAGCACCCACCCCAGCATCCCTGCATGGATGCCAGGGCTCATGTACTCGGGAGAGAAAGGATCACTTAGAAAGGTGCAAACATCTACAAAAAGCAGCCCTCCCCCCAGCACTCATCCTGTTCAGACCTCCACACCCCTCAAGCCCCAGACAGAACATCACCAACACTGAGAGAGCAGCCTGGGGAGCCAATTGTCCCCCGCCTTTCCCAAGTGCACCTCTGCAGAGGGCAGGTGAAGTCCCGCCATGGGGCCCAGCAGCATGGAGAGCTGGACAAAGCAGGCAGCGTTGAGCAGGGGCAGTGAGTGACATCAGGAGACCTGGTGCATGGACACCTGGCTGTGTCAAATGCAAGGACTGGTAAAGACACCAATGTTAGGGACCACAAGGACATGGGACACTCCAGATCACCAGAGGCAGCAGGGCCACTCCAAGGATTAGAGAGAAAGGTACCCAGATGAGGCTGAGTCTCTTCAGGCCGGAGGGGCCACAGGAGTTAGCAGTGGCAGAGTGCCACTTTCTCCTGGGAGACAGACAGCCCTAATCTAAGGGAACGGGGCAGGCCGCTGTGTCTTCCTTAGCATGGCTGGGCAGCTGCAAACCTGTGACCTGAAGAGCTGCCCGTCACAGGCACAGAAGCCTTAGCCTAGGACTCACCACACAAATGTGACCCCCTCACTCCGTTGCCCACCTATGGTGTCTGGTGGGCAAGACCTAGGTGACAACATCAATTGTATAGCCAGCAGCACAGGCAGTGCAGACCACCCTGGGGCAAACTAGGGTATGCAGGGAACGGGCATCCACAGCACTGCACAGGACACTAGGCAATGGCGGGCTCAAAGCAGGCAGGCTGGAAGAAGCAGGCCCCACAACACTACTGTGCCCTTGAACCACGGTGTTTATGGGTAAGTAGGCTGCCCCTATCCTGAGTGGACACGGCACCAATCTGCCACTGCTCCTCTCACAAGAACAGCTATGCAGACATGGGCTATGTGGCAGTCCGTGACACCCAAGGGAGTAAGGATGCCACTTACTGTCACTCCAACACCGAGGGTCAGTGGAACAGACAACCTGGTGACAAGCAGCTGTGTCTCAGGAACACCTGAGCATGTGAAGAGTGACCTGGGACCCCAGAGAAGAGGAAGTGCCGCTAGCCTTGGCTCTGGATGAAGTCTGTAGCTAAAAATAGACCTAGGAAGACAGGCAGGCTTTCCCAGCCCTAAATAAAGCCTCCCTGGGAGGACCCACAAGGCCCAGAGCCCAGGCTGTCCCCAGGGGTGAGCCCAGGCTCAGGGTTAACGCTGGACTGGCCTGCGCAAGACTAGGCTGGAGGTCAGCTGCAGGGCACTCACTCAGGGAGCTGGCTGACAGAGGTTGGATTCCCACCAGACGCACCCCTCCTTGCAAGGCCCCAGCACACACCTGCCCTGTTCTTTTTGGGGTCCCCCATCTTGCTGGGACCCCGGCTGCTCTCCGCTGGAGGCCCCAGGCCCCTTCCCTGCATCTCCACTCAGTGATGTCACAGTCCCTAGCTGACGTCACCAGGAGTTTCCAAGCTAGACCTGGTGCCCAGCTGAGGGGACAAGCAGGGACAACACCCACCATGGGAGTCCTGCAGAGGGTGGGGATCTGGCTGCAGCCCTGAAGCTATTGCACCTGAGTGGCAGTCCAACATGCCTGTTTCTTGCAGACCCAGGCTGCGACACACCAGGACTCCCCAGCACCAAGTCCTGGAAAACAGCTAAAAAAACTTGGGGTTCAAACCAAGAAAGGAAAGGAGCGTGGCCTACAAGGTGTGGTGCTACCTGGCCAGTGGGCAGTGGGGGCTATATCTGATGACCAAAACAGATATATATGTCTGCGCCATGAGGCTGATGGGAATGGGGGGGGAGCGGGGGAAGAGTCCTACACAGGCCCATGCAATGGCCAGACTTCTCAGACCTGTCTTTAGAGAAAGGTACCCCAAATACCACCACAGCTCACCTGCTCCTGCATCATTATCCCTAAAGATGCAGAGAGATGAGCTGGGGATGAGTGGATGGAGCCACTGTGCTGGTGGGCGTGCTGCTGTGCAGCCCCAGCCAGTGTGGGGGCTCACCAACACCTGGGCTGACAGTCCTCAGAAAAGGGCTGAGGGCCTGGACCACAGCACTGGGAGACCATCTGGGAGGACCCATCAACAGACTTCAGAGATGGCCAACCCCAGCCACGTGCACCACCATATCCGCCGTGCTCACACACATTCACACACTGGACACGTGCTGACACATGGAATTGTCGGAAGCTGGGCGCGCACAGGCCTGACAATCGGTATGCATGCCTTATGGGCAAAGAATCAACCACTGCCCTGCTGTGTCCGACACTCAGCTCTACAGCATCCACTACAGAAAGTGACTGAAGGTGAGGACGGGCAGGAGGGACACGGCCTCCCTCCTGCTCCCAACAGAGCATAACACCCTCTACAGGAGAGCAGACTGCGTCAGTTCCTGAGACCGTGGGTCTCGTACCCTTCTACACTGGGAGTTGGTTGACTGTGGGACCTCCTGACCCAGGTCTCGGTGAGGGTGACTCTGCTCTCAGGAAACCATGGGCCATGGGTGCTGCCCAGCACTCACAGACCCGTCTAAAGCCACAAAGCTGGCGTCAGACCACGCACGGCTGCGTACAGGTACGGACTGTGGTCTACAACAGAGGCCTGCATGCTTCCCACAACACCTGGATACTATGACAGGAAATGATCACATGGACCACCAGCTCCAGTGGGGCTCAGATCAAACCCACGCTACAAAGGACAACTCAGTCGTAGGCTCCTGCCCAGCAGGAGATTCAGGGGTAAAGGGGGTTTGTCCCCTGGGAATTCTCCAAGTGTCACCAGGAAGGGTCACCAAGGCCTCTAAGGGGTGGTTCTCAGGAACAGCTTGGGACCTGCAGTTCTGCAGTCTCAGGCACGAGCAGTGTAGACCCACATGCACACGCGTCTTCCTAACTAACTATCCATCTGCTACCGAGCCATCTCGCATTTGAATCCCAGCTTGCCACTTTAGCTAGCACAGCCAGCTCCATGTAAGGCCCTGGCCCCACAGGTGGCATCTGAGTACTGGGGAGCTGAGTTTAGGCAGCATTTCCACCCTAGCTACCTCCTAAGTGTGGGGAAGACGGGCATGAGCCACCATGCTTGGTCTTGACATTTTAATAAGGGGTGGGGGAGAGCTGTCCAGGCTCACACAGTGTGTGGAGGGCCTAGCACCAGGTGAGGCACCGGCTAGATGCACACAGCCACCCACCCAGAGGGGCGTAGTCTGTCCTAGAGGCCCTGCCCATGCCAAGCCTCCTCTTAGGGGCGTAGTTCAATGGCCAAGGGCTGTATGCAGTATGCAGATTTCCCAGGAGCCCACCGGGGCGTGCCTCCACAGGAAGCACAGGCCACAGCTGGTAACTGGAAGAGAACAGGCCAGCGCCTGGGGCTGCAAGCCACTTGCAAGCTCTGTGGGACCCAGTCACTCTGATCCCAGTCCCTCTGAGCCTGGGGCAACTGCGGACCCTGGGAGCTCGTGGCACATCCAACCCTCTGGTCCTGATTCCTGCACCTGCCCCCCAACCTGTATAAACACCTGAAGACCCTTACAGGCCTGCACCTGTGCTAGGGTTTTCTTTAGCTCTCCCAGGAGTGCTCCAATCTTTCTCACTGTAACCCCAGGAGAATGTGCGTGGAGCAAAATCCCAGGAGTCAAGGAGTTCAAGGCCATCCTCAGCTACACATTAGCCAGCCTAGGCTACCTGAGATGTGGGCTCAACAACACTTTCGCTGGGTGTTGTGCCACAAACCTACATCCCAGCGTTCAGGTAATTGGGGCAGGCATGAGTTCATGGCCAGCCTGGACTACGTGGTGAGTTCATGGCCAACCTGGACTACAGAGTTGCCATCTCAAAAGTGGAAAATGGCAGGTGAAATGGCTCAGTGGGTAAAGGGTTTGGTGAAAACCTAACAGCCTGAGTTCGACCTCTGGGAACTGCATTAATGTGGAAGGAGGCCAGGCCAGCCTGGTCTACCAGCAAGCTCCAGGACAGGCAGGGCTAGAGACCCCTATTGTCAAAAAAAAAAAAAAAAAAGCTCGCCGGTGGTGGTGCCACCTTTAATCTCAGCACTGGAGAGGCAGAGGCAGGTGGATCTCTGAGAGCAGGGAGCCAGGGCTAGAGAGACCCTGTCCTAAAAAACAAACAAAACCGTTCAAGGAGAGAACCAATTCCAAGTTGCCCCGACCTCCACAAGCACACCTGAGACACACAAGACCCTGCATCAAGAGCCAAGCACAAGGACCCCACACTCAGAATACGGAAGCAGGAGCAGGTGTTCAAGGCATCCTAATCCACGTGAGACCTTGTCTCTCAAATCTAAAACAAAACAAAAAAAAGATGGCTTTTCTGGCCCCTTGGGTCCAAGCCAGGTGTGGCACGCCCTTAGGGAGTCTCTAGGGAGTCAGTGGCTGGTAGCCCTCCCAGCTGGAAGTTCCCACTTCCAGGCCCCAGGCCCAGCCAGACCTAGGGTCCTGCACAGGTCTGCACAGCCCCATACAGGGACAACCTTGTTCCTGGCTTTGACTGAAGACTCCCGTGAGGCTGCACGCTGCCACTGGACCCTGACCTGTGTCTGAAGGCTCCGCAAGAGCTGCCATTTGACAGGATGTGACCTCAATCTGTCGCAGCCTCATGCCACAGAGCTGTCCCCAGGGGTAAGGCTGTGGGCAGGAGGCCCCAGGCAACCTGGAGGCCTGTTCCAGAGGAGGGGAACAGACTACTTCCCCAGTGTGGGGCCTCTTTCCAAGAGGAAAGACTAGGAGGCCCACCCACAACACCTGGCCTCTTACGGGAGAGCAGAGGCTGTGAAACCCAAACATCACTCTGTCCTCAGGCTGTGCCCTGGCCGCAGGACTGGGACTAGTGACTCCTGTCTCCCAGGAGGGTTCTGAGGGCCCCATGGACATGACATGGGGCCAGAGAGGGCACATAGGCAGATGTAACAGTTGTGGCTCCCAGTCTCGGCTTCTTGACTGCTATGCCCGGGTGTTCTGTGGCCTCTGCCCAGTATGAAGCCTCCTGGTGACCATGCATGGGACAGAGCATACAGAGGTAAGGACTAGGGTCTACTGGTCCTACATCTTTGCAGGCCATGGGATCGTGGCCCACCCGAGTGCCATAGCCAGATTGTTTCCTCAGGTGACAGGTGGCCATCCAAATGCTCCAGGAGACCTGCTGAGGTTTCCCAACACCACACCTTGAGGTCAAGCCCTGCTTTTGTGCCTCCAGAGTGACTGATGCCTCCTGGGGACCAGGATGGGGACAACACAGGTGCAGCTGCCCAGCCTCTGGAAGTAGCGGAGGTCACAGAGAGTGGATAGCATACCAGAGGGACCCACAGGGTCATGCAGACAGGAACTCCCTCGGGGAACATCCCTCCTGGAGTCATCCAGCATGTCCTTTGTCCCCAGGATTATTAACACAAGTCATCCCCTCTATAAACCAGGCGCCATGCCCACCTCATGGATGCCGTAGCACAGCCCACATGCCCACCAGCTCGCAGCTGAGTGTGGACACACTGGGAGTCGCATGCCTAGGGCTGTGCCAGTGCCAACCAACAGGCTCTAGAGAAAATTGCTCATGGCACTTACTGGCAAGTTGATGCCCAGGGCCTTCAAGGACAAGGCTTGGGTCCAGCAAGAACACGGCCTCTAAGTGGACATCAGATGTGTGGGTGAATCTGGATGAAGCCCCAGCCACTTCTCACCATGACCCAGCTACAGGACTCCTTGGGCTGGTGGCTCCTTCAAGTGGCTCCAACTGCCCCCCAGATAACAAGAATGCCATTGGCCTGTTCTATACCATCTAGACACCAAAGACCGCAATACTTAATCCTGCTTTTCCTTCCTCCTCCCTGTCTGGCCCCCACACAGGTAAGGGCAGTCTCTTAATGGTCCCCAGCCCTGCAGGAAGGACGGAGTCTGGGGCAGTTTCAGCAGGCACCACAGCAGAACAGACACCAGCACCCCACAGCACAGCTCTGTCCTGCCTGCTGTACAGTACGCTTCCCCAGCCAGGCCTACAAGCAAGTTCTCCAGAAACACACGTGGTCCCCAAAGCTGGGGTGGCCATGTTGAAGCTGTTACCAAGAACCTCCCCTATTCCCTTCTGCTGGAGGCAATTACTGTATAATTGAGGAGAAGACACAGGTCCTTCAAAGAAGTCTGCACTGGGCTCCACCACAAACAGCAGGAGCAGGGGGAGGGCTGGGCTGGTCTCTGGGACATGCTTGGGGCCCAACTGACCATCCCAAGGTGAAATCAAGGCAGACAAACAAGAGGCATCCTCAAGCAGCTGGCATAGGGATGCACAGGCCCTGAATCTCACCCCACTGGCCTGCAGTGGGCTCTGGAGTCTGGCCCTTTCCAGGGGTCCCCTACTTTCTTGCATAGTCTTTCAGGTTCTCTCCCACTGGCTTCCAACAAAGTACCAAGGCTCAGCATTAGTGGGAAGGCCCTGGAGACCCATGGCAGGCACTGTGTGCCTGTGATCTCCTGGGAAACCCACCAGTCAGCATCACACAGCTCTGCTGGAGACAACTGCACACTTCCCCCTCACAAACCTATGTGCGCCAGTCTTCTCTAAGCTCGACCAAAGCCCCCAGGGCAGGCAAAAAGCCCAGTTGTCCACCCCCACACCTAACAGGTCAGCACTATCCCAGTGGGCAGCTGCGGTTTCTCCTATACCAACAAGACCTTTGTGCTTTCAGCCACCAGCTCCCAGAGTCCCCAGCCCACAGACATCCAAGGAAGACCCCATCAGCCTTCCGAGCAGACTGCAGCTCAGTGAGGACAGACAAGTCTCCCCGCCTCCACCTACACACCAACCCCCAGGCTGCTTCCTGCAAACTGCCATCCGGAGGCCACCAAGATGAAAAACAGCTGCCCCCAACCTAGAAGCTCGGTCTCGCCCAGGTTGCACAGGAGACCCTTCCCTGAGGACACTGTTCCTATCTCCTTGTGAGAAAGTCACCCGTGGACGTGGACAAAGTTGGGGCAGAGAGGTACAGGCAGGGGATCCTGCAGCCTGCTCAGACATCTCACCCCTCCCTCCTTGATCCGTGTGTTTCCGGAAAACAAAGCCGGTGGCCAGAGCGGAAGGGGGAGGGCGCAGGCAGCTGGGCCCAAGAGTTCCCAAGCAGCTCCCTGCAACAGGTCCCCCCTCAATGCCTGTCCCCAAGCCCCCCAACAAACCGTCAGGACCACAAATGTGAAGAGCGAACATCAGGGAGAGGGCTGGGAGGATAGAGGGACAAGGAGCAGGACCCAGGTGTAAAGGGGGTTTGGGGACAAAAAGAGACATGGGGGGACATGAAGAAAAATGTGCGATTTGCAGGTGGTCTGAACACTTGGGAAGAAGACACAGGAAACTGGGGGGTCAGAGAGCGAGGACACGAGTGGGGTCAGAGTGTGGGCACACTAAAGCCGAATGGGGGTCGCGGGAAGAAGGCGACCGGAAGTGGGGGCGCATGAGTGTCGCCCGTGAGTTGAGAACCTGCGAAACAGTAGACACTGGAAATCAGGGGTCAGAGAGAGAGGGTGACCGGAAGTTGGGGTCGCGCGGTGCAGAGCACCAGTCGGGAACCGCAGGGTGAGGACCGTGAGCGCCCCGGTGCGAAGATGGGGTCATCTGAGGTCAGTGGGGGGGGGGTCACAGGGTCCCGACGCCGCCGGGGTGGGGCGCGGCCGGCCGTGCGCGCGCAACGTTACCTGCGCCCCGCCTGGGGCCCGCGGGCGGTGGCGGCCGAGCTCAGCAGAGCGGCGTCCCCCGCTCCGGGCCCCGCGCACGTTCGCGCTTCGGCTTGGGCCCCCGATCCGGCTCCCGCGCTGTCGGGGCCGGCCTCGGCATGTTCGGCGGAGAGGGCCGGGCTCCGCCGCTCCGCCGCGCCCTCTCCGCGGAGCCCCCGCGCGCCTTACGCCGCCAGCGTCGGCCAGCGGGGGGGCGGCGGCCTGCGCGCGCCACTGCGCCGGCGCGACCGGGCCGCGGGAGGCGTGCGCGTGTAACGTCATAGGGCGGGGCGGGGCCTTTAGGAAGGGGCGTCGCTTTACGATAGCGTGGGGCGTGGTCCTAAGGCGCGGAACGTGGCATTACGACAATATTAGCATGGTCACTTTGTAGGGCCCGGGGCTTTACGACGATCAGCGTGGAGCTTTACGACACGGTGGGGGCGTGGCTTGAAAGTGGGCTCTGCGCTTTAATCACAAGGGAGGGGCGGGGCCTTAAGGTGGGAGGAGCGAGTGACGGTCGTGGGGCGGAGCTTTGCCAGTGGGCGGACGTTGAGGGCGGGAGCAGAGCGTTACCATATCGGTGGGCGGGGCCGAGTGGCGGGCACGCCGTTTTGCGACGGCGCCTGTGGGTAAGGGAGGGTTCGCCGCACTACGGCTGCCGCGTTTTGCGGACAGGTCGAGCCGCCCGCCGGCGGATCCCGAGGGACACCGGAGACAGGTGGCCGGGGGATCGTACCTGAACTGTGACTAGTTCCATCAGCAGCCCCACCCTTGTGAAGGCGGGGTTTACGAAATCCGCGGGGGTCGCTCCCTTTCGTTGCCATGGAGACGCGTGGCGGTCTCCGTGGCGCCAGCCCGGAGCCGTGTCTGTGACGTCACTGTCTCGCCACCTAACGTCACGGTGGGCGGTGTCTACGGGCGTGGTTTCCCTGGGCTGGGGGTGGGGTGGGCTGGGGGTGGAGGGGAGCTGAATGGCGCTGGACCTGGAAATTGCTTCCATAAATGAAAATCACATTCTAAAATCGTCCAAACCCAGGAAATTGTCGATTTGGTTACAGGCAGATGATCAGAGTTAGGGATGTTCGTCTTGGTGTTAATTATTTAAAACTTTATTTTTATTATTTTATTTTGTTTTTCGAGACAGAGCTTCCCTGTGTAACAGCCCTGGCTGTCCTGGAACTCACTCTGCAGACCAGGCTGGTCTCGAACTCAGAGATCCCCCTGCCTCTGCCTCCCAAGTGCTGGGATTAAAGGTGTGCACCACCGCCCAGCTCTATTCTGTTTTATATTTTTTTTGGAGACTGCCTTGCTCATGCTGGCCCCCAACTTCAAGGAGTCTTATAGGAATCCTTCCTGCCTCAGCATCCAAGTGCTCGGATGACAGGCATGACCCATTCATTACCCGTTGGTTTTTCTCATCGTTCTTTTGCATGACGACATCCCCAAGTGCCAGAGCCTCTGGGGGTCCCAATCCTGCAGCGGGTCACCTAGGGCCAACCGGCTGGCAGCCTCCTACAAAGCACAGGCTCGGCCTCCAGCTGGCAGGCATTTGGTGCAGCCATCAAAGTGCTTGTTAACTCATCGCTGCTCGCTGCACGTCTGCCCACCTTAAATAAACGCGGGGAGTGGCTGCAGAGCTCCGGGTCCTTTTATGACTCCTGTGCTACCCAAGGCCCTGCCTGGAAGGAGGCAAGGCCGCGCAGTGAACCCTGCCCGAGGCTTCTCTGTTCAGTTGAAGGAGACTTATCTAGTCACAAATTCGCAGAGCCTCCCAGGCTAAAGCTGTGGACTACCCACGGAGTCCCCAGTCCTGGAGTCAGATGACCTCATGGGTGGTAACGTGCCTGAGGGTGGATGCTTTGACCAGACGCCTCTGGGACGGCCAGATGCTGAGCGCCAAGCTACCAGCCCCTCCCCCCTGACTGTGTGCTGCTTTCCTCTTAGAAGATACACAAGGGGTGGATATGGCGTCCTTCGGGAAGGCTGAATCAGCCTTTTATAGCCGAGTGCAGCCCCAGAGGCTGCGGAGCACAAAGATGAAGGTGCAGCCGTTTCTCCTTTCTCATTGCAGCATGGTTCTCCCCTGAGCTGTGGTGGACGGGGTTGTATCTCTGTCCTGGGAGCCCCGCGGGAGTGTGCACACAGTAGGCGCTCAACCTATGGGTGGGTAAACTCCACAGTCCTCACAGGTGTGGAGAAGTTGGGCTTTTCCCTTTTTTAGATGACCTTCCTTATCTTTGTCCCTGTCTACCTGGGTTATGGCTGTTACTTGCCTTTTAATCCAGTGCCCTGTGCAGCTCAAATTCCTATTAAAGCCAGGATTATAGTCGGTCCAGGCAGAGGCTGTGTGACTGTGGACTGATCGCTTACCCTCTCTGGTCCTCAGTATTATCTTCCTATAATTTTAGGTAATGGCAAGGCCTATGAGTATATGGTGGGAATCCAGAAATGAATAAAATCCCGCAGCTGTCATCCCAGCCCCTAAGGCGCAAGGGCTGCTGTTGGCAGACTGGTCCCAGAAATACCTTGACCAGCCAGGTCACTCTTGCAGGGGGGAGTCTCAGACTCCCTGTTAGCTGAAACCCCTTTTGATGTTCCAGTATGGATGCTGAGAATTAGAGACAGTGGATTGGCCACTGCACCACCACACTGTGGGACAATGGTCTTTTTTTAAAAAAATATTTATTTTATTTATTATATATACAATATTCTGTCTGTGTGTATGCCTACAGGCCAGAAGAGGGCACCAGACCCCATTACAGATGGCTGTGAGCCACCATGTGGTTGCTGGGAATTGAACTCAGGACCTTTGGAAGAGCAGGCAATGCTCTTAACCTCTGAGCCATCTCTCCAGCCCTGGGACAATGGTCTTGTACCTGTAAAGGTTTGTCATTTGTACTGGATTAATAAAATGCTGTATCGGCATAAATAAATGCAATGCAGATACTAAAGAATATTCACACTTTAATGATAAACTTACAGAACCGAAGTTCCAGCGTGGCACAGGAGGTAGGAAGGAAAAGGGCCGAGCCGCCTCTCCAGGAGCCCATTTA
Source organism: Microtus oregoni (assembly GCF_018167655.1). NCBI lineage: Eukaryota > Metazoa > Chordata > Mammalia > Rodentia > Cricetidae > Microtus > Microtus oregoni. The sequence goes on along the minus strand of NW_024543078.1, from coordinate 3,836,560 downwards.
TTGGCAGGCATTCGCCCGAGGCAAACCCTGCCCCCTAAAGGGGCTGTCTTAACCCTACAAAATGCTGATTGGCCAGTAGTCAGGCTGGAAGTATAGGCAGGGCAACCAGAACAGGAGAATTCTGGGAAGCCAAAAGACCCAGATACAGAGGATGAGAATGCCTTGCTGAAAAAAGGGACCAAGCCATGTGGCTAACACAGACAAGAATTATGGGCTAATTTAAGATGTAAGAAAGAATTAAGAAGCCTGAGCATTGGGGCTGGAGAGATGGCTCAGCGGTTAAGAGCATTGCCTGCTCTTCCAAAGGTCCTGAGTTCAATTCCCAGCAACCACATGGTGGCTCACAACCATCTGTAATGAGGTCTGGTACCCTCTTCCGACCTGCGGGCATACACACAGACAGAATATTGTATACATAATAAATAAATAAATATTAAAAAAAGACAGATTCAGATAAAAAAAAAGACCTCTAAATGGATCATAGAAAAATGTACATAGGCATGGGAGAGAGAAGAAAAAGTGAAGAGACAGTAGATGTCATATAAAAGAGTACAGACAGCATAGATCAAAGGAGTAAAGAAATATTAAACTTGTTGAAAAAGTAATAGAGTAAGAAAAATAAGCCACATAAAGATGTAATATACACAGAAAGTCTAGATTATGTATATTATTGTGTTTTCTTTGAATTTTTTTACTTTTTTTTTTTTCAAGACAGGGTTTCTCTGTAGCTTTGCAGCCTGTCCTGGAACTAGCTTTGCAGACCAGGGTGGCCTGGAACTCACAGAGATCTGCCTGCCTCTGCCCCCCCCCCCCCCCCCCCGCCTCCTCCTCCCAGTTTTGGGATTAAAGGCTGCACCACCACTGCCACCGGGTGAATGTTTTGACAGTTAAAGAGCTACACGAGAGACATTTCATTGTGGGGACTGCCAAGTCAAACCAACATAAAGGTGTGTTGACTTCAGAATTTTAGTCTAAGAATTAGACTTTGGAAAAGAGGTTCTGGCGCTGGAGAGATGGCTCAGAGGTTAAGAGCATTGCCTGCGCTTCCAAAGGTCCTGAGTTCAATTCCCAGCAACCACATGGTGGCTCACAACCATCTGTGATGGGGTCTGGTGCTCTCTTCTGGCCTGCAGACACACAGACAGAACATTGTATACATAATAAATAAATAAATAAATAAATAAATAAATAAATGAAAGGAAAAGAGGTTCTGCTCTTGTTTCCACAGAAGATGAGAACCCAGGAATTAATTTCAGACTAATGTGGTTTGATGCACAAAAATCCCCCAAAAGGTCGCCATGAACACCCTCAAAAATAGTTTGCCCAACAAAAACCAGGAAGCAGTTTGGAGAAAACTATGCCCATATCCCCAAATATTACATTATATTATATGTCTATAAATGTTTGGTTACATTTAAAGGGGGATATGCTATACAGATTTGCATTGCTATGGATCTTGGACTATTGATACAAATTTAAGGTCAATTTTGTTATATATTTCTGCTCTTGATTAAGGTTTTGTGTTTGTGCAACTCATTTAAAAATGTGCTGGGCGATGGTGGCGCACGCCTTTAATACCAGCACTCAGGAGGCAGAGGCAGGCGGATCTCTGTGAGTTCGAGACCAGCCTGGTCTACAAAGCTAGTTCCAGGACAGGCTCCAAAGCCACAGAGAAACCCTGTCTCGAAAAACAAAAACAAAAAAGAAAATGTAATGTATGGGCGGTGGTGGCGCATGCCTTTAGTCCCACCGACCCAGGAGGCAGAGGCAGGGGGATCTCTCTGAGTTTGAGGTCAGTCTGACATACAGAGTGAGTTCCAGGATAGCCTGAGATACACAGGCAGAGCAGTATACATAATAAATAAATAAATCTTAAAAAAAATAATTAAAAAATAGTGACTGGGCTCCAAAACCACAGAGAAACCCTGTCTCGAAAAAAAAAAAAATAGTGACTGACAAACTGCCAATATAGGCGGAACTGTCTTTGAAATTTCCTGCTTCGTGGAAAAGTCTGCGGATACTATGGGCCTGTAGGCTGAAGACAGATGCCCCAATGTTACAGAAGAACTTTGGGTGACTGTCCAGGCAGTGAGAAGTCTCTGTCAATTCTAGAGTTTTAGAAGTCGCTTACTATGCACTTCCTGTTAACTTAGGTAATATTATATCCTTCTGGGATTTTTTTTTGTTTTTTTTTTTGTTTTTGTTTTTCAAGACAGGTTTTCTCTGTAGCTTTGGAGCCTGTCTTGGAACTCCCTATGTAGACCAGAGATCTGCCTGACTCTGCCTCCCAAGTGCTGGGATTAAAGGCGTGCACCACCATCTCATGGCTAATAATTTTTTTTTAAGACTGGGTCACATGTAGTTCAAACTAGCCTCAAACCCAATATGTAGCAAAGGGTGATCTAAACTCCAACTCCTGATGTACTGAGCATTGGGATCTAGGGAACACTACCCACTGAGCCCAGCCCGGACTTGAGATTGTAATGTCCACACTGAGAAAGTTCCAGCAGAGCAGGTGGCTAAATCACCTGCTGGCGAGGTGCCAGGATTCCTCAGCAGCTGGAGGAGGCAGGAAGAGTCCCCCTTTGGGCCAAGGGAGCTCATCTTGTTCCTGGCAGCAGGTGGAGGACCTTGAAGAGATGACAGCTGCCCATACCCTGCGCTGGTAACCACGGGGACTCCGGCTACACATGGCTTCCTTACTGAGTGGCAGGGTGCCCACACTTTCCAGCTAGGCCTGGTAGTTTCCCTCTGAGGGGATAGGACAGTCTCGGTCATCAAGCAGGAACTGGCCTTGGAAGGCACACGCTGATGTTTTCTTGATGTTGCCCCAGAGGCTAGCGTCCAAGCTAATCCTGGACAGTGTTCTGTGAGAGTAGGAGGGGCTGCCCTGCCTGAGTTCACCTTGTCCCAGGATGAGCTTAGAGGTGTCTTTCAGGAAGTCTGAGTTGGAAATAAGATGCTATGTGGTTTCCTCTTGATGTCACTTCTCTATGTATAGATGGAGGAGGCCATTGCTGACAGATTGACTCGTGGTGAGTGCTGTGTGCTGAGAAGGTCTTATTGACGCCTGACTTGTGCATAGAATGGGCAGCACCATTGGCTGGCAGATTGATTGCTTAATGTTGATTGCTTAATGCCTGTCCTGTGCAAAACATGGAAGGAATCATTCATTTGTCAATCGATTGGTGATGTCTGCATGGGAGGGAAGAGGCAGTGCAGTTTTATCTACCTACCAGGTAGATGAACTCAACAGGGCAGCCCTCCTGCCTCCAGATTCTGACAACAGTGATTCTATAATTTTCCTGTATTTCCCCATTTTAAAGCATTCCAGAACTTTCTGAAGATTAGAGGCACAATCGTTCCAAGTTCTTCCTGGCTTCAGAGATGAGAGAGGAGCTTAGCAACAGTGCTCAGATACACTAGGTGGAGTCAAGAGGGCTCAGGACCAGCCTTGGCTATGCAGCGTGCTGGAGGCCAGCCTGTGGTACAGGAGACCATATTAAAAATACAAACCAGTAATTAGGTTGGTGGTGGTGCATACCTTTAATCCCAGCACTTGGAAGGCAGAGGCAGGAGGATCTCTGTGAGTTAGAGGTCAACCTGGTCTACAGAGTGAGTTCCAGGACAGCCAGGGCTACACAGAGAAACCCTGTTTCAAAAAAACCAAAAACCAAACAACAAACCTAGAAAAGATTAAAAGAGCCAAAGCAGAGAACGGGTTACAGCATGTGATATTGTACTGGGGACTTTGGAGACAGGACTCAGTATGGGAGGCCAGTGTGGGTGCCGAGGACAATGGGTACGAGAAACCCAGAGTGCCCCCTGGTGGCTGAAGACAGAATGGCACCATAACTTTTGAAGAGATGCCGCGTGAGGCACTTCATAACTATGGGGTCACTGTTGCTGCTCCTGAAAGAACTGCCACCCTATGTGTGGTAGTGAGTTGTGTGCAGACACAGGCTTACAGGGAAAGCCCCATACACCAGGGCTAACACAAGCTCATCTCCCTTCTGTGGGACAGAACTCTGAGGTCAACAAGGAGGGCTGACCCCACTGATTTTGTAGGGAGTCCAGTCCTGCCCAGTGGCATGTGGCAGCCAGTGACCTCAGTGTCCTTGGCCTCTAGATACATCTGCCCATCTCTCCTTCCCTTGGCAGGTATCTGTGCTTTTGGATCTTTTTTTTTTTTTTTTATTGCTTTTTGAGACTCTGTGTAGCCCCTGGCTGTCCTGGAACTCACTGTGTAGACCAGGCTGGCCTTGAACTCTGAGATCCAGAGATCTGCCTGCCTCTGCCTCTGGAGTGCTGGGGTTAAAGGCGTGCACCACCACCACCCAGCAAGATGCAGTTTTCATGGGCATTGCCAAGGCTCTGGGGGAAGGGCCTTAGTGCAGGGAGAACAGGAGACACAAAGTAGACCATGCTGGTCCACTCTGGAGCATGTCCTCCATGATGCCACATTCTCTAAAGCCTTTTGAGACCGAGACCCATGTATCCCAGGATAATCCTCTTATTTTGGGGCATATGTATTTTGCTACGTAGGCTTAGCCAGCATGGAACTCAAGACACCCACCTGCCTCTGCTCCAAACCCAAGTCAACAGCAGGCTATGGTGGTGCTTGTCTGTTACGCCAACCTCTAGGCTCCACACACACACACAGGTACATATACATGTACACACAAGTACAGGCCCTGCTGCAGAAAGAGAATTTATTTCCAGAATATTCTCACATAACAAAACCAACTTGGCATGTGGGTACACATACCCCGGGATGGCAGGGCAAAGCTGTGTAAGTGTCTTGGGGGTACTGGGCTCCATCCCCATGCCCCTTCTGTACCTCAGTGTGCGAGGCTGATCCCCAAGCGCCTGCCTGCAACTCTCTATTCTGGCCCCCTCTGGGCATCCAGGTGCCCAGGCAGTTTGGCAGGACACCGGCAGGAAGGGCACGGCTCTGTGGGGAGGCCGTAGGAAGCCACTGCAGTGGCTTAGCTGGTGGCACCAGCAGGTCATAGGGAAAATGTTGAGTCCAATGTCATCAGGGGTGCCATGGACCTTCCATAACTCGGGTGGCTTTCCTGGCCAGGCCACAGCTACCCTGAGAAGGCGAAGGGTGAGGGAAAGCAGGGTTCTCTCTAAGGCACAGTTCTGTCCCTGGCTCTGCTCCCAGCAGACCAAGGGCCTGTGGTCCTGGCTAGCCTCTGGCAGGGGTGAAGCCTGCTGTGTAGCTGAGCCTGTCTCTCCTCCCACAGAGAGAGGGAGGGCCTCCTGGAGCCACAGCAGCCCCAACCCAGTGATCACTGCCTGCACTGGCAGAGGTCTACTCAGAATCCTGGATGGTTGTGGGGCCAGCAGGCTGTCACTGCCACTAGGGATGGGCCACAGAAGCTGGAGGACCCTGTCCCAGGGGTAGACCCGATGGCAGTGCTAAGGATGCGGTCACAACAGCCATGCTCCTGCCTCCACCCTCAGTGCTCTGGGACACAACGGGCAGGAGCCTGGCCCTCGAGGCTGCTCCATGGACAGGAGGGGCAGTAACACAGCTTGGCTCTGGGGGCTGACAGTGGACAATAGCTGTTGGGCAGAGCTTGCTGAGGGTCGGACAAAGATGAATACAGGCCAAGAACCTCTTGTGACCCTGGGGAGATGCTCGGGCTTCAGGACCAAGGGTGATGGCAGGAGACAGAGGCACGATATTAGGGCCAGCCAGCTGCCTAAGGCCACTGGCCTGCACTGGGGTAGCTGGGGACAGTGGGGTACTCAGGCAGGCTATTCCCAGAGAAGTTGTTAAACTGGGCCTCCCTCGACGGGGGATTCCTCCAGGTACCAGCACTCCACTCCGTCTGTGCCTTCTGCAGGCTCCCACCAGCCCCACGGTAGATCTTGTGCACCTGAAGGGTAAGGACAAGAGCAGAGAGCAGGTCAGGCACTGGCAGGGACAGAGACCCACTGTGAATCCTCAGGTGACATCACAAGGCATGACAGACCCTACACCCTCGCTGTGCCCTGGGTGCGCCCTCGCTGTGCCCTGGGTACCTCATCTCCACTCTGCTGTCCCCGCAGCCCCAAAGGACACACCAGTTCAACAACAGCTTCTCCAGGGCGGTACGCTTCACCCTACTGTGACACCTCACTGTCATTAGTGTGTGTGACCTCTGACCATCTTTCTTAGGGAGCCTGAGGAAGAAAGGGGGATAATGCAGGGCAGGGTGGTATAGACCCTCATCACTCAGGCTGAGGTAGGAGGACATTGTCTAAAAAATACAAAAAAGCACAGTGTGCTGGTGCACACCTTCAATCCCAGCACTCAGGAGGCAGAGGTGGGCTCTGAGCTCGAGGCCAGCCTGGGCTACAGAGCGAGTTCCAGCACAGACAGAGTTACAGAGAGGATCCCTGTCTTGAAAAAACTAACTAAATAAATAAAAAGTAAGAATGAATAAATAAACAAAAAGGCAGGTGTGGTGGGAGCCAGAGGCAGGCAGATCTTTATCAGAGCCAGGGCAGCCAGGCTGAGAGCGGGGATGCAGCTCAGCGTGTAAGGCACACTCATCCTGAGGATGCAGCTCAGCGTGTAAGGCACACTCATCCTGAGGATGCAGCTCAGCGTGTAAGGCACACTCATCCTGAGTTCCATCCTACCCTCCACACCACAGAAACCAGCTGTGGTGGCATACACCTGTCACCCCAGGACTCCATCCCAGCAGCTGGTTGTGGCCTACGGTCACAGATTGCTGCCCATGACCCAAGCAGCCACATTGGACAAGTGGAGGACAAATGTCAGTTAACTGGGCGGAAGCCTGTCCTGGACATGGATCAGAAAGTCCAGCAGGACAGAGAGGTTCTACAGCCTGCCGGCCCCTGGACCAGCCTTACCGGAAGGCCTTGTATGCGGGCCGAAACCAGCACACATAACCGCAGGGAGTGAAGAGAAGCAGCCAGAGCAGGACCAGGCCAAAGTTGGCTCCTGTCCCATCCGCAATCCACCGGGCCAGGCAGGCCACCAGGTTCACCCCCAAAGTGGCACAGTAAACTGGCAGGAGGATCAGGAGTTCAAGGTCAGTCTCAGCCTACACAGTGAGTCTGAGGCTAGCCTGGGCTACATGATACTGCCTCTAAAAATTAAAACAAAACAAAACAAAACAAAAAATACTCAAACAAAAACCTGCAGAGGCCGTAAGGCCAGAGTGGCCATGTGCAGCTTCTCTCCCATGTGCAGGGCTCACGGCAGCTTTGGGGGCTGTGTCTTTAGAATTCCTCACAGCACACCCGCTCCTCCACGGCTAGTTAGCGACTGGGAGGAGGGCAGCGGCATGCACTTGGGGAGTGTGACCCAGATAGGGCTGGGTAGACACTATAAGGATGACACACGCGCTGGGTGGTGGTGGCGCACACCTTTAATCCCAGTACTCGGGAGGCAGAGGCAGGCGGATCTCTGTGAGTTCGAGGCCAGCCTGGCCTACAAAGGGAGTTCCAGGACAGGCTCCAAAGCTACAGAGAAACCCTGTCTCGAAAACCCAATAAATAAATAAATAAATAAATAAATAAATAAATATGAAACACGGGCCTCCTGGATTGTCAACACTGTCCTGGGAACGCCGGGGATGCTGCAGATAAGTCACAGCTCTAGGGACGTGGGCTGCTCACTCCTAGACACGCATCAGCTTCGAGAATGGAAGAGCGGCTCTGTGCTGAGCAGGGCTGCCTGGAGCTCACAAGGCTCAGTTTATCCTCTAGAAAAGAAACCCCCAAAAAGGCTTTTCCCCTCGAGACAGGGTTTTTCTGTATAACTAGCTCTTGTAGACCAGGCTGGCCTTGAACTCACAGAAATCCACCTGCCTCTGCCTCCCGAATGCTGGAATTAAAGGCGTGTGCCACCACTGCCTGGCGTCAAAAAAAAAAAAAAGGCCTTTTAAAAGGTTCCTGCCCCTACACAGCCGACTACAGTAGAACCTGTGCTCTACCTTGAGGATGTGTCCAGCCAGGCAGAGCTGCCACAGGGGACAGTGGTGTCTAGGGAACCCGGCCAGGTCTCCTGCGCTCCCTGCTCTGGGGCCAGTGCCACCTGTGATGCCCAGTCCTGAACCTCCTCCAGGACCTGCACACCTTGCAGAGGGCCATGTGTCCTCCCCAACCAAGCCTGTGAGTTCCCAGGTGTCAAAACTCTTCACAGCCACACCAGAAGACACGGGTGCTCTGTGGAGACAGACCTGCCAACTTACCTTCACAAGAGTGATGGCCATCATGACAGCAGACAACGAAAACAGGATGGCCGGGATCAGCATGACCACGGCAGCCCCAACATTGACCGTAAAGAATCTAACAGCCGCCAGCCAGCCACTGCAGAGTGAAAAGGGAGACGAGGGGTAAGGAGGGCCCACCAAGTCCTTCACATGCAAAGAGCTCTGACAAATCAACAAGGAATGTGTAAATAGGCCTCATCCTTCATATGTACAGAGCTCCAACGGATCAAGAGGTAAAGGAGCCCAAGCTCAGTTAGGGACCAAAGGGTGACTGACAAAAACAAAACACACCAAACACATCTCAAAAAAAGTATTAAGGCAAGGCCTCGATGATTCCTCCAAGCCGTTCTCCACGCTACCACTAAATGACCAAGTACGTGGGGCTGGGTGGGACACGCTAAACAGCCCTCCTTGGCAGCCCGTCCATCCTGGAGATGCCATGGCTAGGGATGGAGTGGGTGACAGCCCGTTCCAAGGCTGTGGACTCCAGCTGCCAGGGAAGGTAGGGGGCAGGGTTCATATGAGAAACATGGAGGGGAAGAGGGTGCCCAAGGACCTTACATGGACTTCGACGAGGACGCACAAAAGAAACGGAGGCCACACTGCGTCAACTGAGCAGGGTTCCTAAGGGCTCTCCCAGGGACTGAAGCAACAACCATGGAGCCCGGAAGGGCCTGACCTAAGTCCTCTGCATACACCTAAGGGGCTCCCAACAGCGGGAGTGCAGGAGCCTTGTCCTGGGCTGTCTCACAGCCATGCACGAGGCTGTGCCTGCTCTTACTGTAACTCATTATTCCTGTTTGGTTGACGTCCCTGGGAGGGAAATGGAAGAGGAGTAAATGGATCTGGAAGAAAGGGAGGTGCTGGGAAGAGTGGAGCGGAGGAGAACTGTTGGGGTGTAATACACGTGAGAAAGAAATGGGGGCCCAGACCCAGCGGCACATGCCTTTATCCCAGTACTCAGGAGTGGGGCAGATAAAACTCGTAACTTCAACTACCAGGTCCAGGCCAGTCAAGGCCATATATGGAGTGTGTCTATCCAAGGCAGCCCAGGGCAGAGTGGCAGGAAAGGGTCGCTTTAGGATGAAATCTAAGAGGGTGGCACTGGCAGGGCCACGAGCAGCTCGGCAGCACCCTCTGCTGGTTCCTCCCGATAAGGCCCACGCGGACTCTCACACAGGCACATCCCTTAGTCGGCTTACCATGCCCCCCAGCCCGAGAAGCCGACGGCCTGAATGACGGCCAGGACGAACTGTGCTCCGAAGATGAAGAAGAACGTCATGAAGTTAAAGGAGCTGTCAGCTCTGCAAGGGAAAGAGCACGGTGGGGTGGAAGCACCGAGTCCCCTGGTCCCTGATGGACCTACGGACCCTCCACCAGGCACTCAGCCAGTGTCTCTGGGGACGGCTTGGAGAAACTTGGGGGTCCCACCAATAGGGAGAGCTGATAAAGCCTAGACACCCCGATGGCAAAGGAAGGCGGCTTCAGAGAGTGGGAGGAGACAGCCTCTGCTCTGGCTTGGTGGAGTCTCCCTGCCCCACTCTAGCCTCTGTCTGTAACTCAGGCACACTTGTCCCAGAAGGGAGAAGCCAGCTGAGGAGAGACAACTGAAGGTGGATGGATGACGGACACCCAGGCATGCAGCTGACACACACCGCAGTGGGACAAACACGGGAGGTCACACACGTGTGTGACTCCATAACAGACACTGTCCAGAGACAGAAGTGGCTTTGTGGAGGCCGGAGAGCAGACTTTTGCATGATGGAATCTTCTAGAAGCAAGCACCAGCAAGGCTAACCCACCACACTGCAATCCCACCATGCATTATGTTCAGGAAACTATAGTGCACGAGCCAACTGTAAACCAAAAATCAGGGTACGGACTCCAAAGATGACTTAGCAGGTGCCCTCAAGTTAGGCTGAGGCAGGGGTGCTGTGACCAGACCTCCCTGTGGTGTAATTCCACCAAACTTCAAAGCACCAAAGAAGGGGACATGGCTCAGCCAGTGCCACTTGCCTTGAGTCTCACACCCTGGACTCCATCCCAGCAGCTGGTTGTGGCCTACGGTCACAGATTGCTGCCCATGACACAAGCAGCCACACTGGACAAGTGGAGGACAAATGTCAGTTAACTGGGCGGAAGCCTGTCCTGGACATGGATCAGAAAGTCCAGCAGGACAGAGAGGTTCTACAGCCTGCCGGCCCCTGGACCAGCCTTACCGAAAGGCCTTGTATGCGGGCCGAAACCAGCACACATAACTGCAGGGAGTGAAGAGAAGCAGCCAGAGCAGGGCCAGGCCGAAGTTGGCTCCTGTCCCATCCGCAATCCACCAGGCCAGGCAGGCCACCAGGTTCACCCCCAAAGTGGCACAGTAAACTGGAGGGGGACACAGGTGGAGAAGAGTGGGGGCAGATCAGCAAGGACGGAGGAGCCACACGAAGGGACCAGGACTCCTCCGCCCCGTGAGGCTCACACATCCACAGGCGGTAGATCCTCTTCACCAGCACCCGGTGCTCCACAGGGATCTCCTCAGAGAAGTCCTGGTAGAAGCAGGGCTTCAGCGAGACAAAGTGCGGCAGCGGCGGGAAGTTGTTCTCCTTTCCTGCAGAAGGACCCCACCGAGGCTGCACAGGACGTGGACCTTTGCAGGTTGCCCTCCCGTCCCCTCGAAGGCTGCGGCCAGGGCCACACCACTAAGGAGTGGCCAGGCAGTGCACGCGCCCTAGGTTGGCAGGCCAGGGAGGGCAGGAAAGACCAGGCAGCCAGAGGCCCTCCACAGCCCCAGGGTCCCCTGTACACCCCTCCGAGCCACACTTCAAACCCTCAATCTGCACGCTGGAAGGTGGTGGTTCTCTGGTGGCTCTATGCCCCACTGTAGCACTAAACGTGTCACAAGGGTAGAAGCTGGGGTAGCTCAGGAATCCAGGGTTTCAGTGGGGTTGGGGAACAGGGCATCTCACCTGCCATTTCTGTCCCAGCTGGCCTGGCACCCAGGCAGAAAGGGCCACCTGAAAGGAGACTAGTATCAGGGCCCCTGCAGTCACCAGGCCCAGGAAGACCCGAGCCCAGTCCACCCACACAGGCCCTGATGGCTGCTGCCCAGCAAGTGTTGGTCCCAGGTGTGGGGCTGCATGTCACCTACCCACAGAGAAGTCTGGAAGGGGAAGGGTGAAGCCACCAGCTGATTTTACCCGCAGCCTTGGGGCCAGGATGTCCCCAGTTTTTGTCCTCCCAACACTGACCCAAATGTGGCCCCAAAGATGACGCTAAGTGCTCCCGACACAACCCTCAGGATTCCTATTCAAGGGAACCACCCAGAACAGAGCTTCCTGCCATGTGACAATCACATGGTCACAGCAGCTGTGGGTGTGGAATTCACCCAGGAGAGCTCACAGGGCCCTGGCACAGCCCCAGTCACCTGAATGGCTCTGAGGAGGCCGGGGAAGCCCCCCTGAGGTTTCAAGTAAAAAGGTTGCAGGTCCACCCTGGTCTCAGAGTCCAGGCCCTGCTCAACCAGGTGCCACTGGCTGGACACAGTCCCACAGTGTCAAGACGGGACACCTCACAGCCTCACCCTGCCCCACCCTGCCTCCTGGTCATCTGAGTAGCAACAGGCCCTGGCTTTCCTTGGAGGAGGAAGGTTGTAAGGGAGGACATGAAGATGCAGGCAGGAACCCAAACCCGACGTCTGCTCTAGGCTGAGCCACGCTCCGCTGTCCACATCTGCCCAAGGCCAGCAGGCGCACAGCAGGCCCTCACCACTGGCAAAGCCCCATGTCCCCTCAGCCTGGGAGGGCCCCCAGGCCAGTCTCCTAAGGGCAGCAGCGTCCTGCTCAGAGGCCTAGCAGCCCACCACACTCAGGCGGACCCTTCTGAAGCCCCAGCCTCCCCAGCAGAGAGGTACAGAGAAGGGCCATGAACAGCCCAGGCCAACAGGTGTCCAGACAGACTGCAGAGACAGGCACGGGCGTCTCCTGAACTGCTTCTGCCCCTAGAAGCATCCAGAGCTGGCTGCACTCAGCAGGGCTGCCACCTTCCCCTTCAAAGCCACACAGCCTGGCCCCTTGGTGCAAACAGGAACTTGGTTTGAGGTGCTTTATTTTCACACACGATGGCTGCTCCCTGCCCCGAGCCTGGAGGACCACCGGAACTGGAAGACAGCCACTGGGCTTGTAAGCAGAGTCGCCCACGGTCGCCACAGCCAGCAGAGAGGAGGCCGCTGTCTTGGGGCTGAAAGGGTCCCACACACGCTAACACAGGCGGTCAGTGTCCTTAGACAGATACAGAGGGTGGGTCCCCCGGGTCCAAGGCCGTGGAGCTTCAGGGGACACAGAGGTCTGGAAGCAGACGGTCACCAGGCCTATGGGTCGGGGTCCAGCTGGCAGCACTGGTCTTCAAGGATGCCACAGAACACCTGGAAGCGGTGGTTGAGGTCTGGCCGCGCGTGGACACGGAAGCGCGTGCCCAGGGCGCCGTCTGGTGAGGGCGCCCCATAGAAGACGCGCTGGATGCGGGCGTGGACGAGGGCCATGGCACACATGACGCAGGGCTCGCGGGTGACATACAGGTCGTAGCCAGTGCACACGTAGGGCAGGCTGTCCTCATCCTCCTCCAGCTTGCGCACGCTGCCAGGACGTGCACCCTGGGCGGTGGAGGCCGGGGCGAAGGAGCAAGCTGGGTAACGTCTGAGGTCACAGGTGCCACGGCCCTGTCCCTGGGCCACCAGGTCAATGCACACCATGACAGCGTGCAGCAGGGGGCTGGTGGTGCCGCTGCAGTCATGGCCTGTGGCCAGCACGCGGTCAGAGGCTGGGTCGACCACCACAGCGCCCACCGCCCGCAGGCCCTGCGCAGCTGCTCTCTGGGCGGCACGCACGGCCCTTTGCATGTGGCTCTGCATGGCTGCTCGCGCCTGCGCAGAGAAGAGCTGCCCGGCCAGCGCGCTGGTCACCTGCTTGTCCTCGTGGAAGGATGTAGGCCAGTGTGCCCGCGCCTCCTCAAACTGGCTCCGGGTGAGGGGTGGCCGGGCAGGCACGGGCACCAGGAAAGGTGTGCCCAGGCCACGTGGGTCCACGGCCGGCCTGGGGAGGAGCTCGGCCAGAGAGCGGGGGCCCGCTGAAGGCCCTGCCAGGCACAACAGCAGATCCGATGCGTGGGCGCCCCCGGCACTGCGGCTGGGGCGCACCCGCTTGAGGTGGGGCTGGGCTGGAAGCGGGTAGACAGCAGACACCTCCCGGAGGAGGCGTGATGTCTGGCGTTTGTCCAGGACGGGGGCAGCATAGGCCAGCACCAGCTCCACGGCCGCCGACTGCTGCTCCGACAGGACAGGGAGGGCTTGCCATTGCACCGGCTCTTGCTCCTCACTTCCAGTCTTCTCAGGTTCAGGCTGCTCTGCGAGGCCCGCGGTGGGATCCATGCTCAGCGAGCTTTGACTGTGGGAGACAAAGATGCGACTGGAGCGTCACCCGTCAGCTTCAGTGGCTCGGGGTCTGTCCTGGGATGCTATGGATCCTGCCAGGTCTGGGAAGGAGGAGCCTGAGCGCCAGGTACAATCAGCTGACTCCCAGGCTGCACAAGGAATAACCGTGCCGGGCTCTTCAGGGCTCTGACCAGTCATCGCGCACAGGACGGACACAGTGGGGAGACAGTCACTCATTACTGCCAAATCCAGAACCCACCCCATCAGCATGCACAGGCCCAGTGACACTACCTATCATCCTGGGAGGAGCAGGCCAGGGCATCAGGAGCTCATGGTGACTTTGAGGCCAGCCTGGGCTACATAATACTTTGTCTCTAACAAAAAAAAAAGTCCATGAAAAACAAAATCCAGTCCTTGGCCCCTAAGCAAGCCCACGGTCACCCATCCACAGACAACTGATACTTGATCTGTGCCTCAGAGGTCACAGGTCTGGCATGGGCTACTGCCACACTTCGGTTGGCTTGAAGAGCTCAGGCATATAGTCAGGAAAAACAGAATTCTGCCTGCAGTATGAGGTGTGGACATGCCTTGTCCAGTATATGTGCCTACAGCCCCACGGGGACCTCTACCTGCAGAAGAGGCGACCACAGCACATGTTTCTGGCTATGGCCCCAGGGCTGACGGGTGGGGTGGAGGACCACCCACAGAAGGGCATAGCCCTCACACTCACATCCCCCCGACCCCAGGTGGCGCCTACTGGGGTCACAGTGGACCAGAGTAGAGACACACAAATGTCACCCCAGCACTGGTGGGGCAGAGGCAGAATGATGGCTGTAAACTGGAGTGGGCAAGACCCCACTTTAATACCCCAGAAAAAGGCAGCAGACCTAAGATGTATCTATCCCAAGAACACAGGCCCTGCTGAACAAGGCAGGCACGTGGCCAGGACCCATTCCAGCAGGCTCTGCCAGCACCCCAAAGAAACCTGAGCTGACAGCCAAAACTAGCGTCACCTTGTGATACACAAGAGAAAAGCCAGGCTCAGCCGGGCAGCGGTGGCACACGCCTGTAATCCCAGCACTCAGGAGGCAGAGGCAGGGGATCTCTGTGAGTTCAAGACTAGCCTGGTCTACAAAGTGAGTTCCAGGACAGCCAGGGAGGTTATGCAGAGAAACCCTGTCAGAAAAAATAAAAAAAAAAAAAAAGAAAAGAAAAGAAACACCAGGCTGTGAGAGGCACAGTGAGGGCTAGGCCACAGAGGATCCCCTTGGCTGCAGACAACTGCTTCACACTGCCATGGAGTAACAGTCAGTCAAAGCAGGACGTCAGGTGCGACCCGGCGGCAGCCATACTGCAGGCTCCACACAGACCCTGCTACCCAAAACCACTTGCCACCCTTATGTCAGCTGAGTTGTCACCTACCTCTCTGCCCCACCATGCCAGCTGACTAACCGCCATCTACAGGCAACGATTAGACACCCACATTCTTCACAATCATCAAAGCGCCGCCATGGAGGGGCTGCGAGCGTGGCTCAAAGGTGGCAGGAACGTGGCTGCCACACTGAAACCTGAGTTACATACTGAGCATCAAAGAAACACACCAGAAGACAGAACAAGAGCTCCCGCGAGGGAGGCGACTGCAGGGCTGCCTAGGGGCTTGTCTGCGTTACCCACAAACCGCCACCCCTGTGGTGTCCCCCGGCCACCATGATGGCCTGGTGGGCATCTGCTGGCTTCTAGAGCTCCCCCAGGCTGCCCAGGTCAGTGGAGCATGGCTCTATGGGGAGAATGGTGCCAGGCATGTCTGAGAGCCTAGTGGCACCATGGCTGCCTCTGACAGGCCCCAGGGCAGGCAGAGCCCATGAGGGGCCATGGTGACATCTGGCCTTCCCAGGCACATAGCACGCCTATAACCCCCACCAACTGCGGGGACCACAAAGCACTACTGTCTGCAGGGCAGAAGACACAGCTGCGTTTGTCCCCTCAAGACTACAAACAGGGACGCAGAAAGAAGGCTTTGGGGACAGGTGCCTGGCTTTACAGACCTCTGGGGAGGAGTCTGAAAGCGACAGGATGGTAGCCAAGGCTGTGGCCAGAGGGGTCCTTCAAGGTCCATTCTGTATGCTTGCTTTCTTGTTCTGTTCTGAGACAAGGTTTCCCCGTGTAGCCCAAGCTAGCCGAGGGCTCACCATGTCTATCAGATCAGCTTCAAACTTGCGATCATCTTTATGTCACTGCCTCCCACGTTCTGGGACTGAAGCGGACACCAGCATAAATGGAGTCAGCATGCAAACAGGTCCCAAAAGGAGCTCCTGCCCCATGAGCCCCGACAGGGACCTGGGGCCTGCCGACACTCCCTAAAGTGGCTTAGGAAGTCTGCCTCTCTCCGAGGAACCTCAGCACACCGCACTTAAGAACTGCAGGCTAGCAATGGGCCCTGGGTCCAGGGTCCCACAGAAAGGGGCCACGGCTGTCGACTGGCTTGGCTACAGGGGAGGACAGCAAACAGCATCACGGCGTCAAGTCTGAACGCTCAAGCCTAAAACACCAGGCCCTCAGTAAGCAGGATGCTGAGTTCCAGGCCAGTCTGAGACAGAAAGCAAAACCTTCCGAAATAAAAAATATAAAGGACTGAAGGCAGAGGGCAGCGCTGACAACCTACCCACCTCCAGTGAGGGGGTAAGGGTGGAATCAGCTACCGGAGGGAAGGGACGTGGGTTAGCGGTGCCCACCTAACAGGACCAAAGCCCAGGATTCGATACCTGGTACCGCCAGAACTACCTCAACAATTCCCACAGGGTACCATAGCTTAAAGGGAAACTGCACACCTGCTGTTTAGACGGTGTTTGGACAACCCTGAGGCAGGGGACTAACTGCGATGACCCGGAACAGACGCTACTGGAAATTACGAGTTTCCGGAATGAGAAGAGGGGCACACGCGTGCGCAGCAAACCGACGGCGTAGGGTGCGGTAGGTACAAAGCCCTCGACGCACGCGTACTCGCGTTGACTGAGCGCACGAGCACGCCCACCCCCTCCCGGAACGCGCGCAGCACTCCCGGAGCCTACGTCGTCGGCCCCGGCAGGGCCTAGTTTTCCCGTCCACCGACCGGATCGTGTCGCTCTCCCCGCTGCCCGGTGGCGTATCCGGAACAGTGGAAGCCGAGTCCCTACGGCGGCTGCTCACCTGAGGGACGCCCGCGAGAACGCCACGCCGCTCCAAGTCCTAGCAACCGGGCCGCCCCGCCTACCGCCGCGGGGCACGACGGGAACATAGTTCGTGGGCGGGGCCTGCTCGAGGCGGAGAGCTGACTATAATTCCCATAAGGCCGCGCGCGTGCCCTTTCACGCCATCTTAGTGTATCTGGGGGCCTTTTTCCTTGTGTCCTGCAGGGGCCAGAGCGCTGTGTTGCCGGTTCAAGACCCGCGAATGGATGGCCCAAACATGGACCCTGCTTGACACTGAGACATCCACAGAGGGGAGACTTGAGGCAGAAGGAAACTCACTCAAAGAGCATCTGCCCTCAGACTACTGGGAAGTTCCCCGGGTTCCGGGTCCACTCAGGCCCTCCTTTTCCCCATCCCTACAGTGGATGAAGCAAATATGTGGACTCTTGAATAAAAATTGGGGTTTGGGCTATAGCACGTTTGTAAGGTGTTTGCCTAGCATCCAGGAGACCCCTGATTCCATCCCCCAACACGGCTAGTGCACATAAGAATTCATCCCGCCGCTCAGGGGACAAACTGTGGTGGGGGAGGCACGTGGTGGTTCGCAGCGATCTGTAATGTAATCTGGCTCACAGGTGTACGCACAGGCAGAACACTGTATACATAATAAATAAATAAATCTTAAAAAGAAGGAAAAGTTCAGGCTTAACGCGCTTGCTTCTGCCGACGTGTTCTTCCCGTGGTAGGTACACTAGCCCTGTCAACCCAGCCGTCTTCCCACACCTGACCGTGGTACTTCTGGCCATCAGCATGTTCTTCACCGCCTGGTTCTTCGAGGTTACCTCCACCAAGTACACTCGTGACATTTACAAAGAGCTCCTCATCTCCTTGGTGGTCACTCTTCATGGGCTTTGGAGTTCTCTTCCTCCTGCTCTGGGTTGGCATCTACATATGAGTCCCCAAGGGTACCCACCAGGCAGCTTCACCAAGTCCCTGCTTTTGTAAATTATTTTTTTTTACCATTGCTACAAGTGTCCCAACTGCTGTTTACAATAAAGGCAGATGTGTGACAAAAAAGAAAAAAAAAGAAAAGAAAAAGTTCAGCACTCTGAAGGCAGAGTCAGGTAGAAACCGTGTCTCAAGGAACGAAAGTTCCGGGGATGCAGATGAACGGTGACACCTCCAGAGCTGGAGAGATGGCTCAGAGTGTAAGAGCACTGGCTGCTCTTCCAGAGGTCCAGAGTTCAATTCCCAGCACCCACATGGTGGATCACAACCATCTGTACTGGGATCCAATGCCCTCATCCGGCATGCAGGCATCCATGTAGATAGAACACTCAGACATTTTAAAAAACAAAACAGTGAAGCCAAGCATGGGGATTCATGCCAACAGCATGGGGTTCATGCCAGCATGAGCAAGCTGAGGATCACAAATAATTCCACCTAGGCTGACCTGTGTGAGATGCCTTTCATCACTCCAGAAGCAGTGGCAGGCAGATTCCAGGACAGCTGGGACTACATGAGACAATGTCTTGAAAACAAACAAACAAACAAAGATGAAATAAAATTAATGAATAAATAGTAGGGACTAGAGAAATAGTTTAACATTAAGAGCAGGCAATACTTTTTAATTGATTTGTTGACTAAGGAGCCAGGATCTGATGCTTCATGGGGACCTCACGCAGCAGCCCTGACTAAACTGCAGATTGTCTGGCTTGAGCAGTGGCTGCCAGCAAGGTAGACACGGGCGCCAGAGAACCTGGATTGGCCGATGTCCGCAGAATCAGCTTCTTTGCAATCTTCTCGGACTGTCTGCCAGGACCTTTCTGGAATAAAGAGTGTCTTGTGACCAGCTATCAGACCAGAATAGGTTCCACAGGATCAGTTTATGGTCACTTGCAAGACCGGTAAGTGGGAGATTAGTGTGGACGTGATGTGATCCACGTCAGAAAGCCAGAGACCTTAGGTGCTACGTCTAACTTACAGGAGGCCACATGAGCCAAGGGACTCTGGAGAAAAACCAGGACTTTGGGTCATTACACTGGAAGCGGGTCAACAGAAAAGCCATGCTAGTTATTTTACTATTTTTGTGGACCCCAATGAGAGATGAGCCTCTCTGCTGACACAAATAATCCCAGTCAGACCAAATCAGACCAAATTAAAAGATATCCAGGTTTAATTGGACGTCTGTGCTCTCAGGTGGCCCCAGGTTCAATTCTCAATACCCACGTGGCAATTCCAGAGCTTCTGACACCCTCCCACAGATACATATGCACCAGTGAACATAAAAAAGATGAATTGAAAAAAGATTGACGTTTGCCGGGCAACGATGGTGCACGCCTTTAATCCCAGCACTCAGGAGGCAGAAGCAGGCAGATCTCAGTAGTTTGAGGCCAGCCTGGTCTACAAAAGTGAGATTCAAGGCTAGGGAGATGGCTCAGTGATTAGGAACACCAACTACTCTTCCAGATAAAGGTCCTGAGTTCATTTCTCAACAACCCGATGATGGTTCACAACCATCTCTAGTAGGAATTTCTGTCCTCTTCTGGTGTGTAGGCATATAGAACATTCATATACATTAAATCAATCAATCAATCAGTCTTTAGCTGGGCGGTGGTGATGTACCTTTAATCTCAGCATTGGTGAGGCAGAGTCAGGCAGATCTCTGTGAGTTCAAGGCCAGCCTGGTCTACAGAGTGAGTTTCCAGGACAGGCTCCAAAGCTACAGAAAAATCCTGTCTCGAACCCCCCCCCCCCAAAAAAAAAGAATCCCCTACTTCCTGCCCGGCCTATACACTCCACAGAAACCATTCTCTGCCTCAGCCCCTTGAAATCAGCCATCATCTGGACACATCTGGGCATGCATTCGCCAAATACAGCTGTCTTCAAGGCACAGTCTCGGGCTGTGCAGTTGTGACACCCAAGATTTGGAACCTGCTTTGTAAATTGGGAAAGAAGCCTGGGCTGGCGCCGTTATGATCCCCGCGCTGAGGAGGCTGAGCCGAGAAGACCACTGCATGGTGACTAGCCTGGGTTGAGTAGCAACACTCTTGTAGCTGAGTGAGTAAAGGGCTTGCCTGGCATGTAGAAAGCCAGAGATCCTGCCCCCAGCACCATGCAAACCTGCAAGGCACACCTGTTACCCCAGCACAGGGAGGCAGAGGCAGGAAGCAAGAAGTTTAGGCCAAGCCGGGCGATGGTGGCGCACGCCTTTAATCCCAGCACTCGGGAGGCAGAGGTAGGCGGATCTCTGTGAGTTCGAGACCAGCCTGGTCTACAGAGCTAGTTCCAGGACAGGCTCCAAAGCCACAGAGAAACCCTGTCTCGAAAAACCAAAAAAAAAAAAAAAAAAAAAAAAAAAGAAGTTTAGGCCATCCTTGGCTACATAGCTAGGTTGAGACTGTGTCTCAAAAAAAATTAAAAAGAACAGAAGATACTATGTGGTGTCATTACTTAAGCTTCAGGAAAAGAATCTCTGCAGTTTGACTACTCTCCATTAAGCCTGACAGGCATGGGGCCATCTGAGCAGGTTTGGCCCTAAGATCGGTTCCATCTTAGCAGTTTTGTGAATAGTACTTAATTCTGGTTTTCTCCTTCCTTTTTTAAATTATATGTGTATAATGCACTTGTGCACCTTGCGTGTGTGTGTGTGCATGTACGCGTGTGTGCGCGTGTGCATGTGCATGCGCATGTGTGCACCATGCGTGTGTGCAAGAGCGTGTGCGTGTGTGGTGAGGCCTGAAGAGGGCCTCAGATCCCAGAGCTGCAGTTACAGGTGCTTGTGCCCTGTGGTGTTTGGAACTCAACCCAGGTCCTCTGAGAGGCGGCCCCTGCCAGTAACTGCTGAGCTGCCTCTCCAGCCTAGTTTTCTTTTCTTTATTTTTTTAAAATTTTATCTAATTTTTTCTCTTTTTTAAATATTTATTTATTTATTTATTTATTTATTATGTATACAATATTCTGTCTGTGTGCATGTCTGCTGGCCAGAAGAGGGCACCAGACCTCTTTACAGATGGTTGTGAGCCACCATGTGGTTGTCAGGAATTGAACTCAGGACCTCTGGAAGAGCAGGTAATGCTCTTAACCACTGAGCCATCTCTCCAGCCCCAGCCTAGTTTTCTTTCTTTTGGTTGGTTGGCTAGTTTTTTAAGACATTGTCTTCTTTGGGTTAAGGTAGCACAGAACTCTGGGCCGTGCCTGTCTCCTGAGTTCAAGTGCTGGAATGGATGTGTTAGCTGTCCTCCACAGCTTCCTTCCACATTAACACAACTAGCTTTTCCTTCCTGCTGGACTTAAAGGTGTTTGCCACCACCACCTGGCGAAATAGTGCGCTTGTATTACTTTGTGTGTGGGGTTTCGTCTGTGGGTGGGTGAATGCAGGTCAGACGCCAGCTTACAGGCTCTGTTCTGTGTTTTTCTCCACTCTGTGAGTCCTAGCGATTAAACTCAGCCCTTCAGGCTGGACAGCGTGCACCCGCTGCACCGGATCACCGGGTTGGACAGCGTGCACCTGTACCTGCCGCACCGATCACCGGGTTTGACAGTGCGCATCCACTGCACCGGATCACCGGGCTGGACAGCGCGCACCTGCACCTGCACCTGCCGCACTGGATCACCAGCCCCTGTGTTTTAATTTTTGATATATCTGTGTAGTACTGGCTGGCCTTGAACTCCTGGTGGTCCTCTCTTGCCTCTGCTTCCTTCCTAGGGTGTTGTTACAGGGGCTTACTGCAATGTCTGGCTACAACAATGTTTTTTTTTTTCTTTTACAGAGTGTCCTGGGGAATGTGGGCAGCATTGTACAGAAGAGAGAGCAGGACAGACTTCAGTGAAGAACTGAGTCTTACTCCACCAACTAGAGTCCTGTCCTGGCCACTCTCACCCCCAGCCCAAGGGCTACCTTCACTCCCTATGATTTATCCCACATATAGCCTGGCTTTCTGGCTTAGCCAGCCCTGGCTTCTCACAGCCCTAAATTGGAATGGCCTGGAGGAAGTCCTGGGTTTGAAGGAAGGAGTCTATTCATGATATGGTGCTTAAAGGTGTGTGTCACCACACCCAGCTAAATGTAAACTTAAATATTAAAGTATTATTATTATTATTGATCTTGAAAAAAATTACATTTACTTGTGTGTGTTTGCATCCTGCTACACCTGTGGAGAGCAGAGCACAGATCTGTGGGCTTGCTTCTCTCTACCCACCTTTCTGAGGGTTCTGGGGTTGAATTCAGGTCATGGTCAGGCTTGGTAGAAGTTGCTTCACTTGCTCAGCCACTTCCTGAGTCCCATCCATCTTTCCATGCAAGCATGTTAATGTGCAGGAATAGGAGACACCTTAGGGAAGTTCTTCCACCTTGTTTGAGACAGTATTTTCTTTGGCCTGGCGCTCAGCCGTCCACTAGGCCAGCTAGCCAACAAAGCACCCAGACCGGCCTGTCTCTGCCTCTCTAGCACTGGGATTACAATCCAGGAACCTGGCATTTTACATGACTTTTGCAGACTTGAACTCCGGTCCTGGAACTTTTGTGGTAGTAAGCACTTGCCTCCTGTAGAGAGCTGCATGGAGCGCACCTGAGGGTGCTGGCTCCCGCCCTCCGCAATCCCGAAAGTGAGTGCTCTCTGTGATAATCAATGATCACGCAATGATCATCAGCTGCCTGCATATGCGTGAACCTATGGGCAGTGCCCACCTGGCAATATCTGGGTTTGGCAGCCTGTGCCTTTTTAAGGGCTGGGAGAGATTTGCCCAGAGAGAGAGGGGAGGGGGAGGGGGAGGGAGAGGGGAGGAGGAGGGGGAGGGGGAGGGAGAGGGGGAGGGGGAGGGGGAGGGGGAGGGGAGGGGGAGAAGGAGAAGGAGAAGGAGAAGGAGAAGGAGAAGGAGAAAGAGAAGGAGAAAGATTGCTGTGAATAAAGCCCTGAATAAAACTGCAGTGAGAAGAGCTCCGGGTGTCGCATCATCCTTGCGGGTCGAGGGTGGCCGTGACAAGTGGTGGCCTCATATGGGGAACCTCCAAACCTCTCTCCGTGGAGCCCAGAACTTGCTGCAGTCAGGGGGTGCACCGACAGTCCTCAGGTAAGGCTGGTTTTTTGTTCTCGCCAATAGAAAAAGGGAGAGCAAGTAGTAGAGCCACGACAGAGTGGACGGATTAAAAGTAAAATTGTAAGAATTTAACATTTGTTCAGATGGGCGCTTCACCTTCACATCCAATTTTTTTAGCTCTTAAAGGAGTCAGGTCAGTTTGGAAGCTACTGTGGCGTTGCTTGAAAGACCAAAGGCATAATGAAGCAATAGAGAATAGCCAGGCTGCCTTAGAGATTCAACAGAAGGAGAGATCTGAGAGAGCAGCCTCTAAAAAAGTTATGTTTGACACTGGGTCAGGTAAAGATACAAGGAAAAAGGACCCAGGAAAAGGAAAAACAGAATTATATTCTAGTATGTCAGAACTGGAGGAGTCGGATATTTCCACTCCCTCAGAGTCTGATGATGATGATGAGGAGGAGGAGGAAGAGGAGGGCTTTTATATAGTCCCCCTAGAATCTGTCCGTAAGATCAAGAGGAAAGAAAGGGAGGAACAGAAGCAAAAACAACTTGAATGTACAAGAAGGAGTGTAACTCCTTCAGCCCCCCTCAGTATCCTGAGGTCATGGGAGCAGAAGGAGGGACTTCTTTCAGCCCTGGAGTGTGGAAGGAAGTCAGAGCGGAAATGATGACCCAGAAAGGAGATAGGATGATGACTGCTTTCCCAGTGTTTCAAGATCAGCAAGGCAACAGATACCATGAGCCCTTAGATTTCAAAGTTATTAAGACGTTGGCAGAGTCTGTCCGGACCTATGGCGTTTCAGCCTCTTTTACAGTGGCTCAGGTGGAGGCTTTACATAGATACACTATGACCCCAGCTGATTGGATGAATCTTGCAAAGGCTTGCTTATCCCCTGGTCAATATTTGGATTGGAAAGCTTCTTTAATTGAATTTGCCAGGGGCTGGAGAGATGGCTCAGAGGTTAAGAGCATTGCCTGCTCTTCCAAAGGTCCTGAGTTCAATTCCCAGCAACCACATGGTGGCTCACAACCTTCTGTAATGGGGTCTGGTGCCCTCTTCTGGCCTGCATACACACAGACAGAATATTGTATACATAATAAATAAATATTTTAAAAAAATAAAAAATAAATAAATATTTTAGAAAAAAGAAAAAGAAAGAATTTGCCAATGGCCAGGCTGCGATAAATTTAGCAGCTGGAGGAGCTTAAGCAGCCTGGGATATGGACATGCTACTCGGACAAGGTAGATTTGCCAATCAGCAAAATGGATACCCTCCTCAGATGTATGAGCAAATTAACAATCTTGCTACTCGAGCCTGGAAGTCTTTACCCAATAGAGGGGAAGTAAGAGGTAATTTGACAAAGATTATCCAAGGACCTACAGAGCCTTTTTCTGATTTTGTGGCTGGACTGGTGGAGGCGGCAGGAAAGATGTTTGGTGATCCTGACACCGCTATGCCATTAGTCAAGCAGTTAGCATATGAACAATGTACGAAAGAATGCAGGGCAGCCATTACCCCTTACAAGAACAGAGGGCTGGAATATTGGATGAGAGCATGTAGAGAGCTAGGAGGTCCGTTAACCAATTCTGGGCTAGCTGCTGCTGTACTCCGGCTAAGTAAGAACGGGGGAACTATGGGAACTTGCTTTCGTTGTGGCAAGGCAGGCCATGTAAGGCGTAACTGTCCTCAAGGAGGA
Organism: Microtus oregoni; assembly: GCF_018167655.1. Lineage (NCBI taxonomy): Eukaryota > Metazoa > Chordata > Mammalia > Rodentia > Cricetidae > Microtus > Microtus oregoni. The sequence continues at coordinate 3,811,997 of NW_024543078.1, read as the reverse complement.
AACACTCAGCAGGGACATGCCCAGGAAGCTGGAAATGGTCAATGCCCAATTCCAGGACTATGCCCCAGATGTAAAAAAGGGAGGCATTGGGCGATTGGGTGTAGGTCAGTAAAAGATATTAATGGACAACCTCTAATAAATGTTACTGTGCCAAAAAATGGATAGCGGGGCCCCCAGTCTCAGGGCCCCCAAATACATGGGGCAATGGAGGATCGGAGCAGAGAAGGGAGTCACGAGCAGTGGCCAACCTTCAGACATCCCAAGGACTGCGGAGAGCTACTGCAGGTTCAGCAGGATTGGACCTTCGTGCCACCACCAGACTCGTATTGACAGCTCAAATGGGGGTCCAAACTGTAGACTCTGACTTTCAGGGACGCCTTCAGCCTGGCACGGGAGGGAGATCATCTACCACCTTAAGAGGCTTACGAGTTCACCCAGGGATAATTGATCTAGACTATACAGGCATTGTTAAAATCATGGTTGAGTCGCCTAAAGGCATTACCGTGATTTCCCCAGGTGATAGGATAGCTCAACTTATTATTTTGCCTAGTCTACATGACAAACATCCAGTTAAAGACATTGAAAGAGGAGATAAGGGATTAGGTTCATCAGGTACAGACTTAACATTTTTATCCTTGGATTTGGACCAAAGGCCTATTTTACAACTAACTGTTAATGGAGTCAAGATCACACACAGGCCTTTTGGATACAGGGGCAGATAAAAGTATCATAGCCAGTAAAGATTGGCCACGAGGATGGCCATACAGACCTCATCACACACCTTACAAGGATTAGGATATGCAGGTGCTTCTAATATTAGTGCTAATTTATTAAATTGGCAGGATACAGAAGGCTAATCCGGAGTAATTCAACCTTATGTTCTTGAACTTCCAGTATCATTATGGGGAAGAGATCTCATGAAATCTATGGGTTTTAAATTAAGTAATAAATATTCAGAAAAAGCTCAAACCATTATGAAAAATATGGGCTGCCATCCGAATTGGGAAGGTATTTACAAGGACAGAAAGATCCGATAGTGGCAGAACTAAGAAAACCCAGACAAGGGGTGGGTTTTTTTTAGGGGCTGCTGGGGAAGGAATTCCCATTGCTTGGAAAACAGAGGAGCCAGTGTGGGCTCCTCAGTGGCCTCTTTCCTCTGAGAAGCTCATAGCTGCCAATGATTTAATAATGGAACAGTTAACTCTGGGCCATATTAAACCATCCATTTCCCCCTGGAACACACCTATCTTTGTAATCAGGAAAAAATTGGGAAAGTGGCGCCTATTACATGATTTGTGAGCTGTTAATAATCAAATGCAAGTCATGGAACCAGTGCAATGCGGGTTGCCATTACTATCCTCTTTGCCTGCCTCCTGGCCTATTATTGTAATAGATATATAAAAGATTGCTTTTTCTCCATTCCTTTGTTTGATAAAGACAGCCTTTACAGTTCCATCTCTTAATCATGAAGAACCAGACAAAAGATAGGAGTGGGTTGTCTTACCACAGGGAATGGCCAATAGTGCTCCAATGTGTCAGCTGTATGTGGGGGAGGCTATTACACCCCTGAGAAAAAAATTTCCCACTCTAAGATGCGTTCATTATATGGATGATATATTGCTGGCTGCTAAGAATGAACGAATGTTAGATCAGGCCTATGTGGAGCTTATTAAGCTACTTGAAAGGAGAGGGCTACATGTAGCCCCTGAAAAGGTACAAAAGGATAAAACTGTTAATTATTTAGGAGTAAGAGTTTGTGAGAAAAAGATCATCCCTCAAAAGATAGAGTTAAGGAAAGATAGTTTAAAAACGCTAAATGATTTTCAAAAGCTGTTAGGTGATATAAATTGGATTAGATGTTATTTGAAGTTACCAAACTATGAGTTAAAGCCTCTGTATAGTGTTTTAAATGGAGACTCCGCTTTGGATTCTCCAAGGCAATTAACTACTGAGGCACGAGAAGCATTAAAAAAGGTGGAAAACAGGTTACAAGATGCTTTCCTACAAAGGATACAAGAGGGTCAAGATATTGCTTTATGCATTCTTCCCTCATATTACCAGCCCACAGGACTCTTATGGCAGAGTGGACCATTGCTTTGGATATATCCTAAGATATCTCCAGCTAAATCTCTTGAGCATTATTCTACTGCTGTAGCGACTTTGGCATTAACTGGAATTCAGCAGTGCCTACAATATTTTGGGGTTACCCCTGCAACCATTATAGTGCCTTATTCCAACCATCAAGTAAAGATTTTATGTGCTACCTGAGATGAGTGGGCCATCTTGCGTTGCTCCTATCCGGGGTCTATAGATTGCCACTATCCTAAACATTCATTGCTAACTTTCTTTAAGGAACACCCAGTGATATTTCCTAAAATTACTACTTTACATCCCATTCCAAGAGCCAGTGTTATTTTTACAGATAGATATAAGACCGGTTGTGGCGCTTATATGGTAGATTCCTTGGAGCCTGTTACACATCAATTTTCTCCTGGAGCCCCTCAACAAGTTGAATTGGCAATTGTAATAGAAGTGTTGAAGGCCTGCCCTTTTGCATTCAATCTAATTTCAGATTCATGTTATGTTGTTAATGTCTTAAGATCCTTAGAATGCGTGGGACCTATTAGGTCTTCCAGTCCCGTACATGTACTACTTGTACAATTACAGCTTTTACTCTGGCAGCGAAAAAATCCTTTTTTTGTACAACATATCCGTGCACATACGGGATTACCAGGTCCTTTAGCTGAGGGCAATGACAAAGTAGATCGTTGTACCAGACAAGAATGGATATTTCTCGCCTCTGCTTTACAGAGAGCATATGATTTTCATAAGGAATTTCATGTTAATGCAAAAACCCTACAACAAAAATTTAATATCTCTCGTGCTGATGCACAGAAAGTGTTTGTAGACTGCCCACAATGTGTTGTTTATCATCATCCTCAAACCTTGGGAATCAATCCACGTGGATTACTCCCTCTTAAAATTTGGCAAATGGATGTTACACATGTTTCAGAATTTGGCAAGCTGAAATATGTGCATGTTTCAGTTGATACACATTCTGGCATTATTCATGCCACACTCATGACAGGTGGAAAGGCGACTCAGGTGATTGCTCATTGTCTAGAAGCATGGGCAGCCTGCGGCAAGCCCCAACAATTAAAGACTGATAATGGTCCTGCTTATACTGGACAAAAATTCACCTCATTTTGTCAGCGTATGGGTGTTCAATTGACTCATGGACTGCCAGACAATCCACAAGGACAAGGCATCGTGGACTGTGCCCATCGATCTCTAAAGGAGATACTTCAAAAACAAAAAGGGGGAATAGGCCATAAGCAAACCCCTAAGAATAGACTTTCCTTAGCCTTATTTACTTTAAATTTTTTTTTTTTTTTAGTTTTTTCGAGACAGGGTTTCTCTGTAGCTTTGGAGCCTGTCCTGGCACTAGCTCGTGTAGACCAGGCTGGCCTCGAACTCACAGAGATCCACCTGCTTCTGCCTTGTGAGTGCTGGGATTAAATGTGTGCACCACCACCGCCTGGCTTACTTTAAATTTTTTAAACTTGGATAACTCCATTCAGTCTGCCACAGACAGGCATTCATGTCCGTCCAGTCCTTCAAAAGGAATGGTGACCTGGAAGGATGCTTAAACAGGGGTCTGGCATGGACCCGATCCTGTGCTGGCATGGGCACGAGGCGCTGTTTGTGTTTTTCCACAGGATCATTTGAAACCTATTTGGGTGCCAGAACGCCTGGTGAGGAAGGTGCAAGTGCAGACGGAGGCAGAAAAGGATGTTACGGATATGTCTGGGGATCCTGTGCCTGTTCCTCACCCACTCAACGGAGAAAGTGATGGCGGAGCTGCGGTGGGGGATTCTGTCAGCCTTTCCCAAGCTGATGCCAGTTCTCCATGACCTGGATCATCATAGCCATGAATCATCTGAAGGAGTGGGTGGGAATAAGAGCCCTAACAGGCTTAATGGTGCTTGCCTCCCTGGTATGCCTATGGTGCATTTGTCACATAAGGGTTTCACAGCATTGCAATGCAGTTATGATCATTCAGGCCTTCATGGCCGTTGAAGCAGGACAGTTCCCTCAAGCTTGGTTATCTATATTTGAGCACAGGATGCGAGTCTTGCACACTGCACTTGAGGTAAGCATACATCAGCCTCAAGAAGAGCAAGTCTGATTGCATGTGGGTTGGTGTCTAACTCCCACCTCTGTAAAAAGACACCGGACAGTGTCTCTGAGTGGATGACACCTGGACAGACACTAGTATATGTTCCATTTTTAACAGAGATCAGACCTCTACTCTTGCCTGGTGCTTTACAAAACAAAAAGGGGAACTGTAGAGAGTTGCGTGGAGTGCACCTGATGATGCTGGCTCCTGCCCTCCGCAATCCCGAAAGCGAGTGCTCTCTGTGATAATCAATGATCACGCAATGATCATCAGCTGCCTGCATATGCGTGAACCTATGGGCAGTGCCCACCTGGCAATATCCGGGTTTGGCAGCCTGTGTCTTTTTAAGGGCTGGGAGAGATTTGCCTAGAAAGAGAGAGAGAGAGAGAGAGAGAGAGAGAGAGAGAGAGCAGGAGAAGGAGAAAGATTGCTGTGAATAAAGTCCTGAATAAAACTGCAGTAAGAAGAGCTCCAGGTGTCGCATCATCCTTGCGGGTTGAGGGTGGCCGTGACAGCCTCCCTGACCTTCTTTCTTTCTTTTTTTTTAAATATTTATTTATTTATTTATTTATTTATTATTATGTATACAATATTCTGTCTGTGTGTATGTCTGCAGGCACCAGACCTCATTACAGATGGTTGTGAGCCACCATGTGGTTGCCGGGAATTGAACTCAGGACCTTTGGAAGAACAAGCAATGCTCTAAACCACTGAGCCATCTCTCCAGCCCCTGACCTTCTTTCTTTTAGACAGATTTTTTTTTATATTTATTTATTATGTATATAATATTCTGTCTACATGTATTCCTGCAGGCCAGAAGAGGGCACCAGATTTCATTCAGATGGATGTGAGCCACCACGTGGTTGCTGGGAATTGAACTCAGGACCTTTGAAAGAGCAGGCAATGCTCTTAACTGCTGAGCCATCTCTCTAGCCCCCAGAGAGAATTTTTCTGTGTAGCCCTGGCTGTTGTAGAATTAGCTGGCCTTGAACTCACAGAGATCTTCTTGTTTCTGCCTCCTGAGGGTGCGGGGATTAAAAGTCTGTACCACCACCACTGGGCAACATTTCATTTCTTTTTCTTTTTCTCTTTCTTTTTTTTTGGGGGGGGGGGGTATGTGCTTTGAGACAGGGTTTCTCTGTAGCTTTGGAGCCTGTTCTAGAACTAGCTCTTGTAGACCAGGCTGGCCTTGAACTCACAGGGATCCACCTGCCTCTGCTGGGATTAAAGGCATGGACCACCACCGCCTGGCTGCAAGAGTTCATTTCTTTTGTATGTGCATGCCTGCCGCGGTGTGGCAACCAGAGTGCAATTTGCAGGAACCATTCCTTTCTTCTGTATGGGTCCCAGGGCTGGAACTCAGGCCCCCAGACTTGTCAGCTACTACTGAGCCATCTTGCTGGCCCATGCACTGTTGGGGAATAGTATTTCCAGGTGTGTGACTTTTGTTCACACTGTATTTGTTTAAGTCTGAAGTTGTGGTATGGTGCCCGTTTAAAATACCTGATGGTTCTAATAAAGAAATGAACGGACAATAGCAAGGCAGGAACAAGGACAGGAAGGGCTGGCAGGAAGAAAGGATAAATAGAAGGAAAACCAAGGCCAAGGAGAGCAAGGAGTCAACGAGAGAACAAGGACAAGGGGACACCAGGGGCCAGCCACCCAGCTTCACTGCAAGCCATGGAGAAAAAAAGGTAAAGAAAGGTAATACAGCCGCGCGGTGGTGGCGCACGCCTTTAATCCCAGCACTTGGGAGGCAGAGGCAGGTGGATCTCTGTGAGTTCGAGGCCAGCCTGGTCTACAAGACCTAGTTCCAGGACAGAAAACAAAAAGAAAGGTAATACAGAAATAGATAAAGAAAAAAGCCCAGAGGGAAAAGGGAGTTGGAATAATTTAGGTTAAGAAAAGCAGGCAAGAAACAAGTCAAGCTAAGCCTGGGCTTTTATAAGTAATAATAAGTAAGCCTCTGTGTGATTTATTTGGGAACTGGGTTGATGTAGGTGGGTCATCTGTCTATCTGTTGCTTTCATTGTTTAAGTAATAAAGAAACTGCTTGGCCTTTGATAGGACAGCAGCTTAGATAGGCGGAGTAAACAGAACTGAATCCTGGGAGGAAGAAGGCAGTGAGCCAGACGCCATGCCTCTCCTCTCCAGGCACACGCCATAGCTCTCCTCTCCGAGATGGATGCAGGTTAGAATCTTTCTGGTAAGCCACCACCTCGTGGTGCTACACAGATTAATAGAAATGGGTTAATCAAGATGTGAGAGTTAGCCAGTAAGAGGCTGGAATTTATGGGCCAAGCAGTGTTTAAAAGAATACAGTTTCCGTGTAATTATTTCGGGTAAAGCTAGCCTTGTGGAGCTGGGCAGGAACGCAGCCCACCACTCCTCCTTCTACACTGGGTGGTGGGCCCTCCAAAAAGTCAAAGGGGTAAAATGTCACAAAACAATGTGTTATATATTTTCATAGAGTATTAAATACAAAGCTAGGTGTGGAGACAAGTTCTCAAATGCTAACATCCAATAGGCAACGATTTCTAGGCCAACCCTGAATACAGAGGAGACCTTGTCTTTAGACACAAGAAAGAGCCAGGTGTGGTGACACACGCCTTTAATCCCAGCCAGGTGGATCTGTGAGTTTGAGGCCAGCCTGGTCTACACAGCAGGACCCTGTCTTAGAATCCTTGCTCAGCATAAAGCTCTGGGTTGTAGCTCTTAGGAACCTGACTTAGTGACACAATGTTGTTTTCCCAGCATTTGGGAGGCTGAGGCAGGGGGATCAGGGATACAGTACAGCCTCCATTCCTTATCAAGTTTAAGAACAGGCCAGTTTGGGCTGCATGACACTCTTGCCGCAAAAGAGAAGGTAGGGGTGGGGGAAGGAATGAAGATGTAGTAAAACTGGGTGTGGTGACACATGCCTAACCCCACAGTCTCATGGAAGTCACTCTGGGTCCCCTCACCTCCCTGGAAAAGACTTTCACTCAGCTTGCCATGGTAGCACATGTCTGTCAGTTTAGCAGGACTGCTAAATTCAGGGGCCCAGCCTGAGCTACATAAGGGTTCCCCAGTGACCTGGCCTACAGATCAAGATGCTATCTCAAAAAACAAAGGAGGAGGCTAGAGGGATGACGCCGTGGTTAAGAGCATTTACTGTGCTGTGTAAGACCCAGGTTTGGTTCCCAGATGCCACACAGTGGCTCATGACCATCCTGACTATCAGTAACTCCAGATCCAGGGAATTTAACCTCTTCTCCTTGGGCACAAGGCACACATGTGATGTACATACGTATATGCAGCCAAATAGTCATACATACAAAATAAGAAAATAGAGCTTGGCGGTGGTGGTGCACGCCTTTAATCCCAGCACTCAGGAGGCAGGCGGATCTGTGTGAGTCCAAGGCCAGCATGGTCCACAGAGTAAGTTCCATGTCAGCCAGGGCTACACAGAGAGACTCTGAGTCAAAAATGAATAAAAATAAAACAAAAAGAAAAAGTGGGCCATTGAGATGGTTCATTGAATATAAGCTTTTTTGCCACTAAACCTGAATACCTGAGTTCAGTCCCTGTTACTTAAATCAGAATCAACTCTCACAAGCCGTTTTCTGACCAGGAGATTTATGGCACAATAATGTATACGTACAGACAAATAAACCAAGTAAAAAAAAATTTGGGAGGGGGCAGGAGAGATGGCTCAGAGGTTAAGAGCACTGACTGCTCTTCCGGAGGTCCTAAATTCAATTCCCAGCAACCACATGGTGGCTCACAGCCATCTGTAATGAGATCTGGAGCCCCCTTCTGGCCAGCAAGCATACATACAGACAGAACACTGTATACATAATAAATAAATAAATAAATCTTTTTAAAAAATTGGGAAAGAGAATCTTTTCTTTAATGTAAAGTTGTTTTGTCTGCTTGTGGTTTCTATAGTTTGTCTGGTGACTGAAAAGCCAGGAGTGAGCGTGGGCATCCCCTAGAACTGGAATTACTGACGGTTTTGAACCACCTTGTGGGTGCTAGGAATCGAACTCTGGTCTTTTGTAAGAGCAGCCAGTGTTCTTAAACGCTGAACCACCCCTCCAGATTCTGTCTCCAGACCCTGAGAGAGAATGATTTGATCTATCCGCCTCTCCAGGAATGCGGAAAGAATGATTTAAAAAACCAACAGGGGATGCAGACTCCGCCCACTGCACCAAGTTTTGCTCCCCGCTTAAGCCCCGCCTCTAGGCAGATCTGCTCCACTCCAATGAGCCACACCCTACCAAGGCCACGCCTCTCGCCCACTCGGGTCCGCCCACATTTCAGGCCCCGCCCCCAAGCCGCCAGGTGCCTCTTCGGTGATGACCACGCCCCCACCCAATCAGGCCCCGCCTTCTACACAGGACTCAATCCGGCTCCTCCCGCCCGTGGCCCCGCCTCCAGAATTTGCAACTCCCACACAATCCACCCAATCCGCTTCTGGACTCCCGGCTTGCGCGGTCCCCCCACCACCACTCGCATCACTTCCGGGGCGGTGTTAGGTCGAAGCTCACTTCCGCCCGCGGCGGAGCGGCGGTGGTGGCGGCGCAGGAACCCCAGTCGCGGTCCCGAGGGACAGACAGACGGACGCAGGGGCGGGCAGCCGGGAGCCATGGAGTGCGGCCCCGGAGCCGGCGGACGCGGGCGGCGGTGAGTGTGGGCGTGCGGCGGCGGGGAGTGCGGGCCTGCGGCGGCGGCGATTCGCGGAGCGGGGCCGAGGCGAGCGGGGGCCCTGCGTCCGAGACACCTCTGCGTCCTCCGAGGATGGCAGCACGACAGCACGATCAGCGTACCCACCCTGTCCCTCGCGTCTCTCTGTCCCCGGGCAGCGATCCTAGAGCAACCGTTTAACCTCCTCAGGACGCGGCTCTGCTCCAAGAAACGCCCGGGCCCAGCCGCCGACCCTGAGCCAGCTCCGGAACCTGCCTTTATCCCACACCACCTCCGCCTGCATCTCCCTGCTGACACTCCCCGTCCACCTCTGCCCCATGTCTGGTCTCTTCCTGACAGCTGGGGTCCACATCAGACTTCCCTTATGCAGCCCAGGACTCCAGGTTTCTCCCTCACCCCCACGATCAAGTCCTCATCCTGCAACAGAGCCCAAAGGTGCAGCTGAGCCGTCCCTGCTACCCCGGGAACCCTCTTTCACCGCCGGGGTTTACCTCTCCAATCCTGTGTCTCTTGACTGTTTCCCTTTTCCCATGGTGCGCCCACGCAGAGGCCAGAGGATAGCTTTCTGGAGTGAGTCGGCTCCCACTCTGTGGGTCCCCATGATACAGCTCTGATCTTCAGCCTTGGTGGCAAGTGCCTTTACCTGCTGCTCCACCTCCCTCAGCCCGTCGACATTCTTGCAGTTTTCGGCTTGCGCTGCTTCTAGGGGGGTTGCCTCCCTAGCCTGACTGGCTGGGTCAGGCATGCCGGTACAAGCAGGCATATGTAGGTCGTCCTAAAGCCCTTACTTACTTACTTACTTACTTACTTACTGGCTGCGGGTAACACCGGGGCCAGGTTTTATGTTTGTGATCACAGTACCTGGGATTTTGAGTGGCACTGAGTGAAATATCTTGGCTTGCGCTCCCCAGTGGCACCCATCTGTGAATGAGGTCCCACATGCTGTCTGTCCCCTCTATTATAACACTGGCAGATGTTGGAGGCTTATGTCTTTCTCCTACAACTTCCTTATTTTCTCTGGCTGCGCAACACATGGTTGTTGAGTGAGGCAGGTGCTTGCTGGTCTTGCTGGCCCCCTCCGCATGGAGTGTCTTGCAGGGTGGAGATCTGGTTAACTGTAGAAGAGTGACCATGTGGAGGGCTCAGGAGGGAGACTGAGGCCTACCATTGTTTGACTTGTCTACAAGTGTGCTGCAAGATGACACCCCAGGGGTTGCACCCGGATAAACTGTACCTAGGGATGTTGTCTGTGAACAGGGAGGAGGACACCCCAAAAGGGAGGTCACTTGATGGGTGTGTGCGGCAGAAGGAGCAGCCTGGCAAAGGATGATGGGGACTGAGCTGTGACCCAGGCAAGGAGGCTAGAGTGCAGTAGGGGAAAGGTGGGCTGGCAGGTGGAGCCATTTTAGCGGACTGGAGGGCAGTGTTCGTGATAGCACCCACTTTTCTGGCCTTGGTAGTAGGGCCTTGTTTCACCTTGTTCTTCGCCAGCATGGTCAGGGCTTCTTTCTCCCTGGGCTTCAGATCCTTCCAAACTCTGGAACCACGGGGGTTACAGGGTGTTCCCTGATGAGGCCTGGACTATAAAGGACTATAAAGCTGTGGGTGTTTGGGGCAGGATCATTGCCTTCTAGGGCTGCTCTGGGCTCTTCAGGGTCCTGGACAGAGTCCCCAGTCTCCACCCATTCCTTGCTAGGAGTGTTCCTGGTTATAGATGTGTAGGCATGGCCTCGTAATCTCTTAGAGACAGCCTCACCTGCATCTGAGAATTGCCACATGGGAGCTGGGGACTTTTTTTTTCTTCCCAAGACTGGGTTTCTGTTGAGTTCTGACTATCCTGGAACTCTGTGGACCAGGCTGGCTTAGAACTCACAGAACTGCCTGCTTCTGCCTCCCTAGTACTGGGATTAAAGGCGTGCGCCACGGCAGCCTGCTGGGAACTGGGGATTTTTTAACACCTCTTTGTCCCTGCTCTGGCTCTTCTCTCTTCTCTCTGCACTGGCATGGACTGGGACTTCTACCCAGCCCCAGGCTGCACACTTCAGGTACACAGGGAGCAGAAATGTGTCTGTGAGCCCACAGCTGCCTGAGTGTTATGTGTCCATCTGTCCTGTGGGTTTATATGCTGTGACCTAAAACCCATGGATATCCTCTTGTTAAAGTTGAACTGTGATGTCTCCTGCTTCCTCCCTGGCAGTGAGAGATGGTAGGCATGATTAGTGGCGGACTATTCTGGAAAGGTCTCTGTCTGTTGGGCAGCTCTGCACACAGTGGTCATGGCTTTGGTGTCAGCTGAACTCATTTCAGGGTGTCCTGCAGAAATGGAGCACCTGAGTTTCCCCTGGAGTCAGGCCCTGTCCCCTCTCTAACTCCCACCTGTCACTCTGAGGCACATTAGTAGTTGTAAGGATTGCAGACCCAGGAGGTTGGGTGACTCAACCCTGAGGCTGCAGCTGCAGGAGGCCTCAGCTGCCCTGACCCCAGGGAGACCCACCTGGCTTCAAGTACCGGGACAAACCATTTTCCCAGCCAATGGGGCCCTGCCTCTGAGATGCATCCTGTCCTTGTTCCTGGTCTTTGTGTCTGTTTCCTCCCCTGGGTTCTGTCTCTATGCTCCAAGGCCCTGTGGCGTACCCTCCCCCCTCCCCCTGCATGGGAGCCTTTGGGTCTCCTCTCAAGCCTTGGGCTGGGCTGCCTTGTCACCTGTTCCTGGAGGATAGAAATCTGTAAAGGACTGAGGGGTGGGGCTGGAGAGCTGGCTCAGCGATGAAGAACACTGACTGCTTTTTCAGAGAGAGGTCCAGGGTTCAATTTCCAGCACCCACATGGCACCTCACAGCTGTCTGCAACTCCAGTTCCAGGGAACTGGACACCATGACAAAACACCAGCGTACATAAAATAAAAAGAAAGAAAGAAAGAAAGAAAGAAAGAAAGAAAGAAAGAAAAGGACTGAGGGAGACACTGCTAGGCAGGAAGACAATCCGGACATAGGCCATGGGGTAGTGGAATGGCAGAGGCTGGGGACATAGACCGCAGAGTTGTGCATCAGAGGCCAGGAGAGGCTGCAGGGTGAGCTAGGGCTGTGGGCAGACCAAGAGGAACAAGCTAGCCCCTGGATATGGGGACATGCCTTCCTCTTTGCCTGGCACGGTCTAGCACCTAGTTCCACCCTAGCTTCCTAGAGGGAACCCATATCTTGGTGTCCCCTACAGGGTGTCCCACTGTACGACATGGAGACCTGTGGCTGCGAGGCTCCCGGGGGCTCACCTTGGACCGCGATGGGGCCGGGCTGCGGCCTCCTAACCGGACTGAGGTGTGCGGCCCGCGAGCCTGGCCGCCCGCTGCCCGCGTCTCGGAGCACCCCTGCCCCTCCCCTGGCCCGGCGCGGGCCCGGTGCCCGCCATGAACGGCCTGTCGGTGAGCGAGCTCTGTTGCCTCTTCTGCTGCCCGCCCTGCCCGGGCCGCATCGCCGCCAAGCTCGCCTTCCTGCCTCCTGAGCCCACCTACTTGCTGGTACCTGAGCCCGAGCCGGGGCCCGGCGGGGCTGGCGCTGCCCCCTTGGGTCCCCTGCGGACCTCAGCGGCCACCCCCGGGCGCTGGAAGATCCACCTGACTGAGCGCGCTGACTTCCAGTACGGCCAGCGAGAGCTGGACACCATCGAGGTTTTCCTGACCAAGAGCGCGCGCGCCAACCGCATCGCCTGCATGTATGTGCGCTGCGTACCTAGTGCCAGGTGAGCCGAGGGGTCCCAGGGCTCTCCCCGGGGGTGCATGCCCATCTTACTCTTCTTGTAAAGGACAGAAGAGCCTGCTCTTGGGTTCATGCTTTCTGGTCCCCAGCAGAGGGTGAGGTGTGTGTCAGGGGGTGACATCTCAGCTGGAGTCTGAAGTCCAAAGGGCAAGTCCTTTACTGAGGAGCCGGGCAGGTGCTTCAGGAAGCTTCAGGGGCAGGGCCACCCAGGTGCATGGCCTTGACCTGGTGCAGGCCCTGTTTTGTTATATAGTCCTGTCAGGGTTGGGCAGAGGCCAACTGGGAACAGGATGGCCCTTAAGAGTTGGCTAGTGGCCAGGGTTGGGTCCCTGTCCTCCCCTAGCAAGACTGTGCACTCGTGGAGTGCATGGGAACAGGCTCTTCCTTGGTGCAGTTTCCAGCACCGTGGAGTGTACATGCCATTAGGGAGACGGCCATCGCCCTCCTGTTAAAGATTGAACTCATTGTGGGTCCCTCTGTGTTCCCTGTAGATGGGCAGCCTAAGGCCCGCTGGCTGATGACACCAGGGGTGCAGGATTAACTGTTCCCACCCAATACTGCCTCCATTCTGGGAGTCTAGCAGCTGAGCAGATGGGACAGTGAGTGCTGTCGGCTACCAGCACAGATGGTCAGCCTGTCTGTGCCCATGCCCCTCTTCCCCGACCACCAGGTACACAGTTCTCTTCTCGCATGGCAATGCAGTGGACCTGGGCCAGATGTGCAGCTTCTATGTTGGCCTGGGCACACGCATCGGCTGCAACATCTTCTCCTATGACTACTCTGGCTACGGGATCAGCTCTGGCCGGCCCTCAGAGAAGAACCTCTATGCCGACATTGATGCGGCCTGGCAAGCCCTTCGTACCAGGTGAGGGCTCTGGCCCCTTGGGGCAGGGGTGGGACCAGCGGGATAGGCACCTGTGGCCCAGAAGACAGCTTCCTTGATCCTTGCTGTCCACTGGGTCCAGGAAATGGCTGTTGAGGGACCTGGTAGCCCAAGGGCTAGGACACCTTAGGACTCCGTGTTGTCAGCTCAGCTCGTTCTGGGGCAGCGGGACCAGAGGGTGCCCAGGTGGCAGCAGTCACAGGTTTAGCCCGCCAGCCTGCACTCCAGACCTTTAGTCTCGGCTCCTCTGTCACACTGTACATCCCAGTCACCCCAGTCTCACCCGCCTCACGAAGGCTCCTTTTTCTCCGTCACCGAGCAGAGCCCTTGCAGGGGGTTAGAAGAGGCTAGTCGTCTCTAGTTCTGGAGGTCCCATGTGGTACTGGGATTCTGACAGCCCTGGGGAAGTGGGGACCCTGGTTGCCCTGGAGATAGGAGGTGTCACTGGGCTGGCTTCCCCCTGTGGACACCGTCCAGCCTGGAGAGTGCTCCGTGTGTTCTTAGCTCTCTCCATTTGCCCCACCATGGCACTGGCTTTCAGGGGCCTCTGCCAGCACCATAGCTAAGCCTCAGGGGAGGTGGGGTGACTTCTGGAGGGGCTGCCCCCCGTGGTGAGGGGAGCTTAGGCCTGAGCTGTGCCTAGTGCTGAGCAGGCAGAGCTGGGGGTCTTGGTCAGCACACATGGGCAGTATAGGTTGCCCCCAGGTGGTCCAGCTCCTGCCTGGGATCAGGGGAGGGGCCTGTGGACAGACAGGTGGGAATTCTGACAGGGGCAGCAGTCAGGGCGGCACTAGGCCAGCTCAGCCAGGATAAGTGACCACAGCAACCTGCTGGGGTAGGAGGGGCCACAGGATAGCTGGGAATGGACTGGCTCCCAGGACCTGCGCAGCCGCACTGCCTGTGTTGTGCAAGCTTCTATTTTGGCAGCAGGGAACTCAGGGGACCCTAAACTGGGCCGAGCCATCCGGGGACACAGTCTTCTATATTCCCAGAACCCAAGCTTGTGGAGAATCAGCGATGGGAAGAGACAGACCCGCTTTCTCTCTGGGGTCAGGATGGAACCAGAACTTTGGGTCTGGACTCTTAGGTCCCCAGCCTGCTCACTCAGGCACTGTCAAAGGGGCTGAGGGAAAAGCCAGGGAGCTGCGGCTTGGCAGGGCCCTGGGAGCTGCCCTCCTCCAGGCCTCCTGCTGACCCTGCCGCTGCTGTCGGTCAGGTACGGCATCAGCCCGGACAGCATCATCCTGTATGGCCAGAGCATCGGCACGGTGCCCACGGTGGACCTGGCGTCACGCTATGAGTGCGCTGCAGTGGTCCTGCATTCGCCTCTCACCTCGGGCATGCGGGTGGCCTTCCCTGACACCAAGAAGACCTACTGCTTCGATGCTTTCCCTAAGTGAGCATGGCAAGTGGGTCCTGGGGGCGGGGTCTGAGGTAGCGGGGCGGGTCCAGCCTGACCATTTTCTCTCTCAGCATCGAGAAGGTGTCGAAGATCACATCACCGGTGCTCATCATCCACGGCACGGAGGATGAGGTGATCGACTTCTCACACGGGCTGGCACTGTATGAGCGCTGCCCAAAGGCCGTGGAACCACTGTGGGTAGAGGGCGCCGGGCACAACGACATTGAGCTCTACAGTCAGTACCTGGAGCGCCTGCGCCGCTTCATCTCCCAGGAGCTGCCCAGCCAACGCACCTAGCCAAGCCGCAGGGACCTCAGCAGCACACGGGCCTCCTGCCGGGGCTGCATGTGACCCGGCGCTCAGGACCCTTCCCGGTACCCCACAGGCCACGAGCCATGTGCAGGTGAAGGAGGTCCCTCTTTTCCTCGTGGATGCAAAGAGAAGGAAAGAGGGAAACTAATTAAAGGTTTAAGATTTTAGGGTTGCCCTGGCTTCTTCATGGCTCCAGTGCGCCTTCCTGGGGCTGGGAGATCGCAAGGACCAGACGGGTGCTGGGCTGTTAGGAAATTGTCAGGTCCTTTCTGCTAGCCTGCACCCGGACTGAAGGGCAGCGCCTTGCTCTGCAGGAGTCCCCACCCCCACTGTGGACAGAGCATAAGCTCCTACTTCAGATGCAGAGATGACAGGCCCAGTAGACCCCGGGGCCAGGCCATGTACTGTGCCAAAGAAGCTGAGGTGATCGCCTCAGGACTGCAGGGCAGCCCTAGCTAGGGACTCTTCGAGCAGTAGGGTCCCTTGAGGGAGGAAGGGCTTGTCTGCAGGAGGCCAGCACTCTGAACTGACTCCTGATGCGGCAAGGTACATTTGGGGGCTGGAATATGTGGGGTGTGGCTGTAGCAGAAGTGACATTTGGTTTTCACTCCCAAGTCCATGACCCTTGAAAGCCTCCCCAAATCGGAGTGGAGCATCCCTGACTGTCTAGCCACTCCTCTCGGACCTCAGGTTACCCACGCCCTGACCAGATCCCTGTCTGCAGTCCAACCGACTACCTCCTCCCCATTACCTGCTGCAGAGTTGTCTCTCCTGCTTCTTCCCTTCCACCCCCTGAAATGCTGAATTGAGAACCCAGGCTGCCCCAGGACTAAGTCTCCTGTGACCCTGGCACAGCTGGGGAAAAAGCAGCTGCCCCGAGCCCAGAATGCACACAGTTAGCAAGCCTCGTCCCCAGCTGCTCATCCTGGAATCAGACTGAGGCAGGAGGATTGCCACCAATATTGAGGGAAGCACAGGGTAAAGAGCGAGTGAGACCTTCTCAAGCCCAGCTTTTGCTGGCCACAAAGTCTGGTTTCCTGGGTACTGGAACCAGGTTCTTCCTGTGGGGGAGAACATTCCACCTGCTGAGCTGTGGCCCCAACCCTCTTTCTGCTTTTTGAGTCATGGTCTTACTCTGTAGCTCACTGTGATCTTGAACTGACCCTGAGGCCTGCCACACTTGGATTCTGGTGCAGGGCACACCAGAAGAGAACTCACAGCCCCCCCTTTTGTTTTGAGACAGAATCTCTGTTTTTAGCCTGGCAGACTGAAATTTGCCATGTAACTGGCCTCCAACGAGAGGCAGCCCCACGACCTCAATCTCCCCCCTGCTGGAGTGAGACCTGATGAGCCAGCATAGGAGCCAGAGCCAGTGCAAACAACCAGCCAGGCTGGGGCTTGGTGGCACACACCTTTAATCCCAGCACTCTGGAGGCAGAGGCAGGTGGATCTCTGTGAGTTCGAGTCCAGCCTGGTCTACAGAGCTAGTTCCAGGACAGCCAGGGCTACACAGAGAAACCCTGTCTCAAATGAATAAACAACAAACCCCACATTTATTTGGGGTGAGGCACATGTGCCCCAGCATGTGCAGAGGTCAGAGGTCAACTGTCAGGAATCAGTTCTCACCATGTGGAGTTTTAAAGGCAAGTGTCTACTCACTGAGCCATCTGGCTGTCCCTCCAGCCAGCTTTTAAAATGCTTCCATTAATCCCAGCACTTGGGAGGCAGAGGCAGGCGGCTCTCTGTGAGTTAGAGACCAGCCTGGTCTACAAGAGCTAGTTCCAGGACAGGCTCCAAAACCACAGAGAAACCCTGTCTCAAAAAACCAAAAAAAAAATAATAATAATAAAAAATAAAATGCTTCCATATGCTGTTTTGTAATAGCCATCTCTGTCACTATAGTTATTTAAAAGTTGGATAAATGTACATTTATTATAAAGATGTATATTTAAATAGTCTGTATTTTACGGCCTTTTTCTACCCAGTTGGTTTTGTTGTTTGCTAAAGCATCTGATATGTTAAGGAAACTGGGGGCTGGAGAGAAGGCTCAGTGGATATGAGCACTTGTTGCTCTTGCAGAGGACCCGGCTCAGTTCCTGTCACTCTAGCTCCGGGGCATCCAAAGTCTGTGGACCCTGAGCTCCTACACACAGATCATTTAAGTGTGTGGGTGCTTGGCCTGTAGGCAGGTGCCCAGGGAGGCAAGAAGAGGGTCTCAGGTCCTTTGGAGTTCCAGGTGGCTGTGAGCTGCCCCACATGGGTGCTGCTCTGAACCATGCTAGACCCCCCCTCCCCCATTGTGTTTTGAAACAGGGTCTTTCCTGGAACTGACAGAGAGTGCAGCAACTAGAGATGTGGTGGTTTGAAATCTGTATTTTCAAAAATTTATTTTGGCATTTTGAGAGCGTCTCAAACTCACTGTTGCCTAGGCTGACCATAAATTCCTGATCCTCTGGCCTGTTTCCTGAGGCTGGAATGACAAGATGTGTGCCACCAATGTATCTGGTAATTTATCTTGCTTTTTTTTTTTTTTCAAGACAGGTTTCTCTGTGGTTTTAGAGCCTGTCCTGGTCCTGGAACTAGCTCTTGTAGACCAGGCTGGTCTCCAACTCACAGAGATCCACCTGCCTCTGCCTCCCAAGTGCTGGGATTAAAGGCATGTGCCACCACTGCCTGGCTGCTTTTGCTTTTTTTTTTTGTTTTATTGAGACAGGGTTTCTCTGTGTAGCCCTGGCTGTCTTGAAACTTTCTCTGTAGACCAGGCTGGTCTCAGTCACAGAGATGTGCCTGCCTCCCATGGGGTGGGTGATACGGAACTCACCGTGATCCAAGAGCTAGGAATAAAGGCATGTGCCACCACTGCCACCTTGATCCAAGGGCTAGGAATAAAGGTGTGTGCCACCACTGCCCAGCTTTATCTCGCAAGTCAGACTTATAAGGAAACATTATCTGAACTTTCAAGTGCATAAGATACTTTGTTTTCTTCTACAATGGGGGTAGTTTCCTCTTTTACACAAGTTAATGTGTCTGTGTAAGCAAATCCTATGTGTCAACAGTGGCCCAAGGCTGGAAGAGGTCAGGTCCTCTGGAGTCAGAGTTGCAGGTGATCCTGAGCCGCCTACTATGGGGTTTGGAAAGACCAGCGAGTACCTTAACCCCTGAGCAGTGTCTCTAGGGTGCCCCCAATCTTGTCTCTTTGCGACAAGATCTTGCTGTGTAACCCTAGCTGTCCTGGAACTGCCATGTAGACCAGGTTGGCCTGACGGTTGTTATCCACATGCTCATAGGAGGATTCTAGACTTCTACCCATCTCACTGTGTTGCAAAAGTCTGTTCCCCGCCCCCACCCCCGGTTTTTACAAGACAGGTTTTTGCTAGGGTTGCCTGCACACATAAAAAACCAGCTTTTCTTTTATTTTGGTTTTTCGAGACAGGGTTTCTCTGTAGCTTTGGAGCCTGTCCTGGAACTCACTCTGTAGACCAGGCTGGCCTCGAAGTCACAGAGATCTGTCTGCCTCTGCCTCCCGAGTGCTGAGATTAAAGGCGTGCGCCACCACTGCCCGGCAACTCAAGTTGTAGGAACTCCTTCTCATACTCTCAGGTCCTGTCTCCCCTCAGTGCTCGGGCTTTCTTTTTTCTCATGAACAGCAAAAGATCTCCTTTCATTCTGATCATCTTTGTAGGGCTGGGGGCGTGGTCAGGATGGAGCCCCGCCCAGAATCCTCTCAGAGAGGGGGCTGAGGGTGTGGTCAGGGTGGAGCCCCGCGTAGTATCGCCCTGTGAGCAGCTGCAAAAGAAAACAAGAAGGGAGCTGGAGAGATGGCTCAGTGATTAAGAGCATTGCCTGCTCTTCCAAAGGTCCTGAGTTCAATTCCCAGCAACCACATGGTGGCTCACAACCATCTGTAATGAGATCTGGTGCCCTCTTCTGGCCTGCGGACGTACACACAGACAGAATATTGTATACATAATAAATAAATAAATAAATATTTTAAAAAAAAGAAAACAAGAAATGAATGTAAATCGCTCACATCCAGAGATAAAATTCTGATGAAACTGTTATGTTAAGTAACAGTCCTAACTTCCCTTTGGCTCCTGCTGTTGGATCCTCTGATTAAATGAGGACAGCTCAGTTGCTGACCCCGTGTCTCTGTCAGCAGCAACCACAGGCCTCTGGGGCATGTGTGCACCTGTGTGTGTTTTCTCTGTGTACGCGTTCCCCACAAGATGCAGAGTGTAGCAGCCAGAGCCTTGTATGGAGTATGGAGAGTGTGGATGGAGCCTTGGGGACTTCGGACTGGACAGTCACCCCAGCTTCTAGGTTACTGTCTGTGGCTGTCTTTACGTCTGAGGGTCTTGCTCATTTTTACATACACCCCTTTCCCAGAGGCCACTGTCGACCCCAGGAAGCCACCTGGGGACAGGGTCTACCTTAGCTCTCCATTTTGTGAATTTCCCAGCCGCACTGATTCACACCCCAGTTGCAGTGGTCTCCCAGTCCAGTACGTGGCCACAAGGTCCTGCCGTCACCTCAAGCTCCCGATACATGGCTTACCTCCTAAGTGACTTAGTGGCCCCCAAAGAGTTTAGAATACAGGATCAGATGTGCCCTAGATGTACCCATCAAGCAGTGACACGAACCTTCCCACGCCTGACGTTCAGGTCGTTCTGGCCTCTCTAGTCTTGAGGGCTCTCTGTGGACAGCAGCCGGACTCACGTGAGGGCAAGAAAGGCCAATGCCTGCCTTGGGGTTCGAATTTCTCCTGAACGCATCATCTCTTTGGACTTGGAAGAGGTCTCTGACAGTTACCTCCCTTACTAGGGTATACAGTGGACAAGGATGTGTTAGGCGCATGGCTACTTTTGGCTGAGGGTCCACAGAGATGGTACATGTTTGTGATTCAGATTTGTTCATTTTGGATTTTTGCTTCTCAATGCTGCAATTTTATTTTATTGGTTTTTGGAACAGCCTTTCTCTGTGTAGCCCTGACTATCCTTGAATTCTCTATTTGTAGCCCAGGCTTGCTTCTCACTCACAGATCTGCCTGCCTCTACCTCCCAAGTGCTGGGATTAAAAGCCTGTGCCACCCGCCTGGCCTCAGTGCTGGTATTTTAAACAGGATTTTACAAAACCCAGGCTGGTCTGGAATTTACTATATAGACTAGAATAATCTCCTGATGTCCAGCCTTCACCTGGGAGTGTTAGGATTAAAGGAATGTACTACGTGCCCAGATAATTAAAAACAACCCTCCAAACAAACAGAAACAAAGAGCATGGCCGGGCGGTGGTGGCGCACGCCTTTAATCACAGCACTTGGGAGGCAGCGGCAGGTGGATCTCTGTGAGTTCGAGGCCAGCCTGGTCTACAAAAGCTAGTTCCAGGACAGGAACCAAAATGCTACGGAGAAACCCTGTCTCGAAAATCCAAAAAAAAAAAAAAAAAAAAAAAGAAACAAAGAGCATGGATCCATGCAGCTCTGTTCATATTTCTACTTTGCTGGATGTTGCTATGGATCAAGCCAGTCTTAGGAAGTGGCTGTCTGGGTGCTGGAGGGTTTGGCATCAACCTTCCTCAGCCACGGGGCTTGGAAGCAGCAATGACCTGGGTCTGTGCTTTGTCTTACCTGTCCCAAGTCTGTGTACAGCTCAGAACAGGCAAAGCAGGCACATTGTGAGACTCCAGGAGGTGACAGACCTCTGGGGTCCATCCTGTCCCTCAAAATGGAACCCAGAGTGCTCAACAGGGTGCTTAATAGTTCACCTTTGAGCCCTGCTGTGGTGGTCACACCTTAATCCCTGCACTTGGGACACAGGGGGCAAGCGCATCTCTTGTGAGTCTGAGGCCAGCCTGGTCTACACAGTGTGTTCCAGGACAGCCAATTGTGGGCTACACAGAGAAACCCCATATCAAAAAAGCCTTAAAATACATATAGATAACTGGGTAGTCACAGTAGCTCAGACCTGTGGTCCACCTAGATCCTGTCTGGAGATAAAAATCACCCATGAAGCCCCAGGGACCTGTGCTTGAGCCCCAGGGGTACTATCACAGAAGGAGCAAGGCAATTCTCACCAGTCAGGCCTTGTGGGAGCGAGCTGGGTAGTTTCCCAGAACCCTCAGCGCCAGAATCGTGTGCACAGAGTTCCAGCTTTGACAGTACCATCTGTAAGGTAAGGCCCCTCCTGGGTCAGCCGCAGCTTCCATGGTTTGACACATAGTATCAAACTGACTCGAGGTGGGGGGGGGGGCTGGGATGCAAGGAGAATATGCAGGCGTTGTATATGAGCGCCCGCCCAGGGCTGCTCTAGGTGATGGATCACTACTGGGGTCTAAGGATATATGGTTGGGGCATGCTAAGTGGCACCACCTGGTGGGTGGCCTTACAAAACTTATCACTGTAGGGCTGTTAGGTGTGACCTCTTGAGCCAAGGGTTGCGCTAATCTTCATTCATCCTGGCTGTAGTTCTCAGCAAAGGACTGTTCATGGCTCCTCTCTTCAGGTGTGTGTGTCTGGGGATGCCAAGGGTGGGTGCAAGGGTGCGGAGGGAGGGCAACAAATTCCTGCAGGAAGGATACCGCCCTTACCTTCAAAGACACAGAAGCTGGGCCAGGACCTACATGGTTCTGGTTGTTCGAGTGCAAGCCTGAGGAAGAAAGGGCAGGTGTGTCCTCCTGGCCCACTCCTGTCCAGTCAGAGTATTGCTGCCCCCCACCCCCAGAGTATCCAACTTCAGTCATTGAGGGACATAGGTGTCACCACCAAGTACAAAGGGTTCTTGGGGAAACATGGCCTACCCGAGGGCAGAGAGGTAGAACCTGGGGAAGTCAGCTGGGGGTGCAATGTGGGGAAGGTAGAGATGACACTCAGTCAGGATCACTGCCACCGTCTAGCCTTTGCTGGGAACAACCATGAAGAGCCTTGACTGACAGACTGCTGTCGGCTGGCGTGCTTCTCCCCCTGGAGGCCGACCGGGCCACTGCATGGCCTCCACAACCGGGCGGGAGTGGGGAAGGGGCGGGAGCCTGGGCGCCGACTTCCGCGCACCGGGCGACTGGGGCCTGGGGCTTTTAGGGGACCATCATTTCACAACTTGGCCGAATCAGCCACGGGAGTTTCCAATCACTCCATCAGCTAGCCGCACTTTCCCTGCTCCAGTCTCAAAGGCCCCCAACCGAGGAAGGGAAGGAACGCCCGGAACTCCGGTGTCTCTAGCTTCGAGCGGGGGACCGAGACAGATCTTTTTACTGCAGCCCCGCTCACTTTTGCCATTCCGATTATTCCCGAATCTCCGTGTGCAAAACCGAACTCTACAGATTCGCTCGGCCAAGTGGGGTGTAGGGCACTACCGTACTTCCAAAGTCTCACCGCCGGAATATTTTGATCCCAAGACATGCATGGCATTGGGGACCCCAGAAGTGGGGAGTCAAGGCTGCCGGGTTCCTGCCAGGCGCCAGGGAGAGGAAGGGGGGAAGGGTTGCGCACGTGGCCCGGGGGCGGGGACCCGGGCTTCCGCACCCCCACCCTGGCCACGTGCGGATCCCTGCCGTCCCGTCCCCTTCGCGGACAGGGGCGCGCCCCAGTGCTTGTGTGTGTGGGAGGGACAAGTTGGAGACGGGAGGACGCCCGGCGTCTGCGCACCCCGCACAGCATGGTGGGCGCGTCCGCGAGAAGGAGCGCGGACCCGGAGGAGGCGTGGCGAGCAATGGGGAGGGAGGTGGGGCAGCCGAGACTGGGGTAGGGCTTGTGGGCGTGTCGCCGAGTGGGCGTAACTCTCAGCGCGTGGGGAGGTGGCAATCCGGAAAGGGCACCGGTGGGGGTAGTGCGTATCAGGCCGCGGGCAGGGTTTCTCTCCGTTTGGCTTTTTCTCGTGTGGAGAGCGCACGATCTAGGGTGCTGGGCGTCGCCGGGTGCTTTGCCAGCGCACAAGGGTGTGGAAGTGGGGAAGGACCGGCAGCTGGCAGAGTGAGCTCCGCCCACCCCCGGTGGCGCGCGACTCTCCGGACGGTGGAGGGCCCGGCAGGAGGGGGCGTGACCACGGTGGGAGGGCGTGGCCACTGAGCCCCGAGGGGGCGTCCTCCGGGCGGGGCGGGCCGCGGCCGCCCCCGCGGGCTCCGGTGCGTCAGGGCGCGTCAGGCGGGGCGGGGCGGGGCTGAGCGCGGGTGGCGGCGGCGCGCCGGGGCCGCCTCCTCCCTCCCCTCTTCCCTCTCCTCCTCCGCCTCCCGCACTCCAGCAGCCGCCGCCGGCCGGACGGGCGCAGCTCCCGCCGCCTCCGCTTCTCTCCCGCCGCCGATCCCGCGCCCGCGCGTCCTTGCCCGGCATGTCGGCGGCCGTGGCGTGCGTGGATTACTTCGCCGCCGACGTCCTCATGGCCATCTCCTCTGGAGCCGTGGTGCATCGCGGGCGACCCGGCCCCGAGGGCGCGGGCCCCACAGCCGGCCTGGATGTGCGCGCCACGCGCCGTGAGGCCACGCCGCCGGGGACCCCTGGGGCACCGCCACCGCCAGCCACGGTTCCGGGGCCGGGAGGCGCCACTGCTGCGCCCCACCTGCTGGCCGCCAGCATCCTGGCTGATCTGCGAGGCGGGCCCGGAGTCGCCGCCGCAGCCAGCACCGCGGGGGGCACCTCTCCGGTCTCCTCCTCGGCCGCTTCGTCGCCGTCTTCGGGCCGCGCCCCCGGCGCCGCCAAGAGCCACCGCTGCCCCTTCCCTGGCTGTGCCAAAGCCTATTACAAGTCTTCGCACCTCAAGTCACACCTGCGGACGCACACAGGTAAACCCCACGTTTCTAGCCCCCGTGGGGTTCAGGGGGAGCCTTGGAGCGCTCTCGGGAAGCCCCCTTCCCCCACCTCGCTGGGAACCCCGAAACTGCGTGGGGGGCGGGGAGGGGGGCGCGCCCGGCCCTCAGCCACCCCGCCGACCGGGAAGGCGGGGACATGGTGGGTGGGGCGCACGCAGGGGGCGTGGCGGCCACGCGGTCGCGCTGCGCGCGGAGGGCGGCCCTGGTGGCTGTTCGGGATCCACCCCGGCACGGTGGGGCCACCGCGCGCGATCGTGTCCCCCAGCTTCTCACCCCTTCAATCCCGCTTCGTGTTCTTGTCCTGTTTCTCAGTGCTCATGGTCTCTTGCGCTAGGTGGTCAGAACATCCGGTTCCGTAGTTCTTTCTCGGTCCCCCCCCACCCCCAGCCTCAGTTTCCTTATCTGTGAAGAGGGTGGGAGGATCCTGGTCACTGCCTCCGGGGTATCTGCGCGGATTCCCTCTGGAGGGCGGCGAAGTACCTGGTGCCGGGCCAGGAGGTGGTGGGGGTGAGGGTTGGTTTCCTTTCCTTTCTGTGTACTTGTGGCGGAGGGAGGCCGCGGTCTGGACCTGAAGTTAGGGGTTTGGGTCTTCAGTCCAATGGAAAACTGGAAATTAAAATCTCCACCCCAACCCCGTGTTTGCGCTCTTCACACACCTGTGATGGATCTGCGCAAAGTCCAAGGTGGGCAGCGAGACTTCGCCACACCAGGGTTTCTGGGACGTCCAGTCCCTCGGGATTGGTTAGGGGAAACCTTTTGCTAGCCACTGGATGTTCCCCCGTCCTGGTCGCCCCAAGGCTTTATCCATTTTAGCTGGGAATGTGCACTAGGATTTGAAAACCCACCTCTTTAGCGGTGGTCGAATGAACAGTTTTGCAGCTTTCCGGGGGTAGGGCGACCCGCCTCTGTCATTCGCCTAACTTAACCTGATTTTGGTCTGCCATCTCCTGTCTACAGAAAAGATACAGGCAGCCCCGCTCTTGCTGTGGGCAACGGAGCACCCAAAGAGAACTTGGTCCAGGGGCTCCCGTTGTGGTCACACTGGGAGAGAGTCTCTGCCTCCGTAGCTGTGTGGGTGGCTCCAAGCATATTCAGGGTAGGTAGTGGGATGGAGGCGCCATCTTTGGTGTCTGCTGAGCCAGAGAGGGTGGGCATGGATGGTGCCTCCTCTCACTCTGTCCCTCAGCTGCTGTCCTGAGTCCCCATGTTGGTGTGCAAATGGACAGAACTTGGGCCGGGCAGCTCCCCACTCTGTTGTACAGCTACACATTTATCTTTATGGAACATTTCAAGGGGGCAAAGCGATAGCAAGATAGATTTTGTTTGTGTTGTTTTTCCTCTTGACTCTTGAGAAAGACCTCTCTTTCCCACAGACTGCAGTCCAGGGTGTCCTGGCTGTATGGCCGACACCTGTGTTCTTTCTTCCTAGCTCTTAGAACTTGGCTTCTTGGTGTCTATGAAAGAGGAATCCAGCACATTCCCCCACTCCAGGGACATCAAGAGACAATCCTGTTGTCTGATATGCCAGAAAAACTGAGGCCCAAGAAGTGAAGTCCACGGGATGACTACAGGCAGTTTTTACGATGGGGGAGGATGCGATGCCCTTCCTGGGTCTCATGTCCCCAAATTCCCCATATAATAACCATTGTGCGACCAGGAGAGCCATGTTGAATCCAGGCACCTTAATGTCATTTTGGGGGTGTCTGGGGATCACATAGACTTGAGTATTGCTATATAGTTAATTTAAACGATTGTTTTGATAGACTCCTGTCTATTTTAATGTAGCCCTTACTATCCTGGAACTTGCTCTGTAGACCAGGCTGGCCTCAAACTCACAGAGCTCCACCTGATCCTGCCTCCGGAAGGGCTGGGATTAAAGGCGTGGGCCACCATACTTGGAACCATACAGTTGATTTAAAAGCCTCTCTTTTTTTTTTTTTTTTTTTTTGAGACAAGTTCTCACTCTGTAGCCCAGCCTGGCTTTGACAAGCAAGAGCCACCTCTGACTAAACCAGCCTCATCCGTGGAAGGGGATTTGTTTCTTTTTCTTTCTTTCTTTCTTTTTTTTTTTTTTTTTTTTTTTTTAGTTTTTCGAGGCAGGGTTTCTCTGTAGCTTTGGAGCCTGTCCTGGCACTAGCTCCTGTAGACCAGGCTGGCCTAGAACTCACAGAGATCCGCCTGTCTCTGCCTCCCGAGTGCTGGGATTAAAGGGATTTATTTCTTGTACACCGCAGGGGAAGCTGGCACAGGACCCGTCCCAGGGCCAGTGGGACTCACCTCTGCTGCAGAGCAGGGATAGATAGATCTGGTCCCCTGCAGAGGCAGAGCCATGCCCCAAGGCTGTGCACTTGGAGGGGGAGCCGCGTCTCCAGACACCCACTTGTGCCTGCCTTGAGACTGGATCCCGACAGAAGAGGGCGAAGGGTCCCGTTATGCCCACCCCGTTGTACTTGGGGGTTTACGGAACACCCCCATCCAAGGGACTATAGGCTGTAGGCAGAGCTTGGCACTCCTGAACATCACAGTTACCCCAGCTCCTGCTTGGGGTGGAGAAGGACTTTAGGGGCTGTGGGAGATGTTGACATGGTTGCCATGGATACTGCAAGCGAGCCAGCCTTGGGGCGGGGGCGGGAGGAGAGGCTGGCTGCTGATTCTGCTCCTCAAGCCCCTCCATCTCTAGCACCCTCTCTCCCTAGACCTGGGTGGAGGGGGTGGGGGGCGTCCCTTGATCCGGTCCCTGAAGCTTGAGAGACCTGATTTCATCCACGCAGGGTCTCACCCCTCTGGGTCCAGGTTGTTCTCAGTAAGGTGTCCTGGGTGCTGCAGGATGGCCTCAACCATGGGCTCCCCCTAATTGGGACAGCCACACACGTTCCCAGATACTGCCCAGTATCTGCTGGAGGGCCTCTGGTCACCTCTAATATATTTGGAAATCTGCTTCTTTAGGTCTGAGAAGCGATAGGGTAATGGGGGTGCTAACTGCAGAGCCTGCTGCACCCCAGAGGCCTGCATCACTGAAGGAAGCCCACCCATTGCCACTCACCTACCTCCACAGTAATGTAAAACATTACATACGTCTGAAAAAATGTTAGTATTTATGGTTACTGGGATTGTGCAGGGTCACTGGGCGTCTTCTGTCCCTGTGCCCACTAAACGTGAAGTCTGAAGGTGGGGATTTGCTTATCCATAACCGTGTAGCTGGGCGGGGCTGGGAACAGTGTGGCTGGCGTGGGAACAGCAGGCTAGCCCTAGGACTGGGATTTTGAGAGCTACTGAAGGTTGGGGTGTCTCGGCTGACTTGCCCTTTTCTTTATAGAGGAGGGCTTAGGATGGAAGAGTCAGGCGGTGTCTGAGGGGGTGGGGTGCCAAGAGGCTAGGGCCACCCCTAGCTTTGCGGTCAGTCCTAGAAGCGGTTCTAATTTGTCTGAAGCTATTTCCAAGAGGAGAGACAGATGGGGAAACTGAGGCCTGAAATGGGAAGGAGCCTGGTCACCTGCAGGCAGAGGGGCAAGATTCCCAGTGTGATTTGAAGCCCTGTAGAAAGGGGTTCAGGTGGCCTTTGGGGATTGCTAGCCTACTCAAATCCTCAACTCCTCCTTCGAGGACACAGCAGCTGGGGCTGGCTACATTGCTGGGGGTGATAACCACACCCCCACCCAGGCTTCTGATAAAAGCAGCCCAGATGGGGTGGGAGTTGGCAAGTGATACCAGCCAGAGGCCTGGCTGCCCTTTGGAGGGGTGGGTTGGTGTGTGTCGTGGGATGACCTCCTTACTTCCCAGTCTCAAGAGCTCCCGAGAGGTGGGGAGTAGTCAGACATCCTGGCCCTCTGGGAGGGAGAAGGGGATGTGAGGCCCTGCTGCCACCCTTTAATTGGAGAATTTATTTATTCCCTGTGTAGCCCCGCCTGCCCTGGAACTCGCTCAGTAGACCAGGCTGGCCTCAAACTCAGAGAGATCCTCCTGCCTCTGCCTCAGGAGTGCTGGGATTAAAGGTGTGCACCACCACCTCCTGGCTTTGAGGCACAGTTTTATCCCAGTAGCCCTGACTAGCATGAAACTCACTCAGTAGATCAGGCTGGTCTCAAAGTCAGAGATCCGCTGCCACCCCTGGTTTAATGGTTTGTTTATTTGCTGTGTGCGTACGTGTGTGGTATATGGGTCATATGTGTGTGTCGTGGTGCATATGTGAAGGTCGGAGGACATCTTGGAGAGTTGATTCTCTCCCACCATATTAGTCCTGGGGATCTAACTCAGGTTAGGGTTAAGGTCCCTCTGGTGGCAAGAGGCGCCTCACTAGCCCGTTGTCCTATTCCGTATGTGGGCAGATAGTGGGAGTCCAGGCCTATAGACTTTCCCACAGTTAAGTAAGCATTAGGCACCCACTGCACGCCAAACTCAGGCTGTGACATTTTAGGAACCTAGCTCACAGCTGCGTGTTGGGGAAGGAGAAACATGGGGAGACCACCATCAGAGTTAGGGGGCCCGCCGCAGGGGTGATGCTCCACAGGGAAGGGGTAGCAAGCCGAGGTTTGGACTTCACCATCTACTCCCAGCCAAGGTGGAGGTCCAGCCAGCCTTCACAGCAGTCCAGCCCTCCCCGAGGAGGTCAGACTCAGGCAGGGTGAGGCTGATGGAAGCTAAACCTTCAGGTCCCCCTCTGCTGGCCACTCCGCTCCTGGAACAAGTTCACAGGATGTCACAACCTCCATGTTTTAGAGGCTCCGAAGTTGTCCCCAGCTCACCCCAGCCCCGCCTGAGTCAGAGGGTCAAGTCCACAGCCAAGCCCTTAGGGCCCTTCCTGAGTGGTCCCCACCCACCTGACCCTTCTCCTCCCAGCAGTCAAGTAGCCTGGGGCTGTGCGGGGACTCGCCTGCAGCTCCCCCAAGTTAACTCCAGCTCCCAGCCCTCTCGGTAGATCCAGATACTTAGAGTAGCACAGCCAGGCCAGGTATTTGGCAAGTGTTCACCCGACGTTGCGGTGGGGGGTGGGGTGGGTGGGTGCCGTGCGCCGGTGTGCACACGTGCGCTCCCCAATACCCTAGCGTGGGGCGGGATCTGGCAGGCTCCCGCCTCAGCGAGCGCCCCCCCCCCCCCAAGGCGACCCTGGCCGCGGCCTCTGCCTCCCCCAGGGCGGGAGCTGAGACCACGTGAGCAAAGCCGGTTAGGACCGCCTGTGTCTCCGGCTCGCCACTGCCGAGCTAGTGCAGCAGCTGAGTCCCTGGCGGGCTGGCGACCTGGCAGCGGTTGCCTCCACTGCGACCTGCCCCTGGCTAAGTGGAACTAGGTGGCGGGAGGTGGTGGGAGCCAGCCCCACAGGGAGGCCCTGAAAGGGGAAATAAGCTGATTGAATGCTAAGGGGTGTCCCCTTTTCTCACACCCCCTCCCTCCTCTCCTCTGTCCGCAAAATGGCGACAGGATTACATGTCCCCCTTGGACGGACATAGGACGAGTTCCTCACCCAGGATCTGTTGCAAAGCTAGGAACCTCACCCCATAACTAAGCGTCCCTCCCCCTCAGAATGAGCCCCTTGGGCACTGTGCTGGAGCTGGGGTAGAGGAGGAGGAGGAGTCCTTTCTGAGACTGTTTTGGACCCGCTGACAAACACTTTTGTTGGGACCTGGCATTTCGAATCACTTAGGGGACACTTTGGAAATGCTAAGGACTGCTGACAGTCCCTCTCTCTTCCTTTACTGCTTAGGGTCGCAACTTCCTGGGGCCTCAGGTTGCCTGGATGACATGCAAAATTGGCACATGGGCACCCCAGAAGCAGTTTCCTGGCCTCTGCACCCCCATGGTGGGGGTGTGGTTTGCAGGGGACCGGACAGAGATAGTTTCTTCTTCTGACTGCTTCCTGGGGCCAGGGTTGGCTGTGTCCCGCCTAGTGCTGGACCCGCCCACTTTCCCTCCCCTTCCCCGGTCCTTTTCTCCTGGGATTCCCTGAGCTACTTACAGCGAAGATGACACCAGATCCCCTGGGCCTTCGGCCCAGCCTGGTATCTGTTCCCCTTTCTGGTCGCCTCCCCACTTCCTTCCATCACTTCCATGAATCCTGTCTGGAGGGCCCCTTGGCCACATTCTGAGGGACATGAGTCCTGAGTACCTGTTGGCCAGTGGATCCGCCTGGGACCACACCAGGTGACCTGGTGCTAGTCCCCTTGTGAGTTAGCAGAGGTTAGGCCTTCTGATCACCAGTGACTTGGTTCTGCCCTCTGCCTCCGGAGTCTGAGCACTTTCACAAGCAGAAATGTACAGGGGTTTCAGGTCCACATTCTGTGTGTGCAAACCACCCTTCCAACCCTTGGGCCTCAGAATTCCAGGCTTCTGGGTGTCCAGAGCACCCAGGCCCTGTCCCCAGAACTGGAAGCCTAGGGCCAGACAGGCCAGGTCCAAGGCATGGGGGCCCCGGGTGAGTCCCCTGGGCCTCTTGGTCCATGGAGGCCTGGAAGGTGCTAATCACTCGGTGAAGTCTGGTGTTGGGGGTGTCTCTGGGGGACAAGAGCTATGGCCAGTGGGTCCTAGGCTGGGTCAGGGGGGCCACTTAAGTCATGGTGGGAGCGATCAGTGGAGGAAGCGGCCTAGTGGTGTCTTGTCTCGGCTCAAAGGCACCTGCTGCTTCTGACTGAGTCCCCTGTGAGACCACACTCCTGGGCACTCTCTCTACACCCGGTGATTTAATTTAAGCTAAGCTTGGGATTGTGGGGGAACAAAAGCCTTGCGTTATACCCCCGCTTCAGAACCCCAGACGAAAACTATCCGGTCTGATTCGAGACTGCTGATGGCCCATGGTATGGGGGAGGGCCTGCCCCTTATCTGTGTGTACAAGGACCCGGAAAATGGCTCCTTTCAGTGCCCCACGGTTATTTGGAAGAAAGGATGCTGTTGAGGACTAGGACTCCCGAGGACCTTTCTTTAGGGTGGGCATACATAAATGGACATAGGTCAGCCGTGGACATGGCCCACTCCGTAGCTCCAACACTTGGGAGGCTGAGGCAAGATTTCCTTTATTCTTGGCTGGCTGGGGTCATGTATGTTATATCAAGACCCTGCCTCCACAGGCCTGTAGCTCAGGGCGAGTGCTCTCCTAGCATGTAGAAGGCCCTGGGTTCTGTTCTTGGCACCACATAAGCCAGTGGCCCGTGCCTGTGATTTCAGAGCAGGAGATGGAAATCAGATAATGGAGAGGCCCTCGGCCCAGTTGCTAGACACGCCATGTTAGCCGGGGCCACTTCTGTAGATGGTGGAAGTCTTGGGATTTACAGGAACCCCCCTCCTTGCCCCCCGCCCACCCACCATGTTGTCTTTTTGTCTAGGTGAACGACCCTTTGCCTGTGACTGGCCTGGCTGCGACAAGAAATTCGCTCGTTCTGATGAGCTGGCCCGCCACCACCGGACGCACACAGGCGAGAAGCGGTTTCCCTGTCCCCTGTGTACCAAGCGCTTCACCCGCAGTGACCATCTAACCAAGCACGCCCGACGCCACCCCGGCTTCCGCCCGGAACTACTGCGACGACCTGGTGCCCGGAGCACCTCGCCCAGCGACTCACTGCCCTGCAGCCTGGCTGGCAGTCCCGCACCGAGCCCTGTCCCTAGCCCAGCTCCTGCCAGCTTATAGAGCCCTGGTCTGTCCACCCTGAGAGTGGCCTGCTTGCTAGGCCTCGGCAGGGATTTCCATTGAGGGACATCTGCCCTCTGGAGAGCCCGTGTTCTGGAGTCCCAGCCCATATCAAGGAAGCCTCAAGGGGACTGAGAATGGACTTGGGTCACCAGGGGGCCTGGGAGGTGGTCTCGGGCTCTGTGTAAATAACCACGATTAACTGTCCCATTCCCTCTGCAGGAACCCCCAAATGGGCAGTCAGCAGGTCCATGTCCCCTGCTGCCATTTCTGCCTTTCCTCCTGGGTGGCACTGGGCATGAAGCCTGGCCACAATCCCACTCCTTAATCTTCAGCCCCCTCGTCACTCCTCTAGGTTGGGACACAGGTACACAGCCATAGGTGACTGGGGCTTCCCGTGGGCCCCGACCTGCCCCCACCCCACTGAAAGCCATTGGCCGAAGTTCAGGGAAATGGAGGGGGTGCAGCCTGGCTGACCCCCCAACATGGGTACTCAAATCTCAGGTGTCCACAGGTTCTGCCCTCAGTAAGGGCCACCCACATCCCCAGCCCTGGGAAGTTAGGAGGCACTGCAGTTTTCAGAGGACTTCGGGTTGGGGACGCAGGTGGGGTGTGGAGGTGCCCTCATCGAGTGTCAGCACCCACTGTGGGGTGTGCTGTTGGGCAGGTGGGAAACAAATTATTTATTGTCCTCTCTTGACTGTTGGCATGGGGGGCCTGGCCCTCCGTCTGGGTGTGTGTATGTGTGAGAGAGACAGTGGGCGTCTGGTGCCTGGGCCCTGCCTCCCTACTCCCGCTGGACTAGGGTCCCTGAGTTGGGCCTTTGTGGCCTTGCGTCTCAGACAATCTTCTGTAGGACTGTGTGGTCATCAGGCGAAGGCTGCAGGGCTCTGCCCCGCCCTTCGTGTCCTCCACACTCCTGGGTGTCTGCGGAGGTGGTCTTGAACTCCAGGACTGGAAGCAGGGGCTCAGCTCCTGGGCCTTCTGGGACAGCTCGGGTTTTTTTTGTTTTGTTTTTATTTGTTTTGTTTTTGCTGGGATAGACTATTTTTTCAGGCTCCAGTTCCTTGTTTCAGGGGCCCCCTTGTGTGGCCACTATCCTCAGGGGTATGAGTGTTGGAGGGGGTCTCACCTGAACATGAGGGTTGGTTGGGTGGTCTCTCGCGGAAGAATCTCTCATAGGGTTCTTTGGGAACCCAGAGAAAGTTGAGCTGCCCTATATTGGCTGTAGGAGGTTTCTGGCATTTCCATTTGTTCTAGAACCTTCCATCATCCAATGAGGGAGACTGTAGGTACAACCACCTTCCCCTGAGCCTACCTGGAGGGACGCCTCCCTTCTGGAGCTGGGCTCGGAGGGTCCTAGGCCAGCCACCCTCCCAGGTACTTCCATCTGCCCCTTCTCTTTGGACACAGAAAGGAGATGCCTTAGTTGGTGGAGTAGGGGTTGGGACCCTATTCTTTTTGTGTCTTTTTGGATGTATCTTGCTCCATCCCGGCTCCTGGTCCCATGCCCTTCCTGAAACAGGGGAAAGGTCTTAGGGTCCCGGGACTTTGGGAGGAAGCTCCCCCTCACTTCAGGTTCTGGTAGGTCACTGGAACTTGGGTCTAACCATTGAGAGGTAGTGTCTGTGACACAGGCAAGGCAGGAGTCCTAAGGGGTTTGTTCTTTCTGGGAGGGGCACTCCTTTCATTCTGCCTGGCCTCTCACCCATGTATTTAATTAAAGAAGCCCTTTTTAAAAAACCTGCCCTGATGTCTGTCTGATTGGTTCCCATGTCCCACCCCCATCTGGTTCTTAGTTACATCCTGGGGAAACTGAGGGAGCCTGCTGATATATTGAGGAATGGCCTAGGACCCTCTGAGACCTTGGAAGGGGGCTGCCTGCGCAGCCTGTGCACAACACAAAGTCACCCACGCCTGGTGCAGCTGCACACCCGTTACCCGGCAACCAGAGATCTGTGACAGGGCTCCTGGGGGCGTTGGCCACCGCCCCCTTCCGGAGCCAGCAGGAGGGGTGGGGGTGGGGATAGACCCCTAGAGCTGAACATAGTGGAGTAACTCAAGCTCAAAAGGTGCCTCAGGACCTCTCCCGCCACACGGGCCTTGCTATGTCATCCCATTGTCCAAAAGTTGAATGCCCACTGCATACCCTCTTGGTGCAGGAGGGGTGTGAGTGGGGATTCAAGAGGCTGGGAGCTTTCAGGAGCTGATGAGAGCTTAAATCCCTGTTGGCGAGGACACCAGATCCCAGGGGTCTGCAGAGCTCTGGGGGTGGGGCGGGGTGGGGTAGGGAGGGGCTGAGCTGCCCCATTGCACCTGCTGTGCCAGAGGAGGCGCTGCACCCCACCTAGTGGCCAGAGCTAGTACTGTGGGTCGGAGTCTGCTGGGGAATTGCTCCTAGGGGGTGTGTTTAACTGGCTCCCTGGAGAGCTTGGGCGGAGCACGCCCCCAGCTCCAGGCATTCATGAACACTTAGGCTTCTCCAGCTTCCTCACGGTTCTCTGATCCTCTCCAGTGTCCTCGATACTTTAGCAGTGCATGCTCCAACGGTTCTACGCTTCCTCATAGGACCAAAAGACACCATCCTTGTCTGACTCCTTGAATATCCACCTGCGACTCCCTAGATGCCTCCAACTGTATCTCATCGCCCCGCCCTTGTCACGCTGGCCCGTGCCTGTCACAAGGTTCACCCCATGGTCTTTGTAACACTCCGCAGTTTCGTGCTGTGCAGTTGAGTGCGGAGAGCTTGAGTAGCGCTTTTGAGGCTCAACGAAATACCTATCCAAATTCTTCGCCTTTTTAAAACTATTTTGGCGGGGCTGGGGATGGAATCCAGTCCCTTGCATATATACTTGAGGGGCTCTACCTCTTGGCCACGCCTCCAGCCCCTCACTAGGTATTCTAGGCGGGGCTCCACGACTGACCACGCCCCCAGCCCCCCCACTGGGGATTCTAGGCGGGGCTCCACCCTGACCACGCCCCAGCCTTTCATTGAGGGACTCTAGGCCAGCACCAATCACTGGTGCCCCAGACAGGTCTTCACATCTGCTTTGTTCCACGCACCATCACTAATTGGTTTCTTTTTTTCGTTTTTCTTTTTCTTTTTTTGGTTTCTCTGCATACCTTTGGCTGTCCTGGAACTAACTGTAGACCAGGCTGGCCATGAACTCAGAGATCCACCCACCTTCGTCTCCCGAGTGCTGGGAATAAGGTGTGTGCCACCACTGCCTAGCCAAGAACATTATTTATGCGAAAATCAGCCCCTGCCCCTCTAACTGCCATCGCCTCCCCTCCCCAGCAGCACGGATGCTCGTCTCAGATCTACACTCCCAGCTCTGGCCGTTCTCTGTGCGGTCCACACTAAGCTTTGCTCTTCTGCGTGGTTCTCTTGCCGAGCATGTTTTCCAGAGCCCATTTCTACATCATGTTTCCCAAGAGTAGCGAAATTAGCCAGACATGGTGGCCCACACCTTTAATCCCAGCACTCAGGAGGCAGAGGCAACAACAAACAAGCAAAACAGTAGCATAATTACAGTTAGGGAGTAGCAGCAAAAATAATTTTATGGTTGGGGTCATCACAACTTGAACTATATTAAAGGGTGGTAACAAGGGGTTGGAGAGGTGGTTTAATGGTTAAGAGCACTGGCTGCCTCTCCAGAGGTCCTGAGTTCAATTCCTGGCAACCACACGGTGGCTCACAACCATCTGTAATGGGATCTAATGTCCTCTTCCAGCCTGCAGGCATGCATGCAGACAGAGCACTCACACCCAAAAAGATACATACCTAAATAAAAAGTTTCAAAAACAACACAAGTAAGGGATGATTGCATTAGACT